>NC_082699.1:7994533-8599950 GCF_949987515.2 Delphinus delphis | reverse complement strand
TATTGCTCTGCTCTGCTTTAATGTGAGGCTACCATGATTATTTGGAGCCCTGCTGAGTTAAGTCCACATGCTTTGTTCTTGTGGTATCTATTCTCTGTACTCTTTTCTTAAAGTAGTCCTTTAAAACCTTAGTGGTTTTAAGCCACAAGTTTTGTACTCTGACTGATTTTTGTCATTTTATTTAAAATATATAAATGATATCATTTTATACTTAAAATGAGTACTAAGTGAACCTTGTTTATTTAAGAGGGATGTTGTATTTCTAAAGAGTGATACAGGAAAACAAGCCTATGCTGAAACCAGGGGGAGTGGTTCGTGGCACCAACACAAAGTGAACAGTTACATGACGCACCCCGCTGTGTAGTAATCGTCAGAGTCTGTAGGACCCGTGTAACAACACAGCACCACCGGCCGCCGAGGGTCTAGACTGGAGGTGCCTGGTAGGGTTCAAGGGTTAGCTCAGCCTAAGTTGAGTTCAGAGAGCCGGACAGAATGGTAAGAAACAGGCGGTAGATCGGATCCGCAGCGCTAGTCAAGGTAGGAAGGTCTGGAGCCATAGGGTCGTGGATTCAGAGAGACAACCTCTGATGAACATGATCCACTAAGATGGGCTGGTATCCCACCACACCACTTCAGATCCTTACTGCATTTTAGTATCCCCCGGGGAGCTTTTAAAAGAATTCCGGTGACCCACCCTGATCAAAGTGAATCAGAGTGTTTGGGGTACGGGGCCCCCAAAATGGACGATTATAAAAGCTCTCCAGGGGATACATAATTGCTGCCAGTGTTGAGCCCAGGTATGGTTCAGCTGTTTCCTGTCTCCTGGGCCTCCCCTCACTTCTGCTCTGCTGTCTCTGCACGGGTTAAGGCTTGTGCTCAGAGCCAGTGGGAATCAGGCAGAACACACAGGACTCATCCCGGCCACATAAGAATTGAGAGGTCAGGTAGCCTCAGAAGATGCAGTTGGTAAATGGTTGCAAGGACTATTTTAAAGCATAAACATTATGGAAATGTTAAGTATGTCTACTTCTCACAATATCTAATATATTGGGGAACTACTTGAGAAGCAGACAGCTCCTAATTCATGAATGAATGTATTTCCAAAAGCTTATATTGATGCCTGTTGTTGAGAAAATGCACTTTTCCATAGAAATAACGTTAAAAGAGATGGTTTGGTTTCCATACGAACCTACAGAATTGTATATAATGCATAATTTGGGGGAGAAAATGTAAGTTCAAAATGCTTTTGAACTTGTGTTTGATTCCAGTTCGATTGTGCATTGAAAATAGGCATTTACAGGGCTTCCCTGGTGGCTCAGTGGTGGAGAGTCCGCCTACCGATGCAGGGGACGCGGGTTCGTGCCCCGGTCCGGGAGGATCCCACATGCCGCGGAGCGGCTGGGCCCGTGAGCCATGGCCGCCGAGCCTGCGCGTTCGGAGCCTGTGCTCCGCTTTTGAACTTTAGGCCTTTAGTTATCATGCATATCATGATTTCTATTGGAAAAACTTTTCTAAGTTCTGGGTACGAATGCTGATGAAATGATTTCCACAATTCCCTGGAATCTCTTGCTGTTTCCCATCTTCAGCCAGGATAGCTCAGGAAGATTGACAGTTGCTCAGAATTTTGGTGTCCTAGATGCTGCTTACACAAAAAATTTCAGTTAAGACCCTCAAAGAATCTGAAACATAAGGCATTTGATATTTTTGAGGCTAGGAGTTATAGACTGGGAGTAGGAAGAAACACTTCTAAAAAGTTCATAAATTGAAGAAACCTTATTTTCTGACCTAATTTTTTATTGGGACATAGATTCAGTTTGAACATAAAAGTTGCTTGTTAAAAGTCTTCAGAAATTAGGACTTCCCTGGTGGTGCAGTGGTTAAGAATCCACCTGCCAGTGCAGGGGACATGGGTTCGAGCCCTGGTCTGGGAGGATCTGGCGTGCCGTGAAGCAACTAAGCCCGTGTGCCACAACTACTGAGGCTGCGCTCTAGAGCCCGCGAGCACAACTACTGAGCCCACGAGCCACAACTACTGAAACCTGCATGCCTAGAGCCCGTGCTCCGCAACAAGAGAAGCCACCGCAATGAGTAGCCTGCTCACCGCCAGCGAAGAGTAGCCCCTGCTCGCCGCAACTAGGGGAAGCCCGCGTGCAGCAACAAAGATCCAATGCAGCCAAAAAATAAATTAAAAAAAAAAAGTCTTCAGAAGTTATAACTATTTACACTCCATGTGGCTGTTAAATAACAAGGGTCACATGAGTGGCAGCACTTTGCCATCAGCGGTATGCGGGTGAAGGTATCAACCCATTTACCTTTTAGCTCCCCAAACGTATAAAGGCTCTGGGTTCTTCCTTTGTGTTCTCGTGTGGAGACAGTGTGCTTTTGCACTAGAAAATGGCAGGAGTGTCTAGAAAATAGAACAGCACAGTGGAATGTGATGGGGGCATAGCTTTGTCACCACGGTGTTACTCTGTCTAAATTTTTCTCCCTCTTTATCCCACGTTGTAGTATTTGTCAACCTCGTGGGGTTGTTAAGTGGATCATATAAGAGAATGTGTGAGACGTTTCAAGCGTAGTTCTAGTGAAAGATAAAGTGTTTAGCAGACATTTAATTGATATTTTCATGTTTTATTTTAATAGTTATTTGCTTTCAAAATAAAATCAATGATAAACATTCAGAATATACATATACAATATATAAACATACCATTTTATGAAAGTAACAATATTTATTTAATGTTATTTTTTTCAGTAACTGAAGATAGCTACCATGTAGAAGAGACAGGTGAGATTTTAATTTAATACTATTATTTTTTGCTTAGAATGAGTCTTTTCCTATAAAAGAGCATCATGAGAAAGAGATAACATTATTAATTTTAATATATTTTATATCAAATATCACCATACATAGTTAATTATTATATAATACATATTATATCACAGGTTTATATGTGTGTGTGTATATGTATGTATGTATGTGCATACACACACACACACACACACACACATACATATATATATGTGAATATAGTTTTTGTGCTTTTGAAAGTCTACTTCCTGAGGATAAATTCCCAGTAGTGGGATTATTAGGTCAAAAGATAATGTGGGAGTTTGGGATTAGCGGATGCAAACTAGTATATATAGGATGGATAAAGAACAAGGTCCTACTGTAGAGCACAGGGAACTATATTCAATATCCTGTGATAAACCATAGTGGAAAAGAATACAAAAAAGAATGTATATATGGATAACTGAATCACTTTGCTGTACAGCAGAAATTAACACAACATTGTAAACCAGCTATACGTCAATAAAAATAAATAAATAAATAAAATAGGAAAAAATAGAAAGGTAAGAGAACAAAAGATACACTACTCTATACAAAGTAGTAACTAATAAGATCCTACTGTATAGCACAGGGAACTCTACTCAATACTCTGTAATGACCTATATGGGGAAAGAATCTAAAAAAAAGAGTGGACATATGTATATATATAACTGATTCACTTTGCTGTACAGCAGAAACTAACACAGCATTGTATTGGGTTGGCCAAAAAGTTCGTTTGGGTTTTTTCATAAGATGTTACGGAAGAACCTGAACTATAAATCAACTCTACTCCAATAAAAATTAATTAAAAAAAAGAAAAAAAAGATACTGTATAATTGCATGTTTTGTAGTCTTAAATTAGCAAGTGAGTGAATGGTCAAAATTGTGTATTGTCACATGTCACATGTCCCCAGAAGGTATGACCACACTGGAGATGGACACACCATCTTCCCATAAGCCTGTGTTTTGGCCGGTTTTTCTTCCAGTGTTGGAATAGATCCCTCTTTCTGTGCTTAAGGACCACAGGATATTGTTGGCTGGCATTTAGGACCTATATTATTTCAACAATAGGCACCTGTAAACACTAGAATTACATTGCAGTCTGGGGGTACTCAGGTGTTGAGTCCAAGTTACGGACTGGGGATGTGTGTCCTCGCTCAGGCTCACTCAGGCTAGTGCCTGCTGGGTGCCTGGGAGGAGGGTTCCCCTGCACTGCTCTCTCTGTGTCTCTGCCTCACTTTTTGTTTTGTGAATATAGTTGAATTTGCATAAGCTAAATGAGAACATAGCTCCACAATTTTGTGGTTCAATTACACTGATGATGGAGACTTTCTTATTTACCTTTGTATTTGGCATTTAGCACAGTTAGTACCTGTTTGTTTCATGAATGAACGTAAGTTTGAGCATCATTTTGATTTGATTTCTCTCTTTACTAGAAATTGTGCTTGTCTTGTTTTAACTATCAAGTGTAATCCTTTTCTGAGACATATTTGTAATTTCCTAATTGTTTCCTAATTTATAGCTTCACCAGCCTACAGTCAGGATATGGAAGACATAATATATGAACAGGAAAATCCAGGTTCGTGATATATGTTTCTGTTTGAGGCAGTGGCCAAGGTCATTTTCAACCAAGGTTAATGATCACTCTGATACAACATAGAAATCTCTTTATAATACTCAGCCATTTTTGGCTGCCCATATATTATATACATTTCTGAATATAGTTTAATATTACATGAAGAAATGGGGGAAAAGGGGATGTGTTTTTCAGACCACTGTTGGGATTTTGATCTTTGTAGAGAGGATACTGGAAAGAATATTTGGAAATGAATGAGGCAGTATGATTTAGTGGAGCCAAACTGGGTACAAACCCTGCTCCTTCCTATCTTTGTGACTGGAGAGAAAATTATGGAATGTTATTCAGCTTAAATTTTATTAAATAATGATAATACTGTCTATCTTACACATTTGTGAGGTTTAGAATTAATTTGTAAATATTTTAGAATAGTGTCTAGCAGTGTGTTTGGTTTGTTCAGGTTTGTCAAAAATGTATGTTTTTTCTTTTTAGATTCCAGTGAACCAGTGGTAGATGATGCTGGAAGAATGTATCAACAAGCAGGTATGGACGTTTTCATTAGCTATTAAACATATTTCCAGCTCTATGGCTGCAGTGCTCTGTTAACCTGGTGACTTTTCTTTTGATGGGTGAAAGACATAATTTTAACACCTAATACAAGACTTTCTGCTTTGCAACAAAATTAGATTATTCAAAGAATATCAGTTTTCATATTTCATCTCATCTACCACCACCTCACAACAGAAGAGGATATTAATTCCTAATGTTTCTTTTGAATGTCTTGCTTTACGCCAATCTGAGGAATTTTTTTTGTTTTTGACAACAATGCCTCAGTTTTATTTTATTTTATTTTATTTTATTTTATTTTTTAACGACTTTATGGGAGTGTAATTCCTTTACAGTGCTGTGTTAGGTTCTGCTTTATAACAAAGTGAATCAGCTATACATATACATATATCCCCATATCCCCTCCCTCTTCTGTCTCTCTCCCACCCTCCCTATCCCACCCCTCTAGGTGGTCACAAAGCACCGAGCTGATCTCCCTGTGCTATGCGGCTGCTTCCCACTAGCTAGCTATTTTATATTTGGTAGTGTATATATGTCCATGCCACTCTCTCACTTTGTCCCAGCTTACCCTTCCCCCTCCCCATGTCCTCAAGTCCATTCTCTATGTCTGTATTCCTGTCCTGCCCATAGGTTCTTCAGAACCTTTTTTTTTTTTAGGTTCCATATATATGTGTTAGCATATGGTATTTGTTTTTCTCTTTCTGACTTACTTCACTCTGTTTGACAGTCTCTAGGTCCATCCACCTCACTACAAATAACTCAATTTCGTTTCTTTTTATGGCTGAGTAATATTGCATTGTATATATATGACACATCTTCTTTATCTATTCATCTGTCAATGGACACTTAGGTTGCTTCCATGTCCTGGCTATTGTAAATAGAGCTGCAATGAACATTGTGGTACATGACTCTTTTTGAATTATGGTTCTCTCAGGGTATATGCCCAGTAGTGGGATTGCTGGGTCGTATGGTAGTTCTATTTTTAGTTTTTTAAGGAACCTCCATACTGTTCTCCATAGTGGCTGTATCAATTTACATTCCCACCAACAGTGCAAGACGGTTCCCTTTTCTCCACACCCTCTCCAGCATTTATTGTTTGTAGACTTTTTTTTTTGCGGTATGCAGCCCTCTCACTGTTGTGGCCTCTCCCGTTGCGGAGTACAGGCTCCGGACGCGCAGGCTCAGTGGCCATGGCTCACGGGCCCAGCCGCTCTGCGGCATGTGGGATCTTCCCAGACCGGGGCACGAACCCGCGTCCCCTGCATCAGCAGGCGGACTCTCAACCACTGCGCCACCAGGGAAGCCCTACTCCGCCATCTTGAAGGTCCCCCTGCCAATCTGAGGAAATTTTATGAAAATAATTTACCTGCCCTTTCCTCTTGTTTTTTGGCCAGAGGCATTTCTCACTGATTGTGCAAACATTAATATTTAAAGGAACAGAATTCTGTATTTGAGATTAAGTTGTGTTTTTTAGCTAAGCAATTACACAGAATGACTCAAGTAATATTGTAATAAGCAATACTTATTAAACAACTGATACTTATTTTGGTTTTACTCTCTTTTTTGCAGATGACATCACCTACCAAGAGTATGATGAGCAAGGTCTGAAAATGCTTCTTGACCTTAAGTTACCTGCTTGTTTTAAAATCTACTCAGAGTTTGTGAAGTATGGAGAGTAGTATTTTAGCTATAAATATTATACCATAACTTAAAAGATCCAAATGAATGGGTAGTTCTCAAAGAGTTTACTTGGGGAGATTGTCTACCTATTCCAGTGGTTCTGCCATTGCCTAAATTGTTTCTTAAATTCTTTGCAAGGTGCCTTAGGAAGTGGTTACAAATTATTCAAGAAAACACATTTCATTACTTTATAATCATAGCTCTCTTTTAATGAAAAATAAGTCCCATGCTTGAAAGACTACTTTAGTCAGAGTTTAACTACTCTAGCTGCTTCTGCAGATTAATTTTAGTTAAATGAAGATGACTGATCTGCCAGCATGGAGAAAGGTGGAGCAGAACTTCATTCCGGGCTTTCTTCAGCATAAAGAAAATAGTTCTGGCATCAGATTCTGATTTAGACAGTTATAGCTCCTCTTGTTGCCCCAGCACTTCTCATGCTGTTTTATTAAACTCCGTGAAGTAGATTATGTATTCACTACTTCCCAGATGAAAGAAGTAGGGTTCAGAGAATGTAAGTAATTTTGCATAAGTCCACATGACTAAGAAATGATAAAATACCAATGGTGGATCGTTTTTATTCTTATATCTTCAAAGATGACTCTGTAGAAGGAAAGAAGCCCATTGGGTATAACTGTCTGTGAAACAAGAAGGATGAAGTAATGTGTAGTGCTTGAGTCAGATATGGAGGACTTCCTATGTGCTGGATGGTTTTAGGGCTTGGCTTTCAGTTATGAATAATATAGAGCCTCTACTTCCAAAACATTTGTGGTCTCATGTCAGTTGGTGAATCTCAAGTGAAGAAAATTAGGAAGGGCTGCATGTAGATCTAAGATGCTGATTTATTAATCATGTGATTTTAAAATTTTAGACCCTACCAAGATCACCATCCACAGTGGCTGTTCCTAATGGGATATGAAGGATCCCATTGGAAGAATCCTGCAGTCTATCTCTAGGGACTAATATATTTTTTTTATAACTTGGCCACTACAATTGAATTTAGATTTTTTTTTTT
Source organism: Delphinus delphis (assembly GCF_949987515.2). Lineage (NCBI taxonomy): Eukaryota > Metazoa > Chordata > Mammalia > Artiodactyla > Delphinidae > Delphinus > Delphinus delphis. The sequence goes on along the minus strand of NC_082699.1, from coordinate 8,592,288 downwards.
CAATTTTGAATTTGAAGGAGAAAATAGGAATTTGGAATTTAGAAGTTGCACGTAGATGTGGGATTTGAGATAGTTTTCTAATTTCTGCCAGTCACTGTGGTGCTTTTCTAAATATGCTGGAAAGAACATGTTTGGAATGCAAGTTGCAGACTAGATCTAGAGAATTTTAAAATCAAATTTGCAAGAAGTGTAAATTAGATAAAATGCTAAAAAAGATGTTGTGAAAGTAAAGATATTTTCATAGGAAGAATGTCATAATAAATATAATTTAAAATGTTAACAGGGTAAAAATATGACCTGAGGGGTCATCAGGTTTTGATGAGATACTTTGAATCACCTTGTTATAGAACATAAACTTTTTCAAATCAAATAGATCTAAGAGAACAAAGGATTCTTCATTATGTGCTGAAAAGATACCATTGTGCAGTTCAGGAACCCAGATAGGGAAACCAAGTGACCAAATATATATGTATTATACACACACACACACAGACACACAGACACACACACACACACATATAAAGCTGTAAGTCGGGTGAAAAGAAAACCGTTTTTCAGTCGGAGAACAGAATATATTCTGTATTAAACGTTCCAAATTCTAGGACCTGGAAAACATAAAGCTTGTTAAGGCTGTAGAGGGAACCAGCTTTCCACATATAAAATGTCCTGGAAAGCATTAAGCCTACATTGGAAACACCTGGCAAATGACAGTGCAGTCTTAACCATCTAATTGATTTGTTTATTCATACACTACATATACTACATATGTATCATGTAGCCTGTGTGCAAAATGTAGGACACTGGGGCAGTTCCAGTGAAGAACACACATGGCTCATATTCTCATGGACTGTGTATTTTAGCAGCGGGGTAGAAATTATACAAATCATTTTAGTTTAGTATTCAGTTACAATTACATTAAGTACTGGTAAGAATGAGCATAGTGTACAACAAGAGTATAAAGTGGCCCTACCTAGTTTGTGGACCAGGGAAGGCTGAAGTATGAGCTGAAGAGTAGAACAATTGACAAGGCCAGGGGAAAGGATGCTGGAACGTAGAATGAAGCTGCTGATGGGAAGATGTGTCTGGAGTGCTGAGCATAAGAGAGACTGGGGCTGAGATTGTGAGATGGTCTGGGTCCAGAGGTCAAGGGCGTTCATCTCCACCTTGGAACACTGTTCTAGGGCAGTGCATTTTGTAAGGATTGATCTGTCTAAAACGTAGCAAATAGATTGGAGAGACAAGAGTAGATGTGGGGAGGGAATTGCTTGGTGGTACAATGGTTAGGATTCCACACTTCCACTGCAGGGAAGCTAAGAATTACGCAAGCTGTGCCACGTGGCTTAAAAAAAAAAAAAAAAAAAAAAATTGTAGATGTGGGGAGACCAGTTAGATTACTGCAGTTATCCAAACTTGATGTTCACTGAGTCACATCTCTGCCAAACGAGGCATCAGAGGAGATGAGTTTTAAGAAAGGGGTGTTCAGCCCACCCAAGTGAGCACTGAAGACCTGCCTTGGATCTCGGGCTATGGAGGCCTCACCGGTAACCTTGGCAAGAACTGTTTGCAGTGGACAGAAGTTGGACAGAGATGATAGTGGTTTAAACCAGGGTGGTGGCAGTGAAGGTGAATGGAAGTGGACAAAGGGGAGAAGTAGAAGATAAAGTTGGTGGGGATGGATGTGCAAGTGTAGCTGGGGAGAGAGAGCAAGGTGTCGGGAACCACATCCACTGTTGTGCTTATGCACCCGGTGGATGGGGTGCTTTTTCCTCAAACGGTGAGACTGGAAAACAGGCTTGGGGCCAGAAGGTCACGAGTACAATCGATACACCCTGATAGTGCCTGTTGAGCCATCCAAGGGGAGATACCAAGTTAGCCGATGGATGGTGTTTGGATCTCAGAAGTCTATTCGTAGTTGAGTTTGAGAATCATCAGAATGTGCATTGTGATTGAAGCCAAAGGCTGAGATCATTTAAGGAGAGAGGAGAGAGCAGGAATAGAGGAGGATCTATGGCTGGACTTTGACAAAAAGCAACATTTAATGCCTGGTAAGAAAAAGGTGATGTGATGAAGGTTGAGAAGGAGAAAGGAAAGACTCAAAGGAGAGTATGGTCACATTGGAGTCCAAGGACAAGGAGCTGCTAGGAGACCTGATACAGTAAAGGCAGGAAGTGTCCATTGGGTTTAAATGAGTGCTCGTGGGAGGTCTTAGGGGAGCATTTTCAGGGATGTTATCAGGGCCGGAAGACAGACTGGAGTGGGTTGAGGAGAGGAAGTGAGGAGACAGCATGTGCAAATGACTCTGAAGAAATTAGATTGTGAAATGGAGGAAGGAGAGGACAGGGAGAACCTATGATGGAGAAGAATCTGAAAAAGAATACACACACACACGTATAACTGAATCACTTTGCTATCCATCTGAAACACTGTAAATCAACTATACTTCAATAAAAAATAAAGGACATAATAAATAAATGAATAAAATTAAAGTAACAACAAAAAGAAAAGACTTGTTTATTTGTTTTTCAGTTGATAGACTTGAGCATATTAAATGCAGGCACCGTTCAGGGTGACAGAGTGGGCAAACATTCACTGCTCCTTTGTCTTCCAAATGCCACCAAAAGGATAGAAAATGATCTGTTAAAAATTATACCTTGCTCTACCCGAGCACTAGTAATAATATCTGAAACACAGTAGATGTTCAAATTTTTTTCTTTATTAAATGAACAAGGAGAATATATTTGTAACCATGCTAGAAAAAAAACACAGTTTGCTCTTAGGGTAGCAGAAATTTTCAGGCATTTTGGAAGATGGAAAAATAGGGATCAGGTTGACTAGGAAAGCAGTGAACCAGCCAGGCATGAGGAGAGACGGCGGCCGAGACAAGGGCCTCCTTTGCAGCGGAGCAGAGAGAGATGAGCCTGGACCGTGGTTAAAGTAGTGGATTAAGACCTGCCGCAGAACCCTCTCTCTCTCAGGGACTGGAGGCAGGCCATTTGCCCCAGGTGAAAGATCTGAGCATTGCTCCCTAAGCAAAGTAGAGAATCTGCCTGGTAAAAACTTGGACCCAGAGTGAAAAGCGGGTTGAGCCACGGGTAACTCAGAGCCTCCACTGCAGTCACGAAGCAAATAAGAAAATGAAATTCAGTGTCACCCTGGGGTAAACAAATTACTGGATCCAGGTAAACAGTGACTGGGGAGGAACTTTAATTTTCCCCATTTTACAAGAAGGAGGCATATATAATTGCTCCTCTGGCTAAAAGTGGCTGCCCTGCAATTTGAATACCAGGCCTGTTTTACTCCAGACCAAACTCTTCCTGGCTCTACTCTGTAACCTGCCGCTTCCCAGTGACTGAGACCCAGAGGTTCAAAGATAAATTAGACATTGAACCATACCGCAAATGTTGTGTTTTAATGGGAGTGACACAGTGCTCAAGGATTATTTTTTCTGTGTACTTTGCAGCGTTTGAGCCATCGGAAAATGAAGGGACAGAAAATTCAGGTAAGGTATTTGTCTAAGCAGATGTTTCCTGCAAGTCAGCTCCCCTTGTATTTGTGAAAATGAATATAGCTTGTGGAACAAAGGCTCCATAGCACAGGGAGATCAACTCAATGCTTGGGGACCACCTAGAGGGGTGGGATAGGGAATGTGGGAGGGAGGCTCACGAGGGAGGGGATATGGGGATATATGTATACATATAACTGATTCACTTTGTTATACAGCAGAAACTAACACAACATTGTAAAGCATTTATACTCCAAAAAAGATGTGAAATAAAAAGATAGATTTAGTCAGAAATACAAGACATTCTCAAGTCACCAAGGAAGTCATTGGATCATGTTGATATGTTTATTCCCTGTTTGTGGTGTAAGTTTTATGTCAGCAGGGATAATGCCAGCCGATTGATGTATTCTTTGAATATAATTTAGAAATTAAAGTTGATATTCTAGTGAGTGTCTCTATAAGAAGCCCCAATCTAAAAAGAGCCAAATTTAGGTCTGAGTGGAAATGTTCATTTAAGGACCTAGTGAAGATGAGTTAATGTAAGACATGTTTGCTTTTTTTTAGATAATGCTGTAGATGACTCAAACACAATTTTAGAAGGTAAGTTAATTTTATAGACATGATTTCACTTTTTATATTAAAATGATGTTCATTTCTTCAGCAAGCACTTATTACACCTCACTATTTGCTGTCTTTACAGTGCTCAGGGGCTAGGAGGGCAAGAGTGCATAAGAGAGTTGGAATTCTGTTTTCACTGCAGCTGGAACTCTAGTGGCCAAAGAGATGATGAAGTCATTAAAGATTATGAGAAGTGCAGTGATGGAGATAAAACCAGGATCGTGTAGTAGAAAGTAACTTGTTAGGGTGAGGAGGGCCACCCTAAATAGGAGGAGGTGGTCTTGTGAGAAGGAGTTATCCCTAGGCAGAGGGGGGTTGAAATGGTAGGAGTGTAAATTGATACAGCCACTATGGAAAACAGTATGGAGGTTCCTTAAAAAACTAAAAATAGAACTACCGTATGACCCAGCAGTCCCACTACTGGGCATATACCCTGAGAAAACCATAATTCAAAAAGAGACATGAACCACAGTGTTCATAATTGCGTCCTTTACATTGTTACTCAGCTGGTAAAACCTTTTTTTGAACCTGAAGGATTTGTTTCAGAAAAATAAAACCTGTTACGTATGTTACATAGTCGTGCTTCGACACGACTTAGATTTCTGAAGTTCATAACAGTTTGCAAAGCTCGTTCCCATATACTGTTTCCATTGTTTCTCACCATAGGCACTGAAGAGGAACCTGGGCAAATAGCATTGTACTTACTTTACAAATGAAGGGCTGAGAGCCTGAGGTGAGGTCAGGTGGCTGCCCGGGTTCCAGCTAGAGTGGCCGGGCTGGTCTTCAATCCAGCATTGGGGCCGGCAGTTGACCCTGGAGTCTGTGTGCTCACAAGGAACATGTCATGGGGAATTTTGCTCATGAGATTAATCTTAGAATTCATTTATGATCCACTGATTGTCAGTTTTCAGATTAAATGTTACTGCTTCTGAGCTTGGTTAGACAAAGTACAGTCAACTGAATTGGAGAAGATGGGGAGGGGGAAGGGGAGAGGAGGAGAGGGGATGCTAGAACTTCCCTCATTGTCCACTTTGCTGCTGGGAGAGACCCCAGCACAGGAGCTGTGGGCCGCTCTGTCTAAGCTGATCATCCTTGGAGCAGGCTGGATGGCACTCAGGTTTTCTCCCACCTCCTACTACTCAGTTCTCTATGGAAAATATAACTGAGTCTGTTTTTTTATTCAATTAGAATTAGAAAATGGAAACTCAGAATCCCTAGAAAGAACTTCATCCAGCCCAACCCACATATATTGTTTTATGTAAAAGAACTAACCTCACAATATGCAACTTGGCTTTGCCTTTTTTTGTATTAGAAATACAGTTTTTGTGAAACCATTTCCTCTAAGATCAGGAATAAGACAAGGTTGTCTACTCTCACCGCTATTATTCAACATAGTTTTGGAAGTTTTAGCCACAGCAATCAGAGAAGAAAAAGAAATAAAAGGAATCCAAATGGGAAAATAACAAGTAAAGCTGTCACTGTTTGCAGATGACATGATACCATACATAGAGAATCTAAAGATGCTACCAGAAAATGACTAGAGCTAATCAATTAGTTTGGTAAGGTAGCAGGATACAGAATTAATGCACAGAAATCTCTTGCATTCCTATACACTAATGGTGAAAAATCTGAAAGAGAGATTAAGGAAACACTTCCATTTTCCATTGCAACAAAAAGAATAAAATACTTAGGAATAAACCTACCTAAGGAGACAAAAGACCTATATGCAGAAAACTATAAGACACTGATGAAAGAAATTAAAGATGATACAAACAGATGGAGAGATATACCATGTTCATGGATTGGAATAATCAACATTGTGAAAATGACTATACTACCCAAAGCAATCTACAGATTCAATGCAATCCCTATCAAACTACCAATGGCATTTTTCAGAGAACTAGAACAAAAAACTTCACAATTTGTATGGAAACACAAAAGACACCGAATAGCCAAAGCAATCTTGAGGAAGAAAAACAGAGCTGGAGGAATCAGGTTCCCTAACTTCAGACTATACTACAAAGCTATAGTAATCAAGACAGTATGGTACTGGCACAAAAACAGAAATATAGGTCAGTGGAACAGGATAGAAAGCCCGGAGATAAACCCACGCACATATGGTCACCTTATGATTGATAAAGGAGGCAAGAATATACAGTGGAGAAAAGACAGCCTGTTCAGTAAGTGGTGCTGGGAAAACTGGACAGCTACATGTAAAAGAATGAAATTAGGGCTTCCCTGGTGGCGCAGTGGTTGAGAGTCCGCCTGCCGATGCAGGGGACACGGGTTCGTGCTCTGGTCCAGGAAGATCCCACATGCCGTGGAGTGGCTGGGCCCGTGAGCCATGGCTGCTGAGCCTGCATGTCCAGAGCCTGTGCTCTGCAACAGGAGAGGCCACAACAGTGAGAGGCCCGCGTACCACCAAAAAAAAAAAAAAAAAAAAGAATGAAATTAAAACACTCCCTAACACCATACACAAAAATAAACTCAAAATGGATTAAAGACCTAAATGTAAGGCCAGACACTATAAAACTCTTAGAGGAAAATATAGGCAGAATACTCTATGACATAAATCACAGCAAGATCCTTTTTGACCCACCTCCTAGAGAAATGGAACTAAAAACAAAAATAAACAAATGGGACCAAATGAAACTTAAATGCTTTTGCACAGCAAAGGAAGCCATAAACAAGACGAAAAGACAACCCTCTGAATGGGAGAAAATATTTGCAAATGAAGCAACTGACAAAGGATTAATCCCCCAAATACATAAGCAGCTCATGCAGCTCAATATCAAAAAAACAAACAACCCAATCCAAAAATGGGTAGAAGACCTAAACAGATATTTCTCCAAAGAAAATATACAGATTGCCAACAAACACATGAAAGGATGCTCAACATCACTAATCATTAGAGAAATGCAAATCAAAACTACAATGAGATATCACCTCACACCAGTCAGAATGGCTATCATCAAAAAATCTACAAACAATAGGGCTTCCCTGGTGGCGCAGTGGTTGAGAGTCCGCCTGCTGATGCAGGGGACACGGGTTCGTGCCCCGGTCCGGGAAGATCCCACATGCCGTGGAGTGGCTGGGCCCGTGAGCCATGGCCACTGAGCCTGCGCGTCTGGAGCCTGTGCTCCACAACGGGAGAGGCCACAACAGTGAGAGGCCCGCGTACCGCAAAAAAAAAAAAAAAAAAAAAATCTACAAACAATAAATGCTGGAGAGGGTGTGGAGAAAAGGGATCCCTCTTGCACTGTTGGTGGGAATGTAAATTGATACATCCACTATGGAGAACACTATGGAGGTTCCTTAAAAAACTAAGTAGGACTACCATACGACTCAGCAATCCTACTACTGGGCATATACCCTGAGAAAACCATAATTCAAAAAGAGTCATGTACCACAATGTTCACTGCAGCTCTATTTGCAATAGCCAGGACATGGAAGCAACCTAAGTGTCCATCGACAGATGAATGGATAAAGAAGATGTGGCACATATATACAATGGAATATTACTCAGCCATAAAAAGAAACGAAACTGAGTTATTTGTAGTGAGGTGGATGGACCTAGAATCTGTCATACAAAGTGAAGTAAGTCAGAAAGAGCAAAACAAATATCGTATGCTAACACATATTTATGGAATCTAAAAAAAAAAAGGTTCTGAAGAACCTATGGGCAGGACAGGAATACAGACATAGAGAATGGACTTGAGGACATGGGGAGGGGGAAGGGTAAGCTGGGACAAAGAGTGGCATGGACATATATACACTACCAAATGTAAAATAGATAGCTAGTGGGAAGCAGCCGCATAGCACAGGGAGATCAGCTCGGTGCTTTGTGACCACCTAGAGGGGTGAGCTAGGGAGGTTGGGAGGGAGACGCAAGAGGGAGGAGATATGGGGATGTATGTATATGTATAGATGATTCACTTTGTTTTAAAGCAGGAACTAACACACCGTTGTAAAGAAATTATACTCCAATAAAAACGTTAAAAGCATTAGGGATGAACTGAAAAAAAAAATACAGTTTTTTCCTAACCTTTTGATCAGCCAGTAGAGGGCGTAACAGAGGCTGCTCAGGGAATTCCTTCTGCTGGGCAGTGGGGCTCTGGATTGTGCGCCTCTGGCCCAGCCCGCAGCTTCTATGTTCCTGCGGCACTTGAGTGCACAGCGAGAGGAGTCTTGTCATCGTCACTCGCCCACCAAACTTCTCTTCCCTTGTCTTCCCCCATCTTGGCTGGTTGCATCAATAAGTCCTCGGGTTCCCAAACCAGAAATGTGGGTGTTGTGTCCTCTCCCCGTCTCTCTATAGCTAATCCCAAGTCCTGTTGAATAGTCTCCTTAAACATTTCTCAAATTTATTCTTTCCTCTGAAGCTCTGGTAATCTAGTTCAGCCCCTCATCAACTTCCTCGACAATGGCTGTAGCCTGCTAGCTAGTCTTCTTAACTCCACGCTTGTCGCCTTCAAATCCATCTTTCACAGTGTCGCTAGGATGAGCTCTTCAGAAGTACACATCTGGCTATGTCAGTCCTGTGCTTAAACCCTTCTGTGTCAGTAAGGTTACTTTCTGCTGCAGGTAACAGAAAACTGAATTTGAATTGGCTTAAGCAGTAAAGAGATGGGACAGATCATTTGGGGCCTTGGAGGACCTAGTAAGGAATTTGGATTTTTTTCTGAGTACAGTCAGAATCTATGGAAATACTTGTGAGATATGACATAATCTGATTTATGTTTTGAAAGATTACTTGTACTCTTAGAGAATGGATTGGATGGAGCGAGAAGGGAAGCAGGGGCCACCCTGTTAGGAAATTATTGAGTCCTAATCCAGAGAAGGGATCATGGTGGCCTGGAGGAAGACCATGAAGTGGAAATGGAGGGGCAAGTTTTAAACTTGAAATGTATTTTAGAATTACAGCTGATGGAACTTCCTGATGGTGGTGAAGTAAAGAGGAATAAAGGGGCCTTTGGTTTGCTTTGAATAACTGTTGGATGTTAGGGCTGTTTACTGAGAAGAAATGATATTCTTTCCTGGTTTAGGGAAGAAAATCAAAGATTCCATATTAGGTATTTTATGTTCAGGAATTATGTGAGATGCCCAGGTGGAGGCGTCAAGTAGGGAGTCGGATATGCCAATCTGAGCTCGATGGGTGAGATGCCCAGGTGGAGGCGTCAAGTAGGGAGTCGGATATGCCAATCTGAGCCAGATGGGTGAGATACCCAGGTGGAGGCGTCAAGTAGGGAGTCGGATATGCCAGTCTGAGCTCGATGGGTGAGATGCCCAGGTGGAGGCGTCAAGTAGGGAGTCGGATATGCCAATCTGAGCTCGATGGGTGAGATGCCCAGGTGGAGGCGTCAAGTAGGGAGTCGGATATGCCAATCTGAGCCCGATGGGTGAGATGCCCAGGTGGAGGCGTCAAGCAGGGAGTCGGATATGCCAATCTGAGCTCGATGGGTGAGATCTGAGATGGATGTGAATGCTTGGAGCTATCCCCATGGAGATGGCGCCAATTCCATGGAAATAGATCATTTTGGAGGTGAGTGCAGAGGGAGTAGACCAGCAGTTCCAGAACTGAGCTCTAAGGAATCCCAACATTGTGACGTTTGAGGGAGCATGCATAGCCAGTGAGAAAACCAGCAGGGAAGGATGGGAAAGAGCAGAAGGAAGGGAGAGTATGTTCTGTGCTACTGCCACTGGAATTTCAGGACTTGCAAAGCATCGATCGCATTTGGCAATGTGGAGAATGTCGGTGATCTCAGCAAAAGCCATTTGAGTAGATTGATGGGGGTCAAAGCCATACTGAAGTGGGTTTACAAAGTCCTGGAGTAAGACAAAGTAGGCTCTATCAATAGGCAATACTTTCAGGTTGTGCTAATATAACGAATTATTTCTTTTAAAAAATCTTGTTATATCATTACCAAAATACATTTCAGATAAGTTTGTTAAATGTACATTTTCTCAGAACAAATTTGGATGAAAATTTGTCACAGTAATAATGTCTCTCAGTATAACATCAGGGATGAAAATAACAACGGATGTGGTTAATACTTTACGATGCATACAAGTTTTTCAAATATACCTAAAATGACAAAAGTAAAAGAAGTTCTGAGAAAAATATTGGTCAAGTTGGTAAAGTGCTAACATGTCTCTAGATTATTAAGAACCAAATAAATAGGCAAACCGTGAACAAGCCAGTCACAACACCGAAAGCTAGTGAACATTCATGGTGCTGCCACTAGGAGAAGGAACTCTTCCAGAAGCGTAACAGGGGTCAGGGAGAATATGTGTGATAGTTTTCTGTTTCCTTTTTACTTTTATCTAAAATATTTCCAACTGTTTTGAGCATGTATCATTCTTAAAATTAGAAGCAAAGTAATGCAAGAAGAAAAATGATTAAAATAGCTGCATAAATATTTTGAGTTTTAGAAAATGCTAATAAAAATTCCTCCTTTTGACCAAAGCCTGTTAAAAATCTTGAGCAAAGGGAAAGCAGATACAATCTTACCTCTCGATTACGGTAATGTTACAGGGGTTGGTAGGGATGAAGATGTAAATATGTGATGTAATTTTATAGAGTGAATCAAGTCAGTATATCATTATACTGTTGAGTGGGGAGGCTTACAGTTTCTTTAGTTGTAAGTAGGTTGAAGTAGCCAAGGAAAAAGACTAGATGTTAACCTTCATATCCACATTTCTGGCTAGTTTTAGAATATGTTAACCTTGAGTATTATTTTTCAAAAACAAGTTTATTAAAGATAGTGATATATTTTTAAGATTCGGTTTCAGTTTGACTTTTTGTGCCATTAAGAAGAAATGAGATGCTTTAAATGTCTTTCTTCAGCTTTCTTGTCAAGTCTGATGCAAAATTGTGGTGAAAACTTAGGTTTTAGTTCATATCTCCTTTGCCAGACTGAGTTTTGAGGTCAGTCAGTTAGGCAGATAATGTTTTAAAGCCTGTAGTTCAGGACAGTTGAGAAATATACAACCTTTTACAAAGTTATAGCTAATTTTTCTGTGTTGGGATGGTGGAAAAACCTAATGTTTTATGATAATTGCAGTTGAACACCCAAAAAAGTCTGTAAAAATGATCACTGTAACTTAAAGATCAGTGATCTGTATTTTAAATACTGGTCAGCAATCTGTAATTCAGTGTTTTATGATTTATGATTTATTTATTTTAGAGGTGCACGTGCCCCATGCGGAGGAACAGCGAGAAGTACCACCAGGTATGGATTTTGTCATATGTATCCCTTTTTCCTTTTTTGTTTAAAAGATGCTGCTGATACACTAGTTGGAATAATTCTATGAAGAGTAGAATTCCTGAGAGAGGAGGATTAATTATACCTAAATTTAAAAAGAAACTGTTCCGTGTTTTCGTCAGTTGAGCCAAAGTAATGGGAAATAGACATCAGACTGAGTCTAGTACATATTTGTTGAGCTAGACTTTGAGGAGTACTCATGATCAAAGTACTGTATGGTTGTTGCCATTATAGATGGTGCTAGTAGTGGAAGTTAGGCTTTTTTTTTTTTCCTTTTGTTCTGATTGACAGGCTATCTGATGGAGGATGTGGAATCAGACTTGCCTTCAGATAAAAGATTAATAGTGTTTAAATTAGTGACATTGGCCCTCCTCCTCCCCCGTCTTCCCCGAGAGCACCCTTGTGCCCTGCGTGACCCAGGCAGTCCTTCCTGCCAGCCCACTGTGTTACACCCTCTGCTTTTTCCTCCCTTCCCCCGTATGTCCCTTTCATCATCAGTGAGTTTAAACTCATCATCAGTGAGTTCAACCAAGGCCTGTGCTTTCAGATGCGTTTCAGAGATGACATTAACCATACCTGCAGTCGGAAATTAACATAGAAACCTCTTGCTTTCAAAGTGGGGAAAAAATGTTTCATTAGGAGAGGATTTTCCAACACCTCTTTCCCAAATGTATTTCTTCTTGTCTCTCTGTTTTATTTCCATTTGTTTTCTTTCTGTGTCATTTATTGGTTCAATTTTTACTCACGGTTTTCACATGATGCTTAATGTGAATTCTGTAGCAATGATGTACATTCGTATTACTGATTTTGGTAGAAATAATTGTGCCTTCCAAAATTTAGTGAAATACTAAATTTCAAGAGGAAAACAACCTTTTCTAATCAAAGAGTGTTTTTAGTTACACCACAGCTCATATTTGCTTATTTAACAGTTGGGATGTTGTAGATTTTGATAGTTGTGGTGTGTTGTACATTTAAAATATATACGAATACTAAAGGAGCTGCATTGTTGGTATTGTGATATGAGTGAGAAAAGAAATCCATGGAGAAATTGATCTTTTACAAGATGACTACTGGGCATATGAGTATATTTTGTGTTTGGGAAAGATGCACAGAGCAGGGAAGGTTGATGTTTCTGCCCTGCTTCTGTAATTTCCTCTTCGTTGTTGAGCAATGCTTCACAGAGTGCCTTGTTTCTAACCTGAGGATGCAGGGCAGGTTACTGAATTTGCATTTTGATTACTGTCCATTCCTCTCAAGAAAATTGTTTTCTAAGTATTCCTAAAAATAACGAGTTTCTGCAACACTGACTTTTTTCTAGTTATAGTTGATATTTTTTAATATTTACCTGACTTGAATGAAGGTATGAAACGTAATAATATTTTCTGACCAAAAAGTTCTGTGCTTCTACTTTGGTGTTTTATAAATGCAGTCCAAGAATTTCCTTGGAACATAAATACAAAATACTAAGTGGTTGGGGGGCTGGAATAAGGTGCCTTTTTTGATGAGATGTTTAACAGCTGAAGTAAATGAAAATGAAGATTGGATTCATATTTCCTGACACATAACGAGCTCCCAGTAAATGGTGGCCGTGGCTCTTGTTGTTTAGTAATTAATTAGCCTGATCTCTGAGCTGGATCAAGAGAAGCTAAATTCTGAGAGCCCTGATCAAGGAGTTGGAACCTGTCAGTTGTAATGCATTTGTCTTACATTCTGGTGTCATAAAAATTTGAGTGATGCACTGCACGGCTGTAGTTTGACCTTCACCAAAGAGGATGTGAGGCGGAGGGTCAGCAATAATTATTTGTAATGATTGCACTGGGTTTGCTTATCTCCTATTCTTAGTCTTACTTTATATTACATTTTTTAAATTATTCAATCTTACAAAAGAATAATATTCATAAATCGGTCTCTATTTTGTACAATAAGGTGACTGCTTTTGCAACAGTGTTGAATTATGTGATGCAGGAACTGAGGAAACAATCGTGGGACCCATTTCCTTACTACCTTTCAATCTTTAAAATTCCTTATTCAGTGGAAAACGCAAACTGAGGCCCTCTGCAAAATGCTGGGTATCGGTTTTTCCTGGCCCTCGGAATCTAACTGATGATTACTTTGCCTTCCCCGATCTTTCTACGACTAGGTTATACAATCTTAATATTGCATATTAAAGTTCATAGTAACATACTCATCGCTGTGATAATCCCATCCTGTGGGTGTACAGCTGGGGATAGCAACCAATACGGCGTCATTAACTTCTCAGAGTGGTACACAGGGCAGCACCCAGAGGAGGGGGAACTAACCCGACTTTGGGGCCTGGAGTGTAAGCGTAAGGCAAGGCCTCCCACGTGTGGTCGTGCTGGAGCAGAGCCTTGAGGAGCTGCTGGAAGTGAAGGAGCTGGCACGTCGGGGGTGGGCACGGCAAGTGCGTGCAGCACAAAGTCCAAGGTGGTGTGCCAGGTACAGGTGTAAGTAGACAGTGTGGACGGGCAGGCGGCGCTTCTCCGAGGATCCCGTAAACGATGTTTGCGAATTTGAACGTGGGCCTGAAAGTGCAGGGAAGCAGCAGAAAAATTCCAAGCCGGGTAGTCGTGTGATCAGATCCAGATTTGAACAGAGGAGGTCCTGTGGGGAGGTGGAGACCAGTCAGGGGGCAGATGTGTTCATCTAAGCAGAAGTGGTGGGACCTGGAACTGGTGGCAGGGACGCAGAGCAGGGACGGATTTCACGGACCCTGGCGGTGGAGGTAATTTGGTGGGAGAGGGGCTGGTTGAGGGCGAAGAGTCGAGCTTGATTCCTGTGCTTCTGGCTTGAATGGATGAATGATGGAACCTTAATGCAGATACAGAAGGCGAGAGGAACAGAGGGTAGCAGAGACCACTGGCCTGAATTTGGAGACTCTGGGTTTGCAACTTGGTGGACTACTTCCGAGTGGAGACTTCAAATATGTAGGGGCATAACTTGAGTCATTCAGAACTGTAACTGAGCTTTTACGTTGTTTGCCTTGTTATTCTTTGAATAAGTTCCCAGGGTCTCCAGGATTTTTGATTGCACAGGTTACAGAAGTGCTTATTCCTCACAATCCAGCTAACGGTTAAATTCTAAGAGAACCTAAGGTCAAACCCATCTTTTAAAACTCTTTCTGTTGAGGTGTAATTTACACACAGGGAGGTGCTCACATGTTGAGGGTACAGTTTGATGGACTTGTACGTGTGATACATTCTTGTACCCACTACGCAGAGTTCTTCCAGCCCCTGGAGGTCTCTCCCTCTCCCCTCCCCCAGTAACGCGCCCACAAATGATAACTACTGTTCTGACCCGTGTCATCATAGATTGATCTGCCCGTCTTTGAATTTGATTGAATAGAACCGCAAGTAAACACACACACATATATATACTCTCTTTTTGTGACTGGTTTCTGTTGCTCACCATTATGACTGTGAGTTTCATCCAGTTTGATATTTATAGTTATTGGTTTTATCACTGCTATTTACTGTAATATTCCATTTAAAATTCCATTCTGTGTTTATGGCTGCAGGGACTATTTCTAGTTTGGGGCTGTTATGAAGAAAGCGGCTGTGAATATTCTTATACATGTCTTTTGGTAGACAAACATTCATTTCCGTTGGATGCACAAAAGTATACGTATAATTTCCAGTTCCTTCTCATTAGCACGAAATAATTCTGCTTACATAAAAATTTCTGGTTACACACATACACGTATGCACACATGTAGACAGATACATAGGGAAGGAAGGATGGGAGGGAGGAAGGAAGGATCACAATCCAGCTTTAGAAATTATATCAGAATTTGGGCCTTTATGTGCACAAACGCCTTTTTTACTCTAATTGTAACATAGATCCAGTGCTGTGGTAGTAAAATAAATCAGACACTAGAGTTCGGAATAAGAAAATATTTGTTGAAAGTTGGACAGGAATGAATTTTACTTCTTTTAAAATAGTGTATACTTTTTTTACCAACCACTTATATCTTCAATAACATTAAAATTGCTATAAGATTATTAAAGTAATATATTTTAACTGCAACTTCAGTATTCTCTTGCCCCTTGAAAATCCTTCCTATATTTGTGTTTCAAATGCCATACTAGACTTTCCCCCCCTCTATTGCATTTCTTTTTAATACAGTGAAAACATTGATGGGAGAAATTTAATTTAATTTGTATTTCGCAAAAGACTGACATTTTTAAATTCAGTTGTAATTCTCAGATGCTCTAGAGAACCTCTGATTTTCATTAGCTTTGCAATGAAAGCAGTAGGAACTACTTTCATAGTAGTAGGGCCCCCAGGGACTACTCTAGGTAGTGAATCATTCTGTTACCCTGTTGCTGTTAGAAACAACAACAATACAAAAAAAAAAAAAAAGCATTTACTTCTGTTGCTGGGTTTTTTAAAAGTAGAGTAAAAATGAAGCAGTTTTGCAGTCTATGTCTAGTTGGTCCTTTAATTTAGATTTCCCCTTATCTTTGCAGATACTTAAAGCTTCAGAAAGGCTGCCCCTACCACCACAGGAGGACCAGTTTACCCATACGCTGCAAAAGATGGCTGGGATAGATCTTGTGAAGTAATTTCTGAGCAGACCAAGATCTTTGGGAATGAACACTAAAGATGTTTTGAATGAACCATAGTCCACTGGCATTTTAGTGTATTTTTTTTTAGAAACAGAAATCACATGTGATGTTACATTCCTGCATGTCCTTTTCTGATAGCCTTAGTGGATCCATTGGATTTCTTTTCTTTTTCCTTTTGTGACACAGCTTTTAGTCTTACCTGCATTTATGTGTTTTTCAGACAATAGTTAATAATCGTATTGATGAGGTAGCAGCAATTGTCATGGCAGGATTTTAATATCTCTTATCCGTAATTAACACTAACTGTGTTGGGCTGACTTATATACACTGTGTGAAACATGATTTAAAACCACTAAGAGTGTCTTAAAGACACTGATGGGGTCATTATTAGCTGTGAAGATTTGCGTTGTATATATCTGCAGCAATACCTTTATAAAAAATGGCTACATTAGCTTCGAGTATTCAGGGTAAAGCTCAACATTTGAGATTCCTGTAGCTTTTAGCTTGTTAATTAGAAAAATTTTAAATTTCAATAAAAGTTTAAATTATCATGGTTAATTTATTTTTCAAAATAAGGGGGGAACGTTATTGTTAGGACGCAGGGGAAAGGAATGGCCTGTTATATCATGCAAAAATGCTTTTCCACACCTCAGAGTGATTGTAGAATAGCTGTAGTCCCGTGAGTATCTGTGTAAATTTTAGAAAGTCTCTTATCAATTACTGGTGCATAACGTAAAGGTTGTTCTGCCTTTGGCTGGTTAAGTAACGCCCGTACAACGCCGAAGCCTGCTCCGTGTATAAAAGTCCACAGGGCCTCTGGCTGGGTGATGTAGGCTGTGTGAAAAGTGCTCACAGGCCAGAGGCCCGCTGCTGTTTGACAATGTTTGAGCCCTTTCCTTTCCACGCTGAAGCATTTCTTCTATTTTTAGTGTGAGTAATTTGTGGCTCAGAAATAGCCGCCGTGATGAAAATACTCATTTGTTAGAAAAAAAAAAAGGTAGCTACACCCTCATTTTGAAAGGACCCTGAGCTATAAAAAAAAAAACTCTAAGAAGTGGTTTCATTTGTGTGTCCGGGGAGCTCTTGATCATGTTCACATTGTTTTAAGATAAAGTGGCATTTTTTTCTGCTTTTAGGGTCAAAATCAAAGAGATTTTATATTTTTCTCATTAGAGGTCATCGGTACAATGTAGTAAGTTATGCTGAACCGTAGTGTAGTGAAACCCAAAGTAATATGTTAGTAAAGAAGCAATAATTTTCTAAAGCTGTGATCTGGGTAATACAGAGTTGCTACTCAGAATCTCCTGAAGCTCTTACTCCGTATTGTGAATTATAGAAGACTACTTTTTATAAAGCCATATTTTTTTAGGGGAACTTAGGAGTGACATAGAACTGATAACTGCGTAGAATAAATTTTGCTGGATTTTTGTATATAATCATCTCTAGAACTCTGGACATTGAAGATTCATTATGCTGTGGTCAACTTCAAATACTTTCTAATTCCAAATATCTCAACGAATGAGACTTGTCTTTACAGATATATGCCAAGCTGGGCAGCATCAGTGGATTTTCTAAAAATAATGTAATCATCTTCTGTTGAATGTTATTTGAGTGCAATAAAATGCAGAATTCATCTCTACATTGTCCTTATTTTGAAGTATATTATTTTTTGTTTTGTTACATAACAAAATTGGTTCATTTTATCCTTACTAGTATTTTAGAATATTATAGCATTTTTGATGACTAAAATCACAAAGGCGTACCTTCAACCTCTTTCTTAACCTATTTCTTGTAGGTAATGTTTATTTATTTTGTTTCACATTTACTATTATGCTACATTTTTGGGAGCAGAATGAAAATGAAATAGCCCCTGCATCCATCCTGTGTAGGTTTTTGTCCGGCACCTAGAAGTTCTGATAATTCCCTGGTGCGGCCACTCCCCTCCCCTGTACCCTCTGATCCTCTGTTGACCATCACACGGTGGGGATATTAACTTCAGCCTGGTTGAGAGGACCAAGGAGCAGCTGGAAGGGCAGCATAGGATACAGAAGGTTCTCTTCTGATCTTCATTCTGTGGGCAGAAAAGGAAAACTAGACACATAGGGACGAAGCTTCTGGGGTTCTAGAAAGTGTTGTTTTCTCTTCCAATATGCCCAGAAGAAACTCTTAGAAAAAGACTTTCAGGCTAAGCAGACCACTTTTCCTGACTGCACTTACTCTGCTAAGTGCTGAGTTAGGAAGTCGAGTTTTCCCAGCACATGGGTGTTATTACCCTGCTTGCAGACAAGGAGACTGAGGGTCAGAGAGGCTGAAATGCCTGCTGGCTGAGGTCATTCATGGCCTAGAGTCTAGAGTGCTCAGGTGGGCACCAGGTGGAGGGCGGAAGCCATTGGAGGGCGGCCACAAGCTGGTGGAGGGCAGTTAGGTAACTAAGGAGTAATAGTCCAGGTGATGTTGTGATAAGACCTGACCTGGGGAAGCGCTATTGGAGAGAGAGGACGGGGGACCATGTGACTTAGTGAAGACTGGGTCAGGGAGAAGCGGAGCCCCAGGTCTGGGTCTTAGGGGGTGAACAGATGCCAGTGTGACAAGGAACTCGGGAGGACACACAGGCCTGGATGGAGATTAGCTTTGCCAACAAGAACTGGCCAGTAGGCAGATTAGCGCAGTAGCTGGAATATGATTGCGTTCAGAATAATTGAATATGCAAAAGTGATTTTTTTTAATGGTTGTATGACAGTTTTTAAAAGATTAAGATCCTGTTCTTTTTAGTAAGATTTTCCTTATAATGTTAAATAGTGTTGAAAAAGAAGAAGTAGGCGGGAGCCCAGAGCGAGGCGCACAGCGGAGGAGTTGGGATCCGGCGCAAAAGTTTCCTCCTAACTGCAGGCCCGCGCGCCACCACCAGGGCCGGGGCCGGGGCCCTAAACCTCAGCGTCCCCAGCCCCCCGCCACCTGGGGGGTCGCCCTCCCCGCTGCCGCCTCCTCTCCGATTCCCGCCTGCCCGGGGCCAAGGGGCTCTGCTGCAAGCCCCCGGCCCGGAGGGCGCCCCGGGGTCTCTGTGCCCGCCCGCGCCCGCCGGCCCAGACACCTGTTCGGCCCAGCCCGGCCCGGTCGCCGGGGGCCAGGATGAAAGTGACCGTGCGCCTCGGCAGGACCGGCACCGTGGTGCCCTGCAAGGAGGGCCAGATGCGTGTCCGGAAGCTCACGCAGCAGGCGCTGCAGCGGTACCTGAAGACCCGGGAGAAGGGAAAAAGGAATCGGAAGCTCTGAGAACACTGCGCTTTACTCTCCCACATGGCAGCCATCAGTTGGAGCTGAGGACACCTCTTTAGAAGGAATCATCGTGCTGTAGTCTCCATCACCACCTTTCCCAGCAGATGAGTGTGCCCCCAATACTGCTTCCTTGTGTGCTGTCGCCTCAGGGTTCTGGCCTTTCTTTCAATCGGATCTCATCCATTCCATGGCTTCAGCTACCCTCAAGCACACACCTGTCTAGCCTTGAAGTTGCTAGAACTCAATATCCACCAGCCTGTGGACTTCACCTCCTTGATGTCCCATATACAGTTCGAGCCCAGCCTGTTCTCTGTACATCTGCTCGTCCCCATTCTCCTGTAGCCTATTTCTCCATTTCTGATGCCACCATTCACCTGGTTATCTAATCCAGAAACCTGGAAATCCTTCATTCCTTGATGACCTCTCATCCTCCATATTCTACCACTTGTCTAGTTGGTCAGAAAGTTCCTTTGATGCTTCCATGCGCTCTTTGATCTGCTTCCTCTTTTCTGCGCCAGACCTTGCGTTTCTCATTCCTGCCATGGGGAACTGCAGCAGACCAGTTAACTGGCCTTTCTGCCTTTTCTAGCTCCCAACTCTTCCAGACTGTTCTCCATTGAGGACTTTACAGCTGCAAACATGTCTGGAGTATGGCTGGGAGTATTTGAATGGCTCTACATTGCTTTTAGGTGAAAACCCACTTTGCTTACCGGTCCAGTACCCTCTCTATTCCACTGTACCCTTTAAATTGGTACATGCAATGTAGTATTCTGTCACATTTTCCCCCACCCCAGGTAAATCCTGCTTATCTTTTGGGATGAGTCTCCAGTTGCCTCTTCTCTAGGAATTCCCTCCCTCCCTTCTCCCCTCACCATCACTTAGGGGCCTCATTCTCGTGTTCCTAGAGCTCCCTGTGCTGTGCTTTCATTTTGAAAACTACATTTACATTATACTGTCTATTGGTCATGGTCTAGTAACTTAACAGACAGACCCCGAAGGACAGTGGTTTATCCCAGCAAAGGGTTCTTTTTCCGGGTGGGAGGTGTGGGCTCTGACCCATACAACCACCTGTCCACCATTCCTTTTGGCTTTGGAGTTTTCTGCAGATCCCCTGCACTGTGCTAACTGATGAACAAAGAGAGTGTGGAGGATGCCACAGGAGGCGTAGGGCCTGGCCTGGAAGTGGCAGACATCACTTTTGTGTCAGCATTCTACTGGTGAGACTGGCCATGTGCCCCGTCTAGATGCAGTGGCCTGGGGAAGTAGTCCACTTGGACATAGGAGAGCGACTAGCTGGGCTCTGCCACATGGTGCAGTCATTTTGTCTCTCTTACTCTACTGTGGGCTATTCAAGAACAAAGAATGAGTCATTTATTTTCCTATCCCCATTTTTTAACACAGTATCTGATATATAGTATGTATACCAGAAATGCTCATTAAATTATATCAAAGTCCACATCGTTTTCTTTCATAAAAATGAAAATGACCTTGTATTCAACACAATGTTTTGTAAGTTTGAAATCTTCGTATGTGGTATAGTTTTAAAAAGAAAGTCTAAATGCAACTTTTCTCGATTATCTTCAGTTACCTCATCACATCCACACGTGCTGTAGGCAGTAGTTTAGCGATCTGTTATATCTGCCACACTGATTGTCTTTAATAACAGCTTCAAATTCTGACACGTTGACTCGCTTTGTAGATTTCTGAGAACTGAGCTCTGCAGTTGTGGATCGTCAGCAAAGGAACGTCATAATGTTTTTGTTCCATGCAGATTTGTGCCGTGCTGTCCCATATATTTGAACAATGTTTGATTTTCAGCATTTTATTCATTCATTTCATGTTGATTTTAAAAATGATTCTGGACTGTCAAAAGAAAAAGGAAAAGTAACGTTAGTACAGTTAGAGAATGTGTAACATCGTTTTCTTTTCGTGTATGTATTTAAACACTAAATTCGAGTTACCGGTGAGATTGTAATTTTCTGGGTTGGACTGAGTGTAGAGTTCCCTTTTATGTATGGACTGCCCACTGTTGGAATATACAGAGCATGACTAACGTAGTATTGTTGTAGAGTGTGGCCTTCTGAATCCGTCTTAATTGTTCTGCAACCCTTGGCAAGATTCCTTAGCCTCTCTAAGCCAGTTGCCTGATCTACAGAATTAAAATTACCTTTCAGAGCTGATCGAGTTAAATGGGATCATCTGCATTAAGTGTTTAGAACAATGCCTGGCAGACAGTTAAATTTTAATAAATCATTTTCCTTTTTGGCGCATCGAGGGCCATTTGAGGTCTCCCAGGGAAGCCTATGTACAAAGAGTAAAGTAAAGCAAAGTTACGCTTTATTCTACTGTGCAGAATGCTAGTGAGGTAAGCTGGATCTCTTAGAAAACTTTACCTAAGCTAAATTTAAGCACTGCAAACCCGAGAAGCTAAAATTCCCTGCTCTGTGTATTTTCCACACCCAAACACGAGTCTCGGATCTCAGCATGCTGATGTGAGGTAGGGCAGAAGAGGACACAACCCACAGCTTTCGCCCCGGGGCCGGAATGATTGGGCTATAGGCCTTCTTAGGGCAGCCTCTCGCCCGCCCTAGGTATTGCATTGCAGGAGATACAAACACGGTGGCCCTGATTCCTGGGAGCGCACCTGGCCAGGGCCCTCCCACACCTATTTAAAAGGTGACCAGTGCAATCCACTCCTCCTTCCTTGGTTTCCCCCCTGGGGCAGGAAGATTTGTGGAGAGCCCTAAACTTTTCTTCATGACCAGCACCTACCCGTCTTCTCTAGTCAACTTAGAAACTTGCATTTTACGCGTGATTTTTAAAATTACACTAGCCATGTGTCAGGTAACAGATTACTGGAAGGTGTGGAGACGCCCAGCCCTCCTGCAGGCATTGCTGGTACCGCAGAGAGAGAGCTCTTTGGAGATGGAGACTTTTGATGCTTTTCTTCTATCCTGTATCCCTGATGCCTACAAGAGTGCAGCTTAGTAACCGATGTACTGCCTGGACTGATAAGGACGGTATATATGAATAAGGTCAGAAATTCTAGAAAGTTCAGT
The DNA here is from genome assembly GCF_949987515.2 of Delphinus delphis. NCBI lineage: Eukaryota > Metazoa > Chordata > Mammalia > Artiodactyla > Delphinidae > Delphinus > Delphinus delphis. The sequence goes on along the minus strand of NC_082699.1, from coordinate 8,569,982 downwards.
AGTGATCCAGAAGTCTTTTATTTATTTATTTTGCGGTACGCGGGCCTCTCACCGTCGCGGCCTCTCCTGTTGCGGAGCACAGGCTCCAGGACGCGCAGTCCCAGTGGCCATGGCTCACGGGCCCAGCCGCTCCGCGGCATGTGGGATCTTCCCGGACCGGGGCACGAACCTGCGTCCCCTGCATCGGCAGGCGGACTCCCAACCACTGCGCCACCAGGGAAGCCCTAGAAGTCTTTTTTATTTTATATCCTCATACCTCCTGAAGCACTGGCTAGTGTGTATACAGCCATCGTTATAAAACCCACTCTTTGCAAAAGTCAAGACCTGCACTTCTCTTTGCCTTCGTTTCCCTTGCAGCAAAAGTAGAGGCTGGCACAGGAGAAAGAGCGTGTTTTGGGATTGTGTGCACCGCTGACCTTGATGACTTGGGCCCTCTACTTTCTCAGCTTCCGCTTCCTCCTCTGCACGAAGAAGGAGATAAGACCTTCTGCGGAGGGTGTCGGGAGACAAGAGACGTGCCTTGTGCTTGGCACCAAGCTGGCACACTTTTAGTCAGTTTGCTTCCTCTCACCTGGGGTCTCAAAGGAGAAAGACACTCGATGGATAAAAATCCCCCTTGCATCAGGAGCCTGCCTCAGATTTACTTCTCGCCTCCAGAAAATGAAATGGTTTATATGAATGAATGTGGGAAACTGGGGATGAAAAAATCCAATGATCATGACTGCAACCCTGAACGCACCCTGCATGGCACCCGCACCCTCTCACATCTACTCTGGGGAAAGGATGGAATCTATGACTTTTTAAAAATTAATTAATTTATTTTTGGCTGCGTTGGGTCTTCGTTGCTGCGCATGGGCTTTCTCTAGTTGCGGCGAGCGGGGGCTACTCTTTGTTGCAGTGCGCAGGCTTCTCATTGCGGTGGCTTCTCTTGTTGTGGAGCACGGACTCTAGGTGCGCGGGCTTCAGTAGTTGTGGCACGCGGGCTCAGTGGTTGTGGCTTGCGGGCTCTAGAGCGCAGGCTCGGTAGTTGTGGCGCACGGGCTTATTTGCTCCGTGGCATGTGGGATCTTCCCAAACAAGGGCTCGAACCTGTGTCCCCTGCGTTGGCAGGTGGATTCTTAACCGCTGCGCCACCAGGGAAGTCCCTGGAATCTATGATTTTTTTAATCAATCTCCCAAACTCTGCCCCATCCCCACTGGAACTCACGCATACACATCATTCCTAGGAATTCTCAAAGGCTAGATAAGCACCTACTGGGACAGAAATTAACTGGTCTACCTTGAAAATTAACTAGATCCTAATCTGTACTAAACCAAAGGCCAGATAGGAGGTTATAAATGCAGAAATGAGCTTGTTTACACAGTCAGGTCATGTGCTGTTGTTCCCTGTCTGTGGTGGGTGTTCTTCGGCCTGTCCAGGCTCTTGGTGGGTTTTGCTGTGCTCGGCAGCCCCATCCGTTGGTGGAGAGACACTAGCTGTGATGAACTTAGTGAGAGGCTGATACAGCCTCTCCTCAGCAGGTGAGCTATAGCACACCTGGGCTCAGTGTGGGCATCCCCACTGGGTCACCTGTGGATGTATGAAGTGCTTGAGGAGTGAGGCTAGTGTTCTCAGTAGGGTGGCATCCTGCATTCCTTGAAAGCACACAGTGCCTATTATAAAGTAGTATATGGCTTTAGGAGGCAATAAAAATATTGGACAGGCCTTGAGGAGGGCTTCTCCTGACCCAGTTTGCACCCACAGGGGCACTTACTGTTGGTGAAGGTGACCCTCCACCCCTTATAGACCAGGAACATTCAGCCTGGTGCCCAATACCTACTTACTGCTCGGCGACTTTTATAAGTTATTCAGATTCTTAATATTTTATAACAAATTGCATGTGTAAAGAATTCAGGATTTAGGAAAATTGAATGGTTTGCCCAGAAATATTTTTCTGTTTTTTTAAATTGAAGTGTAATTAATTTACAATGTCGTGTTAGTTTCAGGTGTACAACAAAGTGCTTCAGTCATATATATATATAATTTTTCAGATTCTTTTCCATTGTAGGTTATTACAAGATATTGAATATAATTCCCTGTGCTGTGCAGTAGGTTCTTGTTGTTTATCTGTTTTATATACAGGAGTGTGTATCTCTTAATCCCAGAAATATTGTTCTTAAATGATATTTATTTGAATTCATTTAAAGATAGTCCTGTAATTTGAGATATTGAATCATGACTCTCACAGTACTTATTTTGCTTTGTCTTTTCAGAAACAAATAAGAAAACAGATGATCCAGAAAAAAAAGAAAAAGGTGAGATTATCAAATCAACGTTTCAAGTATACATAGGGAAGAGTTACTGAATCAATACTATCCGTGAATAACATGATTTTATTTTATATCACTAGTTAAAATAAATTGCCAGTGAGTTTATTATTTCAATGATTTTATCAACAGACATTAATATACTCCATAAACATTAAAAGCTAAGGCTCTGGAGAGAGATTGGCTTCTAATCCTGGTTTTGTCATTCACTGTACATGCATTTTGAGAATTACTTAGCCTCTGTGCCACAGTTTCCTCTTCTGTGATATGGGAATAATAATAATAGTACCAACTTCCAGGAACTGTTTCCACAATAGTAATTAAGTGAAAATATATGTAAAGTTCTTAAAGCAGTGCCTAGCACAGGGAAAGCACTTAGGAAATGTTAATTATTATTGTCACCTTTGTTGACAAAGGTGCTAAGTAGAGAGATCCAAGGTAGAGAGATCCAAAGATTATTAGAACGTGTTCTTTTTTCAAGGAACTCTGAATTGTTGGAAAGAAAGGCATGCAAACAGTTAACATCCATAGAAAACGTCATCTCTGCCTTCTGAGAACTTATGACAGAGGCATTCTAATAAATTTAAGAATGGTGTAGCATTTTAATTCAACTCTCACAAAGGTCATTAGAGTGAGGAGCTATTAAATTTATAGTTAAATTTATAAATATTATATGGATGATCATAGAATAGTGTTTATACTTTTAGAGTCAATTGAATGATAAAATCGTCAATGATTAAACATTATTGGAGTTTCAGGAATGGCTTTAATTTGTGGTGATAACAGAAGTGTTTACGCTTAAAAGGTACAGTTCGAGTAAGGTCCAAGATCTTACTTACTCAGTATGTAAATACTGCTTGAGTAGATGGAGTTACTGGCCTGTGGCCATTATTTTATAGCCCTTAGGCTGGGAACCAAGCGTTTAGCTCATGCATTTTTTTTTCTGACTAGTTGTTTTTAATTTTATATTAAAGTGATATACAGGTCTAATTTTTAAAGTGTGACTTATAAAGAAAAATAATATTCTTCTACCCTACTACTCCCTATCCATTTTTAGTTGTTTCTTCTAGTACTTCCCTATGCATTTCTTTTGTTTTAATTGAAATACAGTTGATTTACAATGTTGTGTTAATTTCTGCTGTACAGCAAAGTGATTCAGTTATACATTTATATATATTGTTTTTTTAAATATTCTTTTCCATTATGGTTTATCATAGGATATTGAATATAGTTCTCTGTGCTATACAGTAGGACTTTGTTGTTTATTCATTCCATATATAATAGCTTAAATCTGCTAACCCCAACCTACCAATCCATCCCTCCCCCACCCCCCTTTCCCTTGGCGGCCACAAGTCTGTTCTTTATGTCCGTGAGTCTGTTTCTGTTTCATAGATAGGTTCATTTGGGTCATATTTTAGATTCCACATTTAAGTGCTATCATATGGTATTGGTCTTTCTCTTTCTGACTTCACTTAGTATGATCGTCTCTAGGTGCATCCATGTTGCTGCAAATGGCATTATTTCACTCTTTTGTATGGCTGAGTAGTATTCCATTGTATATATGTACTACTCCATTGTACATAGTAGTACATCTTTATCCTTATGTCTGTCAATGGACATTTAAGTTGTTTACACCTATGCATTTCTAAATAACTTCTGAATTCCGCAGTTTTCTCCTCCATGTTGGAAACCGTTGGCTGGCTTTTATATATAGATGACTGGGATTTCACCTGCTCATCTACTCACACAAGCTCTCCATGCTGCCTTACCTCCCCCATCTTCCACTAAATTCATGACTTACTCTGTTGGGTAGTGATGAGTACTAAGGAGAAAAGACAAAGCAGAGAGGAGGGTATCAGCAGCCTTTGATAGAACTGATCACTTCCTGTCCTCCGGAACACTTCCTTCCCTTGGCCTGCAAGATGCCACGGTCTTCTGACTTTCCTCCTCTCTCTACTGTTTGCTTTTTCCCAGCCTCTTGGGGTGGTTGCTCCTTTTCGCCCTGACCCTCAAGCATTGGAGGCTCCAGGATCAGTCCTCAGAGTGTTTCTCCATCTACACACACTCCCTTGATGATCCCATCAAATCTCATGGCTTTAAATATGTCTTTATGCCAAAGACTACTGCTTTAACTGCAGGCTGGGCCTCTTCCCTGAACTCTAGACAGGTATGTCCAGCTGTCTACCTGATGGCTACCTGGTGCCCTCAGTTGGGTATCAAATAATCGCAACAAACTTAAAAAGTATAAAATGGAACTCCTGACCTTCCCCTGAAAATACACTCCTCCTACAAATCTTCTCTTTCCTGCCTCCCTGTCATTCCATCACCAAACCCCGTCCTCTCTTCCAAATGGATCCTGAATCCAGCTACTTCCTGCCACCTTCTCCCGTCTGCCACCTGGGTCCCAGCTGCCACCATCCCTTGCCTGATTATTTCACTTGCCTCCTAACTGGCCTTGCTTTGTCTCTATAATCTTTCTCAATTCAGTAGCCACAGTGACCGTTTTCAAACCTAAGTCGTATCATGTTGCTCACATGCCTCCAGCCTCTTCACATCTTCCGCAGGGTAAAACCGAAGTCCTTTCCAGTGGTTTACAGCCCTCACGCATCAGGTTCTCACTCTCAGAAGGTCTCTGAGGAGGTTAATGATGTGCTCAAGGCCGCTGTGGGAAGACTTGGCTAAGAGCACTCCAAGCAGAGAACAGTCTGTGCAAAGGTCCTGAGGCGGGAGCGAAGGCCTGAGAAGCTGGAGCACCCCTAACAAGCTGAGAGTGTGTGCAGGGCAGTTGGAGAGAAAGTCAGGGGCCAGACCATGGCAGAGTCAGGATTGGTTTCTCTGTGCAGTGGGGCGCCACGCCCAGCCCATGCAAGTGCCTGTGCAGAGCAGAGCCTTTCCACTTCACACTCTGACTGCTTGGCTTCTGGGAGGCTCACTCCAGCACCTACTTGCAGAGATAGAGACGGGAGGCTGGGTTGTGGAGGTCACTTATTGCCGACGTAAACAGGGACAAACCCTGCTCCAGACGCTGTGCACAGCGTTCCTGTGACCTCAGGCTGCTCACTCTGCAGGGCTCCGTTTCCTCCCTGGGGCTGTGTGTCCCTCTGCACTGCCCGGTTCCCTCTGGTACCCTTTGCACAGCTTTACCCTCCCGGGGTTCTGAGCCTAAAGCGATCTTTCCAGTGGCCTGGGAGGTGGGCTCCCTTGGCTATTTCTTCACGGAACCTGTGGAGAGAATCCGCAGCAGCTGCACCTGACCGGCTTCTCACTCCATCATGTAGAACTTATATTAATACCTATATCAGTACCAACCGAGGGATGTTGGCAACTGAAGTCTTTTATTGATTGTGACATCCAAGAAGAGTCTTAGGATTAAAAGACATAATGAATCAATGTTACCCCAGATTTACTGAAAATCCTATTTGAGCAAATTGTCAGCTTTGGGAATTCCATCCGTTTTTTACTCAGATAGATTCATACAGTGCTGTTAACTGGAAGGGCAGAGGGAAGGGGAAATATTCCATTTCTGGAATATGTGGTGAAAAAATTGAATGTTTTAATAGCCAGACATTAATTTCATAATAATAGACATGGAGATTTTTTAAAATAGTAATTGTAAATTTGTCTCAGGATGAACCATTAGGTTGTCTAATTTTCTACCGCGTTACCTCCCTCAAGTTCTTTATCAAAGAACCACGGATGAGAGGGGGAAGATATTATTTTTACTTAGAATTAATAATTATATGATCCTTTTCTTTTAGAGAATCAAGTTTAGTATATTTTGATAGAGTCATAGGTGTGGAATAGGGCTAATTCCAAAACAGGCCCTCTTTGGAGGTGCCAGCTTCTTAAATTGAATCAGTTTATTTACATCTGTTTTAGCTAAAATTGCTATATCAGTTTCTCCCCACTGGATGTCATCTTTTCCCACACATTCCATATTCCACAGCCACAGAATGGGATCGTGAGTAACAAAGTCATGCAACACAAAAATGGCTTATGAAATGTCCAGTTCAAACAGTTATTTTTATTCATCCATTTATTCAGAACATATTGAGTACCTGCTATGTGCCAGGCCCTGTTTTAGGCACTGGGGCTAAAACATTCAATAAAAACAAAGTCTCAGTTCTCGTGGTACTTATAACTTATATTTTAGTGTATGTGTATGTAGGGAAGTATATAATTTTAAAAAAATAGAATATAATATGCAGTGATAAGTATGAAAAGGAATATAAAAGAGGAAAAGAGTACAGAGAATGACAGTGGGCTGGGGTGTTGCTCTGTTGATGGGCCTCTTGGACAGTGACATTTGGAGATGCAAGATGCAAGGGCGTGAGCTCTGCAGCCACCTGGGAGAAGTGAGTTCCAAGGGTGGAATATGAATATGAAAAACATAATCATAGTCCCTCGGGGAGGTGTGCTTAGCACGTGTGAGGATTAGTGGGGAGGCTAATGTGGCAGGTGAGGAATATGAAGGGAGAGAGAGAGGAGGGGGTGAGATCAGAGGGGTTATAGGGTCCAAATCACATAAAACTTTGAAGAAGGGCTTTGAATATGATCTCAAGTGAGATGGGAAGCCATTGGGAGATTCTGAGAGGAAGATTGATATGATCTGCTTTATGTTTCAAAAGGCTCATTCTGGATGTAGGGATGCAAAATTGGAAGCAGGGAGGCCACTTAGAAGATGCTTGCGGTGGTCTGGGCATGAGATGGTGACACCTGGGATTAGGATGTGGGGTAGATGTGGCGAGCAGTGGTTAGATTCTGCATATATTCCCATGTGAGGTCTGTAGGATTTGCTAATGGTTAGGATATGGGGTATGAGAGAAAGGAGTCAAACGTGACTTCTTAAAAAGCTGTGCGTTAACAAATTCATTGAACGTTAAAAGTATGCAGTGTGTTACTGATTTAATACATGTCAAATGTCAGTTATTAGAACAGGATTTGTGAGCCTTTAAAGAAATTTGAGGAGCAACAGAATACACCCATGCCTGCAAAAAGGGAATGTGCTTTTGCATGTGTTTGTATGTCTCTGTGTGTGTGTGTGTGTGTGTGTGTGTGTGTGTGTTGTGTTAGATAAAATTGCTTCTGGATCAGGGTCTTTTCCAGAAATTCTACTTTGATTTAGACTAATATTTAATGTCCCACTATATTATTCATTACAATTAAGGATATGCTTACTCACTAAATTTTGTGAACGTCTTTAAGAAGGCATTTAAAGATTTCCTGGTTACTATTTGTGTTCTTTTAAAAGTAATAGTGCCTCAGCAAAACACCAGATGGCACTAGAAAACAAGTCACATTTACACTAACAAATGACGTTTTTTATGCAACTTAGAGAAAAGTCTGGGGTGGCTATATTGCTGCCCTTAAATCAGCTTAATGCAACCAGTACCTCATGTGGATATTTCTGAGTTTTCTGTGATCATAAGGAAAATAGAGAGAGAGCCAACAAGGGCAATAATCAAGCCTAATTAAGAAGTTTTCATGTTTTCAAAATATCAATATGTCTGTCTCCATGAAGATTTTCCTGGGATTCTTACAACTGTATATAACGTATTTGAGCAAAAATGGAGAACATTGCCCTGAGGATTAAAAACCAGACTCCTTACAGCAGCACCTGAAGCGTCTCAGGGTCTGGCTCCTGCTTATGTCTTTCCTCTGTTCAAAATGCGCTTCCTTGACTCCCCACTTCACAGTCACAAACTCCTGTTCCTCAGAACTGAGCTTAGCGATGACCTCTGCCAGGAAGCCTTCCCTGACTACACCCCCATCTCCTACCCGAGGCTAGAAGATGTACTTCTCCTCTCTGTTCCCAAGAAACCTCGTGTTTCAGATTTTTGACATGTATTTTGAGTTTTCCCCTTAATTTTTACACACACACACAAAAAACTTCTTAAGGGTGGGAACCATGACCTCCTCCACCCTTGTATTAGTCAAGGTTCTCCAGAGAAAGAACCAATAGTGTGTGTGTGTTTGTGTGTGTGTGTTTAGAGAGAAACACAGACACAGGTGTATTTTAGGGAACTGGCTCATAACATTGTATAGGCAGCAAGTCTAAAATCTGCAGGGCAGGCAGGCAGGCAAACTGGAGACCCAGAAGAGAGTTGATGTTATAGCTCAAGGACAAAGACATTCTGGAGGCAGAATCCCCTCTTTCTTGGAGGTGGGAGGGGTGTCAGTCTTTTTCTTTGGGTCTCCAACTGATTGGATGAGGCCCACTGACATTATGGAGAAAAATCTGCTTTACTCGAAGTCGACTGATTGAAATGTTAGTCTCATCTAAAAAGTATCTTCTCATCTAAAAAAATACCTTCACGGCAACATCCAGATAAGTTTGACCAAATATCTGGGTACCATAGCCTGGTTAATTTGATGCATCAGATTAACCATTACATCTCTCCAGTGGCAATTAACCATTACATAGTAGGAGCTGAATAAAATAGTTATAGTACGAAAAAATGTGGTTAATTCCATTTCCTTTGATTGCCTCTTCATCTGATGGTGATAATATGAGATGCAAATAGCCTAAATGGTGGGAAGGGAGAATTATAAACAGAATATCCAAGTATGAATGAACTTTGTGTCTACAATGTACTATGTCTCAAGTTATTTTCACATAGTTTCTCATGTAATCCTTATCAAAAAGATCTTGTGAATTAAGTATTTTCTAGCCATTATTTCAAGTATTTTTTTTCCTTCTTTCTCTCTTCACTACTTCTGGTGTTCCAGTTAGTTACACATTGGACTGCATGATACTGCCCCACAGGTTTTGAACCTGCGTTCATTTTTTTCCTTTGTATTGCATAATTTCTATTGCTCTATCTTTAAGTTCAGTGATTCTTTCTTTTGCCATTTCAAATCTGCTGTTGAGTCCATCTAGTTAAAATTTCATTCCAGCTACTGTCCTTTTCAGCTCTAGATTTCCAATTGCTTCTTTTTTGTAGTTTCCATTTCACTGTCAAGATTTTGTGTCTGTTCACTCATGAAAACCTTGTTTTTCCTGTAATCCTTTGTCTTCAGTTATAATCACTGATTTGAAGTGTTTTTCTGCTAACCCTGGTATTGGGCACACTCAAAGGCAGTCGCTATTGCCTCCTTTTTTGTATCCTGATTGAGTCAGGAGAGTCCTTTTCCTTTGCATGTCTAGTAATTTTTGGTCAAAAGCTGGATTGTGTATGTTATATGTTGTAGCATCTCTGGAATTTGTTTTGCTTCCTCTGGGAGTTGTTGGTGTCTTGTACACAGTTAATTTGCTTGGGCTCAAACGGAAAAAATCTGTCTCCCCTGTAGTAGGAAGCAGCGACTGCCTCTGCTCAGGGTTTTTGGCTTCTAACTGCTGTTTTTAAGTCTAGCCCTCTGGTGGGTGGCAGTCGAGGTGCCCTGTGCCTGCATAATTTACTGGTCTGCTGAAGATTTGGGCAGGATTCATACTCAGATCTCGGGGCTTGCTTCTGAGATTTCCCTTTGCATGTGGGATTCCCCGTCTAAGTTTCCGGTTGCTTTGCCAGCGCTACCTTCTGCGCAAGTTATATCTCAAGCCAGGAGGACATCTATTTTCTGCTACTCAAACTGTGTGTGTATTGAGAAATGTATTCAGGCAAGACACAACAAACTTACAGATTTCACCAGAAGCAGTTATGTTTTCTGAAGATCGATTTCTGCCATAGTTTTTGCTGCCATGAAGTCTCCCGATGATTCCTGCCTCCTAGCAGTCATGCCTCTCTGTAGTCCTCTCTTCACTGAATAGGGCGAACCTGTGTGACCCAGAGGGTATTGCAGAAATGACAGAGTGTAACTTCCAAGGCTAGGTCATGACAGACATTGCAGCTTCTCCCTTGCTTTCCTTTGGATACTTGCTCTGGGGGAAACCAGTAGCCATGTTATGAGAACACACAAGCAGCCCTTTAGGCAGGTCTGTGGAGGAGGAGGAACTTGTGTAAGATAATAAATGTTTATGGTGGTTGTAAGCTGCTAAGTTTGGGGGTAGTTTGTTTTGCAGTCATGTATAACGAATGCATCTTCTTCGAGTTTCTGCTTGCTTTTTCACCAGCCTCCCTGGGGTTACCCATGAAGATGGAAAGTTAACCATCAGCCAGGGATTTGGGCAGAGTTTACTCTCAGGATCTCAGTCCTTCTGTGGCTCTCCTGCTTCCAACATTTCTCCTTTAAATTTCTATCTGCTCTGTCGCTCTGAATGCCGCCATCCACGCCCTTCAGTGAGGAAGGACACTGCCCATGCAAGAAAACCACAAACTCATCATTCTTACCCAATGTAGAAATAATCTTTCAAGAATAAACTCTTCTATTTTTAAGTTTCTCCCTGTCTTTAGTCATGTTCTAGTGCCTTCAAATAATTGTTTTAATGTTTCAGCGATATTTCATTGATTTAATGAGTGAAATATAGAATACTAACACTCTGAATATTGAAGAAGCTGGATATCTCCAACCCATTCTGGATTCCCTGACTGTGAACTGCCTCTTCGTATTTTAGTTAAAAAAATTTTTCTTGTTGATTTTCAGTGGTTTCATGTGTATTACTGATATTAACCCCTTGTTGGATTTTTGTATTACCAAAATATTTTCCCAATTGGTTTTTAATCTATTAACTTCATGTACCATGCCTTACAGGTACATAATGGTTGGGATAAATGAGTGTATGAATGAATACGTGAGAGAATGGTGTTCTCTGGTCTGTTTTGGTACTTTGAACAGGTCTAACAATATCACCGTGCTTTCATATACTTTGCCATTATAAAATAATAAAGTATGTACAAAAACATTGGACAACCTTGATTCAGATGATTTTGTTTCTGGGAGCTTGGGAAGAGTGAGGCAAAGAATAAATGCTTCCAGCAAAGAATTTATTCATTATCTTATTGAGATAAGCACTGTAGTTTCTGACTGTGGAGACACCTGTCATCAAGCTTCAATTATTTGGTCTCTTAGGGTCCTTTTCATTGACGTACATGGGCATGACCAAGTCATCACTGCCTTGAACTCAGTTCCTGCACCGTCAGTGTATGTAGGTCTTCTGTCTTTTAGCTGTCGATTGGAGGTGCTTTGGTTCATTGTCTTTAGCAGTCCCTAAAACACTGTAAGTTTTTCATTATTAGTACCACAACCCATTTAGATGTAGCGTAGGCTGGTGGTTCAGTTCAGGCCACACCACTATGGCTTCAGAATTTTCCCTTAATGTAGAAGAGCAATGTAGCAATAACACACTCAAGCCGACTCAGGGCAAAGCTTTGAAAAAACAATCTCCCTTCCACCCTTGCAGCTGTGAAAAGACATTATGAGATAACTGCTGTCAGAGATTTATTATAGTCATTACATTCAACAGCTACAGTAGTCTTAGTGGTTCCTAAAATATACCAGCAGTTATTGTCTGATTACTTCTCCAGATAAGTTAATTATAGGAGATTTCTGACTCTTATACAAGTCTGATTTAGAGAGAAGTTTAATTACAGCAATTTTAGTGATTTCAATAAGCTCAGCATATATTACCAGTCTCAGCGAGTGAAGCAGAGGTTTTTAGCTGTGTTGAAATACACATTTGCTTTGTTTTTATTTTTCATTTCATGATTTTTAACTGTATTGTAGTACGAGTGATAATTCAGGCACCTGTTTCCACTAGAGTGGCTCTTCCGTCAAATACACCACAGGACAATAATGGCAAATTCTTTGTTATCATTAAAATCCCATTCTAATGTTTCCCATTGAACACTCAACATTTTACAATGCTCATTTCTGTAATGATTGTGACAAAGTGAGCAGGGAAGAAAAATAGGTTTCTTAAGGAAAAAACTCCGATATTAGTGTGTTTTACAATTATCATTAGGATCTAAATTGTCTTTTAACTGATGGGAAATGAGACGCTGCATCAGAATAATCCATTTTTTGTGTATTAACACATTGTCTATTTGTATACCGAAGTATATTAAGGAGTGACATATTAGCTACATATGCCCAAGCTAGCTTAAAATTAAGCTTTCAAAAAATGTGCCGTAAAAAGACAGTGCTGTTGGTAGTTGAATAGATTCATTTACTTAAACAAGACTTCAAGTTGGAGAGTGCCTTAGTTTGAAAAAGATATTACTGAGAATTATCTCAGTCTGATTACAGAGTCCTTCCTCCCAGCATTTTTCATTCTTCTGATATAATGGTGAATTGTACTGACATTTACAGCAGTAATTCTTGCCATATGTTTATATTTTTCATTAAAAAATCAAATATGTGTTGACAACAGAAAGTATTAGTAATAGTGAAAATAAATCACATCCTTTCTGTTTCAGTTTGGGGGATTTGATTACGTTCTGCCTGGGAAGCTGGTCTATTTATCCCTAACACCGTGTCAGTCATGCTTTTCTCCTTTGCTAGAATGTTCTTTCTACTTTATCTCCTTAGATCCTACAGCCCTTTGCTGTTATTGAGGCTGCTTAGCAGTGGCACAGAGCAGCATGGGAGTGGCTGGAGCCTAAGGTCAGACAGACACTCAGGAAAGTCAGGCACGAGCAGCAGGTGGTGTCGGAAGGCCATCCAGTAGGCAACAGGCAGATATATCTTAGGAATGGGGAGAAGCCACTAACTCTCACAGGGATTCGGGAAAAGACCACAAGAAAGGCTGGGAGTGGGAAGATGTTTGCTGACAAAGTATTTTCACATAGAAGAGGAGCACTGAAATTCTCCAGAGGCCCTGGCGTAGGGTAGAGCCCACCGCCAGCCCTGCCATGGACTCTTAGGTCCAGGGTGATGGCAGCAGGGCACGGGGTTGGTGCAGGGACATCAGCGACACTCAAGGTTTATCAGCTGCCTTAATGCTTTGATTTAACCCCCCGCTGGCCTCCTCGCCCTCCATCCAGAACATTGGAAGCTGGTATATGGATAATGAACTGCTACTGAAACCAGGGAGGCACCTAAACACAACTGGCTTCCGTGTAGGCACCGGTGTGTAATGCAGCATTTCTCAGCCCCGCCTCCATGTTAGAGTCACATGTGGGAGTTTTCAGAAGTGCCCCGGGTCCCACTCCCAGAGACTGTGGTTTCCTGGCTCTGGAGCTCAGTCATTATAATGAGCAGACAGGTTGAGAAGTACTAGGTAAGGCATGCTGATGACCTGGTCAGCTTGGTCTGTGCACCAGGATCCTCTTAACTAGAACTTTTTCATTGGGTCCACTTGGTTCCGATACCATTCCTTGATAATATTTGAATCCAATTTGAAGGGACTCTTTAATAAAATATAAAGACAACAAAAGGATTATCTGAGAGGAGCTGAACCTATACTATGGAAAGAACTATCGTTAAGTTTATTAAACAGCTCTCCTAAAGATAAATATACGAGCCACAAATGGTAAGCGACCCCTACCCCAGCGGCGCAGGTCTGAGAACCGGCTACTTCCTCATTGTGGCGTTGGTAGGATGCTGAGCTGGGCAGGGTGTCTGTGTCTGAATTTGGTTCTGGACCCTTTTCCTCTTTTGCGGCTCATGTTCTGTCTCACCTGCAAACCCTCTTCTCACCTCACATGGGCCCATTCCTTTGCTAAACCTTGCAAATTTAAATCGGGACTAAGAGAAAAATGTTAACGAATTCTCAGTCGCCATCCACCCGCACTCAAACTTCAGGTATTAAAGAACAATGACGCTTTCCCAAGTCTAGCTTCTTCTGTTACCACTAGTTACTATCGCACTGATGTCAGCAAATGTTGGAAGCAACTTCAGCCCTTCCAACGCTACAGAGATGCCACCTGGGAAGACATTGACTGCCTCTCTGGCCTTTGACTAGGAGAGACCCACTTCCAGGCAGACTGTGCTCAAGCCCTCTGGCCCTACTGTCCTCTTTCTCCACCCTCCTGCAGCAGCCAGGGGCAGAAACTGCTCTCTTTGGGATTTTTGCTGTTTTACTAATTTAACCCTCATCATGTACAGGTTATAAAACATCTGGGGACCTAGGACATATCATTGATTGAAGATATGTTCCTGTATGGGATGAAAATGTTTGGGGAAAAATATAAACGTAATAATAGAGAGCAAATATATTGCACTGTTTTGTCTCATGCTTTGCCCTCTCCTGATGGGGCCCAGCTGTGCTTTACACACAGAAGCTGCTCGGCATTGTGGCTCACTGCCGTGGATGCCTTCTTGGATGGCCAGGGAGAACTTTTTATAAACTCTTTTCTGTTAAAGTCGTAAAAAAAATCACTGAGGTAGTTAAAGGAATCCATTTCATACATCCTCCAAATTGTTCACTACTAGAAATATTAATCATTTAAGGCAAATGTGCAGCAACTTATATTGTAAATTCTAAACTTATTTCAAATCATAAGTACATTTGTCCATTTGATTATGGTAGAATCAGAGAAGACTGATTTTGCCTTTGAGTTAATTCTTAAGAAGTCAGCTCATGTGGATGAAGGGAGTAAGGGTAGGAATTGCATATATCCTAATACATTTCTTTTACCGGAGATTCACTTGTGTTGGGTGAAGGTATAGTCTCGGTTCACCCCTATGTGTGTTGACTTCTTAAAGAACGAGCGTGGGAACTGAGTCAAGGGACAGCAGCTTCTAGTTAAGAGGGACGATTCATTAAATTAACCAGTGTTTCAGCTTTGTTTGTTTGCCATGCTCTGTGGAGTGCCCTGAAAACAGAGCAAATAAAATAAAGCAAACGATATAAGGAGGCAGAGGTTATGAGCAAAACGCGGTGGGAGCACCAAGGAGGGAATAACTCACTACTGGGGGTGGGAGGGTAGGTGGAAAGAACGGACGTCTTCATAGAGGGTGACATTTGGGCTGGTCCTCAGTTAGCGAACAAGGGTTGTATCCGTGCAGGTCTCTTTGCATAGACCTGAGAATTCAGATACCTAATTTTTTTGTTGTTATTGTTTTGTTTTTTTGTTTTGCGGTACGCGGGCCTCTCACTGCCGTGGCCTCTCCTGTTGCGGAGCACAGGCTCCGGACGCGCAGGCTCAGTGGCCATGGCTCACGGGCCCAACCGCTCCGCGGGATGTGGGATCTTCCCGGACCGGGGCACGAACCCGTGTCCCCTGCATCGGCAGGCGGACTCTCAACCACTGCGCCACCAGGGAAGCCCCCTAAGTATTTTTAATGACAGGGATGATGGGTTAAGAAAAACAACTCCTACGTGTTTCTGCATACAGCCAGCTCATCTTAACTCCAAGAGCAGTGCTACTAGGGTATCACAGGAATGCTGTCTCTGAAACAATTGACATTGATTAGAGTCCCATTTTGAAACTCTTGACAACTACCACTTTGGGGGAAAATTATAATTCTTTTTTTTTTTTTTAATATCCA
Organism: Delphinus delphis; assembly: GCF_949987515.2. NCBI lineage: Eukaryota > Metazoa > Chordata > Mammalia > Artiodactyla > Delphinidae > Delphinus > Delphinus delphis. The sequence continues at coordinate 8,554,367 of NC_082699.1, read as the reverse complement.
GTGATTTTTAAAGTACTTTCCTTTGTTTCTTCAATAACACTGATGGTACCTTTTGTTTGTTCCTTTCCTGGTTCACCAAATAGATTAAATTAGAGCCTATTTCTAGAACTATTTATGTATTATTTATCTGGAGCCTTCAGGGTCAGTTAGCTACCATGATTATATAATATCAACTCTGCTCAAGGTGGAAGTAGCATTAATTGCAAATTATAGCTTCTGCATAAAACTAATGAACTTGGGTGAGCTTTTTATTTTGTTGCCTTGTCACTTTGATTCATACTGCATCTTGATTCATACTGCATCTTGCTTTTTAACTGCTTCCATGAACCCCATGTGCTTTCCTTCTGCCTCGGGTGTTAAAGCTTTATTAACACTGCTTTGGAAAACAGCTAACTTAAAAAGCTAAATGCTTAAGGGATTTATTATAAAACTCAATCGTGCCATTAATTGCTGGGGTAAAATAATGTATTCAGCAAGGAAGCAAGTTCCTGCTTCTCCCGTGTGTCTGCTTGATTGTGCTATTGGTAGCTCACTCTCTAATTAAACGTGTCCAAAGATAGGATCAGCTAAAGTGTGTACTGTATAAATAGTTTTCATTCCCAGTTTGCAAGTTTAAAACCCTGGTAAAAAGAGTTTACCATCTGTTAAAACCCAAACATGCAGTGTGCCGTTGCATAAAAATAAGCTACACGTTATTCATAAAAAGAATCACAACATAGATCCTATCTTTCAGGCTGACAGTCATCTGTCATGTTTTAGAATGTCACCACCTTCTAAGTGACAGCATGCTGAGTAGTGCATTCTGTTAAAAAAACATGATCATCTAGAAACACAGTGAAATTAGTAGATTCATTTTTATTCAAGTGAAGATAGATTTGGATCTAAGTCTTACTGGTGAGAAATTACAGCTTTTTTCTTTGATATTGGCAAATGAAATTATTTCTAAGAGTTTTATTTTCAAATCTTCTTTTCCCTAAAATTTAACCATTTCATTTAGGCAGGAAATTGGCTCTCTCCCTGCATTGCCATTCCCTCAGCCCTGTGACAGCTTCTCCTCAGACTCTTACAATCACTTCCACTTTTTTTTTTTAACGAAGTATAGTTGAGTTACAATGTTGTGTTAGTTTCAGGTGTACAACACAGTGATTCAGTTTCATATATATATATATATATATATTCTTTTTTAGATTATTCTTCCATATAGGTTATTACAAACTATTGAATATAGTTCCCTGTGCTATACAGTAGGTCTTTGAGGTTATCTGTTTTATATATAGTAGTGTGTATCTGTTAATCCCACACTCCTAATTTATCCTGACCCCCCTTTCTCCTTTGGTAACCATAAGTTTGTTTTCTATGTCTGTGGGTCTATTTCTGTTTTGTAAATAAGTTCATTTGTATCTTTTTTTTTTTTTAGATTCCACCTATAAGTGCTATCATATGATATTTGTCTTTCTCTCTCTGGCTTACTTCACATAGTATGGTAATCTATGTCCCTCCATGTTGCTGCAAATGGCCTTATTTCATTCTTTTTTGTGGCTGAGTAATATTCCATTTTGTGTGTGTGTGTGTGTGTGTGTGTGTGTGTGTGTGTGTACCACATCTTCTTTATCCATTCATCCGTCCATGGACACTTAGGTTGCTTCCATGTCTTGGCTATTGTGAATAGTGCTGCTACGAACATTGTATTGCATGTATCTTTTCCAGTTGTGGTTTTTTCTGGATATATACCTAGGAGTGAGGTTGCAGGATCATATGGTAGCTCTGTTTTTAGCTTAGGAACCTCCATACTGTTCTCCATAGTGGCTACACCAATTTACATTCCCACTAACAGCATAGGAGGGTTCCCTTCTCTCCACAATCACTTCTTCTTATACTCTTTACCTTTCCACTTATATGTATTCACGACAAGAGAAACTTCCTAAAATGCAGGTTGTTTATGATCATTCATTAAAAGCATCAGTAACCATTGCCTGTGGAACAGAATCTGAACTCCTCAGACGACTGTTCAAGAAACTCCATAATCTGACTCTGAGCCTTCTGTGAAGCCTTGATCATCACTATTCCTCACCCAGAGCCCTGTGAAATTCCACCAGACTTCCCACAGATCCCTGAAGTGTCCTCTTTCAGGTTTCCACCTCCATATTTTCCTCTTTCTGTGGAAGACTTTTCTCCGCTTCTGTCTCATCCCAAGTTAGATCTGTGCTTCAAGACTCAGCTAAACACCAAATTCTTCCTTAATTCTTACCTTATTGTTCCTATTAGAAGTAATACCTTGCTTCTTTGTGTTCCCAAAGTATTTTATAATTCTTATTTTGCCTAATAATTTTCAATATTCTAGTCATTAATTTACCTTTTTTTTTTTTTACCTTCTAATGTCAATTATTTGAGAATAGAGATTTTTTTTCTTAGTCTTTTCAAGCTGCTGTAACAAAAATACCATAAACTGTGTGGCTTAACAGAAATTTATTTCTCGTAGTCCTGGAGGCTGGGGAGTCCAGGGTCAAAGCACCTGCAGATTTGGTATCTGGTAAGAAGTCTGGTTTGTGGATGGCAGATTTTTGCTGTGTCCTGACTTGATAGAAAGGACTAGGGAACTCTGTGGAGTCTTTTTTTACAAAGCACTAACCCCATTTGTGAATGGGGCCTTCATGACCCAATCACCTCCAAAGCGCCCCACCTCCTAACACCATTACCTGGGCGGTTAGGATTTCAACATATGAGTTTTAGGGGGACAAAAACATTCAGTCTATAGCAGGATTATATACAGTTCATTTTTGTATCCTCTTCATTAGCCAGCATAATACCTTGTGAGGTACTTCATAAGTGTTTGTCAAGATAGTTTGAAGGAGGAGTAAGACCTTCAAGATGGCGGAGGAGTAAGATGCGGAGATCACCTTCCTCTCCACAAATATATCAGAAATACACCTACATGTGGAACAGCTCCTACAGAACACCCACTGAACGCTGGTGGAAGACCTCAGACATCCCAAAAGGCAAGGAACTCCCCACGTACCTGGGTAGGGCAAGAGAAAAAAGAAAAAACAGAGACAAAAGGATAGGGACGGGACCTGCGCCAGTGGGAGGGAGCCGTGAAGGAGGAAAGGTTTCCACACACTAGGAAGCCCCTTTGCAGGCGGAGACTGTTTTACAGACAAGTAAAAGCTAAGAGAGTTCAGCACCACCAAACCAGCTTTACAACAAATGCTAAAGGAACTTCTCTAGGCAGGAAACACAAGAGAAGGAAAAGACCTACAATAACAAACCCAAAACAATTAAAAAGGTAATAGGAACATACATATCGATAATTACCTTAAATGTAAATGGATTAAATGCTCCATCCCAAAGACATAGACTGGCTGACTGGATACAAAAACAAGACCAATATATATGCTGTCTACAGGAGATCCACTTCAGACCTAGGGACACATCCAGACTGAAAGTGAGGGGATGGAAAAAGATACTCCATGCAAATGGAAATCAAAAGAAAGCTGGAGTAGCATTTCTCATATCAGACAAAATAGACTTTAAAATAAAGACTATTACAAGAGACAAAGAAGGACTCTACATAATGATCAAGAGATCAATCCAAGAAGAAGATATAACAGTTGTAAATATTTATGCACCCAACATAGGACCACCTCAATACATAAGGCAAATGCTAACAGCCATAAAAGGGGAAATTGACAATATCACAATAATAGTATGGGACTGTAACACCCCACTTTCACCAATGGACAGATCATCCAAAATGAAAATAAATAAGGAAACACAAGCTTAAAATGACACATTCAACAAGATGGATTTAATTGATATTTATAGGACATTACATCCAAAAACAACAGAATAGACTATCTTCGCAAGTGCTCATGGAACATTACCAGGATAGATTGTATCTTGGGTCACAAATCAAGCCTTGGTAAATTTAAGAAAATTGAAATTGTATCAAGTATCTTTTCCAAACACAGTGCTATGAGACTAGATATCAATTACAGGAAAAAATCCGTGAAAAATACAAACACATGGAGGCTAAACAATACACTACTAAATAACCAAGAGATCACTGAAGAAATCAAAGAGGAAATCAAAAAATATCTAGAAACAAATGACAATGAAAACACAACGACCCAAAACCTATGTGATGCAGCAAAAGCAGTTCTAAGAGGGAAGTTTATAGCAATACAATCCTACCTCAAGAAACCAGAAACATCTCAAATAAACAACCTAACCTTACACCTAAAGCAATTAGAGAAAGAAGAACAAAAAAAGCCAAGGTTAGCAGAAGGAATGAAATCATAAAGATCAGATCAGAAATAAATGGAAAAGAAATGAAGAAAACAATAGCAGAGATCAATAAAACTAAAAGCTAGTTCTTTGAGAAGATAAACAAAATTGATAAACCATTAGCCAGAGTCATCAAGAAAGAAGACTCAGTAGAGTTAGAAATGAAAAAAGAGAAGTAACAACTGACACTGCAGAAATACAAAGGATCATGAGAGGTTACTACAAGCAACTATATGCCAATAAAATGGACAACCTGGAAGAAATGGACAAATTCTTAGGAAAGCAAAACCTTCTGAGACTGAAGCAGGAAGAAATAGAAAATATATAAACAGACCAATCACAAGCACTGAAATTGAGACCGTGATTAAAAATTTTCCAACAAACAAAAGCCCAGGACCAGATGACCTCAAGGTGAAATCTATCAAACATTTAGAGTAGAGCTAACAACCATCCTTCTCAAGCTGTTCCAAAGTATAGCAGAGGGAGGAACACTCCCAAACTCATTCTACGAGGCCACCATCACCCTGATACCAAAACCAGACAAAGATGTCACAAATAAAGAAAACTACAGGCCAATATCACTGATGAACATAGATGCAAAAATCCTCAACAAAATACTAGCAAACAGAATCCAACAGCACATTAAAAGGATCATACACCGTGATCAAGTGGGGTTTATCCCAGGAATGCAAGGATTCTTCAATATACGCAAATCAATCAATGTAATACACCATATTAACAAATTGAAGGAGAAACACCATATGATCATCTCAATAGATGCAGGGAAAGCATTTGACAAAATTCAACACCCATTTATGATAAAAACCCTGCAGAAAGTAGGCATAGAGGGAACTTTCCTCAACATAATAAAGGCCATATATGACAAACCCACAGCCAACATCATTCTCAATGGTGAAAAACTGAAACCATTTCCTTTAAGATCAGGAACAAGACAAGTTCTCTCTCACCACTATTACTACTCTCACCACTATTATTCAACATAATTTTGGAAGTTTTAGCCACAGCAATCAGAGAAGAAAAAGAAATAAAAGGAATCCAAATTGGAAAAGAAGAAGTAAAGCTGTCACTGTTTGCAGGTGACATGATACTATACATAGAGAATCCTAAAGATGCTACCAGAAAACTACTAGAGCTAATCAATGAGTTTGGTACAGTAGCAGGATACAAAATTAATGCACAGAAATCTCTTGCATTCCTATACGCTAATGATGAAAAATCTGAAAGAGAAACTAAGGAAACACTCTCATTTACTATTGCAAAAAAAAGAATAAAATACCTAGGAATAAGCCTACCTAAGGAGACAAAAGACCTGTATGCAGAAAACTATAAGACACTGATGAAAGAAAATAAAGATGATACAAACAGATGGAGAGGTACACCACATTCTTGGATTGGAATAATCAACATTATGAAAATGACTCTATTACCCAAAGCAATCTACAGATTCAATGCAATCCTTATCAAGCTACCAATGGCATTTTTCACAGAACTAGAACGAAAAATTTCACAATTTGTATGGAAACACAAAAGACCCTGAATAGACAAAGCAGTCTTGATAAAGAAAAACGGAGCTGGAGGAATCAGGCTCCCAGACTTCAGACTATACTACAAAGCTACAGTAATCAAGACAGTTTGGTACTGGCACAAAAACAGAAATATAGATCAATGGAACAGGATAGAAAGCCCAGAGATAAACCCATGCACATATGGTCACCTTATCATTGGTAAAGGAGGCAAGAATAGACAATGGAGAAAAGATAGCCTCTTCAATAAGTGGTGCTGGGAAAACTGGACAGCTACATGTAAAAGAGTGCCTTAACACCATACACAAAAATAAACTCAAAATGGATTAAAGACCTAAATGTAAGGCCAGACACTATAAAACTCTCAGAGGAAAACATGGGCAGAACAGTGTATGACATATATCACAGCAAGATCCTTTGTGACCCACCTGCTAGAGAAATGGAAATAAAACCAAAAATAAACAAGTGGGACCTAATGAAACTTACAAGCTTTTGCACAGCAAAGGAAACCATAAACAAGATGAAAAGCCAACCCTCAGAATGGGAGAAAATATTTGCAAATGAAGCAACTGAGAAAGGATTAATCACCAAAATTTACAAGCAGCTCATGCAGCTCAATATCAGAAAAACAAACAACCCAATCCAAAAATGGGCAGAAGACCTAAATAGACATTTCTCCAAAGAAGATATACAGATTGCCAACAAATACATGAAAGGATGCTCAACATCACTAATCATTAGAGAAATGCAAATGAAAACTACAATGAGGTATCACCTCACACCAGTCAGAATGGCCATCATGAAAAAATCAAACAATAAATGCTGGAGAGGGTGTGGCGAAAAGGGAACCCTCTTGCACTGTTGGTGGGAATGTAAATTGGTACAACCACTATTGAGAACAGTATGGAGGTTCCTTAAAAAACTAAAAATAGAACTATCATACGACCCAACAATGCCACTACTGGGCATATACGCCTGAGAAAACCATAATTCAAAGTGAGTCATGTACCACGATGTTTATTGCAGCTCTATTTACAATAGCCAGGACATGGAAGCAACCTAAGTGTCCATCGACAGATGAATGGATAAAGAAGATGTGACACATATATACAATAGAATATTGTTACCAAATGATTTACATATCTAATGTAAAATAGATAGCTAGTGGGAAGCAGCTGCATAGCACAGGGAGATCAGCTCGGTGCTTTGTGACCACTTACAGGGGTGAGATAGCGAGGGTGGGAGGGAGACGCAAGAGGTAGGAGATATGGGGATATATGTATATGTATAGCTGATTCACTTTGTTGTAAAGCAGAAACTAAGACACCATTGTAAAGCAATTATACTCCAAAAAAGATGTTAAAAAAAAAGAACATATATATGGATATATATATATGAGTCACTTTGCAGTACACCTGAAACTAATAAAACATTGTAAATCAACTCTACTTGAATAAAAAGTTTTGGGAAAAAAAAGAATCCATAATAACCAAATAAATAACCAAATAAATTCAGTGGAGAAATATAGGTCAGAGCAGATTTTCAGATTCAAATATTCCATGAGAATTTGCTGCAAAGATTATTCCTTTCCCACTGAATTGCCTTTGCACCTCCATTGAAAATGTTCTTATACATATGGCTCTATTTCTGAACTCTATTCAGTCCCATTGATCTGTTTATCTCTCTGTATATCAATACCACATTGTCTTGATTCATCTCGTTTTATAGGAAATCTTGAAATCATAGAATTTGAAACTTCTTTTTCAGTTGTTTTGGTTATAGTAGAGATTATTTGTATTTCCATATGAATTTTAGAATTAGTTTGTTAATTTCTACCAAATAAAAAACGTGCTGAGGTTTTGACTGAGATTGTATAAAATCTATATCTTTACTTGTGGTGAACTGATGTCTTTACAATGTTGAGGCTTCTGGTCTCTGAATTTGGTGTGTCTCACTATTTAAGGGCTTTTAAAATTTCTCTCAGCGTTGTTTTATAGTTTTTCATGTACAGATCTTTCACATCTTTTGTCAGATTTAGTCCTAAGTATATTATATTTTTGGATGCAAATGTAAGTGGTATTAGTTTATAATTTCAATTTCTTCTTGTTTTTTACTGGTATGTAGGAAGAAAATTGATTTTTCTATACTGATCTCCTATCCTGATGCCTTCCTAAACTGACTTACATATTCCATTAGTTTTCTTCAGGTTCTATCAGATGTTGTACAAAGTATTTAAGTACCTCTAAATAAGGACAGTTTTACTTCTTTGTTTTCAATCAGGATGCTTTTTCTCTCTTTTCCTTGCCTGATTCAGTGGGTAGAACCTCTGGTAGAATTTCAAACAGAACTTATGAGAGTAGAGATCTTTGTCTTGTTCCTGATCTTTGGGGGAAAAAAATCAGCCTTTCACCATTAAGTATGATGTCAGCTGTAAATTTTTCATAGATGCTCTTTATAAGATTGAGAAAGTTTCCTTCTATTTCTATGTTACTGGGTTTTAGATTCAGTCGAAGACTGTTTCTGTGCCTAATAATATGATCATATGGTTCTTCATTTTTATTGTATTAATATTATAAATTACATTGATTGATTTTCAGATATTAAACCGACTGTGTACATTCCTGAGATAAATCTCATGATGCATTATCCTTTGTATATATTGTTGGATTTACTTTGCTAAAACTATGTTTGGAATTTTTTACGTCTATGTTCATGAAGAAAATCAGTTTGTAGTTTTCATCTCATGTAATGTCTTTGCCTGGTTTTGGTTTCATAGTAATGCTGATTTTATAGAATGAGTTGGGTAGCAATCCCTCTTCTCTGAGAATTAATGTATTATGTATTATTTCTTCTTCAAATGTTTGGTGGAATTCACCCGTGAAATGAGTGGGCCTGGAGTTTTCTTTGTGCTAAAGTTTTTAATTACAAATCCAATTTCTTTAATTGATGTAGGATATTCAAGTTATTTATTTCTTCTTGAGTAACCTTTAGTAGTTCGTGTCTTTCAAGACTTGTGTCTATTTCATCTAATTTGTTGAATTCATTGACACATAATATTGTTCATAATATTCTCTTATTGTCCTTTTTTTTTTCTCATTATCCTTTTAATAATTGTAGGATCTGTAGTGGCATCACCTGACTTATTCCTGATATTGGTTATTTATGTCTTCTCTCTCTTTTTCCTGATCTGTCTGGCTGGAGTTTTGTCAGTTTATTTATCTCCTCTCAAAGTCAGCTTTAATATTATTGATTTTATTATTTTTTTGCTTTCTAAGCTATTGATATTTTCTCTGACCTTTATTGTTTCCTTTCTTCTACTGCTTTAGGTTTAATTTGCTCTTCTTTTTTTTTTTTAGTTTTTTAAGTTGGAAGCTTGGAAAATATTCTGTGTGCCCTAGTAAAGATGTGTATTTTGCTGTCGTTGGGGAAAGTGTTCTAGAAATATCAGTTAGGTCAACTTAGTTTATACTTTGATTCACATCTTCTTTATCCTTGCTGATATTCTCTCTCCTTTTTTAATCAGTTGTTGAGTGAGCAATACCAAAATCTCTGATGGATTTGTAGATTTTTCTGTTCTCTTTATAGCTCTGTCAGTTTTTGATTCATGCATTTGGAAGCTCAGTTACTAGATGCATAAACATCTAGATTATTGTGTTCTCCTAATGAATTGACTCCTTTATCCTTATGAAATGACCTTTGTCACATCTCTTCGTTGTTCCTTTTTTTTTTTCCTTTGTCTCTCTTCTTCTGGAGTAATAGAATAATTTTTATGATTCCATTTTGTCTCCTTTGTTGAGTTATTAACTATAACTCTTTGTTTTGTTACTTTAGTGATTGTTTTTGAGTTTATGGAATACATCCTTAACTCATTACAATCTACCTTCAAATAATATTATACTACTGCACATACACTATATAGCACCTTATTATAATATACTTCCTTCTCAAGGAAGGGGAGGCTCAGAGAGTAACGACAGAACGTGAAGTGAGGAAATGGGCGGCTATGCTAAGTCTATGTCCTTAGCCAGTGGGCCCTGCCTCTCTCTCAGAGCAAAGCTCTTCTCCTGTTGACTTAGCACAGGATAGAGAGGAAAGAATTCACAAAAATTGTGGAGCATCTCTGAATGTCCAAAGAATTTTCCCTAGAGAGGCTAAAGAGGAAGTTTTGTAGACCAAGAGTCCTTGTTTAATCTCCATGAGTACCTCCCGCGGACTTGTTCACCAAACATTATTTCAACAGACTGTAGATGTACAACGCCAACATTTTCTCATTGTTTAAAAACCAGCTTTCACATATGGGGTTTGAAATTTGCCTGTTTAGTGTTTATATTTTTCTTCACTCACAATATTCTGACCTGTGAAAAAAAGAATACTAAGTGGTCAAGGTGATCTTTTTAAAAAAAGCTCTTAATATCATAGAAACTATGCTTTTTGTTTAACTTTGTGTTACTCTGGAAAGCGTCTAGTATTAATTTAAAAAAAGCTTAAATGACTTGCAAAAAAACTGCTTTCTTCTCCCCTTAGAATGTGTGCCATCGTTGTCAGACGTTTTAATTTTACATATTCTCTAAAGCTTACACAACATGGTTATTGTTTTTGTTTAAACAATTATTTTATTTAAAATAATTATCTTTTAAAGACTTAAATAATAAGGAAGAAAACTATGTTAACCCATGCAGTTACCATTTCCAGTCCTTCCATTTTTGTGTGTGTAGATCTGTATTCCCCGCTATTTTTATTTTCCTTCTGCCTGAAGGATGTCATTTAACATATCTTGCAGTGCAAGCCAGTTGGTGATGAATTCTTTCAGCTTTTGTATATTTTTGTTCTGAGAGACATTTTTGGTGGGTATAGAATTCTCAGTTGACTTTTTCTTCTGTCCATACTTTAAAAATATTGCTTCACTCTCTTCTTCTCCCTTTCATTTTTTTCTGTTAAGAAATCTGTTATTCATATTTTTGTTCCCCTGTATGTAACATGTCTACTCTGTCTACATTTAGAGTTCTCTTTTTATCACTGGTTTTGAAAAATTTGATCTCTGTCTCTCAGGGATCACTGCCCTTCATTATCTGATGTAAGTGCCTTGCAGGCCATTGTTTCATGTATGATATGGAAGTATTTAGAAATTTGATTTTGTTTCGAAAGTATGCTCTCAACCTTAGTATTTGAAAATAACATCTCTTTCTTTGTGTTATTTCCACTACATATATTTCAGAAAGGCAATGGCTTTATTTTTCAATATGTTGAATTATAGGTTTATGTCTCTGTTATTGATCCATATTCACATTTGTCTGTAATTAAAACCTGGCCATTTAAACATGTATTTTCTACTTGTTAAAATATCAGAAATCGTTTGTCACTTTATCATCCTGCTATTGCCAGAGTAAACACAACTATCTCTCATTCTCCAGAGATCCAGATCTTTACAGTTGGGTTGCTTGTTGAAAGTTTGTGGTCATCTTATCATGTCTACCGTACTCCTACAAATCCAAATTAATACATTCTGTAATATCAGGTTTTCACTTCTGTCACACAGGGAGAAACTCCAGAGGCACTCTTGGGATTTCTGTCATTGCAATGATCAAATTGTATTGAAAGATATCCACTTGGGTTTGGCGAAATCTTTGATGTTGTCTAAAAGAATGTGAGCCAGATGTAATTTCTGTCTTAAAAGATGTAATCATCAAAACCAGTATCAGTGCTGACAAACACCAATCAGATGTGTACATCCTTGTTGACATCTGAACAATCAAGTAAAAATCAAGGTAGTGTTAGAAACTTAAGCTTACAAATACCTACATTATTCATGTGTGTAACATATATTAATCTTCAGATATATCTGAGATGTTGCAGAGCAGAGTTACCTATACTTACTTTTTTTTAGTAGAGTGTCTTGTTGCTTCCTAACCCTAACCCTAACCCTAACCCACCCGCTTCATGATTCTTATCTGATGGCGCTTGGGATTGTCTGTGTTGTCTCAGGTTCCCCTGGTGATACTGATGTGCGGACAGTCTTGAGAATTATTGTGTTATTTGACATTACTGGGAAATCAATATTTCACAGAAACAGATATTTAAACATGACTTTAAAGACCCTTAAGCACCACTTAAACAAAATTAACAAAAGTTGGTAGCTACTTTTCTAAAATACTTTTTATGCCCCTCTGCCTTTTTAAATTGTATGCCGCACACAGTTTAACTTTCTTTGGTGATTAGAGACTGTCATGCCCATTTTAATGAACATCAGTTATTGTGCAGAGATACCTTTTGGGGCTGTTGAAATACGTTAGCACTGTTTACCTGTACACAATTTGACCCATATTGGAATGCTATTTGAGCTGGGTTCATTTCTGATGTCTTTCTTACTTCAGTCTGTTGGCTTTTACATCCTGCTACTGAGTGTATATCTGATTCAAGCAACCCTCACTTCTTTCTGATAAACTTATAATAAGGTAAAGGTGCTAGCCTCTAGAACCAGAAGATCAAGATTGTTAGAATTGTGTCTAAAATAAAATTTGGGGAAGGTGGCTATTCTCTCATGGAACAGTGAACATGGAGATGAAATTCTTAATGTCTGAATTAACTGTTGGTAAGCCTGTGGACTGCCTTGGCACTGAAGGGGTTTCTGTTATGTATAGAAAACACATCACTTAGCATCTCTGAAATTTCTAACTTAACATATGGGGTCACATCTGTTAAAGGATTATTACTCTAGAAGGGGAGTGATGTATAATTTATTAAAATAACCCTATGGGGAGACAGCAGACTACATTTAATAAACCGGAATACTTGCTGGATCCATTGACTGCTCCCAGCTGAGTCCCACATTATTTCAACAGAGGGAGCAGAGGAAAACAATTGCCCTTTATATAATGTTTACTGTGTTGTATTAGTTAGTGTCTCTCAGCAGAAAAACATTTATGTTAACTGTGGTTTAAGCTTTGAATATTGAGCTCCTGCTGGCATGTACTTGATATTTGACTCAGGAGAACAAAAGTCCGTTACTCCTTAGATGTAGGAGGAAAGGAAGGGTCCGCCTTTCTTCTTCCCTCCAGTCATCAGTAAAGGCTGGCAAGTAAGACGGTCTCCCCTGAGTTGTCAAGATTTACCTCTTCTCCCCTTACTATATACCTGCAAGGTGGATATATCACATTAGAGGAAGTGGGCTCAGAAGGGGCTCTTTTTGGATCAAACACATTAATTTTCCTTTTTCACAGTGATAACAAAGACTCCCGCCAGAAGCACTTCTGTGGCTGTCTGCCGATTGGGTTTCCCAACAGCCAATAACATGACCCACTATCGATATGAAAGCAGATTTATTTCAGACCCTCGTGTGAAGCACAGCAATAGAATACCTTGCACAATTCCCACTTGTAAATGAAAGAGAAAAGAACTGAGAGCTCCCACCAACATCCCTGCCTGTGCCTTGGAGGAGCATTGGTGGATCTGGGCTTGCTTTCCCTGTACCCAGCAGGAGGAATTTCATCAAAAACCCTAGTACTGGATTCTTGAAGTCTTGAATATTTCACTCTGTTGTTTCCTTCTTTTTTGTTATTTGCCTTAATTTTTAGATTTCCTCACTGCCAGACAAATTTAGCATGGAGGTTTTTTTTCTTCCACTGAAATCTATCACTGATTTTAAAAAGAAAAGCAAAATTAAATTCCAGTTGTAACATAGGAAGACTAAAATATGTAGTGGGGTCTGTCGTGGTTTAACTGCTATTTAACATGAATAATATTGAAATTAGCATTACATTGATTATTTCAAAGCTTCAGGCCGTATCTCAGATATAGAGCACGTTTTTCTTCAATGACTTACTTTGGTCTTACTCTTCCTTCCCTTAAATCATTTTGCTCTTTAGATTATTTTTTATCCAATTCCACCTTTGGATACCTATAACAAAAAGCAACCCTTCATGTTTTATGTGGTCCTGCTTGAAAACACAGTAGGGTTTAGAAGCAAAGGGAGTACAATGGGGCCCCATAGCTCCTTAGTCCTTTGTTGACCCAGGAAATACAAACGGGTTGTAGGAATGGTTTGGCAAAGTTATTAGTTGTCCAAAATCTCTGCCAGAGAAATGTTTGACCGTAGAGCAAATCTGGTATCTTAAAAAAATTAGTTCCTCAAACGTTTACTAATAAGGTAATATCTCCCATTTAATTAAAGAGCAGAATTTTAAAGGAAATGAAAATAAGGTATTATAGACGGAAGCCATGATTAATATTTATATGATATTTTATGTTTATGTTCCTTTATGGTTGGTAGGTAGGGGTCAGATGTTATTCCTGTTTCATGGAAGTGAGACTAAGCAAGTCACCTAAGAAAGGCAGAAGTGAGGCTCACACCCTGGCCTCCAGACTCCATACCCTGTGACCTTCCTGCTAAGCCAGGTGTCTCTGTGTAATGTGTACACGCTGGGTCTTTGAGACACAGAATGAAGGGAAATCACTGTGATTATTTAACTGCCTTTATCCTCTGAGACAAGTAGTACAAAGTTCAGCTACTTCCTTACACAACATAATACTTATACTGATCCTTAATTCCACGCTGTCATCACTCTCCAAACATGCAGGAACACCCTGGTGTCTGAACTTTTGGGCCAGATGCTGGGTATACAACAAAATGTTGTCAAAAGCATAGACACTGGAGTCAAGACAACCCCCAGCTCCAGTCTTGGCTCCTACTGTTGACAATTTGTGCAGCCTGGGTGAGTTGCACATGTCTAGCAGGGTAAGTGATCAATGAATGTCAACTATTATTATCAGCAAATAATTTGACAAGGCACTAAGCAAGACTCAGAACATAAAAAGCAAGCTGCTTAGTGTAGTTTTTATGTTCTACTAAAATCAGCTGAACTTTGCAGTCCAAGAACTTACTGGTTAGTTGTGTCTAATATTCTGCCACTGTGTTCTGAATTCTAAATATATGGAAAAACTAGAATGGAATAAGAAATATCGGTGTTCTCTATAAAATCTTTAGTGGGGATTGTCTCGCACTTACCTTGTGTCTTTCTCTTACCTTCCTCCTCCCTCCCCTCTTTTGTTGTCTGTTGACACTTTTTGGACTAGACCTTCTTTATAAAGCATGCTATTCTCATTCTCAATTCATTCTCTATCTTGGATGTTTACAATTTTCCGATTGTTTTTTAAATAACTGATACACCTAAGTTACAAATTGACATGGATATCCCCTTCTGGAATATCTTTTTTTTAATTGAGTTATAATCAACATATTACTTTCAGGTGTACAACATAGTGATTTGATATTTTTTATACATTATGAAATGATCACCACAATAAGTTCAGTTACCATCTGTCACCATACAAAGTTGTTGCAATATTATTGACTATATTCCCTATGTGACATTCCATCCCTGTTACTTATTTATTTTACAGGTGGAAGTTTGTCCTCTTAATCCTCTTCCCCTTTTTCAGCCACCCCCTAACTCCCTCCCCTCTGGCGACCACCAGTTTGTTCTCTGTATCTGTGAGTCTGTTTCTGTCTTATTTTGTTTGTTCGTTTGTTTTGTTTTTCAGATCCACATATAAGTGAAATCACACAGTATTTGCCCTTCTGTGTCTGACTTATTTCACTTAGCATAACACCCTCTAGGTCCGTCCATGTTGTAGCACATGGCAAGATTTCATGGAATATTCTGATTCATTCGTGCTTGCATGTATTTATGTACATTCAGAAACATTTATTGAAGACTTTTCATGGCACAGACCATGTGCTGTGCTGGAAATAAATTATGAGGAAGACACAGTTCTTTCCTCACAAAAGTTAACAATCCAGCAGTATGGGGGGTGGCGTGGGGAAGAGAGTGTACATCACATATAACCACATGGCCAACTTACACACGGCCTGAAACTTTGCTATTTCTAGAAACAAAGTGTTGTATGAGCACAGAGGAGAAAGTGTTGTTGTTGTTGTTTTTTCACGAGGATGTCTTCAGATGACTTGCTAGAGGAAATAGCATTTAAACTAGACCTTGAAGGTTGAAAGAGAGTATTCTTTGGTAGAAATAGAGGGAAGGGTTTTCCAAGCTCCCACACCCAACCACCACCAAAAAAAAAACACCATGAGAAAGATCACGGAAGTGTCACAAGTTCATGCGAAATTTGAGAGTCTGTGTAAAGGAAATGTAACTGCTTTGCAGGTAAGTAACAGGAGGTGAAGACAGAGTGGCTAGGAGACAGTTTGTCAAAGGCAGTAAACCTGCTTCCAGGAAACAACTGTGAAAGGCTTACTTCAAGATGTATGTATTTTTCTTGACTAAATACAACGTTTCAGATAGGTTTTGAGTTGGTGGGAGAAGTTCTCATTTTCTCTCTCTCTTCCTCCCAGTAAAGTTAATTTAAGGTCCTTAATCAGCTTACAGTGTTGTATCAAAAGCAGATGGCAGCCCCGGGCAGAGCGGCTGGTTTGTCCCTCAGCGTGGGCATCTTGAATCCCGCCTCTGGCTGGGGTGCGGGGCTACAGCTGTCCACTCTTGGTCTTGCATGTTTTCAAAAGCCCCATTCTTGCTGTGCCACCTCTTACAGTTGGGGTGTACATCCTCTCTCCACAAAACTAAAACTCCCTGAACGTGCATTTCAGACCTCTTCTGGCTCTTAAAGCAGGTTCAGTGTCACTAAGGCCACGTACCCATATGTGGGGAGAAAGCAAGTCAGTGGCCGGGGTCCCTGAGCAATACCTCCACCACTGTGAGCTTTCCAAAATTCTGGAAAGCCCGGATTCCCATAATAAGAATACATATATTGCACCAAACCATTGTATCCAAGCAGGAGGAGATTTTTAGAAAAATAAAGAAAAATAACTAATGGTGAAAAATACAATGTCCCAAACTTGGGATTGATTTACAAAATAAATACTCTTTCCTCTGCTGGGAATGCTGCTTCTATCTGGGTCTATACTTAGGTCCTCGATTTCCCCAGAAAGCTTTCCCTCCCCCTTCCCAAAAAGATTAGCAGCACTCCTGGTCCGCCCTTATAATTACCCTCATTCCTCTAAGCATTCATTATCCATTTACAGCTTTCTCCCCAGTGAGACAATAGCCTCCTTGAGGAATGTTCTGTTGAATCCCCAGCACTTAGCACAATCCTTGAAACATGGTGGCTTTTTAGCAAGTAGTTGAATTGAATGAATGAATGAACCAGTGAAAAATGTGGGTCTCAGTCCAAAGCCTGGGGCCCCCTCCACTGCTTGGAGTCACACACAGAAGAGCAGCAATGGTTTCCTATACTTCAAGAGTAGTCAAATTTTTAAAAAAAAATAAAAATTAAAAGTAGGGTGCTTGGAGGGTGGAATGAATGATAAGAAAGAGACAGGAGCAGAAAAGGTAGCTGGGATATTAAATAAGGAGAGAATTTTTCTTCCTTTTTTCTTATATTTGCAGGGAGGAGCTTCTTAAGCATAGTTGAATTTGAGTAAGTTCAAATTACCTCCTGATAGGTTCATGGTTGGCAGCGGAGAGCTCAAAATCAGATTTAATTTTATTTTTGAAAGAACGATGTTTTTATGCCCAAATGCTTCTCTTACTGATATACCTATCATAAGAGTCTTCATTGATTTTATTTTTTGTTGTTTGTTTTTTTGGCCATGCTGCTCGGCTTGTGGGATCTTAGTTCCCCAACCAGGGATCGAGACCTGGCCCTCTGCAGTGAGAGCTCGGAGTCCTAACCACTGGACCTCCAGGGAATTCCCGAGAGTCTTCATTGAGAATCATGTGACTTGTCTCTTCCTTATAACTTTCTTGTCAAGTCAGGTATTGAGGTGTGATTTACATATGGTAAAATCCACCTTTTGTGGTGTGTAGTTTTGACATATGCGTTGACATCTAGTTACAATTTCTCCACCACAATTAAAATCTAGGACTTTGTATCTCAAAATTCTCTCATGCCCTTTGGAGTCAACCCCTTTTCCCACCTCCAGCCTCTGAAACCACTACTCTGTTTTCTTTCCCAACAGTTTATCCTTTTCTAAAATGCTGTGTAAAGGGAATCATCCAGTTAGTAGCTTTATGAACTTGGCCTCTTCCACCTAACGTGATGCACTAGGGAGGAATCCACACTGTTGCACGTATTCTCATCGTGGCTGAGTCGCATTGCGTTGTACGGCTCTGCTATAAACTGTCTGTCCATCCACCAGGTGATGGACGTTTGGGTTTTGTCTACCTGTGGCTGTTACAGTGCTTCAGTGAATGCGTGCATATGAGTCACTGTGGACACGTGTCATCATTTCTCTTGGGCAGAGAGCCAAGAGCAGGATTCCTGGGACGGCACGCAAAGGAGTTTAGTGTTTATTTTATGTGCTTGGGGATCCATGGCGACGGGGTAACATGGACAGATTGTGTTTCAGGAAGATCCTGAGGACGATGTAGAGAGAGAACAGACTGGAAGCAGGGAGACAGGTCCGGAAAGTCGCTTTTCTGTCTACCTTATGGCAGACCGTGCACCTTCGTCACTTAGCATCAGAGCGTGTCAGGGACAGAGAGAGATGCAGAGATCCTGTGTCTGTTTTCATTGGTGGTCAGCTTCTCCTCACGTACCATAGTATGAACACATCTTCTTCCGTTGACCAAGTGGAGAGCAAAGGGAGTCAACATTTAATTTTTATATAATCTACATGTGTATTGTTAGTCTTTTTTCATGCCTTTAATTATTCTTTTATTTCCCTCCTTTTCCATTTCATTTGCTCTTAATGTTTCAACCACGGCAAGGGAAGTCAGGATTTGAAATGCAACGGGTCACTTCTTTTTCTTTCTTTGTGGTTTTGGAAAAGGACAAAATACTTGTAATGGCAGTGACCAAAAAGAAAAGTTCAAAGTTTTATAAAACATAAACATCTGGTTCCTAAACCACTTCTAAAAATCCAAATTCAACAAAATTAACAACCCATGCAATACTCCTCGGTCTACTTTGAAGGATTATTAACGTGATTTAAATCAACTGAAAATTAAAAGTGCAGGATTTGTTCAGAGAACCATTTGTAGAAGAAGAAACTAAGGCCCAAAGAGCCTGAGAGAGTTTGCTCCATCCTGTCACAAGCCCTGAGACCCCACTCCTGGTTCTGCAATAAGACCACATGTTTCCCCAGAACAAGAAGGAACAGATCTGTGTTTTTTCACAGTTGGAAAAATTGCCTTAGGCTTTTTATACACTTAAAAATAGTCATGACAGGAATAAACTTGAATTTCAAAAAGAGGAGCAATATTAACAGCTATTAAATAGGAAGGTTTGTGAAAAGAAATTTTATGGGACAAAGTAATTTCTCTTGGTAATGAGTGCTTCGAGATTTTTAATATTCTGTTTTTCGTGATGATACTGAAATGTGTTGGCACTGAGTACAGTGTGGCTATTTAACAAACATATTTTAATGTTAACTATGTATTTTGGATGTCCTGAGCTGCCAATAGCTTTTTTCCCCCCTGTAAATAAACCTCACGTTAACTCTGACGGTGGAACAGGGGAGATGCGCTTGGGAAAAGTCCTGATGCCAGCAGTAACCCTCTGCTCAGGTGCTCGCCAGGCTTTCCTGGTCCTGCTGTCGTCCTGCTGACAGACACTTCTGCAAAACCAAAGCGAGCAATTGCGAGACATAACTCAGTGCTGGGTGACACGACACTAACTTCCACCATTTATAAATCCCCATCTCAGTCAAATGTCGGTTCATTTCCCGTGTCCTCAGCACGTAAGCTAACACGTCATGGCATGCCGTTGCATGTGCCCACTAGTCACTATTTTTTCAGTCTCTGCTTTAGACATATTTTTCAACAATAGGGGGTCTTGGATCTTGGGGGGAGGAGAAGAGAAAAATGGAATAAATAAAAGAGAATACCAATTTTTAAAAATTTATAAGGAATGATATATGTACCACATCTTCTTTATCATTCCTCTGTCAATGGACATTTAGGTTGCTTCCATGTCCTGGCTGTTGTAAATAGTGCTGCAATGAACATTGGGGTGCATGTATCTTTTCGAATTATGGTTTTCTCCAGGTATATGCCTAGGAGTTATATACGATGGAATATTACTCAGCCATAAAAAAGAACAAAATAATTCCATTTGCAGCAAATGGATGGAACTAGAGATTGTCATACTGAGTGAAGCAAGTCAGACGCAGAAAGACAAATGTCATATGGTATCACTTATATGTGGAATCTAAAACTAGGGTACAAATGAACTTATTTACAAAACAGAAGTAGAGTCACAGATGTAGAAAACAAACTTATGGTTACCAAGGGGGAAGGGGTGAAGGGATAAATTGGGAGATTGGGATTGACACATACACACTGCTATATATAAACTAGATATATAATAAGGACCTACTGTTTGGCACAGGGAACTCTACTCAATACTCTGTAATGGCCTATGTGGGAAAGAATCTGAAAAAGAATGGATATATGTATATGTATAACTGAATCATTAGCTGTACACCTGAAACTAACACAACATTGTAAATCAACTCTACTCCCATAAACATTGAAACTATATTATATACAAGGAATGAAATGAAAAAAGTGATCCAAGTGTCAGCTTTATTACTGATAAAAGTCAAATTGAAGAATGGGACTTAAATGAGCAGGAATAATAGGTTTCATAATCTTGAACCCGAGAATTGGACATACCCGCCCACTCCAGGCTGTGGAGAGCAGCCCTAGTTCCGCCATGTGGGTGGGGACCCCTCCCTGCAGGATGTGGCACCCGCTCAGCGCATGAGTGGTACACGTCCTGGGGGAAGGGAAGGGGTGGGACTGAGCTACACAAGCTTGTTGCTTCCCCCTAACTCAGTGATCAGATAAGTCACACCACCTCCCCTGTGGGGAGAGGCAGGAGGCTAAGATACTCAGGAAACTTCCCTGTTTTGGGAAACCATTCAGGTGGGAAATGTAGATGGGAGAGGGGAGGTGTCGGAGGACGGACGGAACAAAAAGTGCCCACTGAACTGAGAAGGCATCTTGAGACCGAACAACGAGGCAGGAAGCCCCGTGTAATCAGTGGATCAACTTATTACAGGGTAACTTACTCACAGGGTGGGATTGGGCAGAAAATGATCTGGAAGCATTCGCAGAGGCTATGGCCACTGGGACAATTTGGTAGTTAACCTGGGGTATGGGGTGCTTGGAAATACGGCGTGTATTCCTAAGTCAAGATTTATGAGTGGGTAACTAGTCTTGTGGGCGCCTGGAATACGCCAGCAAAGGTCTCCATCATTGTTTGGAGACTAACAGAGCATAGAGGCCACCTGGTCCTAATGATGATGAAACAATATCTCTTAACTCTAAAGCCCCTGACAACAGAGAAGTGATTCACTGCACAGTACAGTCCTGGGTAGTGTCAATGGAAGGACAGGAGGAACTGTCAGGCCCAAGATGGCATCAGCCATGCTAACGGCCATAGGGGAGGTGTCAAGGGACTGACCCCTTTGAAACCTCAGTGGCCACATCTGTGAAGTTAAGTTCCCCATGTCCAAGAGGTTGAGGGAATAAAAGGAGATATGGCCTGGAGACCGGCACACAGTGAGTGCTAAAAAAAATAGTAGCGATTACTTTCAGTCTTCGGATAATTCCTCACGTTCCTTCTTCTTTACTCTGGTCACAGACTGACCAGGTTTGTTATTTGGAAACAGATGAATACAGCGCCATCCTCTGAAATAGGGCAAATCCGAGACAGAACAGATTTGTGAGCAGTAGCAAATTTCACTTTGGATCTGAGCTTGAAGCCTCTGTGTAGGCACTTGGATTTATGATTTTTGTATTTCAGGAGAAAAGTAACTAGTTAACATGGAGCTCAGTTTGGAAATTAAACCGTGGAAGCCCTTTAGAGGCTGAAGACTGACCCTGATGAGCACAGCATGCTGGGGGGACAGGAGGAAAACCAGGAGAGCGGGCAACACAGAAGTTAAAGCGAGGGACCCCTTCAGGAAGGAGGGAGGAGTCCGCCGTGTCCGGTGCTGCAGGGGGGCCAGGTTGGATGGGAGAAAAAGGAACAGGGGGACTTGCAGAGATGGCCACACGCATTATTAGCTCTCAGATACAGAGCACTTACTGTATGTTGATCACTGTGCTGGTTGCCCACATGCAATATTATTTAATTCTCAAGAACGCTACCCCATGTTATAGATTAGGGAAGTGAGAGTCGGAAAAGTCTACCACCAGCTTGACTTAGGTCACAGATCTGGGACAGGACAGAGCTGGGACTCAGGCCCCTACCATCTGACTCTTAACCACTGAGGCTCCTTCCTTGTGGACGACTCCCTTTTGCCTCCGTGGTGGGTGAGGACAAAGCACTGTGGTGGGAAGGGAGCCACGAGGGAGGGGAGGGGGGAGAGGATGGCGAGTGGGGGTGGGGAGGCTGAGGTTCGTCCTGGTTGGTTGGTTTGCTGGCTTTAGGATGGTGGAGACTTCAGCGCTATGAAACGTGGACAGGGGCTCAGAGGAAAGCCAGAGTGAGGAGGCCTACGGAGGCAGCAGAGTGCGGGCCTGTGGGGCAGGGGGGAGTGACCTTAGGAGGGAGAACCCCTCCTCCTGCACCTGGGGACAGAGCACAAGGAACTGAATGTGTTGGTTTAATGTCAGAGCATTAAGGAAGTTCTCCTCTGACTGTTCTCATTTCTCTCTACCTGGAACATCCGGCTTACCCTTCAGGGTCACACCTGGTCATGCTCTGAGCCCTGAGACAGGATTACCTGCTCTGGGTCCACCCCGAAGGCCCCAACCCTCCCCTGCTGGTCATGACTTCAGGGTGAGTCAGCAGGAGGAAATTCAGGTTGCGTCAAAGACGCGGTGCCACTCTGCAGGGACTTATGATTTGAAAAGGGACCAAGATAAGTACATAAAAGTCCCATATATTAGGGGGAAGAACCACAGAAAAAAAAAAAAAGTCATATACATGGTGCTGAAGATTTCAGTCGTGTGATAGAGAGAGAAAACAGAGCACTTCTGTGAGTGATACGTGGAGTGAGTGTGGTTTTCAGCTGGTTGTTGAAGGAGGGGCGTATTTTCAGCTGACAAGGAATAAGCCATTTTACTTGGAGAAAGTAGCCTCAGAAATGGCAGGAAGCTTATTTGGGGAGCGAGGGGTGGTCCCGTCTGGCTAAAGTATGGAATATGCTGGAATTTAGGCCCAGGATGCAATGGAAGGGTCTTGAGTCCTAGACTAAGAAATCCTGCTCCCTTGAGAGTAATTTCCTACTTTTATCTGATCGGGAAACACTGTGGGTGTGTTCAGAGACAGTTGTAAGCAGCCTTTTGGGTTTAGCCAAGGAGTTGATCCTAAGAGTTTAGAAATCATACCTACCATTTTCATTCCAGAAATTAGGTCTCTATCCTGAGAGTTTCAGGATACCAGAATGCACCCAGTCTCCCAAGAACACCTTCGAGCATCTGAGAAAAAGGGCCCTGACCGTCTCCCTGTGGTTTGGCAGTTACGGACTGGGTCATCCTGGGGGTTGGGAGAGCCGTGTGGGGAGCTGAGCCAGGACTGTGCTTGGTTCTCCAGTTATAGGCTCAGGACCGATGCTAGGTTTCTTACTACTTTCATAAATCACTATTCTCAAGAACTATTTCTAGACAAAAACGTAAAATAAAAATTTAAAGCCTCTTTTTCTCTTTCAGTGAAGAAAAAGAAGCCTAAACTATTAAATAAATTTGATAAGACTATTAAAGCTGAACTCGATGCTGCAGAGAAACTCCGTAAACGGGTAGGTGGTTGTTTTGCTTTTCGCAGGAACATGCGATGGTTTTTTTGTTAAATAAACTCAGCCATTACTCTGGATTTGTTTTAAAAAAAAACTGTAAGAGAAACAACCTTTGAATAGAGTGGATTTTCCCCAGGCACGTCAGCATTCCATGTGAAGTGAATCAAATGAAAAGAAAAAACGGCAGCTGTAATGGCCACAGAGAAATAGAACTTTACCGTCAGGCCAGCCGACTTGGGTGTCAGCCCCTCCCATCACTGTCTACTTTGGTGGCTTTGGGCAGCTCACTTAGTCATTCTGAGCCTCCGTTTCCTTATTTTAAAAAATGAGACTAATACGTGCTCTTCCTACTTCCTACTTGGTCTTTTCCAATGAGATAAGAGATTAAAAAAGAAGCATCAGTACTGCAAGTACCATACAAGTAGGGGTTTTCATTTTAAAGCAACGCGATGCAAAAAGAAAACATAGGTTAGTCCAATGCTCTTAGGATAGTTACTGTTAAGGTGAAATGATATTAGATTTAAGATTCTTCTCACTTGGGGTTAACCTCACGCACCTCCAGTTTCCAGGGTGACTGAAGTTTTGCCTTGTCATCAGTTAATTTGAAATATTATTTGCGTGTGTTTCTGGATATTACAGTTTTTGGAAAGTCAGTTAACCCTAGATTGAAGTTATCTGTTCTCTTAACTCCATCATACTCATGTCATGATTGGGCCAAATATTTATTATAACGTATCTAATGACACCTTCGCTGAATCATCTGCAGGCACACCTCATTTTATTGTGCTTCACTTTATCGTGCTTCACGGATATTGCGGTCTTTACAAATGGAGGGTTTGTGGCAGCCCTGTATCAAGCAAGTCTACCGGTGCCATTTTTCCAACAGCATTTGCGCGCTTCGGGTCTCCCTGTCACATTTTGGTAATTCTCGAAATAATTTCAAGCCCTCCACCGGCAAAAAGATTAGGACTCGCTGAAGGCTCAGATGATGATTAGCATTTTTTAGCAATAAAGTATTTTTCAATAAGGTATGTGCATTGGTTTTCTAAACATAACGCTATTGCACACTTAATAGACTACAATATAATGTAAACATAACTTTTATATGCACTGAAAACCAAAACATTCATGTGACTCACTCTGCTGTGGTATTCACTTTATCGTGGTGGTCTGGACCCAAACTTGCAAGATCTCTGAGGTCTGCCTGTAGTTGTTTCTCATGAAAATTTCTTTCTCTACTCTGTACTTGAATTTATACTTGCATTTTAAACTAATACTCATTAGTTTTCCTGTAATGTGGTTTTTAATCAGTAGACATTAGCTGAAAAAAAAAAAAAGGAATAAGGGGACTGTCATAGGTAAGCGACAACAATAAAAACACCCGAGTTAGGCACTGAAGTGGGACGAGAATGTGCTTCCCCCCATATTTACTAGAAAAGTCCCAACAAGCATGGTGACGTCTGTAACTAGCATTAGGCACGGTTCCCAAACCAAAGCCTGGCTCACCCTGGTCAGCAGCTGATACAAAGGTAGTAACTCCAAAGAATATTGCAGCGAAGTCTTTGTTCACTAAATTAACATCGAATGATTTCTGTGTCTGTCTTGTTTGACTTTATAAAATGCAGCCACTACTCTTTGATGAAAATTTGCATTTCTTAACAGAAACGAAGCAGGAATCTTCTTTTTCTATCACCTTGTTTGGCATTCTCCACTTTCTCTATGCTACATGCCCTTGATGAAAATGGATGCCTATTTCACAGGTGACTTTAGGAATAAAGAACAAACGAACAGCTTTAGAGAAGGATTTGTATGTAATTATAATGAAGAGTAGAGAAGGGCTCAGTTATCAAGGGGCAGATAAGTCAGTGAAGCATAAACATGCTGGAACAATCCATGGGGTATTCTCCAGTTCTCGCTTATCTGGAGAAATTTTGATGCTTCCTTCAAGGAGCACCGTGGGTCTTAACAGGGTAGATAAAGGAGGAAGAAGGGCCCACAGAGGCAATGCTTGCTTCTGAAACAGCAGGGAGCCATGTTATTGACTGAGTCATCAGCGTAATTAAATTTTTTAGGGTTGTTTTTATAGCTGGTAGTTTCAAATAATGCAGCCGACTATACTGGGATTGCTACGGCCATAAGGCAGCAATGGTCAGAGGAGGCCTGGTCTCAGGCCACACCCATGTTTCAGAAACTATGTGACATGAAAGTACGAGGTCACTTTAGTTTTCCTGCATAAATGCATGGATCATATTTTAATCATCAATTTTTTTTTTATTATTTTTTGCGATACATGGGCCTCTCCCGTTGCGGAGCACAGGCTCCGGACACGCAGGCCCAGAGGCCATGGCTCACGGGCCCAGCCGCTCCGCGGCATGTGAGATCTTCCCAGACCGGGGCACGAACCCATGTCCCCTGCATCAGCAGACGGACTCTCTACCACTGCGCCACCAGGGAAGCCCAATCATCAATTTCTTAAAATAATACTTATTGCTTAAAACTCCTCCTTATGCTCCAGAAGAAGGATTTGAAATGATACACTGAAATATTTGTTCATTTGTTGGAATTAGTTTTTATTATTGTATTATAAGTGGAGAAAAAGAGAGAAAGAAGGGAAAACTTTATAAAGTCAGAGTAAGTGCGACACACGAAAGTTCACACCACAGGCTTTAAACGGGGCTGGGAAAGAAGTAAACTGCGGGCAGAGCAAGGAAGAGGTGTAGATCACACTGTCAGACGGATAGTAGTCCTCAGAATAGCTGTTCTGCACCAAGTCCAGAGAGGAACCTTATGCCATAGATCTTCATAAAGGGCCTAGGGATGGATGGCACGGTCTCCTCCCTAATGTCTCGCCCGCGGGTTCTACGTGACCTCCATGGGGTGTGTCTTAATGTCCTTCAGCGCACCCGCTGACCTCATGCCAGAACAGGGGCCGGGGGTGGTGGGGGGTGAGGCAAGTACATGTCTCTCCAGTGGACTGTCTTGGTCCTAGGATAAAATGTAAGCTGTGTTGAAGAACAGATGATTTTCAGGCAGTTCTTCTGAGCCCTCTATCCTGGGTTGAGTTTTTTAAGAAGAATTGTGTAATAGTATCTGGAGCTATATTCTCCAGCAAGAACCTGGGGAAGGGAAAGTTTTTTCAGACTAAAAGCAAACACATTAACTTTGCCAGACAGCTGAGGTGAGGGCAGGACTGATGGTCCCTTAGGAAAGGCATAGCGCATGTGTGTTAAGGGATCCAAAGGGTGCCTAGGACAGAGGCAATGTATTCCATTATTTTTATAACCTTGATGGCCAACTAAGGGAGTGTTAAGCTGGAAAAAATACTTTCGCAGAGTTGTTATGAATATTGTTAATCCTATGGTTTAAATCTGGAAATGGTGCATTTAGCATGATTTTCACAGAAATAGCCTCAATATTTGCGATTTAAGCTGTGTAAGTCATGTGATAGGCGAAAAGTAATCCGTCCAAAGATATTCTGTGTCCTAATCCCTGGAACCTGTACATGTTACCGTGTTTGGAGAAAGGGTCTTTGCAGATATGATTAAGTTAAGGGTCTTGAGATGGGGGATTATCCTGGGTTATCCAGTTGGGCCCAAAATTCAATCACATGTTTCCATATAAGAGAGAGGCAGAGGGAAATCTGATACAGACGAAACAGGAGAAGGCAACGTGAAGACAAAGTGGAGATCGGGGTGATGTCAGGAAATGCTGTCGCAGATTCTCCCCTAGAGCCTCTGGAGAAAGAACGGCCCTGCCCACATCTCGATTTCAGCCCCAGTGAAACTGATTTTGGACTCCTGCTCTCCGGAACCATGTGCGAATGAATTTCTGTTCTCTTAAGCCACAGAGTTCGTGGTCATTTGTTACAGCAGCCTCAGGAAACTCATACAGGTTAGTTAGAAGAAAGTCACACGGAGAAGGATATTTAACTTGAATTCTTCATCCCTTACAATCAATCATGGAAGAAATAAAACGGTGGTTTTAGAAACTGTTATCCAAAATATACAAAAAAACTCATAAAATTCAATGATAAGAAAAACAACCCAATTTAAAAATGGGCCAAAGACCTTAAAGGACAGCTCACCCAAGAAGATATTCAGGTGACAGATAAGCATATGAAAAGATGCTCCACCTCCTATGTTATGAAATGCAATTTAAAACAAAATGGATATCACCACACACCTATCAGAAAGCCCAGAATCTGGAACACTGACGCCACCACATGCTGGTGAGCGTGTGGCGCTTCGGAATCTCTCACTCACCGCTGGTGGGAGGCACAGTAGTACAGCCGCTTCGGAAGACAGTTCGGTGGGTTTCTTACAAAACTAAGCATGCTCGTAGCATACAGTCTAGAAACCTTGCTCCTTGGTATTTATCCAAAGGAGTTGAAAACTTACGTTCTCACAAAAACCTGCACACGGATGTTCATAGCAGCTTTCATAATTGCCAAAACCTGAAAGCAACCAAGATGTCCTTCAGTAAATGAATGGATGGATAAACCGGGGTACATCTAGACAATGAAATCTGATTCAGCACCGAACAGAAATGATCTCTCAAGCCATGAAAAGATAGGGAGGAAGCTTAAATTCATATTACTAAGTGAAAGAAGCCAATCTGAATAGGCTATATACTGTATGATTCCAACTATATGACTTTCTGGAAAATGCAAAACTATGGAGACAGTGGATACGTGTCATTATACATTTGTCCAAACCCACAGAAAGTACAACACCAAGCGTGAACCCTAACGTAAACTAGGGGCTTTGGGTGATTTCAGTGTGGCATTGTAGGTTCATCAATCGTAACAAATGTACCACTGTGCTGAGCGATGTTGATTATGGGGGGAGGCCGTGCATGTGTAGGGGTAGGAGGTATGTGAGAAATCTCTATACTTTCCTCTCGATTTTGCTGCAAACCTAAAACTGCTCTCAAAAAATAAAGCCTTTAAAAGGGTTAATATCGTGAGAGACACAGCATATTTTAAATAGCGACACAACGATTTCTGACAACAAATATAACTTAGAGAATATGTTCCTGACTTGATTTATCTCAGCCTTCAAGTCCTCATTCTCTTTGCATTAACCTGTCCATCAGATGAGAGACTTACCTGGGGCATGCTTTATTGTCTCATGTGGGCTCCCACATCCTCCCCACGCTACGATAGTAATAATCATAATAGCTACCATTTTTCATTGCTTTCCATGCGCTCTGCAGCGGCTATAAGCATTTTATATATGTTATCAGATTTGACCTTCACAGCCGCCCAACAAAGTGATCAGGTACCCTCATTGTACCCGTGTCACAGATGAAGCATATAAGGCAAAGTCGTAAGTAAGTTGCCAGGAGTCACACGCCTCCTAAGTGGTGGAGCCCAGGGTCTAGCCAGTCACTCCGGCTCTGGAACCTGCACTCATGGCCACTCCTCTGTGCATATACTGTCTCCCAGACCCTCAGCGCCGCTGATGGGCATGTAACAGGGAATAAGAAACCTCCTTCTTCCATGATTTTAAGGAACTTTAAAATATGAATATTGCCTGGCTCTATTTAGTCAAGTTGTGGAGAAGTAGGTATCAGTAATGATCAGGTAGTGATGTATGGTTTGCTGAGCCCAGCCACGTTTGAGGCGTAAACTCTGTTGCTGGGAAAACTCACTCAGTGAGGGTGACAACGTACAAACCACGGTGAGCTTGCATTTAAGCACGGAATGAATGGGTTTACAGATTGATAGGCAGCTGAAGTGGTGGTAAAGTTCAACTCAGAAAATCCATCTCCATCGCACGGTTCCAATATTCTGACCTGCTGCCTTCCATTAGACACCAGGGGATGTGTGTTCCTCCTTGTGGATGGACTGCGAAGGGGAGAGGGTGCCTCACCCCCATGCCAAGACCCTCAGCAAGCTTACCTGTTACACATCCCCCATTTCCGCTTGCACAGTGGTGGTCAGAGACCTACCGCAGGTGCTTGGACCAGCTTCTTAAGCGCCCGCGTGGGCTTTGGGGGGAGGGGGCGTCACATGACAAGGAAGCAGTGGGGTGCCCCAGCAACCCGGTGAGCCGCATCAACCCTCATGTTCAACGGGTGACAACGTTGGCGGCCAAGTGGCCCTGTCATCCTGCGTGCTTATTCCCTGCCGACAGTGCCCTTCTCATTGCAGACCCCAGGCATTCTAGCTGCTAGCAGTATGCTTCCCCCAACTGAAATCCTAAACTTTTTTAAGAGTGCGTGTGGGAACTGTACATATAGAGACAAAATGCAATTTCTTTGTTTTTCTTTTCTTTTTTTTTTTTTTTTTGCGGTACGCGGGCCTCTCGCTGTTGTGGCCTCTCCCGTTGCGGAGCACATGCTCCAGACGCGCAGGCTCAGCGGCCATGGCTCACGGGCCCAGCCGCTCCGCGGCATGTGGGATCTTCCCGGACCAGGGCACGAACCCACGTCCCCTGCATCGGCAGGCGGACTCTCAACCACTGCGCCACCAGGGAAGCCCTGTTTTTCTTTTTTAAATTTTTATTGGAGTAGAGTTGATTTACAATGGTGTGTTAGTTTCAGGTGCACAGCGAAGTGAATCAGCTATACATATACATGTATCCACTCTTTTCTTTTCAGATTCTTTTCCCATGGAGGCTATTACAGAGTATTGAGTAGAGTTCCCTGCGCTATACAGCAGGTTCTTATTAGTTATCTATCTTATATATAGTAGTGTGTGCAATTTCTAGTACATCATCTGCCAGGTGTCTGCCTTTTAAAAAATAAAGTGTATTTATGTTCATTTCTAGTTTTCTGTTTGTCATAATGCAGTTAATTATTTAGAATCTTAGGATAAAATTGTCTTAAACTCAGAAAGGAGTCCAGGAAATTTTGACAAAATTACTTGGTGAATATTAAATGACTATATTGAATAACATTATGCATTTGAATTTATTGTATGTATATAATTGCCTCTTCCTAACAGGGAAAAATTGAGGAAGCAGTGCATGCGTTTGAAGAACTGGTTCAGAAGTACCCTCAGAGTCCAGGAGCGCGATACGGGAAAGCAAAGGTATGCTGAAACCTTGCTACTTAGGACACTGTTCTGATGTCCTTATGCTCTGTATAATTGGATTTTCAAACCCAGTGTTTGCATTTTATTTTTCCTTTCTAACTTGTATAGAGAATCAATTTCTCATGCATATACATAAATTCAAGCAAGAAATACAGTTTTAAATAAGACAATTAATTATTGCTATTTTGTATCATGAATTTAGTAACATTTTTTGCTCCCCCTCCATCTGGCTTCTCTCCGGTTTTGAAAAGAAAATGAAGAATAACACTTTAGTCACTGATTTCCCATCACCCTCATTTTGTTCCATTTAGACCCACCACCTAGTTTTTACTTCAGCCTCCTTAGAGGTTTAAGAACCTCATTTTATCACTAGAGGTTGCAAAGTGTGCTTAGAAGAGACTTTTAAAATATAAAGTGGGATGGACTTTGTTCTCTGTGTAGTGTCTGTCAGCTGACTCATTTCTTACCCCTTACCTTCTCCCCAGCGCCTTCCCCACCTTCTCCTTTCTTTCTTTTTTTTTTTTAATTAATTAATTAATTTACTTTTGGCTGCATTGGGTGTTCGTTGGGTTGCGCGGGCTTCTCATTGCAGTGGCTTCTCTTGTTGTGGAGCACGGGCTCTAGGCTCGAGGGCTTTAGTAGTAGTGGCTCTCGGGCTCTAGAGCGCAGGCTCAGTAGTTGTGGTGCACGGGCTTAGTTGCTCCGTGGCATGTGGGATCTTCCCGGACCAGGGCTCGAACCTGTGTCCCCCGCATTGGCAGACGGATTCTCAACCACTACCTTCTCCTTTCTCATTGGACTTTCTCCATCCTCCAGCTCCTCAATTCATGAAGCTTTTCCACGTCCTTCTGTAGCTGGGAAACCCTCTGTGGGCCACATTCTGTTTTAGGTCCTGGGATTTATCATGAAGAACACTCTCGAGGTCTGTGTCCTTGTGGAGCTTATATTCCAGTGGAAGATATTTTAAAAGTTTCTTACTCAAGCTTTTTGTAGTGAAAGGCCGCTCTGTGGTAGGCCTATTGTAGGCATCGCAGGCACAGCCATCAGCAAAGCACATGGTGTTTTCATTGTAATGGAGAAGACCGTGCATGAGACATAGAAGAAAGTCGCTTGCTTGCTACTGGATACTTTGTCAGGAGACAAAAATAAAGAAGAGCACAGCCATAGGCTGTGTGAGGGGGGTGAAATTTTGGATAGGGTGGAAGGAAAATATCTCACCGAGGAGGTGATGTTTGAGCAAACCCCTGAAAGTCTTCATAAATAAATATATATTTAAAGAATATGAGAAGGGTTAAAAACAAATGTCTGAGAACATCTTACATGATAATACATGCTCTAGAGAAAAGAAGGTCATGGAATAAAGAACATGTTATTATGATTTTTTGTTTGTAGGTGGTGTGATTGAGAGTGACACAGCAACACTTATGATAATAAGGTGATCAGCAAAGGCCTCCCTAGGGAGGTGACAAGTGGCTGAAACATGTCAAGGTCAAGGAAGGAGCTGTCCAGGCAGAGGGAAGAAGGGGGGCAAAGGCCGTGATGCAGGGAATCAGCCTTGGCTTGATCGGAAGGACAGGAGCAGGGGCGTGCTGAGGGAGGTGGCACGGGCAGGCGGGACCAGGGCCCCTCAGGTTGTATTCTCTGTGCGCTGGGGGCCCTTGGAGGGTTTGTGCGTGGGTGTGCCCGTCTGGTTCTTTTTTTGTGTGTTTTTGTTTTTTGCATTACACGGGCCTCTCACTGTTGTGGCCTCTCCCGTTGCGGAGCACAGGCTCCAGACGCGCAGGCTCAGCGGCCATGGCTCACGGGCCCAGCCGCTCCGCGGCATGTGGGATCTTCTGGGACCGGGGCACAAACCCGTGTCCCCTGCATCAGCAGGTGGACTCCCAACCACTGCGCCACCAGGGAAGCCCCTGCTTTGTTCTTTTTGAAGATGTTTTGGATATTCTGTATCTCTTACATTTGCATATGAATTTTAGAACTAAGTTGTAAATTTCTGCAAAAAAAACAAACTGGGATTTTTTTTTTTTTTTTTTTTCTGCGGTACGCGGGCCTCTCACTGTTGTGGCCTCTCCCGCTGGGGAGCACAGGCTCCAGACATGCAGGCCCAGCAGCCATGGCTCATGGACCCAGCGGCTCCGCGGCATGTGGGATCTTCCCGGACCGGGGCACGAACCCGTGTCCCCTGCATCGGCAGGCGGACTTTCAACCCCTGCGCCACCAGGGGAGCCCTGGTTGTTTTTTTAAATAACGATCACTTTGGTTGCTTGGTGGAGAATGGATTCTGGTGGCACAAGTAGAAGCCAGAAGAATAGGAGACCATTGCAGGTGCCCTCGAGAAGCGCTGGCTCAGACGGTGGTCGTGCCCATGGAGACGGAGCAGTGGACAAGGGCAGAGCTGAGAGGTCTTGATGATGGATTAGATGTAAGGGTCAGAGAGAAGACTGGAGGGTGACTTCAGATTTTCCGCTGGGATTTTTGCTGGGTTCCAGACCAAGGATGGAAACCAGGCCCCCTGCAGTGGAAGTGCGGAGTCCTAACCACTGGACTGCCGGGGAATTCCCAACTTCAGGGTTTTTGGTTAAGCCATCTAAGGAAAGGATAGTGCCAGGTGGAGGAACAGGTTTGGGGCGGTACAGAATCAAGCATTCGCATTTGGTCCTGTGAAGTTTGTGATGCCTATTAGAGACGCAAGTGCACGTGTCAAATAGACGGTCGGAGATATGTAGTCTGGAACTCTGGGTAAAAGCCAGGGCTGATGTACAAATGTCAGGCAGTAAAGCTCCTCCAGCCCTGCCTGGGGGGATGAGACTGTCAGCCCTGCTGGGAAATGGCAGATGCAGAGCTGCAGAAATTTTCCAGACCCAGGAGAAGCTGACAACACCCCTTTGGAGGGGGCAATGCCGTCACTTGTGGGTGACACTCACACGGAAACTAACGCATCTGGAGATAAAACGAGTGTGCTTTGCTCTGAACTAAAGGTGGCAACCACTCGAAATCCAGATGCTCAAATTCTTCCTATCTCCCCCTTAAAAACTTATTAATTAAATTTGTATTAATTCAGTTTTAATAAATTTGTGAAAATTTAATGCAAAGAAGTTCCTTTTATCCATGGTGCAATACAGACTAGGTTTAGCAGACAGCAACTGTATCATTTCTATAAATTAATTTGGTCAGTAATCCTCCAAAATTGCTAAATTGTATTGCTATTAAGCAAGAGAGAATATATTTATTACCAAAAGATGGTGCCTATTCAAATAAGTGATGTGCTTTGCCACTAGTCCCGGCAGTCATTTGATTATGGAAAAGCATATTAACTCGAAAGAATAATGATTGGGCCAAATGCTCATCATGGCAAAAATGGTTCATGCTTTAGAATTTTTCTTTGTATGTGATGTTAATTGCAGGTACCAAGGTCTAAATAAATGCATTACTTTTTACACGCGGCACTTGCTATATTTATACCCTTATTTACGGTCAGAATTTGAGATTTATGCCTCAGCAATATTTTTTATCTCTAAACTATTATGCTACAAGGTGTTATCAATATTAATGCAAAATTTAAGCATGGTAAATTAAATTCTAATAGAATAATTTAAAAGAAAGCTTAAATTTGTAGGAGTTTTAAAAATAAAAGTTCAACAGAAGACGGATTTTGTAAGGAGGAGTACGTGATGACTTTTTCGTTCTTTGTTAGCAGATTAAACAATTACTTTGGAACATCCCAACAAATTTTTCAAATTCAGCAACATTAAGTTAAATAGAAACTACAGTATCTGTCATTTCTAAAGTAGCACTGGGGCTTCCCTGGTGGCGCAGTGGTTAAGAATCCGTCTGCCAGTGCAGGGCACACGGGTCGGAGCCCTGGTCCGGGAAGATCCCACAAGCCGTGGAGCAGCTAGGTCTGTGTGCAACAACTACTGAGCCTGCACTCTAGAGCCCGTGAGCCACAACTACTGAAGCCCGCATGCCCTAGAGCCCGTGCTCCGCAACAAGAGAAGCCACTGCAATGAGAAGCCCGCGCACCGCAACGAAGAGTAGCCCCCGCTCGCAGCAAGTAGAGAAAGCCCGCGCGCAGCAACAAAGACCCAACGCAGCCAATAAATAAATAAATAATAAAATACATGAAAAAAAAAGTAGCACTGATAGTGTCTTATTCTTTGGATTACTGTGAAAACCAATTTTGACCAAGTTCCTTGAACATCAGACGCAAAATTATGAGCTCAATTCACTTTATTATCTTACACAAACCATTAGTGCCTCTCAGGCAGAAAATGCCACATCTCAGGCATCTCCAGGCATCTTCCTGCCACAAATAGGAAGGTTGGATGGGGAATTCATTTGAACCAACAAACGTCTTTCTGATGTTAATGTCCTGTAAGGACATTTGCCCTCTCAGGGCAAATCCTTTATCTACAGATGCTAAACTAATCAATATCAATCAATTTTGATATTCAAAGCAAAGCCTATCAGTTTTGTTTAAGAGACTTTGAAGAAATGTACTATTTTAACACTCATGTTAAAATTCCATTTCCGGAAGTTCTAAAATGTTTATACTTCATTAAAATGAAGAACCTTGAGGATGGAGGAGGGAAAGGAACAAGGCATGTAGTTGTATCATCTGTCTCTCATTTCAGATTGAGTTTAGTTAAGATATTTATTCCCCTCTATATAGAGAATGATGTCTTGGTTGACATTTGCCCTTGAACTAACCTTGAAGAGACCCTCCAGTTCCAGGATCTGTTTGGTAGCGTGAAGAGGCTACCAAATGAAGAAGGTGAACAAGGTGGTCTCAGAAGGGCTCTCTCAGCTCTAGGACTCTGGCATTCTGTGACGTCATCTATGAACGACCATGTTTGGGGGAGTTAACTCACCATAGCCAAACTCACAAGAAACTGATGCTTAAACAGAAAAGCCAGCGTATGAATGTATAGAAGGCCATGCAGTCAGGATGACCAATACAGGATATTGACATTGGACTTTCTCTCCTGGTAGATAAGTCTACTCTGGAGACCATTTGCAGATATGAACAGATTGTTGTATATTCTGAAGCTTTTTTTTTTCCCCCCCTTCAAGCACAGGTGAATTGCCCTCTTCTAATCTAGAGATTTTCATCCTGTCAATTTTCTTTTATCATAAAACTGTCCACTGTCCGTCACCACTGATTCAATTCCAGCCCTTATCATCTTGGGAAACTTACCCTTATCAGTACATATTAACAGGTTCTTTCTTTGATGTGGTATTTTATGAAAAGCTTCCCACAGGTATCTTACTTTATCAATTTGTGCTGATTCTTGCTGGTTTTTCATTTTGGGGTGGAGGAGAGATGTATCATTTCCTTACTGTGTCCTCAAGCTGTGGAGTTAGACTTTGTTTGATTTCTGCAGGCAGCTACATACTGCCTACAGCACACACTTTGTTTTAACAGGTAAACATGTTAAATAGGATATTCTGAGAAAAAATTACACATGCTACTTTTAGCATCTATATCGTTTTTTTCTCAAATGGTATGCTTCAAATTGTAGTCTACTAAATCTGATGAGATTTTTTTTTTTTGTAAGGTTCTTTTTTTTTTCTGCTGTACGCGGGCCTCTCACTGTTGTGGCCTCTCCCGTTGTGGAGCACAGGCTCTGGATGCGCAGGCTCAGTGGCCATGGCTCACGGGCCCAGCCGTTCCGCGGCATGTGGGATCCTCCCGGACCGGGGCATGAACCCGTGTCCCCTGCATCGGCGGCGGACTCTCAACCACCGCGCCACCAGGGAAGCCCCCTCTGATGAGATTTTGATGACCGTTTTACAGTCCGCCCCTCTCTTCCTACCTCTAATGTTTCAGTCCCTGTTCTCGTGGATGTTAGCATGGATGAACTGCTCTGGTCCCTTTCCCATCCCCTCTCATCTGCTGAAGGACATCATTCTAATTTTTGTGTCCCGTGCATCATCAGATTTCCGCCCTCTACTGGGTCTTTTGCATCAGCTTAGAAACATGGTGTAATATTTCCCATTGTTAAAAAACACTCCCTTGTCTCCACATTACCCTCCAATTACTGGCCCATTTTTCTGCTCCCCTTTACGCCGAAACTCCTTGAAAGAGGTGTGTTCACCTCCTTCCCTCCTGTTTTCTCTTGAGCCTCTCAGCTGTGGGTCCCCAGCAGCCCCATGGAAATGCTCTTGCTGGGACCCTCAGAGGCATCACATTGTCCCCAATCCAGAGTGATCTAGTTTCAGTTCTCATCTTATTCAACCTGACAGACACTTCTGATACAATTGATCACTCCCTCTCGATACCTTTTGTCACTTGGCCTCCAGAATACCACTTTTTAAATTGTTATTTTCTTCTCTCTTGCTTCCGTCCTTTTTGCTGGTCCTATCCTGGTCCTTTCTGACCTCTGATGACCTTGAAATCTTGCAGCTCTTTAGAGTTCTGTTCTTGGACCTCTTCTTTGCTCTGTCTACACTCACAGCTGCATCTAGCTTCTTAGCTCTAAGTACCCTCTCTATCCTCGATGATCCCCCAGCGTTTCTCTCGCTCTGACCTCTCTCCTGAACCCCAGACACATGTAGGCACCTTTCTATCCATATCTCCACTTGGGTACCTAATAGACATTGAAGCTTAAATTTGTCCCAAACTGAACTCCTGATCCCATATTCCTACAAACCTGCTTCTTTCTGCTCTAGCTTCCCATTCTCAGGAATGACAGTTCCAACTGGTCACTGCTCGAGCCAAAAGTGTTGAATTCATCCTTGACTTCTCTCTCCCTTTCTCTTATACTCTACATTCAGACCATCTGCAAGTCTGTTGGCTTTGACTTTCAAAATGTACCTGTAATCCGACCACCTCTTACCACCTCATTACTGCTACCCTAGTCCAAGTTGCCATCACCCCTTGTCTTGATTCCTGCCAGAATGTCCTAACTGGGATCTCCACTCTTCCCTTTACCCACCTCTGTCTATTCTTCACATCACTGCCAGTGTCCTTTCGACTCATACAGGAGATCACGTCAAAAACCGTCAGTGTCTTCCCTTCTCGTGTAGAGTTAGTGTAGTGGGATTGGCAGTGGCTTACTAGGCTCCTCATTACCCGATGCCCCACCCCCCATCAGTCTCCTCCTAGCTCCCCTTCAACGTACCAGCCTTTCCTCTATTCCTCACTTCTGCCTCAGGGCCCTTGCTCTTGCTGTCCTCTCTGCCTGGAATGTTCTTCTCCCAGGTATTTTCGTGCCTCACTACTTTCATGTCATCTCTGATCATCCCGATTAAACTAGCATCCTTCCTGCCACCCCACTCTCAGTACACAGAAGCCTACATTATTTTTATCCACAGCACTTACGGCCACAAGACACATGATACTTTTATTTGTATCTTGACTTTCCCTTCTAGAACGAAGCAAAATGAGAAAAGGGCTTTGTCTGTTTTGTTCAATTTGTCTGCCACCTGTCTAGAACAGAATATAGTTGTTGAAGGAATGAATGAACACAGGAATAACCTAGTGAAAGAACAGGAACTGTGGACTGGAGTTCTGTCTATTAAAGATGTATAACAGGATATAAATTCCATCAGCCCTCACATATATTAGTCTTGCTTTTATGATAGCCTTTCTCATCTGTAGCTTAGTAGCTAATTTTTCTTCATATTATTCAAATAACATGCTATGTTGCTTTCCTTTATTTTTTTAATCCTTGACAAAAAGAAAATTTGAATTTGTCTTGAATTACTTTTAAAGCATGTCCCAAAGTCGACTTTTCATAACTATTTTGAGCAACTGCAAATATAGCTTGTCCTGGGACATTTCTCCCTCCCTCTAGTGTGAAGATGATTTGGCTGAGAAAAGGAGGAGCAATGAGGTTCTGCGCAGGGCCATCCAAACCTACCAAGAGGTGGCCAGCCTGCCTGACGTCCCCGCAGACCTGGTGAAGCTGAGCTTGAGGCGGCGGTCAGACAGACAGCAATTTCTAGGTGAAATGGAGTAAGAATCAGTTCAGTGGCAATCAATGGCGTGCTTTTATCTGGAAAGACCTGCAGGCTGTGTATACTTCTGGAAGAGTTTAGTTACATGGAAGGAAACCTGAGTTTTATAACTAATTTCAGGCAACTTCTCTGATTGTGTCAGACTGAAAGAGTAATCCTTCTTAATTACAAAGATGCACATGGTACTTTGCCGCTTACCCATCCCCCCCACACACACTTTAAGGAGGAGGCAAATGGAATTCTGAGAGGTTGGATACGTTGCCTGAGGGATCGTAGCTAATAAATTAAAAGGTCTGCAGTCAAAAACTTCCTATCATGCCAAATTCTTCTTTTCTCTCTTAACGATAACCGACTGATTCATGGTGGCTGAAATCATCGGTGCAACAGTTTTTATGGAGGAATGTTAGGAGTTCTAAGCACTCTAAAAATTTTACCTGTAAGTTTTGACTCTATACTAAAGAAAATGATAGAAAAAAATTTTTTTAATCACTAAGTAAATTTGCAAATGCTTTGAAAAGAGCAGCATAAAGCATCCTTTCTAACTGACCCAGGATCCCAGTGCCAAAGGCAAGGGAGACTCCCTGTACCCTAACTTCATTATAACCAGGCCAGTGATTGGTTCTCTCTCACCTAAAACGCCATCGGTAAGCCAGGAGGGAAGAATCTAAGCCATGTGTAACCCCTAAGGTGGGTTCTCTGCTGGCTGGATAAGTTATGTAGACAAATTATCTCGATTACACTAGGAAGTGCTCATAAAAGTAATATCCAAAGTCAACTGAACTTTATATCAAGGATAAGAATTAAAGGTAGTTGTGTTGCTTTGGTAGATAAGTAAAATCTGTGACAGGAGTAGAACCTAAGCGATGATTGGAAACTAGAAGGAATGGTCTTATTCTAGAAGAATGGACTTATATTCATAAGGGCCAGTCCTGGGGAAGGAAAACATACAGCACACATACAGGATGGAAAAGGCAAGGCTGGGGCTGCATGGAGGCGCTCGCCGTGGGCGCAGAATCAGTGTCACTGAGTTGTCGTCTCTCCTAGGGCTCTGACGTGGCTTGCTTAGCGCTGCGGATTTTTTACAGTAATTTTAATTTTTTTTTAAATGTATAAAATATGCATCTTGATGACTGAATTTTTGGTGCCCTCTTCAACTTTGCCTCTCTTGCCTCACCCTATTCCTGGCCCAGAGGAAAGACAGCCCACCAGTAGATTTAACCTTCTTTGGAAACAGTCCTTCGGTATTTGAATATAGTCTTTCCTCCGAATGAGAATGAGGCAAGTTCACTAGAGGAGGGACTCGTGTGCAGACTAGGTGGTGAAGTCCCTTGCGATTCAAAGTGGGAGAAGATTTGGAGATTGGACGCCAGTCCCCACACTCCCCTCTTCCTGGTTGGCAAAGTCAGTATTCATTGCAGTGGTGCAGGGAGGCTTCCTGGAGGAGGTGGCATTTAGCTGACCTTTGAAGTTGGGCTACCATTTGAGAGGGCAGTCTTCTCAGGAGAGGAGAACTTTCAAAACAAAGTCATGGAAGCAGATGCAAGCTATTACATATAGGATGGATAAACAACAATGTCCTACTGTATAGCGCAGGGAGCTGTATTCAGTATCCTGTGATAAACCATAATGGAAAGAATATTAAAAAAAAAAAAGTGGAAGGGGCGGGGAGGACATGGCAGCAGGACGGACTCTCACCTGGGCCTTTGTCCTTTGTTGTTTATCTATTTTATATAGAGTGGTGTGTATATGTTAACCCCAAACTCCTAGTTTATCTCCTGCCCCTTCCCCTTTGGTAACCATAAATTTGTGGTTCAACAGGGGAAGTTTAAAAACATCAGAAAAGTGAGCCCAAGTGGGGCAGGAGGGGGAGGAGGGGTACACCATCCCAGACTGGTGAGGAACGGGGAGCGGCCCATGGGGTGAGTTGGTGGTGTTTCATGCCGAACAGTTTTTCTATTACTGGAGCGTCCAAATGCATTCGCTTATCGATGGTCCTACCATGTCTTGTCTGCTTTTCAGTTTGTGGTCAACAAAGCCCTTTAGGTAATTAATTTTGTCACGTGGACTCTCATTTTGCACATTCTCCCTTATACAATTTGTCTTTCCAACTGTGGTGAGGAGTGATGACAGTTGGCTCCTGAAATCTTCAACGTGCATCCAACAGCCTTAAAAACAACTTGAAGCTGGGTTTTCATGACTCGTGTGTGCATAGGCCCCTGTCGTCCACCAGAGGGTCCCCTAATACTGGATGATGTCTCCTTTGCTCCAGGACTAGGTCATTGCTGAGAGAAGAGGACAGCATAGTACTCTTATTTGCCTGTCCTGTAGTCCTAATTTTAATTATAATAAATCAAAAATACCCCAGTAAACATTTTTCAATAAGGAACTGGTAACTAAAACTTTCTTAAGAGGGAATTTGACATAAAAGGGGAAATGTTGACAAATTTAGAAAATAGGAGTGTCTTTAAAGGATTTATAATCAGCATTATATTCAGTATCTATTTATGGGAGTGACTGATGCCTCTGCAGCTGCAGGATGAAATTCTAATAGGTACTTAGCCATCAGTATATAGAATCAGATTTAAGCTGGTCCTCAGGCTCTGTTGAGTAGTCTCTTATGATTTGTAGTCTCAATACAGAGGTGTACAGAATCTGCTTTTATTTCTATTTTTTTTTCTTTCCACCAATCAGGTCACATGAGGGGTTCCCTGCTCACTCTGCAGAAATTAGTTCAACTATTTCCTGATGATACTTCCTTAAAGAATGACCTTGGAGTGGGGTACCTCTTGATAGGAGATAATGATAGTGCCAAGAAGGTTTATGAAGAGGTAAGCAAGCAGCAATTTGCTACTAACAATTAATCAAATTATTTTGAACATGAAGTTCTTATGTTATTTGTAAATTGCATTTAATACACCTAATCACTCAATCTCTTTAAGTTAAATCAAATTTGTCTCATTATAGTTGACATATCCTAAATTTTTTTATCTCCTTTTTTTTCCACTCATCAGAAGATTTTAAATTTTAGTTAACACTTGGTACATCAAAACCTTCAACCTATAATTGTGATTTTTTTTTTTTTTTTTTTTTTTTTTGCGGTACACGGGCCTCTCACTGTTGTGGCCTCTCCCGTTGCGGAGTAGAGGCTCCGGACGCGCAGGCCCAGCGGCCACGGCTCACGGGCCCAGCCGCTCCGCGACATGTAGGATCTTCCCAGACCAGGGCACGAACCCGCGTCCCCTGTATCGGCAGGCGGACTCTCAACCACTGCGCCACCAGGGAAGCCCACTTGTGATCTTTTTAAAATTTATATATTGATATTTATCAGTCCACAAGCAGCCTTTCTAAAAGTGTTCTTTATGATAGGAAAAGGAACTGAAAAACTTACGAGCTTAAACTCATGAACTTAAAAACACATAATCTTATACGTTTTTTACTAAAAGACCAAACTAGAGAGAGACTACAGAACGCAAGCCTTTTGAGCACATGGAATAAATGACTCACCTTTCAGAGGGCACTGACTGCCTGATCTTCTAGCAAGGATACCTTTAAAAGGGTGTCTGCCTTATAATGGATGCTCTAATGAATAACTGCTAAGTCGCAAGTAACTATGTAATCTAGAGAACTATGACTCCTTCAAGCAATGAGGGGCGTCGTTTGGTACGAGTTAAACAGGATACCAAATGAACTTTGAAGCTGGACCAAGTTAATGCCTCTGTAAAAGGAAGATGAACACGTTTACTCGTTATTCTTTACTTTAGGCCTCGGGATCAGTGGTTTTCAGGCTGGTGCACTTTGCATCAACATGCAGATGTCCCTACTCAGTAGAGACGATATGAGTCCTTCTGTTTTTAAAATGCTGTCAGGTGTAGTGATTTCCTACTCAGTCTCGAGACTGGGTCCACCCACAAAGTGGTGCTTTCCTCCTTTTATTGCCGTTGGTCCCATAATTGGGAATCACTGGATTTGAGTGAAATCTGAGTGAAATCGAACCCCTTTGGGTTTTGCATAGAGGAGGGATAAAATCTGACTTAGGATTTAGTGTGTCCTTTCAGGACCCACGTGGAGAATGGGTTACAGGAGAGTGGGGCTGGGGTTCAGAGGATCGGCAGTTAGGAGGCTCCTGTAAGAAGGTAGCAGAGAGAGGATAGACTTGGACCAGGATGGCAGCGGTGGAGGAGGTGACAAGGAGTTTGACTCTGAATATATTGTGATGGTGTCATTGGCTGGATTTGCTAGTAGATGAGGTACAGGCGCAGATGCAAGCTGGAAAACACTAAAATATCGGCAGGGTGCACTGTGGACTCACCGAGAGTATGGGGTCCCTGCCCAGCACACTTACTCCTTCTGTGTAAAAGATCCCATGACTCCCTTTTCCTGCTCAGGCTCAAGGATGAAGAGAAGCTGTAGGATGGTCATCTTTTCTCTACATGCGTTCAGCTCAAACCTTCTTCACCCTTCACTCTTGGTCTAAAGCAGCTTCCCAAGTTGAATGTTGTTTTGGTTTCTCACTGCTCATATTTACTTTAGAGGCATTTTGCATAATTTATCTTTAATCATAGTAAATGCATACGGTAATAAAGCATGATCTGATTGATATTAAATATTTACCTGGCTTTTATCACAGAATATTGGATTTGGTCACCACTTTA
The DNA here is from genome assembly GCF_949987515.2 of Delphinus delphis. Lineage (NCBI taxonomy): Eukaryota > Metazoa > Chordata > Mammalia > Artiodactyla > Delphinidae > Delphinus > Delphinus delphis. Next base: position 8,511,185 of record NC_082699.1, on the reverse strand, counting down.
TCCTCAGTCCTTAAAATAGTCTGGGTGTTCAAGAAATTTATGATGGATCGTGATATATTTTCAATGCAAATCTAAATTTTCTCGTAATTAAGGCAATGTATAAAGCATGTACATAAAGAAATGTATAATAACCATTTGGAGTTGACTTCAAGTAAAGCTAATTTAAAGCAGTTTTTTGTTTTTGTTTTTTTTTTTGGTGGTACGTGGGCCTCTCATTGTTGAGGCCTCTCCCGTTGTGGAGCACAGGCTCCGGACGCGCAGGCTCAGCGGCCATGGCTCACGGGCCCAGCCGCTCCGCGGCATGTGGGATCTTCCCGGACCGGGGCATGAACCCGTGTCCCCTGCATCGGCAGGCAGACTCCCAACCACTGCGCCACCAGGGAAGCCCCCTAAAGCAGTTTTTCCTGATCACTACAAAAATACTGACGTCATGAAATTGACAGAGGTTTTGCTGATTTGCATTGTTAAAGCGATGCTTTAATGGTCATTGCCTTTTCATTCATTTCTTCATTCTTGGAGAACATTTTGAGTTGAGGGGAATTGGGGCCAGTTAAGCCTAAGGTATTGCAATGAGACAAAACACTATAGCATTTTAAGCTATAACGTCATAATCCAGTCCAAGTACTGTACAGCAAAGCTAATTAAAATTTGTTTTGATGGTCATTTGTAGAATTCATAGTCCATCACAGTAGCTTTTTGTTTTCTTTGAGTTTAGGTTCTGAATGTGACGCCTGATGACGGTTTTGCTAAAGTGCATTATGGCTTTATTCTGAAGGCACAGAACAAGATCGCTGAGAGCATCCCCTATCTAAAGGTAACTCCCTCCATTTTCCTCTTCTGATCCCTCTGAGTCAATTGGACACCCTTGATTGTGTATTGTAGATTGATTGACATGCACTGCTGACTCTTATCAATGCTGAAATGTACACCCTTGGACCATGACATTCACAGACAGTGTGGACCTTCAGCATAGTCAAGAGTATCAGAGGTAGAAGTACCAACCATGTGAGCAGAGACTATTTGGAAAAACTTTTATGAAGAAATTCCTAAAACTGCAGTTGTTATTAGTTGGTAAAATATTTTAAAATATGGACAATGTGTTAACTGTTACTTTTACAGTTTAATTATACATTGAAATGACTTTGAACAGGGCTTATGGAAACCTTTACAAAGCAAGGTAACAAATGCAGACTGAATAGGTCAAATCCCCAAGAGCCTGATAGCCTTAAAGACTCAGATTAAAATATGCTATCATTTTTTTCTCACATAAAAATTGAAGTTCACCAGAATCACATTTCGTCTGGCTCAGGGGTCTCCAACAGAACTTACTGCCACAAAGGAAATGGTCTTTATTTGTATCCTCTAATATGGTAGCCACTAGCCACACGTGACTGTTGAGCATCTAAAATGTGGCTGGTGTGACTGAGGAGCTGAATTTTTAATTTTAATTGTAATTTAAATAGTAACACTAGCTACTAGCTACCATATCAGCCAGGTAGCTGATTGACTACTTGTGAACTTTAATTAGTACTTTTGTGATCCACCTTTGTGATCTCTTTCTTTCACATGACTTTGATCCGAGATCCCAAATAGTGACCCACTGATTGCAAGTAGCTTGCATGTTCTATTTGGCCAGCATAATTCTCTTAAAAACAATTTTAATTGCTTGCCTTAGTTGAAAATCTGAACATTTTATATAATCATGCAGATTTCTGGTGTCTCTGGAAAGTTCACATGTGGCCCACCTCTCAGCACAGGAGCTGAGCAATGGTGTCCCCTTGGGGTGGGCATGCACCCCTCAGTCTGTCTTGGCTGTCACTGGGCCTCTGCAACCTGCCTGTTCCCTACCATGACCCTGTGGGCATGTGGGTTTTTCTGATTTAAAGTGTTCCCCTTAGATTTCCTTTCATATAATAAGGACCTAACAGTACTCTCCTGGCTCAGAGGTGAGGAAGTGGAGGGCAGGGTTGGTTAGTTAATGAGCAAAGGGGCGTTTATTTGAGTGTCAGTCAGTCAGGAGCCGAGATCACAGCTCTCCTCTCATGAGTGATGCTTCTGTTCCGTGCTATTTTCCAACATTATGCAAATAAAATTTCTTCTGAGTAAAAGATAACGGGCTCCTTGTGAAGAGGCCTCAAAGATGCAGTTTTTTAGACATTTAAATACGTTGTATCTTCATCCTTCTTTTACTTTTCTAAATTCATTCTCTTGCTTTAACATTTTCTCTCTTTCTGATTTTTTCTAAATTTAAATTTCAGTTCTTTTGTGGACAGTGGGGATGGAAATCAGCTGAGTGTTTTAGGATAGGAGGTGTTTAATAAAATTAAAGATTCCAACTGGCTTTAACCCTGTTGTATGTTCTGTCAAAGATTTCATTGAAAAGTGAGGACACATTTGTTTTGAGTGGAAAAAAAATATTATTTGCAGTTGGGTCTCTATCATTTCAAACATCTATGAGCAACTAACCATTTTGGTTCAGGGATAAAAAAGCCTCTAGATGACATATGGTCAGATTTGGAGAGCAAAATAAGTGTGATAGAAACTTGGACAAAGAAATCCTTTGAGATATTGAAATACGATTGCTCCTGCGGACACAGTTCACAAAGTGTCATACTGATTTTGTGGGGTATTCCACTGTTAATTAATGATGAATATATTGTTAAGTTGAAATTTATCACCTCCTTTTGGCTTTGCATTGTAAATGTTGACCAGTAACCTAATTGCCAAACTTTAATATTGAGGTGATTTTCTGATTCTTAGAAAACATTAAGTAAATCAATGAATTAAATCTGGTATTTAATTCTTTCATAAATACTGACACTGTCCTTTCAACAGGAAGGAATAGAATCTGGGGATCCTGGCACTGATGATGGGCGATTTTATTTCCACCTGGGGGATGCCATGCAAAGAGTTGGAAACAAAGAGGTAATGCATTCGTGAACTTTTTGTTCTCTTTAACAGAAGATAGAGGAAGGGGAAAGTATTTCTATGAGAGAGTTACAATTGAAAAAAATGTGTTAAGCATAAACTTTTGAAGGTGGTGATTTAAACTTTTTGTAACAACCTGACAATTCTTACTAAATCCTATAAAGAATTTTTGGGATTTGACTTTTATAATTTCTTTCAGGAAAGTATCTGAATAATCATGAGTAGCCTGTAAATTAGTGTGCCTGTGTGTATGTCTGTGTGTGTATCTATAGAGATAGATATTGCCTTGAAAAAATATTTTTAAAATTATGAAATGAAGAGATGTGTTTGAAATATTGAAAATATTTTTGAGATAATTTTACAGTTTGCCTAGATTTATTTTTATTTTATTTTGGAATTTAAAAAGTAGTTATTTTTAGAATGGAGTCTTTATTCAACTGATTCCTAAGCACACTGAACCCAGTAGTTAATTGTGTAATTTACCTTCCAAAATATTTAATGCCAAGTTGAAGATGAATACCTATAGCTATGATAATGACTGCTATTGACACAGAAAATATAGTAGCTAAAGCAAATCACATGTTTTCTTTGTGATTATTCCTTTTTTTCTGAGTACAGTGTCAGCTTCTTTAAACATAACATTTGGTCATTAATCATGACATCATACAATGTAAATTCCCAAACTCTCACCATCCACTGTGGTTCACACAACATTGCTGGGCTGTCCTTCACCATCGCATGGCTCTAGGCTGGGCTGTCCTTAGAGTCGGGGATCAAAGGCTGTAGTGAGTCCTTGGCTTTTTGTAACCATGCATTCCATATATGTAATAAAGTGACATCTAAGGATAACATAGCTTTGGGTTTCTAAAATTAATAAGAACATGGGACCATTTGGACAACTGAGGGTTCATTGGAGCAAGGGGTTTTGTGATGGGGTAATTGCCGGCTAGTGACAGGAACCAATTTCGGGTAACAGAAATTTGGATAATTGACACTGTTTTCTTTATACCTTTCTGTGTATCTATACCTTTCCCCCTCTGACCTACCAGTCAATCAGCTGGAATAGAATGAGAAATGAGAGGCAAAGAGAAAGAAGGGAGAAGAAATTGCTGATTAGTACTCACTTTTGTGTTCCTTCATTCTTTTAAGATGTAAATGCCTGGTACCTCCTTTGAATGAGAGCGATAAGAAAGATTTTGCTACAGTGTCTAACACTTGATAAGTGTTCATATGTGATGGCTCTAAATGTAATTGTCACTAATTAATTTACCTTTTAACATCTCATGGTCCAGGACAAAGGCAGATAAAAGAAGTCTGTGATTTATTCTCCCATCTTAGATGAAAACAGCCCTTACTTCAAGGGCAAAGAATTCACTACTACACATTGTTGGGAGCTTGGGATTTGAACCTATGGGATTGTTCTATCAGCTTAATTATCATTAAGACGCAAAGAACAGCACAGTTCTTGAATTTAAATGCTCACAAAGATTCATCCTTATAGGAGAGACAAGCCTATAGAAATCCCACGTTAGCATATTCTCCATATTAGATGTTGAGTCTGAGTGGACTCTCGCGCTCTGAGTTTTCATACCGGGAAGCAACCCTCCTTCATGCTCTTAAGCTCTGCTCCAGGCATGAAAAGAGAAGCAAACCCACAGCCTCTGTGCTGCAGAAGCTGACAATAAAGTTGTTTTGACTTTTCTCACGGGATCATTTCGTATGGGCAGGAAGTGGGAGAAAGACCAATCGTGATACTCTCGTAGCAATTCAGCCTCAGCTTTTCCCAGAATTTCTGTAACTCCCAAATCCACATTTGAGCTCCCGTCTCCTACTCAGAGTCCACAATCTACTGCCTGCCTAGTTTCTCCACACGATGCCGCAGTGACAACTCACTTGTTCTCCTCTAAAGGACGTTTCCTCCTGGGTTCTGGCTCTCGTTGGATGGTGTTGCCAGCTCCCAGGATCCAGACTTGAGTCAGCTTAGCTCCGCCCTTTCCTGTGACAAGCCCCCTCCTCACTCCAGTCCGGCCAGGCCAGTCAGCTTCTTCGGAGGTCTGGCGTCCATCTCATCTTCCCTCTTGCTTGGCCGGTGTTCTCATTCCAGCCTTTGTTACCGTCCACCTCTGTGATGGCTGCAAGAACCTGGCTGTCATTTCCTGATTTAGTCTTACTTTCTTCCAGGCATCTTGGGCTCAAGAACCCCATGGTGCAAAATAGAAATAAAGCCCTCTTCCCAAACGATGGCATTCATGGTTCTCCCAGGCCAGTGGAACCACCTGTTCTCATCACAAGTGTGTGTCCCATGTCCCACTGTGCACCACGCCCCAGGCAGAACAGGCTCTGGCTGGGGTCACGTACCACGGGCCCCAAACGTGGCCTGGGCTTTTCTGAGTTAGACTCTCTTGACATACTATTTCTATGTAGTTATGTAGTGAGTGTGTGTGTGTGTGTGTGTGTGTGTGTGTAAACTATACCTGGCATTAATTTGAAGTATAGTAGACATTGATATAGACCATATTTAACAAGGTGCCCAGCTATGCTTTCTGTCTATTTTAGTATTCCTGTAAAGAGGACATTTTCAGAGGATTCTAACAACTTGATCATGGATTTTCTAGCAACTTTTATTGTGAGGTAGTCTAGATGTTTAAAAAAAAAAAAAGCAGTCTGGCTGAATTCATTGGGTCCCCTATATAATTGAAGGTATCATTGAAGATGATTTTTTTTATTTCGAATATATCATTTCACAGTTTTGTTTCTGTAAAAGTTAAATGGCAGAGGGTGTAAAACCAAGGGCCCTGTTTGATGCACTTTGAGTGTCAGAAAAGCTCTTATGGGCAGTTAAACATGTCCCCGTAAGCAAAGTCTCTTGCCCAGACATTCAGCCTGGTGAGTGTTAAGGCCAAGACTTGAAATCTAAGACTTGTAACTCCTGAACTAGAGTTATAAGTTTTTCTATAATATGTATATTAATATCATATGATAATAATATAATATATTTTCCTATAAGAATTTTTCTCACTACTCTAACAATATGCCCAGTCCTTAAAATGAATTGCTGATGATTAAAAATCTAATGGACTGTAAGAGTTTCCAAAAATCATCTGTTGTAATTAATAATGTTGTTTAACACTGAAGATTATAGAGAACAAGACCCTAAATTTAAATTGGACAAAAATAACTGAAATAGTCAATTCAATTTCAAAGGTAAAATGCTGTATTTTTTGAAATCAATGAACCATGAGCTGTTTTTAAAGAAATTACTTTATGGTTACCACTTACATGTATTTCAAGGAAAACATATAAGTGATTAGTATATACATTCTTAATTTGAGATATTATTGAGAAAGATAATTAAGTAAGAAGATCCCTTGTGATAGTTTTTTTTTTTTTTTAATGATACAAAGATAGAAGGAAAGAGGAATAAATTGCCAATAAATTGCCCTGGGTGATAATTCAACATATTTAGTCTTTTTAAATCTCAGATCGAGCATTTGTAGTGGAGCTATTTGGGGTTATTGGAAAGATCAAATGAAATTACGCATGCACAAGCTAGCAGTAAGCTGAAAAGTGTTACTGAAAATAGGAGTGGTTCTGCTATCACACGATTTTTCTAACGAAGGAAATTTTTTGACTTATGAATTTTAAGAGACTTAAAAGTTATTATTTCTTACATCTAAAGTAAGATGGGGTTTTATGAAGATATTCTTCTATCTTCTTACTTTGCCTGATATTAACTGCCTGTTGTCATTGATCAAAATATGTATTTGAAATCACTCTTCAAAAGTAATCATTAGATCAGAATTAAAATAATGGAAGCGATACCATTAGGCACTCTCCTAGAACCGTCTTCCCGTCTAAAGACAATGGGGTGAGCACCGTGCAGGAGGCATGTGGGGAGGGCCCCTGGGAGAGGATATGGTTCGGGCGTCCTTTGAAGGGTACGTGTGGAGCTGCAGACTGCAGCCAGCTGTCCCTGAAAAGGCTAGTTAGTCTTCTTGGAGGCAAGTTGTATCATGTTACAGCTAGCCTGCAACCGCAAATGTTATCCCTTATGGCAGGAAGAAAAAATACTAGGAACACAAATTCCCTTCTAAAAAAATCTGACGTGGGCTATCACTCTATTTACTGCTAACTCAGAATAATATTTTCTTTCGGTCTGCTTCTTTAATGGAGGATTTATACTTTGTTACCTTGGGGCAGCCTTCTTCATGTGGACGTGAGAAGACTGTTCATGTTGCTGTCCGGGAATTCCCTGGTGGTGCAGTGGTTAGGACTCCCCGCTTCCACTGCAGGGGGCACGGGTTCAATCCCTGGTCAGGGAACTAAGATCCAGCATGCCACCAGGCGTGGCCAAAAAACAAAACAAGGAAGTTGCTGTCCTTCTTAACATCCCAATTCAGTAAATGCAGGTATCTGTGAAGAAATGATGAAAATCGTACTCCTTTCCTTTGAAAGGAAACACAGACTTTAAGAAATGAAAGCTAAAATAGAAACATAGTCCCCTTTTGTGTCTTAAATGATTTATCCACTCAACAAAGTCCTAGATTCTGCTGGACACTCCGGGGAGACCAGTGAGTGCAGTGGAGTCCTGTGTTCAGAGAGCTTTCAGCCTAGGAGTGAAAATAAAAAACACACATTTATTTAAAATAATAGGTCATAATCAGAGACCCAATCAAATAACAGTATTTTTGCCAGTGTAACAGATTTGGGCACCTGACTAGCAAGCTCTTTATTTAAAAGTCAGACCTTGTTTTTAGGGACTTTAATTGTAAAATTAGTAAAACTGCTTCGTTTCGAGTTCAGTCTTTCTGAACTCTTCCAGGCATATAAGTGGTACGAGCTTGGGCACCAGAGGGGCCACTTTGCATCTGTGTGGCAGCGCTCACTCTACAACGTTCATGGACTGAAAGCCCAGCCGTGGTGGACCCCCAAGGAAACGGGCTACACGGAATTAGTGAAGGTGAGTGTTAACTTTGTCGAGTCCTTGTCTGTCTCGTCCTCTAAATTCAAAGACGGCTTCTCATGGAAAGGAATGTCAGGGAGGAGACAGATTTTCTTTCCAGTGGCATTTGCAGAAAATACGGCAAAAGGGGTCTTCATCCCATCAGCCAAAGAGTTTAGGTGAGATGGTGAAGAAAGAAATTTGTTGAAGAGCAGATCTCAAATCTTTTGGCTTTAGGACCCCTTTGCACTCTTAAAACTTACTGAGCACCCCAAGGAGTTGTGTGTGTGTGTGCTGGGGGATTATATGTATAAATATAATTTTTAGAAATTAAAACTGAAAGGAAATTTAATCTTTATATGACTTCTATGAAAATAAAATAATAACTCCATTACATGTTAATATCAATAAGTTTAAAAAATACATTTTCAAAGCAAAAAAAGTGAAGTAAGAAGATGGGAATTGTCGTGTATTTTTACAAATCTCTTTGGTGTCTGGCCTAGTAGAAGACAGGAGGGTTCTCACCACTCTTTCACCCGTAAGTCCAGAAGCGTCCTGAGTGCGGGAGCTCCTGTCCTCATGGAACTGGGGTACACAGCCTCCTGGCCTGTGGACAAGCGCACCCACCCAAAAGCACATCAGATCTTGTGGTTCAAGAGATTTATAGAGCTTAATCTGCAACATCCATGTCCATTCCCAGTGGTGGGTGGGCTGGAAGTTCCAGCCTTCTAATCACCTGGTCTTTCTGGTGACCAGCCCCATCCGGAGGCTATCTGGGGCCCTGTGCTAAGTCGTTTTATTAGCATAAATTCAGGTGTGCTCAAAAGGGGTCCTTATGAATGACAAAAGTCACTCCAGTTATTCAGGAAATTTCATGGGTTTCGGGAGGTTTATGCGGGGAACTGGAAACAAAGACCAGATATATTTCTTATATTATCCGAAGCCACCCTCTGGGTTTTGAGCGCAGATCCCTTCTAACAAAAGAATCCTAACAGTTAACAGATGTGGGCACATTACTAGATCTCATTCAGTCAATAATAATGAGTCCAGTCCATTCTCACATTATATGCAAGTACCTCCCAGGGCGAGGCCACTCAGGTTGGCAGGCCTCCGTTAGATCTCGTAAGTTCCAGAAGTAGGAGTGGTCTTGGCAACATATGGCTTTACCCTTTCAGACATCTGGTGTAGCTGAGCTAAGAGACAATATCTTGCCCTGAGCCTCTTCGAGGTGTTAATGTAATATTGGATTTCCCTCATTACATACCCTATTTATTCATCCTCTTACCTTCAGCTATTATTTCTCCTTTTCTTCATTTATACCCTAACTTTTCCATCCTTGGAAAGGACATTAAGTTTGGCCACTGTGCTGGTCTGGATTGCAGGCAGCTGTACTAGTATAGCAAATACCTCCTCTCAGTTCACTCCCGTTCAGGTGGGGTAGGGTTACCCAGGGGCAAAACTCGTGGGCTGTTTGTGCCACCAGGCAGTATAGCTACATTCACTCATCGGAGAGAGGTGAGAAGGGAAAAGCAAGAGTGACAAAATATTGATAATTTTGGAATCTAGGTGATGGATATATAGAGGTTTCTTATACTCTTTTCTCTATCTTTAAGTATATGTTTTACATTTTTCATAAATTTTTTGTTAAAGAACATCTTGTTCTTTAAGACCTTTAAGACTTCACTGATCAATTTGGTTTACTGGGGAAAAGAAATTTTCAATGAGGTTTCAATAAACGTATATTAAGTGAGTCTTCCTAGACCATGTTTATTCTGTATTTTATTATAAGATCAGAATACAAAAATCAATTGTATTTCTTTACACTAGCAAAAAAAAAAAAAAAAAAACCCACTCCCAAAATGAAATTAAGAAAACAATTCCATTTGCAGTAGCTTCAAAAAAGAATATAAGATACTGTATTAGCTTGATATACCTTCAGTAGCAAAGTATCACAAACTAATTGTCTCACAGTTCTGGAGGCTATAATTCCAAGATCAAGGTGTCAGCTGGGTTGCTTCCTTCCAGGGGCGGTAAGAGAATCTGTTCCATTCCTCTCTCCTAGCTTCTGGTGGTTTTCTGGCAACCTTTGGAGTTGTGTGACCTATAAATTTCTGCCATCATCTTCACATGGCATTGTCCCTGTTTGTGTATCTGTCTCTGAATTTCCCCTTTTTATAAAGGACACCCTTTGTAAAAGACACCAGTCATATTGGATGGATTAGGGCCCACCCTAATGTCTTAATTTTAACTTTATTACATCTGTGAAGACCCTATCTCCAAAAAGGGTCACATCCTGAGGTACTGGGGGAGTAAGATTCAACATGTAAATTTGGGGGTCATCATCCAACTCTTAAAAGATACTTAAGAATAAATCTTACAGAGAAGTGCGAGATGTACACTGAAAACTATGAAATTGTATTGGAGGAAATTTCAAACCTCTAAAGAAATGGAAACACATTCCATGTTTATGGACCAGAAAACTTGATATTAAGATAGCAATATTTCCCAAGTTGATCTAAACTTTCAACACAATCTCTATCAGAATTCCACATGGCTTTTTTTTCTTTTATGGAAATTGACAAACGGATCCTAAAATTCGTATGAAAACACAAGGGACCATGAATAGCCAAAACAATTTTGAGAAAGAACAAAGTTAGAGAACTTAGACTTGCCAGTTTCAAAACTTACTACATACAAATTAAAGTAATCAAGACAGTGTGATAGTTCCATAAGGATAGACATATAGATCAGTGGAATAAGAATTGAAAGTACAGAAATAAACCCTTACGTTTATGATTAATTGATTTTTGACAAAGGTGCCAAGACAATGCAAAGGGGAAAGAACTGTCTTTTTCACAGGTGGTCCTGGGACAATTGGATATCCAAATGCAAAAAATAAAGCTACCTCATACTATATATAAAAACAAACTCAAAATGGATATAGACCTAAATGTAAGAGATAAAACTATAAAACTTGTAGAAGAAACCATAGAAGTGTTCATAACATTATTGAGTTAGGCAATGGTTTTCTTGGGTATGACACTGAAAGTACAAGTGACAAAAGACAAAATAAATTAGATTTCATCGAAACTTAAACTTTTGTGCTTCAAAGGACATGATCAATAAAGTGAAAGTAAAATCCATAGAATGAGAGGTAATATTTGCAAGTCATATATCTAACATATATATATATATATGATATAATAAGAACTCTGAATATAATAAGAACTCTGATAACTCAATATAGAGACAGATAACTCAGTTAAAAAATGGGGAAAGATTTGAACACTTATTCAAAGAAGATAATGAATGGCTGAGAAGCCTATGTAAAGGTGATCGATGACATTTGTCATTAGGGAAATGCAAATCAAAACCACAATATGATAGCATTAACCCTCACTGGGATGGCTGCAACAAGAAAGATGAACATTAACAAGTGGTAGCAAGTATGTGGAGAGACTGGAACCCTGGAACTTTGCTGGTGGGGAGGCAGAGGGGTGCAGCCACTTTGGAAAATGATTTGGCAGTTCCTCAAAATGTTAAACACAGAGTTAAGGCCCAGCAGTTCTTCTCCTAGGTGTATCCCCAAGAGAAATGCAAACATATGTTCATACAAAAATGCATCCCTGAATGTTCTTAGTAGCATTATTCATAATAGAAAAAAAGTGGCCAATCACCCAAAGGTCCATCTAAATGATGAATGAAAGAATAAACAAAATGTAGTGTATTACACAATGGCAATAAAAAGGGAAGAAGGTCCATGGTACAGCATGGATGAACCACGTGTTCCATGATTCTATCTATATGAACTGTCCGGGAGGCAAATCAACAGAGAGAGGAAGGGGTGAGAGCCAGGGACTGAGGAGAGGGCCTGAGGCTGGGCAACTGCTCATGAGTAAGGAGTTACTTTTTGGTGTGATGAAAATGTTCTAAAATTAGATAGTGTCGATGGCTCGCAAGTCTGTGAATGCACTAAAAACCACTGAATTGTAAAAAGTTAATTGAGTGAATTTTATGGTATGTGAGTTATGTCTCAGTAAATCTGTTAAAATTGGGAAACTGTGATATATATGTTGTGGTTCAAGTATGTTGAAAACTAAACAGGTTTCTGGGGGTTGATGAAGAACACCTAACTTAACCATCAGTGAGGCAGTACAGTGAGGCAGGTTAGAGCATCTGCTCCATAGCCGTATTGCGCGGTTTTGTTGGTTTGTCTGTTTCGTTTGGTTTTTCACTAAAGTATAATTGATTTACAATATTATGTTAGTTTCAGGTATATAACATCATGATTCAGTATTTTTACAGTTTGTACTCCATTAGAAGTTATTACAAGATGATGGCTATAATTCCCTGTGCTATAGAGTATATCCTTGTTACTCATCTGTTTTATACATAGTGGTTTGTATCTCTTAATCCCATACCCCTATCTTGCCCTTCCTCCTTCCCCTCTCCCCGCTGGTAACCACTAGTTTGTTTTCTGTATCTGTGAGTCTGTTTCTGTTTTGTTATATGCATTTGTTTGCTTTATTTTTTATATTCCACATGTAAGGGATAACAGAATATTTATCTTTCTCTGTCTGACCTATTTCACTATGCATAATACTCTCTAGGTCCATGCACGTTGCTGCAGATGGCAGAATTTCATTCTTTTTTATGGCTGAGTAATATTCCATTCTCTCTGTATATACACCACATCCTCTTTATCCATTCGGCCGTGGATGGCAATACAGTGAAGCAGTTTAGAGCGTTGGCTCTGTAGCCACACTGCCTGGTTTTGAATTTTTGGTCTCATTCTTTACTAGCCATGTGACATTGAGCAACACTTCTTCATGCTTCTGTTTCATTATCTGCAAAGTGCCTCTGGCAATAGTGCTTGTTCCATGGCTGTTTATTTAATAAGTAGGTAGGAAGTGCTCAATAAACATTAGTTACTGTTATCATTTATAATTTTAATTTATGTGTTACCTCGTTTTCATAGGAAAGTATTTTCTAGTTTATAAAAAATTAGTTGGAAAGCACATTTTGAAATTTTATGTATTATTGAAATAATAACATAACAGCCATCGTGTATGAAATGCCTATTTGTAATCATTGTGCTGAGCACTTTGGTATTTAATACTTCTCATCTTTACAACAACTCTTCAAGATAGGTGTCATTGTACCCACTTACGTTTGAGTAAGTAAGGATTAGAGAAACTAAGAGATTTGCCCAAGGCCCTATATTTAATAGGTGAGGGCTGGGATTGGAACTGAGGCCTTCTTATGCTCAAGTCCGTGCCCTCACTGGTACCTCACTACACCCTCAAAGCTACTGAGGTCTGCTCTTACGTCTCGTGTTATTCTCCTTCTAGCCAATTAAATCTTTATTTCTGGGGGCTTCCCTGGTGGCGCAGTGGTTGAGAGTCCACTTGCCGATGCGGGGGACACGGGTTCGTGCCCCGGTCTGGGAAGATCCCACATGCCGCGGGGCGGCTGGGCCCGTGAGCCATGGCCGCTGAGCCTGCGCGTCCGGAGCCTGTGCTCCGCAACGGGAGAGGCCACAACAGTGAGAGGCCCGCGTACTGCAAAAAAAAAAAAAAAAAAAAAAAAAAAAAAAGATTATTAAAATCTTTATTTCAAAATTCTGTTTCTCTGGGCTTGATTTCAGCCCTACCTGTTTTAAGCTCTGCTTCATCTAAGAAGAAAAAAAGCAAGTCCTGGGCATTAATCCCAGGGTCCCCAGCAGCATAGAATCTCAGAGTGTGTGACAGCTGTGGGTTGTGATTGTAAAGTTAGCTTTACTTTACTAACTACCTTGATTTGCAGTAATGTTAATATTGTATATGTTATGACTTAAAGTAATTTCGGGTGACCACTCACCAGTCGTGAGTATGACGAGGCAGAACTTTCTGTGTGAGGAACCCAGGGCCCAGAACCATTTAGCTGACACACACTTGCATATCAAGATTTTTTTCCATTTTCAAATTACAGATTTGACTGTTGTGGATCAAGGATCATCACCCAGGCATTCATACTGTAAGGTGGGAACCTTCTAGATGGGGTAGCTGCCATGTTTGGCCAAAATCCTTTTAGAATACTTACCCAGATCTGGCCCTTACGTCATGATTAACTGCCAGGCATAGCACATTTTCATTTAAATTATTTTCATTGTATGTTCCAGTGAGCTGTAGAGTGCAATTTTCTCGAAGGCACGGGACAGTGTTCAGTAAAATGTTATCATCTGTGTTTTTCCATTTTGTTGAATTGTCATTGTTTCCCCGTATTGTGTAGCTTGCAATTTGGCAGTTCTGTGCACTGGGGGTGTTAAGAGGCTGTGCAACTTGATGAAAAAAATTTAGAGAAAAATATCCCAGTAGAGTTTTCTCTTTTAGGCATATGTTCATTAAAATTGAGTACTTTTTTTGCCCAAATAACAAATATGAAAACCCTAAGTGTTTTGGGGGTATTTAACGTAGAAATTGAAACAAAAATAGATTAATGTCTTTGCTAGGTTATAAATAGAAAAGGGAAAAGAAATCTCTTCCAGTGAGAGGAAAGCCATCATAGTTAAGAAGTTTGCTCTTCTTCTTTTTGAGATTAGCTTTTTGATCCAAATTATTCCATGGCTAATTTAGATGTAAACATGCATGCCTTGAAACCGCTGTAGTAACATGGAGAGCACAACAGCCAATAGCAACTGAAAACCATAGTTCAAAATAACCCTTTTCTATTTTTTTCCCTGCTACTTAACTCTGCATTCATCACTGGGAAAAAGGGAAACCCTTGCATGCTTTTTCTGAGGTTTTCACAGCATTTGCTCTGATAGAAGCATATAGCATCGCTGATAAGTTTTCCCTCCTCATACGGTAGTTTTATTACAGTTGGAGAAGTGCCCAGTAAAACTTGCCAGTGTTGTGACACAGTGCGTAAGAATGATTGATTGAATGATACTCTTCCTGGCATTTTCTCTCAGACTCTGGCTTTTATTAATTCAGAAACCCGTTGTGTATGAATAATGCCACCTGGACAAAAATAGGACTTATACAGGAGTGAATTCTGGTTCAACATTCGTATCTGTGTGATTAAATATTTGAATATTTTCACTGAACTGCTTTTGAAATGAATTGGATTGAGACAGAAGCAAAAATGTCAGACTTACAGTGGAATTAAGCTATAAAGTAAGAGGATTATCAATTTTATAGAAAAGTAAGTATCATCCTATAAAGAAGTGCTGAAAGCAGTTTCTTAAGATTAACGTAATAGTTTAATCCTATTTTTCTAAATCAGACTTTCGACTTTTGGATTCCAATGATATTTTCACTAAAAATGACAACAAGAGTCCAGAGAATTTACAGAATTCGATGGTTATGTGATTTAAAAGTGAACTTCAGAAGCAGGTTAGTTTTGCTCTCTGCTCTGACACCTTAAGGAAGTCATTTCATCCATCTGGGCCTCGGTTTCTTTCTCTCCAAATGCAAAATAATTGCCTCAGTTCCTCCTCTCCTACAAGGTGCAAAAACAGAACAAAACACAACAAAACACCACCATCGTGGATGTTCCCGTGTGTGTTTAAGTGTGAGCCCTTAATAAGAGCTGACACTCTGCTACGGTTACAGGAGGGTCTAAGATGCCAGTTATAGCAACATATCAAAAGGGTGAAATATTAGAAATTCTTTGAATTATTTCAAACTCAAAGGTCATTTTCTTTCTCAAAGCAAAATTGATGAGTTTTCAATATTTGTCAGTTTTTTCAAAAATGCCTAAAAATTGCCTTTATCTCTGGTCCACCTCGGGAGCTTGCAGTACAGCGTTTGACTTACAGACCCGGGCACTACACTGCAAGCTGCATCTGTAGGTTAGTACGCCATTTGCCGTTCCAAAATTTTTGATCAAGCGGTGTTACCAAAAGCGGGATCCGGCTGCTTACCGCTCAAGAGCTGGCATGCGGGGATGGGGGTGGGGAGAGGGCGAGGTGTGTGGAGGCAGCGGACTCCTGTCCAAAGGACAGCCAGGGGGCAGGGAGGGGCTGCGCGCAGAAACAGCACAGGCAGCTCTGACAGTCATCTTGAAATTGGTCACGTGGTGGTCTGACAAGCATCATCTTGATTGGTTTAAGTACAGTTACTCTTCAGTTCCGGGTCGGTTTGTTCCCATTTCCTTGAGGCCAGTTCTCGGAATTGTGGCAGCTCATGTCATGGCTGCAGTCTGCTCATCGTGTAGTTAATTTCTTCCACCCGGTGAGGGTTTCAGTATCTACAAGACAGCTCACAGGATAGGGCTCAGAATATTATCTGTAGCCCTTGAGGAGGAATTAAAGGTCCTTGACTTTGCTTCCTGACTAAACTGTTATTGTTTTGTCCTGTTTGACTGCTTTTCTTTGCTTCCGCATTTTCTCACTTCTCTGATTAAACGTACTCTTTGGCTAAAGTTTTTCCACAGACAAAAGGCAGGCAGAGGACATGGTGGGCAAGGACCACAGGGTCCTGCTCTGTTTCAGTAGGTCATGATCTGTATCTTAATATACATACGCACGGATGGATGCGTGCGCACATACACATTATAGATAACTTGCTTATCTGTTTATCAAGTGGTTTATTATATATATAAACAGAAAGTCTCTGTCAGACATGCAGCCCCTTGAGATTAGGGGCTTTGGGGTTTTTACTCCCTCCTGACCTAGCCCGCTGCACCGTTCCCCGTGGGTAGAGCAGGGAAGGGACGACAGAACTTTATTTCCCCTTTTACCTTCCTCTGACTGAGAATGTTGGCTGGCATCCCTGCCAGTCTGGGCTAGAGTACAGGAATGTGGGTCTCCTTTGCACTCTTGTGTCCTTGAAGCCCTCAGGCTGGCTGCTTCTCCTGGCAATCTGGGCTATCTTTTTGCCTTTCTCCTAGGAGAAGAAACCCCTTTTTTCCCACTCTTTAGAAAGAGCAAAATTCAGTCCTCCAAGACTCTTCTCTTGCCCTGTGCCACGTACTTTATGCTATCCTTTCCGTTCAGTAAGGATACGAGAGACTGTATATACTAAGCGGCAATGGCCAGACCATTTATAAAAATAGAACCTTGACCTACAATCTGCAGCAGCCTGCCAGGGAAACGAACCCCTTTTCTACAATAAATAAACCAGGAAGCGAGCCTACTGTAGATCAGACTGGCAGGAGGCCAGATTACTATCTCCAGTGGCAATCCAGAAAGCTAAACAATCACTTCTATCACACTCTGCCCCAAATGGCCAGGACTTGATTGATAACTGACAGCTTTCCTAGTTTTTGTCCCCGCTTCCAACTTAGGACCCACCAGAGAAAGTCAAATATGCTCCGCTCACCAGTCACCAGAACACCCAGCTTCTAGTCAGCCTGCCTACAGCTTCCCCAGGCCAACAGCCTCCAATCAGGGCACCCCTGAATCCTTCTCTTTTTTCACTAGAAAGTTTTCCCACGTCTCTGCCAAAACACTGGTGATCGTGGCAGACTCCCTTGCTTGTCTGAATAAATAGCCTTTGCTTTTCTCATTTGGTTGGTCCTTGTTTATTTCCACGATAAGAAATGTCAGATGTTTTCCTTTATTTTTATATTCAAACTTGAAAAACAGGAGGTCTGATTAAAATGCACTAGGGGGCTTCCCTGGTGGCACAGTGGTTGAGAGTCCGCCTGCTGATGCAGGGGACACGGGTTCGTGCCCCGGTCCGGGAGGATCCCACATGCCGCGGGGCGGCTGGGCCCGTGAGCCATGGCCGCTGAGCCTGTGCATCTGGAGCCTGTGCTCTGCAACGGGAGAGGCCACAGCAGTGAGAGGCCCGCGTACCGCAAAAAAAAAAAAAAAAATGCACTAGGACCAGCAAGAGATTGCTCCTTCAATGCTACTAATTTCCCTAGAGATTTTATTAAAATCAGCTTGCTGTGAGAGCATTGCACGCGCTGTGGTGTTTGCTTGGATTTCATCACTTCAGCTCGGTGCTCAGGAGGACGCCCCTCTACCTGGTGTATTCCTTCTAAGGCAGGGGACACTGCCACCCGTGTCTTCTCATCACAGTGTAAAGTATAAGCATGTTTTAGCGAAGATTTAAGTAAACTGACTTTAAAAAATCAGATCTGTAATTCCTAAAATAATTAACTAGAGCCAGCATGTTCTTAGATAATGAGGTAAAAATGGTATACATTTTAGTAACGCACCACTATTATCAACGCGTTCTAACTCCAACTGAATGCGTACACTTGGCCTGGAATAGTCTTCGACCACATGCCTTGTCTTAATTTAGAGTCAGAACCTTTCAAAGTACACGCACATCTCTGGGACTTCTCAGTTGCCAATGTCTATATTTTCTCAATTCCCTTTTTTCTTAACAGCTAGTCATACACAGTTACTTACCTAATCTTGCTTATGTTAACCTGAGCTCTGTGAATTCCTGTATTATGGTTTGTTCACATGTTAAAAGTGTCACTCTTCCTGACTTCTTCCATGACTATGCTTTATTTTGCTGCTATAGACTTACTTGATTCCTGATCCCTTCCCATCTGCTATTTGCTTTCTTAGCTGGATCTAGTTCTAACCTGAACCTGAAATAGTGTTACAAGTTACTTGTGTCCCCTCAAGAATTATATATTGAATTCCTAATCCCGTTAGTACCTCTGAATATGACTGTACTTGAGACAGGGCCTTTAAAGAGGTAAAGTTAAAATGAGGTCATTAGGGCGGGCCCTAATCTAATGTGACTAGTGTCCTTATAAGAAAAGGAAATTTGGGGCTTCCCTGGTGGCGCAGTGGTTGAGAGTCCGCCTGCCGATGCAGGGGACACGGGTTCGTGCCCCGGTCCGGGAAGATCCCACATGCCGCGGAGCGGCTGGGCCCGTGAGCCATGGCCGCTGAGCCTGCGCGTCCGGAGCCTGTGCTCTGCAACGGGAGAGGCCGCAACAGTGAGAGGCCTGCGTACCGCAAAAAAAAAAAAAAAAAAAAGTAAAAAAAAATCAACAAAGAAGATCTTAAAATTCTCATCATTATCATCATAGCTCTATCCATATATAGCACAGTTACTTTTAGCACATTTAATCTTCTTATAGACTCCTGAGGGAAGTAGTAGTATTTTATGCTCTTTATAAGTGAGGACTCTAAGGCACAGGGTGGTTAAGTAATTTGCCCGATAGCACACAGCCAATAAGTGGCACAGTCAGATTTTCAAACCAGGCAGCTTGGCTCCCATGTTTTACACCCCTAACCACTACACTGTATTGACTTTTATAAAGCTTCTAGAGGGGAAAAGAAAAAAGAAAGCCAAAAGGCATCAGATTTCCCAACAGCAGCACTAAATGTTATATAACGCAATGGATCAATGCTTTTAAAAGTCTATGTAGAAATTATTTACTACCTAGAATTCTGTA
Source organism: Delphinus delphis (assembly GCF_949987515.2). Lineage (NCBI taxonomy): Eukaryota > Metazoa > Chordata > Mammalia > Artiodactyla > Delphinidae > Delphinus > Delphinus delphis. The sequence continues at coordinate 8,491,960 of NC_082699.1, read as the reverse complement.
CATAGTCAAGCCTTCAATCAAGTGTAAGAACAGCTTCAGATAAGTCAGAAAGACAAAGACCAATACCATGTGATATCACTTATATGCAGAATCTGTAAAACAACACAAATGAACATATATACGAAACAGAAAGAGACTCAGAAAACAGACTTGCGGTTGCCAAGGGGGAGGGGGTATAGGGGAGGGATGGATCGGGAGTTTGGGATTAACAGATGCAAACTATTATATATAGGATGGATAAACAACAAGGTCCTACTGTAGAGCACAGGGAAATGTATTCAATATCTTGCGATAAACCACAAAGGAAAAGAATATGAAAAAGTGTGTATATATATATATATATATACATATATATATATATATACACACACACGTATAACTGAATTACTTTGCTGTACAGAAGAAATTAATACAACATTGTAAATACTTCAATAAAATTGTTTTTTAAAGAATAGCTTCAGACATTTTTAGAAATTCAGTTTTACCTGTGGTGTGTCCTTTCTCAAGAACACAGATAATCCTTCATCCAGATTAGAATCCAATAATTAGGGAGCCTCATACTGGGCAGAGGTCAGGAGAAGCTCCCTGATGACAGTTGTCCGGCAAAAGCCCAGACACCGACCAGTTCAGAGCAGAGCAAGGCAGGTGGCTCCTGGAGGGCTATCTTCGGAGAAAGAGAGAAAGAAAGTAATAGCTTACATGATGTTTTTGGCAAAGCATAGAACAGTATAAGAGGTTTTACAGCACCCTTGCAGGGCTATAAAGAAGAAACAGTGATAAGGCCATTACAGAATTAACCCAAAGCAAAGGAGGCAGAATCTATAAATGCTGCATGTGACATGAAGAGTAATTGTTACAACTCAGTAAAACCCAGATGTGAGTTTACCCAGATGTATGAAAGGTTTGTGACATGAGCTGAACTGCTAGATGGAGACGAGGGAAAAGAAGACATCAAATCGTTAACTTGTTCCCTTCCCTGACAGAAAATGAGAGATCAAGTCTAGAATTAATAAATCAAGAGATAGCAAAATATAAACAGATTACTTAGATAGAAGCAGGCAGATATGAGAAAACAATATTTAAAGGGATTAGTTGGGGGTTGGACTCTGGGGAAAACTTAGTAAGGTACTGCTGCTTTCATTGTAAGACTTGTAGTAATATTTGACTTTTAAAAAAATGTGTGTGTCTTAATTGAATGAAGGGAAATAGTAAGGGAAATAGTTAAGAATTAGTCTGCTCCTCTAAAGGCTTTCCGCAAGAAATCAGTGTTAGGAGAAGCCTTTAAAAATAGGACTTAATCTGATGTGGAAAGAAAAGTGTGCCATCCAAGCGGGGTGAGCAGAATATCTGGGAAAGGAGGAAATGGCCCTGAACTGGAGGGAGGGTGTGGGTTAAGGAGAGCTGGCGCACAGTTTGGGATTGATGAGGCTTGAAACCGGGAAGTCCATCTCTAGATGACTGAGCGCCAGATACAGCTGAGGTGTAACTGAGAGGCGAGTGCTGATGACGGGTTTACGAGGCCATGAGGCACCGTGAAAACAAGCGAATCTCTGTTTTCTAAAGCCTGTGTAGCCAGAAGAAGAAACGTGAATCAGAAGCTGTTGTCTTCTGGGCAACCAACTCAAATACTAACCCTATGAGTTTCTCTTTTCAGTTTCATGAAATGAATGAATTTAGGGTCAAGGAAGTAATAGGTCAAATGAAACCTTTAAAAATGTAGGCATGGCCCGGTCTGTGTAAGCCTTCAAGTTCCTGTTGGAATTTCCTAAAAAGCGGAATTTTTTGCCGAGTCAGACAACTAATAATGTTACTGTAGAGAAAGTACATTTCTTCTTTCCTCCTCCTTCTTGCTCCTCCTACCCCTCCCCCCCATCCCCCCTCCCTTTCTCTCTCTCTCTCACGAGCACACACGTAATTAGGTTTGGTCTTTAATCCCCTGTAACCATGTGAATGTTTCACAGTGCAGTTCATTGGTTTGTGCTTGAAAATGCCATTTCCGGGTCCCATTCCAGATTTCTCCCTGATGCCCGTAAAAGAGACCCTGCCACGTCTTTCCAAAGCTGAAAAACACCCCCAAGCAGAATCCTTACTTGAGTAGAAAAAATGTTTCTGTTGAACACGTAGGGGATCGTGATGGTTGTGACCTTTGTGTTTTTCATCATGTCACCAGGTAGAACTGGTGTGATCTGGTTAGCCCAGTTTTCCCCAGTTGTCAGCGTGCGCCCCCTTTGAGACACACCCAGTTCCCAGCCAGGGACACCTTGTTGCACCAGTATGTGCCCAGTGTGTACCCTGTAAGTCACAGGAGACGGGGACCCACGGCCGCTCTGCTGCCCCAGAGGGGCGCAGGGCCCCGAGCCCACCGCAGCCTGACACCCTCCTCCCACAGGTGCCCCGGGGATAATCAGGGGGCACCTCAGAGCCGGTTCTGGTGCTAGATTGTGAGACCTTAGGCTCAGTCACCGGCCCAAGTGCTCTGTCATCCCTAAAGTGGAAAAGTCTCCACTGCACTCACAGTACAGACACTTCCAGTTGTCAAATTCCACGACAAACTACTGAACTCTAAAGAGGAAATGCTGAGTGGCTGTTTCATGATGAAAATAAATGTCCGTGCAGGGTCTGCTCAGCACTGAGCGTACTGAGCAGGTCGGTGGCACTGCCGCAAGAGTGTTTCCAGCTTGGGACCGACCGGGAGACCCTGCATCTGGTTGCTCCTTTCAGCCAGACTGTCCTTCAGCACCCCTGCGGCACGTATAACAGGGGCAAACAAGAAAGTTTTTTTAAAAAGTCATCACTATTCCCGGGAAAGTCCCTCTGCAGCGACACTTCCCTGGGGGGACCCTGAGGAGAGGGGTGTGGAAGGGGGCAGGAACGACATTTCACATGTAAAAGACAGCCTGCCCTTAAAGAAAATTTAAACATTTTATTTAGTGATGCAGTCACTTGAACATTTTCCCTAGGACTCTGTGGCCTATTTTAGGAACAAAAGATCAGCTCTTTCCAAAGATGCCCCTAAAATCAGCCTTCAAAAGAAATGAAAGAAGCCACTAAAGTACTGGGAGGGCAGAGGGTGAGAGCCTGCCTGCCATATCAGGCACTGATAACCTCATTCGAGAAGTAATTTCAAGTGTTAGAGAGGTGATTCTCCCCTGTCTTTGTGGCAGTTGAACATGAATTAGACAGATTTATCTAACAACTTGAATAAGTTACAGTAGCTGCGGGGAGCGTTGGCAGTTTAGGTACGTTTGGGGAGATGCATCTGGGGTGCATTCTCTTTCCATGATCTTGGGATTCTTGAGAAAACCGTGGTCTTCTCTCACTCTGGGGACCTGCCTAAGTGAGGGGTTTTGAGTATCTCTTAATTGCAATGCAGTCTTTGACTTACTATTGATGAATTACCTTCTTGGGATGAAATAATATTGAAATTGTTACCAAACCAGGTTCGTTTACCAGGTTCGCAGCAGCAAAGAAAGGATTTATTCACAGGCAGCCAAGGGAGGAGACGGGAGAACCAGTCTCAGATCTGCCTCCCTGAAGGCAAGGAGCTTGAGATATTTATGGGATAAAGAAGTAGGGTGATCTTAGGGGTGGGGAAAGGTGATTGGATGTAGGGAAAAGGTGAGGTAATCAGTGGTCTGCCCAAGGTGTTTCTAAGTTACACGCTTCTTCATGGAATGTATGCGTAAAAACGGAGGGACTTCCCTGGTGGTCCAGTGGTTAAGACTCCATGCTCCCGATGCAGAGGGCACAAGTTCGATCCCTGGTCGGGGAACTAAGATCCCACATGCTGCATGGCATGGCCTAGAAAAAAAATTTTTTTAATAAAACAAAATAAATAGATAAAATAAAATAACAGTGGAGGCACTTAGCATGATCTGAGTGTGCAGGTTTTGGTCCTCGACATCAAACAGTCATTCATCAGACACCTATACAGGCCCAGTTTTAGGGTCAGTGGTCCCAACCAGCCTTAGCCAGCTGGAGCTTGAACTAGACACAGCTGACTCCAAGTGCCTAGAAAACAACTCAGGCAAATGTCTTATTGTTTAGGCTAACATGAAGCTTGGAGGGTATGCAATTTGCAAGAAAATAATTAAGGCAAGCGTGGGTAGTAAAGTAGGCTGCAAGCAGATATATAGCAAACTATAAGACAAACTCAAGAATTTCTGTTAGTCACCAAGTTTCTGTTAACCCAATGGGGCACAGTTTCAGGGTGGTTTTTTTAACTTTATGGGGCATGGTTTCAAGATTATCTGTGGACAGATGATCCACACCAGCAGAGAGCATGGTGATGATAAGAGCAGCTCCAGATTTTGACACAAATCAGTGGGTAGGTTTCATAGAAATATAAAATCAATTGGTGCAGCTACTGTGGAAGACAATATGGACGGTCCTCAACAAGTGAAAAATAGAACTACCAAGTGACCCAGTAGTCCCATTACTGGGTCTATATCCAGAGAAATGCAAATGTAATTCAAAGTAAAATATTTTGAGATATCTGCACTTTTGCGTTCATTGTACCCTTATCCACAATAACCAAGATATAGAAACAACCTAAGTGTCCATCAGTGGATGAGTGGATAAGGAAGATGTAACACACACACACACACACACACACACACACACGTGCGCGCGCACAATGGAACACTATTCAGCCACGAGAAAAGAAATCCTGCCATTTGTGACTTGGACGGACCTTGAGGGCACCAAGTGGAATAAGCCAGACACAGGAAGACAAATACTGTGTGGTATTACTTACAATGTGGAATCTCAATTAAAAAAAAAAAAGTAAGACTCATAGAAACAGAGAGTGGAAAAGTGGCTGGCAGGGGCTGGAGGCGAAGGAAGTAGGGAGAGGTTTGGGTAAAGGGTACAGACTTCCAGCTATACGATGGATAAGGTCTAAGGACCTGATGTATGACATTGAGACCGTAGTTGACAACACCGTATTGTAAATTGAAATTTGCTAAGGGAATAGAAGTAAAATATTCTCACTCCCAAAGTATCAAATAAATAAATATATGAGGTGATAAATGTGTTAATTAATCAGGTGGGGGGTTTCCTTTCACAATGTATATGTATATCAAATTACCACGATCTACATTTTAAATGTCTTACAATTTTATATGTTAATTAAGCCTCAAAGCTGAATTTTTTAAAAAAGAAATGTCAATAGACTCAAAGTAACACGGGGGAAAAAAGCGGTATAAAATCAGTATCTAATCTTAAAACCTACCGCTTGCCCTAGAATATTGGAATATACCTAATGCGGTCACAGAGTGTCACAGGCGTTCCCGGGGTTTGGCTGAAGTTGGTACTGTGTCTTCACACAAATCTCTGAGTGTATCTGTCTTTGGTGGAGTCCTCTGCTCGTGCCGTCTTCCTGGCTCCTTCTTGGTTTTCCTACGTTGAATCGTTAATTCATAAAGCACGGGTTGGTAAAAACACTTTACACCTTCTCTTGTGCTTTGCCCCACCTGTAATTGGTCATCCAGCCTTCTCTTGAACACTTCAAAAGATAGAGACCCCTGTTTCATTTTATTTTATTTTATTTTATTATTTTTTTTTTTGCGGTACACGGGCCTCTCACTGCTGTGGCCTCTCCCGTTGCGGAGCACAGGCTCCGGACGCGCAGGCTCAGCGGCCATGGCTCACGGGCCCAGCCGCTCCGCGGACGTGGGATCTTCCCGGACCGGAGCACGAACCCGTGTCCCCTGCATCGGCAGGCGGACTCTCAACCACCGCGCCACCAGGGAAGCCCGAGACCCCTGTTTTATAAGGCAACTCGCTCCATTTTCAGAGCACGCTAATTGTTGCTTCCATCTTTTATATGTGTTTGTAACTCATCAGCTTTACTTCCTTGCTCTTGAGCCCCGATTCTCGTTGAAATCATCTGTTGTGTTCTTCGCTATCCGGGTACCCGTAGACTCCACGACCACATCCACTTCCCATGCAACGTAGGAATGTTTGAAATTATGAATGTTTCAAAATCCCGGTTTCTCTGTGTAACCTAGCCTCTTTCATGCCGTTTTCGTTTTTTCTCCTGATAGTACTTCCCCCGAGGCTGCCACTCCGGATGCTTGCCCTGGCCTGCCGTCCCCCATAGCACCCACCCCTCTGCCATCCCCACTGCTCATCAGTATCGCTGTGCAGTGAGGGTTCCCAGGAGGAGAGCCTGTCCTCCTCCTCCCATGGGATCTACCCTCACCAGCCAGGCACTTACTGACAGAGCCTAAGGCACCCTCAAAGTGAGAAGTCAAAGAAATGTTTTTGTTTGGCTGAATTCTAAACACGAGGACATTTATTGGCTTTGTTTTGCTACTAATTTTATAACACGTCACATGCTCCAATGGACACTTTCCCAATGTTCTTGAAAGTTTAATTAATATTTACCACGTTGAATGGCGTCTTTATGAGGACCTCTACTGGGAGGTGGAATTAAGTCTGTGATTTGTATTCCAGTTTGGACGCTGGAGTGTCATGTGGGCTGTACGGCAGGGTCCTGATGTAATGATGCTCAACAAGATTAGTCCTCTCGGTTGGTTAGGGTCTGTGAAAAAACGACCTTTAGGCAGACGTGAAAACAAACGTTAGACGGAACTGCTCTCGGCGGTTCCTGGGAATTACTGAAACATTTATGCTGCGAAGGCACTTGGTTCTGAAAACTAATTATTAGGTGGGTTTTTTTACACCCTTGACAAGAGGTCCTAGAGGAAATTGAAGTAAGTAATCTAGACGAGAGGGAACATTTCATTACTTATTAATCAGACAAACAAAAAGCTGAACGTCACTATAAGGTGTTTTACCAGGCATATTTTCAGTCCAGTAAAACCAGAATCTTCCCTCTAGTCCTTAGAAAGAAACTGGAAGTTAATCCGAGATGAAGGCCTTGCAGTGATGGATAGAGCCCAGGGCCTGTTTCTGCCTGAAGATGAGAACCTGAGGGAAAAGGGTGACTGGAGCCAGTTTACACTGTGGCAGCAAGGTGAGCGTGCTACTTCCAGATCATTCTCTGCAACCTGATGGGAAGGGGGGGCTTCTGCCGATACCTCCCAGAGCTAGGGTTCCCTGACTTAAAGGAAACTACCTGGGAAACCCAGATTATGAAAATCTATTTGTTGCTTCTTGAAACTATGTAGGAACACTCATCTGTGTGTGTGTGTGTGTGTGTGTGTGTGCATGTAAATATATGGGTGTGTATATGCATGTGTGTATTTGGATAAATATATATATATATGTTGTATTTTGATTTTCCTGGTCTTTCCTGTTAAATGATATGTTACAAAGAGTAACCCTACTGTACAGACGTAACTGAAGAGCCCACCGTGTGCTCATCGACGCCTTAGAAAGGAGCTTTCCTGAGCCTCTTTTGCTCCTGTACCTTGGAGACGATGTTGTGCAAAATATCACCGCGGTGAGAGCCGTTAGGGGTGATGACAAACCAGAGTGACAAGTCAATAATAACTAGTGTCTGAGCTCATCAAGAATAGGAAGAGGGCTTCCCTGGTGGCGCAGTGGTTGAGAGTCCGCTTGCCGATGCAGGAGACGCGGGTTTGTGCCCCGGTCTGGGAAGATCCCACATGCCGCAGAGCAACTGGGCCCATGAGCCATGGCCGCTGAGCCTGCGCGTCCGGAGCCTGTGCTCTGCAACGGGAGAGGCCACAACAGTGAGAGGCCCGCATACCGCAAAAAAAAAAAAAAAAGAATAGGAAGAGGTTCACAGTCAACCTAATATTCCTTGAGCTGAACCCAGGCCCAGGTACACAGACAGGGCCTCAATCTGTGTGTGTCCAATGAGTTAATATATCAATCTGTCCTCAAAATGAGGAGCACTGAATTTTATCTTTAAAGCTCTCTCCAATTCTCTTCTGGAAAATTCAAGTTAACCTGGGTTAACGGTAGCTGAACAAAAGTAAATCTATTTTGAAGACTAAACAGCATGTGTCACACATCTTTAGCTGCAGAAAATAAATTGAGAGGATGATAAGCAGTTGGTTTATATCATGGGACAAATAGCACTGTTGTTTATGTCGGTATGCTTTCAGAATACTAAGATTTACACGTCAGAGAAAGAAGAACGACTTCAGTAATATTTTCAGGGAAATGTCCAACAGAAGAGACATCACATGATTTCAAGGGACTGTGTCAGCTTTTTGCCAGCAAGATTTTTTTAAATAGAGCTGTGATAAGGTCAATATGTGAACAACGTGCTAATTTTGTCTATTGGCATCTCACTAAATGAGTCAATTCTGTTGGCCGTAAGCATTCCCCAGTTCATCTGATGGCTCCGTTCCATCAACATCCTCATGCTTCATGGCTTCCTACACTAAGTCTTCAGAATAGTATGCATCCTGGCAGTAATTTCCGGAAACCATAGTCTCTGCTAAAAGCACATGCTTTAGTAAGGTTGAAATATGCAAAGCATTATGGGGCATAGAAAAGTGTTAAGAAAGGAAATAAATAATGGAGACAGTTTCATTGGGGGCAACATTTTGACTTTTAAGATTTTTGTGTATTTAAAAATTTTTTTAATGGTAGCACAGTACATATAACTTAAAATTTACCACCTTACCTGGTTTCAAGTGTACATTCAGTGGGGTCATGTATATTCATATTTTCACGCAACCAATCTCTAGACCTGAGTTTCATCTTGCAAAACTCAAACTCTGTACCCATTAACAACACTCCCCACTGCCCTCCCCCAGCCCTTGGCAACCACCGTTGCACCTTCTGTTTCTATGAATTTACTGCTTCAGACACTTCATAGAAGTGGAATCATACAATATTTGTGAACTTATACATTTTCATATATTTTGATTATACCTGATTTTCCATGAATTAGAGTAATTTCTTAAAATATTTACTTCCTTGATCTTTGTTAAATTCTTCTTCCCACTGAGTGGAATTTGCATGTTCCTTTTTTTTCCTCTCTCCTTAAGTTTGACAAAGTGATCTAGTATGTTCTTTAAAAACCTCAAATTATATCTCATCTTATTTTGATTTTTTTCTAATTCCTGCTTTTATATTTTTCTTCCTCCTCATGTTCTTTTTGTTGTTTATTTTATCCGTTTTTTCTAAACTTTTCAATCAGAACTTCTTAGTAAGTTTATTTTCATTCTTTCATCTTCATTAATAAAAGCATTTAAGGCTATGGACTGATCTCTAGATTTAGCTTTGGATACTTTCCTTAAGCTATAATTTATATTTTCACTTGTATTATTCCCCCCAGAAACGACTTCATTTTTATCTCAATTTCCATTTCGATTCAAAATAATTTAGAAGTGTGTGTCTGTGTTTTATAAGTATCTGTTTTCCAATCAGTTGCAGTCAATTAAATAGAAATTAATTTCTCGTTTTATTTTATCATCATAAAATAATACAACTCCCATAGTTGCTCTTTTAAGAAGTTTTATTAAGGTTCTTGGTGGTCTTTTGTTTGTGGTTCCAGGCTTCTGTGAGAAACCCAGTAACTGTTTTCTGGAAACAAATTTCACAGTTTAAAGAATTTTGAAGGCAGCTAGTATTGTAGCTTGCGTAGAAGCAGGGTGGCACCCCTGAAGGCAGATGCCCTGTTGGCCTGGAGATAGAGGGGAGGGAATCCTGCAGCAGGAGGGGTCAGGAAGATGAGGGGAGGGAGATGGCGGGGTCGTTTCTTAGCCACACTGAGAGCTCAGATTCAGACAGGAGGCCCATGAGGATCTGACTTGTGAAGACTTAGAGGTTGTCTAGCCTAGTTAGGAAAGGATGCTGCTGGAATCTTGAAGGCCTTGAAGCTATGGCTTCAAGCTTCATTTCTATCCATATGTAAGTGGGAATCATGGAAGTTCTCTAAGTAACCCAACCATTTCTGAAGTATATTTATTCCTTTTTAAATGATCAACGTTTTTGAGTTGGAGAAAAAAAAAAAGACCGAATCAACAAATATACATAACTAATTTTTCCCCACAGATGTTTTCAAATTGCTGTGTGAATGTTACAGAACATCTGTTTTGCTCGTTTATTGTTTTAACGATGAACGCTAAAACATAGTGTTAACAAATATGCCACACATGCACAGTCACACTTTCTTCCAGAGCCCATGGGAGATGGTGCTAACCCATCCCAGTAGCCTTTCTGGATGAGCTCAAGCTGAACCTCTGAATCCTGCTCAACACAGTGTTCTAGGTAGCCACTATCAACTGATCAGAGTTGTCATGCAAGATGAACCTATTGTCATCCCAGCAGTAAAGCCTTGAAACTTCAGAGAGATACACCCAGAACCTTTAAAAATCTCACCTCCATGATATCCCTCTTAAAGTGTATTCTTCACATGTAGATGAAATATTCAGTTGATTCTTTCAGATTTGCATCAGCAGTTAGATCTCTTTCTGGGGCTGTTTTTCCCAAAGAAACAAAGTTTATCACTTCTTGAAAGTTACTTTAAACTGTGTGAGAAATAATAAATTAAAAACAAAACCACACTGAGTTCAGCTGCTGGGCAGTTTTCTCTTCTGCAGAATGGTTTGCTCTGCACAGTTATGTTCAAATCCAAGACGCAACATAGTGAAAATCATGCTTTAAAGCATAGCCTTTGGAGACCGAGGATCCCGAGTTGGGGTCCTGGCTGCACCACTTGTTAGTGTGTGATGTGGGCTTGTTCCTGACTCTCTGAGCCTCAGATTCCTCAGCTGAAAAATGACGATGAAAATAGTGCCTCGACCGCCTGCCGATGCAGAGGACAGGGATTCGTGCCCCGGTCCGGGAAGATCCCAGATGCCGCGGAGCGGCTGGGACCGTGAGCCATGGCCGCTGAGCCTGCGCGTCCGGAGCCTTTGCTCCGCAACGGGAGAGGCCACAGCAGTGAGAGGCCCGCGTACCGCCAAAAAAAAAGAAAAAAAGAAAAGAAAATAGTGCCTCGAGTATGGGGTTGTTACCAGGATCAGTGAGCAAAGGTCTGACATACAGAAGAATGATAGCAATTCTAGTTTTTATTACATAATAAGCATACATTATGTAACAGTAATGGAGACATCCTTAGGTCGCCATTAAGAACATGGACTCTGGGTCCAGTTGGACTGGAATTCCCACTCTGCCACTTACCGTGTGACCTCTCCGTGCCTCGCTTCCTCTTCTATAAAATACGATTCTAATAGTGTCCCCCTCCCTGGTGTGTGGGCATCAGGTGAGTGGTCCCTGGCCCGTGCTGAGCACCATGGAAGTGTAGTTGCGTTCCTAAACCCTCCCAATCGCGTGTGAATAGTTAAAACTACCAACGGCAATCCACGAATGATAAGATTCCCCTACAGAGAATCTGTGTTTACAGACTAGAAAAGATTTATGTGGCTAAATGGCTAGAGATGTTCTCTAATTCACTCCTCACCAAGTGGCAATCCTAGTGACCCAAGCTGTTAGGTTTCCCATTTATTAGCTCTCATTCAGGTAAGACACACGTGTTCTCCAAGTGACACGTGCTCAGCCCTCACCACTGTGCCCGTGGGAAATCCAGACACCTCTAGCCGCTCCTCAAGGCCCCAGGCCTCACCTAGCTGCTGCCTGAACACACAGAACCCACAACTGGTACTACCGCTAAGTCGTCCCCAGATCCTGCATTTGGGACGGCATGGGAAGCTAGGGCTTGAACATTCTTTATGATGTCGTGTACAAGAATCTATTGGTTCAAACTGACATTATCATTAAACTCATATTCAATTAGTAACTAAAAACAGCAACTACCATTTTCCTCAAGAGACAGATTACTTAGGAAAAACAAATATAGAAGTTGTTTTCTAAAATATCGAGGTCCATTTGATTGAGGATGCTGCCGGTAAGATACATTCCTTGTTAACTCTCATTTTATTCTCAGTATATAATTATCTTAGGACACAACTAACATTAATTAAATAAACTTGAACTCAGCTTAGATGTATCAGTACCTTGTAGGAATCCTGAATAGGGAATTACAATGTCTCTACCTTTTAAAAAAAAACCCATTGTTTTCCTCGTCCGTGAGAGCAAATGATGCTGTACCTTCCTAAGCACATCTTTCTTAAGAAACAGTGATTTTGTCGATGGTGAAGGAATTTGCCTAGTCCAGGGTGCTTTAGACTATGTCCCAAAATCTGTGTTCCTGACCAGGCCCTCAGAGAAACCCCCATCTCTCAGAGGCCTCTCCCCTCGTCACTGAAATCCTATTCTTATCAGCATATAAAGGATGACCTGTACATTGGAAAATACATTAAATTTCAATGAAAACTGATGTGTGGGTTAGTAGAATATAGTCCTAGAAAATGCACTTTTAGGTCAGAAGTGTAACATAAGCCATTTTCCTTCCTTGGAGGCTGGGGGGTGGATGAGTTTCCTGTGGCTGCTATAACAATGACCATAAATGTCGTGGCTTTAGATAACTCAGATGTTTTACCTTTACAGTTCTGGGTCTCACTGAGCTAAAGTCAAAGTGTCATCAAGGCTGCATTCATTTAGAGGCTGCCCACATTCCTTGGCTGTGGTCCCCTTCCGTCTTTGGAGCCCGCAGTAGCCACTCAAGTCTTTCTCATTCTGTATCACTCTGGCACTGACTCCCTCTTCTACATTTAGACCCTGTGATTACACTGGGCCCATCCAGTTCATCTACGATAATCTCCTTCTTTAAAGGTCAGCTGATTAGTAATCTCCACGTCACCTGCAACCTTAATTTTCCCTTGCCACGTAACGTAACCTATTCACGAGTTCCTGGGCTTAGGATGTGGTCTTCTTTAGGAGGGAGCCGTTGTTCTGCCTGCCACAGGGGGAAAAATAAGTATTCAGCACATGCCTTGCCCGTTAGACATCCTTAGTCAAATACGGTAGTCCAAGGCTGGGTGCAGAGCTCTGGTCCTTGCTGTGCCCGTCAGTGTTTGTTGGAACAGGACACTCTGTCTTCTTGTGTTTACTCGGCCTTCTCATTCTTACAGTAAGGAGGACAATATAGATTGTGTGTGGTCAAAACGGGATGAGTTAAAGCTTTACTGTGATTTGTTTCTAACAGTGGTTTTATCATTTATTGTTCTAGGAAGGAAAAATGAAAATGCCTGTAAAGGAGCTCGTAAAACCTGTGCTTTACTAGATAAATTCCCCGAGACGACAGGATGCCGAAGAGGACAGGTACCAAGAATGTTTTCTGTGCTGGGAAGAGCACAGTCAGTTATTAGGGGAATAAATGGGAATGCTCATGTTTACAAAGAAACGGTTATTTCCTTTGACCCACTGAATGCCTCTTTTTTCACTTGCTTTTTAATAAAACATAATGTCATGCCCTCGACGGCAGCACTGAGGGTGGAAAATGTTCAGCGTTTATAGCTTTGTGGAAAATGGGAGTCCTTACTTTTAGTTCCTTCACAAAGAAATAGGACGAGGATATAAATTCCGAGTACTGCAGAGGCACTAATCTGAATTGACAGTAATTTTGTACTTTTAGCAGTTCTCCCACACCTTGGTAAATGGATGAACAGGGTGGTACGTTTTCTGTGCAGATCAAATATTCCGTCATGCACCCGGGAACCCACGTGTGGCCGCACACGGGACCCACGAACTGCAGGCTCCGAATGCACCTGGGCTTGGTGATTCCCAAGGAAGGCTGCAAGATCCGGTGTGCCAACGAGACCAAGTATGTTTCCTCCCATCCCTTTCTCTCTTACTCGTCACCTCTGAGGATGGATGTTCGTTACGACAAAGCTGTGCTCGGTTGGCTTGTTTCTCTTTCTTTGTCACTGAAGTAGACTGGAGTGGGTGGTATTAACCCAGCTTCTTAGTCGGTGTCCCACCTCTGCGCTTTCCGTGGGTCTGGAGATACTCCCCAGTTCTAGGGCTGCCCTCCTTAATCATTTCTCCCCAGAGCATTCTTGTCTGATTGACGAACCTTCTTGCTTCTCTTTCTAGATGGACAGACTTGCATTCAGTCAGCTAACTTGTCCTAAACCCTACACATGTTACACATTGTGTTTATTGCTTTACACCTTGAACTATGCATCAGTACAAAGAGTCTCCTTCCTGAAGAAAACACCCTGTGATATTTATATGTCTTGCTCTAGAGGACACAGCATGGTGCAGCGGACGTGGCTGCCTTTTCAGATCCCAGCTGTGCCAACTAATCCCGTGTCACCTTGGCCAGTCACTTAATCCCCTGTGGCCTCAGCCTGCTTACTTATAAAATCGGCAGCGTTGCTATCTGCTTTGCAGGGTTGTTGTCCAGATTAAACGAAATAATGCCTACAAGGCACTTAGCCCGGGTACCGGCCTGAGAAGGGACATGGTGAATGTCAGGGCAACTTCTTTTGATGCCTTTGCCTGTCCTGGTCCTATTACTCTGTTCCCCTGGAATGCCCGCCTTTTCACCCATCCAAAATTAACCTAGTACTAAGATCCAATTTTGTTCCTAAAAAGGAACCTCTCCTTTGACTTCTTAGAGTATTTACAGGGTGTATTCTCAGTGATTCTGCTTTTTATTTCCATTGCTTTCTATTAATTGGTATATATTGGTCTCATCTCTGGGACTGAGCTGTAAGTGCCTGGAGGGCAGAAACCAAGTTGTCTTCTCACGCGTGTATCACGGCCCTTGGTGGAGGTCTGCTGGAGGGGTGTGCAGGAGGGTACTGGTCGTTCGTTTGGTTATTGGCAGACACCTGCCTGCCCCGGGCCTGGGGCAGCAGCCCACCGTGCCGTGAGGGGTTCTGAGACGACTCACATGGGGGTCTTCCCCCACCAGAGGTGTCCAGTCGGAGAAAACACAGCTCGAAAGTCGTGAGTCATAAGAGAGGCTCAGGCAGGGATGCTGCAGGTGGTCGGTGGGCAGGCAGCTCATTTGCGCCGAGAATTGGGAAACCTGACAGTGGTGGCTTTTAAAGACAGGAAGGATTTGCACATTAAAAGCTGGAAGGGAGGGGCACTCGAGGCTGAACAAACGGCATCAGCATAGGCGCGGAAGCCAAAAATTACAAGCCACGTGTGAGCAATATTGAGCGCTTTCAGCAGCCAAGAGTGTGGGATACTGTTAAGAGGTAAACAGACCTTTAAATTCTGGTAAATTTTTCCAGAATTTATTTGAACACATATGATTCGAATCAGGTAGCACCAAACCAAAGGTGGTTAGGAGCGCTCCACCGGCACGCGCTGGGGGCCAGGTTTTCATAGAGGAGCTGCTGAAGCAAAGCAAGGAGATTATTTGACTGGTTGTGGTGTAAGCGGTTGCCTCCTTTGGGAAAGGCTGCTGCTAATCGTGATTGGTCGTTCTTAAGTTTCACTTTCTCAGATTCCAGTGAATTGACTCCGGGGTAGGTTTTGCTTTGCTACGAGGCTACCTCCGTCTCATGGCCTCCTTGTTTCGTTCCTTTAACATACAGAATGAGGTTGGAAAGTGAGAGAGTGGATTAGAAGCTAAATCATGGAAGGTTTTGAATACAAACTAGTGGGATCAGATCTCTTTTAGGAGGGCGTTCTGGAACCCTGAGTGTGTCCGATGGGGCGTTTGGGAAGAACAGTTAACAGACTGCCTCAGTAGCCCACCCCAGAAGGGCAGGGATTGGGATCCTGGAAAGAAAGGGAGAGTAAAGAACAGAGGCAGGAGATGTGATGAAGATTGACTCGAGTGAATCTCGAGCGTGTGGGGCAAGGGAGGGGTGTCCGTGACGATGCGACAGTTTCCATTTTGGTCAGTCGGGGGTTGTTGATGCTTTAGCAAATGCTGAGAGCTTGGGAGGCATGAGGCAGGTTAGGGGAACAGATCATGAGTCCGGTCTTCATATTATTTGTTTAAGTTGCTGTTGGGACACAGGAGTGAATACATCCAGGAGTCTGCTGGATAGTGAGGTCTGGAGCTCAGGGGAGAAGTCAAGTCTAGACATAAAGGTTTTAGAAGCAGGCTTATTGGGAGGCTCTAGAGGAAACGTGAGAGTCCATGGCCACATCGACATTTCGGAGGCAGAAAAAGGAAAGAGAGCCAAGAAGGAGCTGGGGCAGCAGAGGGCAGAGCTGGAAGAGCCAGGAGGGGGAATCAGAGATGGCCAGACCGGGCGAAGTTTCTTCCAAGATGCAAAGGAGCTCACGGAGCCTTGTTGAGCTCCGTTCGGGTCTACAGGGTCTCTCTGCCAAAGGGGAGAGGGGCAGGGGACCCAGGGAAAACAGAGAGGAGGTGGGGGTGTGCTGGGGGAGGCAGAGTTTGACGAGGTCAACTCCTTGGAGGTCAAATAAGAATCACAGGGGCCGTGAAGATGGAGAGGAGCTTCAGACCTAATTTAAGTATACCAACTTAGGGTCTTAAACTGAAGCTGGGAATGTGATTAGGGGAACTGTCTGCACCCGCCAGAAGCAGGGAAGGGCTGTAAGCCCAGCCCCACGGCTCACTTGTAGGGTGATCTTGAATAAGAACATTGACTGGGCAGCCCCTCCATTCCCACTGGGCTAAAAGCCAGCCTCCTTCAGGTGGCAGTAAGTAGCTGCTGATAACAGTACTTTGCAGGTGGTATAGTTTACAAATCCACAGTGATTATTAAAAAGCACTCGCCCACACCCCGCCTCTCATGGGCTAGGGCGGCGGTTTTGCGGAGGATGGATTGTTTCACGCTGTCTCGTCCCCAGGGAGCTTTGAAGCATCGGTGCCCTTCCTCTCCCTCCTCAGTGCTGGTCAGCCTCCTTCTCCACGTCCCTTCTATGGTACTTGTTTTATGTTGCATTACATTCTCATCCTTCATAATCCTTAACTCCAGGGTGGCCGGGTCAGGCTAAGTATTTCATTACAAAAAGAGTGTTTTTCATGAGAGAAATGGGTCAATGAAATTAAAGCACTGTGCAATGCTTCTAGTGAACATAGCTAGAGAGCTGAATAGTAGAGTCAGTTTATAAACTCTGAGGACAGAACGTGAAATCTGTATGTAATATGAAATCATACGTAATATGAAATCTGGGAAGTTTCACACTTATTATGGAAGCACTATTAGTGTGGAAACAGAAGCACACGTACCAGGACATCAGGCTTCCTTGTTATGGGCAAGTGGAAGCAATTTTTCAGAGCTTCTCAACTTTTGAAGGAGTAGCAATTTGCGCCTTGTAGTTCTCAGGTATTAATCATCACACTGCGATTCCTGCTAGCGGGCATGCGTGTTGGTTAAAGATTCCATCACTGCAAATCATAGCACAGCTCTTTCTATCTGAAGATGGGCTTGAAGGTATGCAGCTGCCTATCTCAATAAGTAAAATGATCATTTAAAATGAATAAATGCTTTCCGATGACAAAACTGATGCATGCCCCTGCTACATAATTTGTGAAACACAGAGAAGCACGACAAAGAAAGTAAATATTATTTTTGATTTCGGTACTCAGAGATATTGCTCAGACGCTTCTCAGGGCCTATATAATGTATATTCATGACGAGGAAGCTCCTAGTGCTAATATGCATCGTGCTTTCTATGTGTCAAGCACAGTCCGAAGCCCTCTGCATACCTTCACGACAGCCCCACGTAACTGGGAGTATTAAAATCTCTACTTTTCAGCTGAGGAGACGGATGTATAAATAGGCTGAGTAACTTCCCCAAGGTCACTCAGCTTAGCAAGTGTCGATATTTGTATCAGGGTCCTAGGGCTGCCGTAACAAATTAACACAATCTGGATGACTTAGAACAACAGAAATGTCTTCTCTCACCATTTTGGAGGCCAGAAGTCCGAAATCAAGGTATGGTCAGGGTTGGGTCCTTCTGGAGGCTCTGAGGGGCAGTCCCTGTCCCCTGACTCTCTCCTGGCTTCTGGTGGCTGCAGGCTCTCCTTGCTGCGTCCTGGCTCATAGGCGCACCACTGCCATCTCTACTGTCCTGGTTAGCATGGGGTGTCTATGGCTATCCATACACACAGATGAATATCTGTGTCTCGACAGGGAAACGGCACTTCCCACATTGAAAACAGATTTTGTCCAAACATTTGTTCATTGAACTGATGGTTGAGAATTTGGAAAGTTGAGATCCATTTTGCTATGGCAGTAATAAATGATGTGGAGGTTCCTGGGCCAGCCCTTAAAAGCCTCCTAACTCATGGTCTCTGTTAATAGGGCTGTAGCACCAGTGGCTATTGGTTTTTTTAACTTTTTATTTTATATTGGAGAATAGTTGGTTAACAATGTTGTATTAGTTTCAGGTGTACAGCAAAGTGATTCAGTTATACATATACATGTATCTATTCTTTATAATAATGTTTCTATGGGAAAACAGATCCTGAGTTTTCACTTCAGATTTTAACATCCTGTATCTTCATGAAAGTAAATGAAGAGCACCAAAGTCTCCTGACCTGGGTTCAAATCCTGGCTTCCCCTCTTATGAAGTGTAACTTTAGACAACTTGCATGGCCTCACTAAGCCTCAATTTCCTCATCTGTAAAATGGGAAGAATAAAAGTATGTCTTGGTGTAGTTTTGAGAATTAAAGTGATCCGTATAAATACATTCAGAACTGTATTTACAGAGTGTGACGTGGTAACTATGCTTAGTATTTTTGAGCTTTTATTGTGCTCGTCTTTGATTGCTGCAGAAATGGGGACTTCTGCCCCTTACCTCCCAGGGCGTGAGACCAAGCACTCCTGTACTGTCGGAGGTGGTCCTTGGAACCTGCAGTGCGCACTCTGGCGGGGATGAGGGTGGGTGCTCTAAGGAGACAGGAAGGAGGGGGAAACGGGAAGTCGAGGGTGTGCAGGGCTAGGGCTGGTGAAGGAATGGATCAGATGCAGAGGGGGGCTATGATGTGATAGGCCTGGGGCTGGGAGGGGTGCTGAGGCAGGGGGGCACAGCAGGGCACAGCGGATGGCCACCCCCTCCATTTCCTCTTGTGCCGCCACCCTGGAGAGGGGCCAGAGGCATCCCAGCTCTGTGGCCTCGGGAGGTTTCCTCTCCCTCTTCCCTTTCTTTGTCCTCCCCTTTTGGCTTTCTTCGCGATGTTACAGAGCCCTCTGCTACTGGGTAACCGAGGACCACGAGGGGGGAGTCAAAAGCCGTTACAGAGGCAGTGCAGGGGCTGCACAGCGGAGCCGAAGCCCCAGGCCCACTTGGAGGGGAGAGAATCCCCGCGGCAGCCTGGCTGGAACGAGCCCCCCCAGGAGGGGTGGAGAGAGATACTAGGGTGCATATATACAGAAGCTGTTGGGAAAAGAGCTTCTTTGTAATTTAGCCATCTTTTATTGAAATTACTATTTTGACATCCAACAAAATAGCAAATACCATACCCATTTCTCAGATGACAGTTTGTGAAATGCATCCTGTAAAATGCAATATGAAGACTAAAGTCCCAGCCAACAGCTTGGCTCAGAGAATTAAGAGAATTTCTGAGCTGAAAGAAGCCTTGGAGGCCCTCCTGCCCTCCTCCATCATTGCACAAATGGGGAAACTGAGGCCCACAGGTGACATGCTTATCACAGCCACATGGCTAGTTAGCAGTGGTCAGAACAAGAACACAGGTGTCCTAGCTTCCAGAAAAATGCTTTATCCTGATAGATAGATGATAGATAGATAGATAGATAGATAGATAGATAGATAGATAGACAGACAAAGAAGGTATGTGCATGTGTATTTCTGTATTAGGAGGAGAGAAAAAAGAGGAAGTGGCAATAATGCAGTTTTAATTTCAATTCCAGGATGTGCCAGGCTTTCCAGTGCAGTCAGAAACTGAGGGATTTCAATGGATCAGAATTGATAAGAGCTGTGTTAAAGCAGCCTGATTCCTGAGCCCTTTGACCCTTTTCTGTACTCCAGTCAGCCTGTTTAAATTCCTTTCAGGCCCCCTCAGCATCGCAGCTATAGGCGCTGAGAATGTTTCCTACAACCGCGATCTTGAGCTAGAGGTCCGGCTGTAATGAAGCAAGCCTAGTGCCTTTCTGCTTCCTCCACAGAATCACGGTGTCACCGCAGGCATCCGAACTGGCTTGCATGTGATTCCTTTGCTGAAAAATTAGAACCGCGTCATTTGTCTACCTCAGAACCTTTTAGCAAAGATCACTGAGATATAATCTATAAAGTTTTTAGGTGGAAAACTCTATAAGCACGTAGCGTCATTATTTAGCATTATTAATGGTGATGGTAATTCTATGGCAAAATTATAGTTATTAGGTTTATGCTGCCACCATTATTACCATTATCATTAATTATAATAATCTGAGAAATTGAGGAATTACACAATGTTGGTTTATCTTGTGACCAGATATTCTTCTATCTTTTGGCAAACCAGGGAGAGACGTTCTTCTCGTAACAGTAAGAAATGCTAAAATTAAGCTGAGGTAGCCATCTGGGGATGGGGTGCAGCTCCCCACTGCTATCCTGCCTTTCTGGACCCGCAGAGGAAGGCTGGGCGAACGCCTCCAGGAGGACCTCTTTCCAAGGCTGCTCTGAAAATCTTTTCTCCAGAGGGTCCTTTTCTTGTCATAATCTCAGCATAACTTAAATGTATGTGGCGGAGATTTGCTCTCAAAGCGAGTGGCCTGAAAACTATTTTCTTTGCATTGCAATGAGTGTCTTTGTTTTTCACTCAGAAGAGGTGTAAGACCTTTGACATCTTTGAGCTCTGACTCTTTTTGTTCTGGAAAACCTTCATCCTTTCCCAGACAGGTGACACATCTCTTGTTGAACGCAAGTCACTTTAGTCTGCATGTCACTTGGATGGAGTTTTATTGTCCTTCCCAATTAGGGCTGCACTTTTAGTCATTCTAGCTCTCATAAGTGATTGAAAGACATCATTTTTTACCTATTCAGAAGGTATCTACATTTAAGAATCTACAATACGTAATTGAGTATCTTTACTGTTTTCTGGGAAAGTGTCTGAAAGAAAATAGAAAGGCAAGTATAAAGCTAATAGAATTTTATGGCCCTAATGGAATCCAGCCCCTTGGAATACCTCCCAGATTTCACGTTTAAAAAATTGTTTAATCAGTGGTTTACACTAGTCCATATTTGACCCAAAATATCTGCAAAGCCACAACCCAGTGCTAACTTAAGTTCCACCTTTACAGGCACTGGTATGCCATGAATGAACCAGTGCTAAAAGCTTTTCCCAATTTATAAGGAATTTAAGTTAATGAATGGAATGCTTAAGGTTTTTCTCACATCCAGCATTCCTAAATCTTTGGCTTTCTTATACTTACCGTAATCTAGTGAAAAATGTCATTTTGTGCAAACTTAGAATGTTCAATTTAGTTGTCTTAATTACTTCCAGTACTTTAAGTAGGTTCTAAACTCTCTACCACTCAGAAAACGTTGAGAATCACTTGTCATTGCCGCACCAAGCATTATGTCACAGATTCTCTTAGGGAGTTTTGATATTGCACCCCCTGGGAAGTTTTCAGTCTTCTCAAATAGAGGGAGATTACTCATAGAGAGTGATGCCAAAGTAATTTTGAATTTTCTGTATGAATTTGACTACTCTAGGTGCTGCATATAAGTGGAATCATACAGTATTTGTCCTTGCATGAGTGGCTAATTTCACTTAGCATGATGGCCTAAAGGTTCATCCATGTTGCAGCATTGTCAGAATTTCCTTCTAAGGCTGAGGAATATTCCATTGTATGTATAGGCCACATTTGTTTATCCATTCATCTGTCAGTGGACACTGGTGTTGCTTCCACCTTTTGGCTACTGTGAGGAATGCTGCTGTGAACATGGATGTACTGTTGTTTTCTTTTGCATGCCCTTCCCCCCTTGTCTTCTGCCTGTATTGTAGGCTTGTCACTGACATTGCTTAGTCCCACTGATAACAAGGCCGAGGAAATGACCACCAAACTGTATAAGCTAGGGATCATTTTGCTTCTTTTTTCTTGTCATTTTTTTCATTTCTTAACTTTGCTTTTCTTTTCAAATTTGACTTTGCATGGTAATGAAAACATAGTCAGTCATTTGCCCCTGAGTCTATATATTTTTGTCCTTCGTTACACTTGGATGGGACTCCAGTAGACCCTGACCCTTCAGAGGAATTGGATCAAAGAGCCAAGCAACTCATTTATTGAGTGCAAGACTTTAGGGTAGGTGGGACCTCCCCTGCGGTCCAGTGGTTAGGACTGTGTGCTTCCACTAATGGGGTTGTGGGCCCCATCCCTGGTCAGGGAGCTAAGGTCCCACAGGCTGTGCGGCGTGGCCAAAAAATAAAAATAAACAATAAACTCGCAATTGCACAACATTGTGAATCGACTATACTTCAGTTAAAACAAAGACATCAGGGTAGGTGTGTGAGGCAGCGCAGGAGGTGGGGCTGGGGAGAGAATGGGTAACAGAACAGAGGATTGGTTCCCAACTTCAAGGAGCTTTTAACTTGCAGATATTTGTTACTTTAAATTATTTGGAAATTTTAGTGTCAGATTCATTAATATGTCTCAGACAAATTTGTCTCCCACTTCACTGCCTTCCAACTCAGGACATTTGGCAATGACTGGAGACTTTTTTTTTTTTTTTTTTTTGGCTGCATTGGGTCTTCGTTGCTGTGCGCGGGCTTTCTCTAGTTGTGGCAAGCAAGGGCTACTCTTCGTTGAGGTGTGTGAGCTTCTCATTGCAGTGGCTTCTCTTGTTGTGGAGCACAGGCTCCCGGTGCGCAGGCTTCAGTAGTTGTGGCACGTGGGCTCAGTAGTTGTGGCTCGCGGGCTCAGTAGTTGTGGCTTGTGGGCTCAGCAGTTGTAGCTTGTGGGCTCTAGAGCACAGGCTCAGTAGTTGTGGCACACAGGCTCAGTAGTTGTGGCACACAGGCTTAGTTGCTCCGCGGCATGTGAGATCTTCCCAGACCAGGGCTGGAACCCGTGTCCCCTGCATTGGCAGGCGGATTCCTAACCACTGCGACACCAGGGAAGCCCAGGAGACATTTTTGATTGTCACAGTTTGTAAGGGCGTGCTACTAGTATCTAGCGGAGACCAGAGGTGCTGCTAAACGTCTCACAGAGCACAGGACAGCCCCCGCCCCCCGCCAAAACAAAGAATTACCTGGCAAAAATGTCAGTATTGCCAAGGTTGAGAAAGCCTGCCGTGTGTAACATTAGATAATATTAGATAATATTATCTAATTTAATATTGATTAATCACCAGGTAATGAACATAAAAAGACAAATCATTTCCCTAAGGAAAACTTCTTTATGATAATGCAATAAGTTGAAATCAAGCTAGCGTTTTCCTCCTATAATTTTAATTATTTGCTAATCCAGGAAGTAAGATTTTAAATACTTGAGAGGAATTTTGATATCTAGAAAAAATTTCCTAGTAAAAACTTCATTTCAGAAACATAACTTAGCATTTACCATATTGACAATTAATACCTATTCGAAAAAGAAGAAAACATTAGCAGAAATAATAAACTTTCCTTGGGTTTGAAAGGCACTGTATGATTGCGCCCTGCATTTTACTCTCTCGGCTGTCTTATTTAGACTAACACCATATTTAGATCTTAGCTCCTCTACAGGTATCTTGTGAAGTAGTGCTGTCAGCCCTAAAGGATGTTTTGCAGCATTCATTTCAAATATTCCATGGATAACCCACTTGCACAGCGTATAACATTAGGAGTATAAACAATCCGCCCTTCCATAAAATGGAACTTTAACAAATGGAATGGGTTGAAAAGAGAATCATTTGGAGATGCACAGGCACCATGCCTATGGGACATCAAAATGCCTGAGACCCAGTCACTGTACTTCCACACCAATCTCTGAAATGCCAGGGAGGATACCATGGAGCCATTGACTGGGAGGTCACCTTGGGAATGAGCCACTGGGGCACACTTTCGAGTGCTCGCCCGACTAAACAAGCCTTGCCTAGGTTTGTACCAAGAATAAGTTTACCCTTATCACCAGTCTCCTGCCTTTTGTATACCTTCAGTGCTGAGCGTGAAAGCTGATGTTCATGGTAAGAATCCTGAAATTCTTTCTTAATCACCGAGGAAAGAACACATCCTGTGTTTCACTTACCTGGTCCCATTGCAAAGGTTATCATGAGAGAGCCTTCCTGAACACAGACGTGGATTGATCCTCAGGCATCTGAATCACAAGCTTCCATGCTTTTCTGTTCCAGGACATGGGAAGAAGGCAAGGTGCTCATCTTTGATGACTCCTTTGAGCATGAGGTGTGGCAGGATGCCACGTCTTTCCGGCTGATCTTCATCGTGGATGTGTGGCACCCCGAGCTGACACCCCATCAGAGACGCAGCCTTCCTGCGATTTAGCATTTTGTGCAGGCTCAGGACACGCTGGAGAGAGGCTGCCTCTCTGGTTCAGTCACCTTGGATGTGGGCATAGACGTTCAAACACCACAGCCCTTAATTCCCTGGATTTGCAGCCTGAAAAATTCTAAACCTCCTCCGAGGGTTGGATGACACTAAAGGGAATATATGCCTCGCTGCAATTCTTTTAGAAAATACCTGCGGTATTTCATCCATGACAGCCCCCATCTGATGCCTGTATTCCAGGTGAACCCATGATAGCTTCTACCTTGCCGGCCAAAGATATTTTTTCCACTTAGGCGAAATCAGTGTAAATGAGAGTATATGTAGAAACTGTAAATGGATTGCTTTAGTTTGTAATTTTTCTATGCAATTATATTTTTCTAGGGAAGCAGGATGATTTTGTCATCACACACCGCTACTTTTTTTGTTGAGTTTAATGGCAAGCTGTATAAACGCTTTAGTTCTGCTTAATCGTAACTTTCCTGATGAACTCAGACGTCCCTCTTTTAATTATTTTTAGTAAAAGGCACTCATATGAAAAAACGATTCTATTTTCCTAATACAAAGGAGAAAGACATAATTATGCCAATGTCTTCATGAACCGTACTGCTCCCTACCCATTGCGTCTCTTTGCTTTTTTGTCACCATTGAGAGCTCATGTCTTAATTCCTCTCCTCGCTATGTGAATGGTGGAGATACTGTCAAAATGGTATTTATTTCTAAGAGGAACTTTTTACACTGAAGAAGTACTTGGAGTCATTTTGTAATGAGTTATAACAATGACGCATGTAAATTTTTTTAATGTCAAGCACTAGGCATTAGAAAACAAAAAGTAAAATTTCTCCAAGTGAAAATTTTCTCTTGGGATCAGGTAGATAGGGGGCTGCTAGGACACCTGGCTCCTGGTCTCTTTGCGTCTATGAAACAGGGCTGGAATCCAGAGTGTTTTCTGTTGGGGATCCTTGTGAGTGATGAGGCCGTTGAAAGGATTCCCATCAAAATTTTGTAAAACTATGAAGGATGGCAGAGTGGAAGACCAAGAATATGCCAGGATCTCTGTCCTGCGTGTAGGATGTAAAAATCGCTTTCCTCTTTGAAATTGTTTGGAAGACTCTGACATCTCCCTGGCTTGAGAAACTTCTGCCATTTGAGCTTCACTTTGAGATGGCAATCATTATTGATAGTTCGGCTTTAAAATTTCCTACTGCATAGAAAGAACAGTTGCCTACTCGTTCCGAAGATGACCACGTCATTAATTTAGTGGAATATTGATGCATTAAATTTTGTGTTTTTTAAATCAAAGCTAACTAGAAATGTTAGCTATAAGAATGTAATGATATTCATGCACTGAATTTTAAGCCAATATGAACAAAAATGCTGGAGAAATGACACATAGGTTACCAGATTTCATTCGCAGGTAGAAAAAACACTTGTGCTTTCTTTTCCATTGAAGGACAAAGAAAGATGCTTCCTTTATCTTATTTAGAAAGCATTCTTTAATATTGAAATGAACCCCCTTTGCTTGTCTTTAAGGACTTCAGCTTCCAGTCAAAGAGTTTGTAAAATATTTGTCCTCTTTCCTTCTGTTTTGCCAATGTTGAAAAATCTCACTAAAATAGATGAAGAAGCATGTGAGGGAAAATGTCAAAATTAATTACCGAAATCCAGAAGAAAAAGCAAACTCTTGAAAAATAAAAAAGCATTTGTGTCCTTCAGTATTTATTGAACAGAAGAAATGACTGACAAAGAACAATACAATCTAGTGTTCATGTGGTAACA
Organism: Delphinus delphis; assembly: GCF_949987515.2. Taxonomy (NCBI): domain Eukaryota; kingdom Metazoa; phylum Chordata; class Mammalia; order Artiodactyla; family Delphinidae; genus Delphinus; species Delphinus delphis. The sequence continues at coordinate 8,466,020 of NC_082699.1, read as the reverse complement.
TTCATGTCACTTACTGAATTTGGTTCTTGTATGTATAGTGCATACACATAAAGAAACTCAAAGTGTAAGTTGTCACTGTTGAACCATCATCTTTGATTCATTTAATGAAATCATGGAATAGAGTCAAAACTAGCTCTTAACTTAGTAATTATAGTATGGTATTTAAAATCGGGTCACTACAGGAGGATTCTAAATATTGCCGATTGGAAAGCCAGAGCTATTACTGCTGCAGAATGTTGGCAATAATAGACTCCAGTAGCATTTGAAATACTGGATCCCACAACTATTTGATAAACGCAAGTAATAAAATGGGTTTTCCAATTTGCTTTAATTCTTCATCTTTCTTCCCTATGTTGTGGTATATAAGAAAAGTGTTTCAGTCATTGCATTGGTAGAATTATTTCAGTGTTATTTTTTTGTTATTTGAAATGTCTACACGAAATGAATTGGTTTTATTTATACTGTGACGCAGTTGGTTAAGAAATATTTTAAATTCTCTTTCAATTTTATTTCAAGGGTGGAATACAAAAATCACTTCTGTTATTATTTTCTACCAGTAGAAAAAAATTATAACACTAGATCCATTAAGAAAGAGACGTAATACATGATTAAGATTAGTATCTATTGAGGATGATTATGGCCAGTTGAATCACCTCTTTCCTTTGAATTTTTTAGCCAACAAGTAACCCTCCCAAGTACTTAACGTGTAAAATCATATTTTACTGCTCATTATCAACTAAAATATTTTTTGTTTGACATTGAGCACCAACTGGTCATACTAACGAAGGCCCATGTCATGCAGATGGCTGGGAGAATAAGAGATAGCTGAGAACATACACCTGGTTTTGGGAAACATGGCACAAGTAAGGATATCATATCTTATGATAATCTGCTTATTTTTTATCTGATCTCCTTTGAATGGATAGCTGGGGACTCCATTTCTAAGGATAATAAACAAAGAAATAAAGTGATCTTTGGCATTTCATCCTGCATTCCTGGTCTTCTCTTATTTTCAGTTCTTTCGTATTTCACCATCCTTAGGGGTCTTCCTCCATGATTGACACCTACCCTCTCGGCAACAGCCAGACCCTTTCTCCACACCTTTAACTGGTTGCAAGAGGAGGTGAGGGGACGTGGGGAGCACTTTTCTTTTCTGTAGTGACCCAAGTGAGGCAACTTGAATGGATTCATTAATCAGTGACATGTATTTTCAATGAGACCCCCGCGCACCCTCTAGAGACACACATCCCCTGTGGGAAGTCACATTGCTAAGATGAAATAGAGATCTTTCAGTTTGTGTCTTTGTTTAAAATTAGCTCATGATAATCAGCCGGTGGCCTGATCAAAGATGTGATATCAAAATCATTTTTGCAGGATATCAAAAAAAAAAACAACAACAAGCTCTGCAAACAGCCAGACCTACGAGAACGTGCCCTTAGGCTGAACAATTTGAAATTTGATGCTGGTGATGAGGTCAAAGAAAGTATTTCAATATAGGAATGGAAATCACTGGAGATACTGTTGTCTTGGGGCTTTGCACTACGTTAAACTTGACAATTGTGTCTGCACAGTTTAATTCTTATGTATCTACTTGGAAATGCACTTAATCTTAAATTGCAAAAACTGGACAGAGTCTCTGCAAAGCCTCAGAAAGATCCTTATCCTAATGAAGTGTGTGCGTCAGATTTAGTTTTTCTCTTTTCAATTCACTTAATACTATAAATATGGGATGGGGGGAATCTGTTTCCATAACTGCCTTGCTTCATCCTCCAATTCCCTCATTGAAAAATAAAGCATCTCTCAAGTCTTTGTTCAACTTTGGCTGCTTAGACCAATGGCTGGTGACAGTCATTACCGGGTGGCAGGAGAGGAGGCCCTTGTGTCGAGCCGAACGCACGCATTGTGGGGTCAGTTGCACATGTGCTTCCTGGTGGCTGCTACCACTGAGGGCTGGGGATGTCCAGAGCACAGGGTGGCCCAGGGTTCAGTCCAGAGCCAGGAGTGGCTGAGTGTTCTCATTCTCTCCCTTGTCCTCATGTTTCAGGGTCCCAGCTTCTACCACAGACTGAGATCTAATAACAGGGCAAGGAAAAAGATATGATTACAAATAAGTCATGGTGTCAGCCATTTTGGAATCTTGTAAGGCATTCAGACTTTATGTCCCCCTTATTAACCAAGACACTCAAAATAGCTATATAACTTCTCCCCCCTTTTGTATCTCTGTGTTCCTTGCTTTTGTGTCTTCTACACCACATTTTGAGGGAGCGAGGCATCTTGGAATCTTCTTTGCAGGAATCTCTTCTTTTGGTAAAATGAACACGTGTTCTAGCCACAGCTCTGCCCCCTGTCTAAACATTCTGTGGATCTTGAGATGTATAAAGTCTCCTAAATTGTGTTAGATTTTTAATGTTTCACAGTATTTCTGAGAGCCTTTGTTTCTCAAGGTCATAGGAAACTATCATGTATGATGTTAAGACCATGAGATTTGGAATCAGATGGTCGATGTATTCTTGACCCCTTACTGACTGAGGAGTCCTGGGGGAGTTTTCAGAACCCTGGACCTTTATTGCCTCACCTGTAAAGCAGAGCTGTTACCTACCTTCCAGTGTTGTTGAGAAAGACTAAAACTAATACCATACCTAAAGCACTTGACATGTACTTGTAGTCAAAATGTATGGGGCACTGTGTTATCACCATTATTGCAACAATGGCATTGATCTTAGTCTCTGGTGTGTCCTTTTATACTAGAGTAATAACAATTTCCTGTGTTTATAACATGATTGAAACTGAAATTAGTTTCTAGCTTTCTAGAGAGAAGATGATAAGAGCTATGCACACAGTAGACATTCAATAAACGTTCACATACTAAAAAAAAAAAAAAGCCATTCAAAACATTAAGAAAATGGTTGAATTGGGTTGTTCAAATAAGCAAGATTTACATATATGTGCAGTAAATGGTTAACTCAGTAGGCCTGAGTTACCCAAACCCTCCACGTTCCAAAAGTCTTCAGGACTGTCCCTTGACTGGTTCTTCTGAACCCTGGGAGTATCCTGACTGATAAAGTGTCTTCGTTTGCCTGAGCTTTGGGTCACACCCTGTCAGTTGGACTTCTTGTTGGGGAAGGTGGAGGAGTTGAAGACCGAGTGGCTAAGGTCAGTCACACATGCTCTGCATGCCTATGTGACGGACCCCCCCACCCCAGAACCCTGGGCATCAAGGCATGGGTGGGTGGTTGGTGACACTGTGCATGTGTTGTCACTCGCCATTGCTGAGAGAATTGAGCTCTCTCTGTGTGACTGCACGGGAGGCAAACTGGAAGCTTGCAAGTGGTCCAGTGTACCTGAACTCCACCCACTGCACCTTTTTCCTTTGCTGATTTTTATCTGTATCCTTGTGCTATTAAGAAACCTTAACTGTGAGTGTAACTACATTTCTGCGTCCTGTGAGTCCCTCTAGCCAATTATCAAATCTGGGGATCCCAAACACAGTATATAATAACACTAATATTTGCTGTCTGTGCACCTGGTGTAGTTGTAACTTCTTTACATGCATGAAGTTACTTCATTTTCATACCCCTAAGGAGTGATGCTATTATTGCTTCCATCTGGGGGGTGGGAAAAACTAAGGGACCAAAAAAATCAAGTAACATAGGAAAGGCTGCACAAATAGAGAATAGAGAACAGGACAGGTATATCACCCTCACAATGTTCCTGGGTCTACCTCACACTGCAGAGATTTTTAGCTACTCTAAATGTCAATCCCGTCAAACAGTCCAACGTTAGGTACCAAGTCTAACCTTTGAAAATGAAATGGATTCGTTTGCTCCTTGGACAGGGCAGAGAAGCCCCAGGTAGTGTAGTTCAGCTCTTTTACACATTGCCTACGTATTTCTGTCTTTGCTTTTAAATAAGGCCTGGTGTGTGTGTGTGTGTGTGTGTGTGTGTGTGTGTGTGTGTGTGTGTGTGTGTGTGTGTGTGTGTGTGCGCGTGCGCGCGTGCGCGCACATACACGTGGGGGGGGGGTAATTGATTTATATAAGAAGAAGAAAAGCTGAAAACCCAGAAGGCATGAAAACAAACTGAAAAACAGAGAAGTAGAACTGCCCACACAGGCCACTCCATGCAGCACCTTGGACAGCTGCCTAACTGCTTTGCCCTTCAGGCCCTGGTGAAGATGAAGGATATTCAAGGCCGGTCCTTTATTACTGAAGTGTATTCTTCTACTTTCATGCCAGTTGGCTTTGTTTTACAACATGGCAAGAGAATCACAGCCACAGAGTTAGAAGGGACCTTGGCGACCCACTAGATTAACCCACTAGGACATATTCAGTCAGGAGCCACGCAGCCTCTTGCTGAATATATCTGACTTAAGAAATCTACTCCTCCATGCTCATAGAGGAGGAGCTCTGCTAGAAAGTTCTTTCTTACACTGAACTAGAACCTGTCTTTTTGCAATTTCTCTATACTGCTTCTGGTTTCGTCTGCTGGAGCCACCAGAGTATGTGTAATCCATCTGGTCCACGTAACAGCCCTTTAAGTATTTCTCTAGCACTCTCCAGCCCTCTCTCTGCCCGCACTAAAACTAACCAAACTCTTCTTGAGCCAAGGTTTCTAAAATTACCACTCTCCTGCATCTCTTCATCAACTGGTTGCCCTCAGGACGTCACCTCAAAATGGAATGAAATTATTGCTTCCTCTCTTCTTCTTTTTTTGTATGCTTCTATTGAAGCATAGAAAATGCACCTAGAATTGCCTTAACCTTTCTGGCACTCACGTAATAAAGCTGAGGGAAATATTAGCTATATTTACACATGCTGCTGTTAAGTCGTTTCTCCCCATCTTGAAAGTGCGTGGTTGAGTATTTCATCTTTTTTAATTTGGCTTATATTACCACTGTATCTCTATCCTTTTGGATCTAGAAATTTGTTATCCACCCAAATGATTGTCTGTGATTTTCACGAGTATTGGATTTGTTTCCAAACTTTCCCTTCCCCTATTTTGGGAGCCACTCTGGGGGAAAAAAATCAACAAATTCTCAAATATTGAACTTTCAATCAACAATCACTTATTTCCACTCACTCATGGTAAGAAATGCTTGTGAGTGTCCTCTGCTATATGCCAGGGACTGTGAGAAAATGTTCAGAACCCCTCATTCTTTAGTGGAACTATTGCTTCAGTTACCCAGTCATAAACGCACAGATAGGTATGGGATTACTGTGATAGGCACCCTGAGAACAGGGCATTTGGGGGAGGGGAAGCATTAGCTCTAGAAGGAAAGGAAGGAAGGAAAAAGCTATCATTCACCCAGTGACATCATTCACAGTCCTTATTCAGGTGACTCTTCCCTCCACTTGGCATCAGATTTGGATCTATTTGGGATTTTTTAATACCCAGACTGACAGCAGGGACACAGAATGCTAGTTTTGTTATCTCAGCCAATAAACTGTTTGTCTTGGGTGAGTGGTGAGTAACAATTGAACAGTTCTGAGGCACCGACCGTGAGGGACCAAACATAACATTTTTTCCCCTTGTTTGCTTTTTTCCTGATGAGAAGGAGACCATAGCCTCTTTACTCCCAGCATGACATGGTCACACAATGAACATTTGATATAAGGAACACACTCATCATGAAGTGTTTGAAATTCACTGGAAAAACAGAAAGCATATGTTGCTGTTTTCAAAATCTAGTATAAATAAAGCCAAGAGAAACACCTTGCTTAAATCTTGCCCTCAGTCCGTTTAGCTGAGTCACGGTACTCTCTGGGAAGACCGATCCACTGCTCACTGATAGAAATGTCTCCACCACTTGTAAACAGAGAGCTCAGGAATTGTGCATTAACTGGAGGACCCCTTGCCTTGCGACTTTGTTGCCCAGATCACGCTCAGTGGTAATCCCTCCATGTGGTGGATTTGCCTTCTCCCAAGAAGATTAACACTTCTGCTAGAATAAACATTTCAGACTTTTCCCTTGGGTCCTCTTTCCAACAGTGAAAGCCAGCTTAACCCCAAGGGCAAGCAGGGGAGTTATTTGAGCTATCTCAGCTATCATTATCTCAGTGCTATAGCAGACTACCCTCACAAAGGCTTCATTCTTGCCTTTGTAGCCACATTTTGTTTTCCTGCTATTATATCTCCTCTCTCTCTCTCTCTCTCTCTCTCCCCCCCCCCCCGCCCCAATTCTCTCTACCTTTCTTCTTTCTACCTTCCCCTTTTCCTCTCCAAAATTTGGAACTCTCTCCACTGCATGTCATCAAACATCTATAGCCATGGTTTAATTTTTACTGATTCCAAAGGCAATTAAATTCCAAAAAGAACAAGATAAAAACGGAAAATGTTCACCATGAGCTAGTCCATTCTGCACAGACTTGCAGTTGAACTAAGAGTTCTGTTCTCAGTCAGAGGCTTATTTGCAGAACTTCACTTAGCTACCTTTTCTCAACAGCTGTCACCACATATTCTTCTTACTAATGAACTGCCATGGCCTGGCTTGGGCTTTGTGGACCCCAAATAAGGGCACAGGAGCTCCGCCCTTCAACCCCAGACATTCACCTAAAGTCACTGAAGGCCAGGGCTCTAAGGAACCTCAGAGGCTATTTAGTCAAACCCTCATTCATCTCAGGTCCTCCCCATTTCTCTTCCAGGGACCAACCTCGTCACTTCATCAGGAAGTATTCCATACTTCTGGTTTTATTTCTTAAAGTTAGTGATGGGCTTGGTTTTGTGGAATAGTGCAGAACTGCCTAATATCTTAGTGAACCTGTATAAGAACCTCTAAACAGAAAGAGTGGGGGCTTTTTTAAAGATATTTTTAAAGATGCCTCTAAGTAATTCTCTTTAACCCCTGTTTCTCCCCTGTACGTTCAGTTATCAAGGCAGTTCCCTCAGGAGCGCCTGCCTGGGCTTGAATGATGGCTCCACTGCTGGCTTTGTGAGCTTGGGCAAATTCGACCCCCTCATGTGTAAAATGGAAATAGCATAGTGCCCACAACCTGGGACATGGGGGTGATGAGAATTAGATGAGTTACAGCAAGTCAGGTGTCTAGCCCAGCGTCAGCTTGTGACGTGCTCCTACATTTCTAAGCCCTTGTTATTCTTCCGCATTTGCCGATAAGAAAGTTAAGGCCTGGCATATTTAGTTCATTGACACATTGGGTCACAAAGCATGAATTCAACTCCAAGTTCCCATAGCCTCATGATTAAACTTACAAGAGAAAATTGTGTGTCCTGCTTGATGTGTCGGGTAACCTGACACTAAGTGCGACTAAGATTTGAGAATGGATCCAGGCTCATATTTTAGAATTTCAAAATAAGTGATGCGACTATTCCACATGAAAGCTAACCTGATTATTTTACTTTATATCCTATAATTTTCAGAAGTAACACAGAAGTTCCCATCTGATTAACAATTATTTATGTAGCTTTCAGCACATCTATTTGTTGTTGTTTTCCACTATGTAAAGCAATATGGGGTTTCCTTCTACTATAATGCCTTTGATAACGTCCTTGATAAGGAGTCGTAAGTTATAGTTGTAACACATGTATTCTTCTGTCCAGCTACCAAACTCTTCAGTATTAGAATCATACTTTCAGGCAACACGAAACAATTAATATTTACTGAACTAGTAAATAAATCACGAATCATAAATCAAAAAAGCACTTTAACAAAAGGTAAACCTAAGTATTTTTCATGTCAGCAAAGCTTTTCCTTATTAAAGTAAAGAAATAAAAAGTCAACCTCCCTCTACTTTGACAATATAGTTAGCCACAACTTACTGAAATATAAAGAAACCAGTCCAAGAAAAAGAAATATGCTATTGCTTTTTAAGTGAACTATTTTTAGAGTGAGCCAAACATTCAACTCAGGTCTTGCCTATGTGCAGTATAACTCAAATTTAAATATATAACGTATTTATATTTAACCATGATGGGTACTGATCTTATAGCAAGGAGGACAGAGCCAGGAGAAAAGGCACTTTCAGAAAGGATGAAATTGGGCTCACGTGTACATAGGACTAGAGCAGCTGTGTCCAACACAGAGCCCTAACCACATGTGGCCATTGAGGACTTGAAACTGGGCCGGTCTGAGTTGAGATGGACTGTAAAGATAATGTATACATGGGATTTCAAAGACAGTAGGGAAAAAAAGAATGTAAAATATCTCACTAATACTTTAAAAATTATATTGAAATAATAATTTTGTACACATTGGTTAAAACATATTGAAATTAATTTCACGTGTTTCTCTTTACTTTTGTAACGTGGCTACAAGACAACTTAAAATTCCATGTACGGCTCACATTATATTTCCGTTGGACAGCCATGTTATTTAAGACCTCATTCCCTCCATCACACTGGTAGCTGAGCCAGAGTAATATACTAATCCTCATTTAGAAATTCATAGTCATCCCAGAGGACCACAGCAACAACATTATGATCTGTCATTGCCAGTATTCACTGTGCTGAGTTATTTTCCATGTGTTAACTCATTTAACCCTCACATTGACACACACAAAGCCCGAGGTGACATGAGAGCTGCTTTCTGAGTATCGCTGTCGTTGCTTGAATTCTAAACAGAAAGAAACTTCATCAGTCTAGATTCCGTTAATTTGTTATCCTTTAGATGAGAGTGAACACATACCATTATTTTACCTCTAAATGAATAAATAATATGAAAAGATTTTAGGAAGAAATTTAACCTACTTGAAGGGAAAGAAATAAGTCCTTTCTGAACATATAGCAAAATTAATATTAACTTTGTGTGACCACTACAGATGTGTTTTGCCGTTCATTGTAAGGGTCCTTGGAGAGCTGAGCTGATGAAAGAGAACTAGACTGGGAGTTCAGTGCCTCTTCTCATCACCCCGTCACCAACTTGCTGTCACGAACTAGGGCTCTATGGAACACCTCACTTGGCTTCTATGATCCCACATTTTTCAACTGTAAAATGATCTCAGACAAAGTGCTATTTTTAACCCCAAGATTTCATGAAGTCTACGAGACTGGGTTAAATCACCCATTAGTTCTTGAAAATAATTAGACGTCATTTTTCAAATTTCTACAATTCAGACTTTAAGCTAATTTGCTCAGATAGTCTAAGTTCCTCTCTATCTCAGCATTTGTCTTTACCTCCTTCTAGAAAACCATAACAATACTAAAAATGACAAAATTTAGCCAGACCTGGAAAGCCTTTCCTGAAGTCTGTGTATGCCCAATACATGTAGATTTCATGAGTCAAAAAGATTCACCTTTTAAAAATATTTTTATTTCCGTAAGCTTCTAAATATTGAATTCAGAGCTGCCAGGTGCTACTTAATAACGATTTTCCTGTGTCATTGTAAAGCGTTTTAGTTTATTTAAAGGAACTTCTTGCTACATGTCCACAGGTCACAGTTTCCTGCTGCAGAGTAGCTCCCGTCTGCTCTGGAGCCAGCAAGGTTTTCCAGTGTGCAGAAAAATTCCAGTTGACACCCAGCAAATCTTGCTTGTCACATCTGAAATCAGTTTCAGAATGTTTTGGAAAGGAAGATTTCAACACACACTTTAATTGGATATTTTTAGAATTATCACCTACAGGAGAGTTTGCCATCCCCAAGGCTGGTTATTATAATTACTGTCATCATCTCATCGTGGCCATCAACAATAACAACCACACCATTTATTGAGTACTTATTTCATGCCAGGTTCTGCACTAATTATTTAGCCTGCATTATCTTTATTTAAACCTCACAATAATTTTCTGAGGTGAGTATTGGTTGATTTACAATGTTGTGTTAGTTTCAGGTGTACAGCACAGTGATTCAGTATATATATATATATATATATATATTCTTTTTCAGATTCTTTTCCCTTATAGGTTACTACAAAATATTGAGCTTAGCTTCCTGTGCTATACAGTAGGCCCTTGTTGGTTATCTATTTTATATATAGTAGTGTGTATATGTTAATCCCAGCCTCTTAATTTATCCCAACCCCCGGTCCTTTCCCCTTTGGTAACCATAAGTTTGTTTTCCATGTCTGTGAGTCTGTTTCTGTTTTGTAAATAAATCCATTTGTATCATATTTTACGTTCCACATATAAGTGATACCATATGATATTTGTCTGTCTCTGTCTGACTTACTTCACTTAGTATGATAATCTCTAGGTCCATTCATGTTGCTGTTATTTCATTCTTTTTTATGGCTGAGTAGTATTCCATTGTGTATATATACTACATCTTCTTTATCCATTCATCTGTTGATGGACATTTAGGCTGCTTCAGGTCTTAGCTATTGTAAATAGTGCTTCTTTGAACACTGGGGTGCATGTATCTTTTCAAATTAGAGTTTTCTCCAGATATATGCACAGAAGTGGGACTGCTGGATCATATGGTAACTCTATTTTTAGTTTCTTAAGGAACCTCCATACTGTTTATGGTATAGCCATAGTGGCTCCAGCAACTTACATTCCCACCAACAGTGTAGGAAGGTTCCCTCTTCTCCACTGAGGTGAGTATTGTTAATTCTGCTTTGCAGATCAGGAAACTGAGGCTTGGAAAAGTTAATTAATTTGCTCAAGTTTCCACAGTGAGTTGTGGAACTAGAATCTGAACCCATGTGACTCTATAACCCACATTCTTAAACACTATGCTATACTGTACAAGAAATACCTACAACTTGGTAAGAAACCGAAGGATACTAACATATATCCAGAACTGTTAATATTCAGGTTCTCAGAGAAGCATCTCTTCTATTGGCATCGACGAAGCCAGTGGTGAACAAAATCATCTATTATGTATTAAAACTTTATTTTAGGCACAGTGATGAAATCAGAAAAGAAAATAGCAGAACTTCATTCAGGAAAAAAAAGTGTTCTGATAATTACATGTTGTACAATCGTATCTTCATCTATAATGACCAGCAAAGAATTTAATAACAAACACTTCAAGATCCTTTCTTTGCAATGTACAGCATTCACCCAGATGCCTGGGAACAGCTCTGCAGAACTGGAATCAGTCAACATGGAGAGTCCATTAGGATGGAGAAAGGGAGCAGATAAGATTATCTGAGAACAGAGCTCAGCTGCCAGAAGACAAATCAGACCAGGAGCTTGGAGACGAGGAGGAAGGAATGGAAGGAAAGACCAGGAAAGGCCACGGCGGAAACTGGCAGCTGCAGTTGGATGTTCCGCTTCATTTATTTGCAAAATGGTTTATTGCTCTTTATGAAACAATGCATTCCTGTCATGTTAACTCACGGTTTTTCACCGGTACAATGAGGACAGGATATTACCACATTCTCTAGAGGGCTATGAGAGATAAAAGATACAATAAAGTTCTTGGAGCTCTTTCAAGGAGAAATTATTTCAGTTGGAAAGACATCATTTTACCAACACTTCTCTGAATATGATCTCTGAGTATGAACAGCTGATAGTCTTTCTGGTAACAGAGGCAGCCCTCGCCTGCCATCTTGAAGAAAACCAAAGAAAAGAATGCAAATTTAGAAAATAGATATAGAGAAGAGGATTGTTTAATTATAAAAATATTCTTAATGTTACCGAGCAATTTCCCAAAGCATTCCTTTAAGCAGAGTCGCCCTAGTGCCCCTGAGGATGAGAGTGTTCAAGGTCATAATTAGCGTGTGTTGTGTTCCTTCAGAGGAGCCCCAGGCAGCAGAGTGAGGTCTGCAGATGTCTTAGGACCAGTCTGTGGCTGAACCAGATGACTGTCCTTGCCATGAGCTCACATTCTGTGTGTCTGCAGGTTTCCAAAATGTTGAGAAACAGAATGCATTGCTATAGATAACTCCGATGTGGATTCAGTGTCCTGAGCGCTCAGAGGATGGTTCAAATAATCCATTTTCAACCTGCAGATATTTCTGGAGAGTTTTTTAATACTACCGATCCTATCTTAAAATAGCAACACAGCAAACGGCTACAGGTGCTGGTACCACCTGCTTTGAACGCACTCATCTTTCATTAGAATTAGACGGGCACGAAGAGCCGCCAGGCACCTTCAGAGCATCCCTAATTTTTCCAAATTCTTCTTCTCCCTGTGAAATGGATGGTGCACAGCCTCCGTGGAGTTCCTTTGCTAGAACTAGAATATGGTGTTCCGAAGCAGGTAGAGAAATGCCAGAGGCTGCCACCAGCTGAGACCATGAGGATGACTCATTCCACCTGAGTTTGAAAAGGATGGCTAGGGTTCTCGATAAAAACTACCTTCTGTAAGTCTGTTTTTGAGTCAGATGACTTAAATGGATCTAAATGACAGGACGTTAATGGACCTTCTTTGATAGTACTACATTAGCCTGAATATCAATTTTCTTCCTGAGTCGCTGTAGCTTCCCCACTCAGAATGGGGTTTGGGGACAGCACAGTACATGAAAGTGTGACAGAGTAAGTTGCTTTTCAACTGTGTCTTAAAGACAGGGTACAAGCCGGGCTGGCGGGAACGGGAACAGACATCCAAGACAGCTGCAGTGCTTTGCGCAAAGGCAAATGCCCCAAAAAGGTGCTCTGCAAGCCCCCGTGGAAGGAAGGAAAGGGAAGGAAGAAAGGAGGGAGGGAGGAAGGAATACGCAAAAGTGTGAGAACAGATGTGATAAAGGAGACAGAGCATTGGGCTTGGAATGAAGAGAACTGAATTTACAATATTTTGCCACCTACCAGCCCTGTGATCTGGGCTGAATCATTTAACCTCCTGGGCTTCAGCTACTTGATCTATAGCATGGGGATAAGAAACTGTCTATTTTTATTAATTTTAATCTATTAAAATTCTCTATTTTTAATCATATCTATTTTAAAAAAATTCTCAAAACCTGAAAGGCTCAGTTTTTCAACAACCCTTGGAATAAGTCCAGGAACATCTGTGTCCAGTCTGGCATGTGGGGAAATATTCCAGTCTAGGGCCTGGCCACTTAAAGTGTGGTCCCCAGACTAGCAGCACCCATACCACCTGGGAGCTGGTGAGAAATGCAGATTCTCAGGCCCACCCCAGACCCACTGAATCAGAATCTGCACCTTAACAAGATCCCGGTGCTTTGGGCGCACATGAGAATTTTCAAAGCATTGCTCTGGAGCTGTCACTACCTGGCTAAATCATTGTGGGGCAGTAAGGAACCTTCCCATCCCAGGTTCGCCTAAAAGGAAATCTGCTTTCATCTACCTCAAGAAGAGCTGTAAGGAGTTGTCAGGGGCGGCTCATTCAACCCAGATTCCTGCTTCTGTTCACTCATTGATGCAATATCTTAAAGAGTCAGAAGAGCTCAGGAAATGCCAAATTTATTACTGGGGAAGAGCTCTCGGTTTAGGAAAATCTACCTTCAAATCTGGGAAATATTTCAAGGGGCAGGAAAACATTTTGGAAATTCAAAGCTGAGCAATCCTGCTTTCCCACTTCGCATTTTGTCCGTGTTCATGTCACACAATAAATTTTTTCAAAAGTTTTGAGCATGTCGGTGCTTTGTGACCACCTAGAGGAGTGGGATAGGGAGGGTGGGAGGGAGACGCAAGAGGGAGGAGATACGGGGATATATGTATACGTATAGCTGATTCAGTTTGCTATAAAGCAGAAACTAACACACTATTGTAAAGCAATTCCACTTCAATAAAGATGTTAAAACAAAAAAGTTGTGAGTATGTACTATATGCTAAATAAGGAAGGGGAAATATCTCTGCCTTCAAGGTCTTCACATGGAAGAGATTCAGATTAATATAAAAACACCTGTCACTCTGGCAGCTCTGTATACTCTCATTCCAGAGAGTTGCCCAGACTCAGTGTCAACAGCTCACACACAGGTTGGAAACACCCTTGGAAAGTCAGGATTGTGCTGTCTCCAAGCTGGGCATCACTGTAAGTGCTGGACCACGGGACTGATGCAGTCAGAGAAGCCTTGTTCACAGACAATGAGCATGGAAGATGGAAGCAAACGAGAAACTTCCGGAAAGTGAGAAGTGCTGGGAAGCAAATGAATCAGGGCACTGTGACAGAGAGGGCCTGGGGAAAGGGGGTCTTGTTCCTTTAGTGAGGATGCTTCTCCAAGATGAATGACTACTGTGATTCAATTTGGATCACTGTTTTATACTTTGGTTCCAACTAAACTTTTCAAAATAGCACAAAAGTCAGATTTTAGAGTAATGCATCTAGATCTGTGTTCAGTGGGTAGAACCAACAAGATTGGGGAGAAGGTTATGTGTTCAGTTTTGGACACGGTTAGTGTGAGGGCTTGTGTGGCATCCAGTGAGAGTAGTCACGTAGGCAGCTGCTTAGACGGTTCTAAAGCTCAGAGGAGAATTCTAGAATGAACATAAGTTAGGGGCTCCAAGGCATAAAGGGATGCAAGCCACGGGAACGGAGGAGAGCTCCAGAGTGAACATCAGAGTGGTAGGATGAACCAGAAGTGGCTTCCTTGAAGCCAAGGGAGTAGAGTGAGAGTTTCAGGAAGGATGGGGTAGTCTGCTCTACTGACCTTCTCCCCACTCAGTTCCTCCTCCAAGTTCCCTATCTTGGGAAGCAGAAATGTTCTCCAGCAAGTTACCCAAGCCAGATACCTCCAGTCATTCCTGAAATCTCTTCCCTCTGTTCCCCATAATGACTTTATCATCAGGTCATGTTGATTCGACCCACTAAATATCGTTGAGTCCACCTTCTGTCTGCTTCCACTCACACAGCCCCGGTCCAACTACCGCCATCTCTTGCCTGTACTATTGCGGGAGCCCCAGACAGTCTCCGTGCGTGTACCATCCCTCACTCCAGTTCATACTTTTCACAAAAGGCTGGGTGAGCCTTTTCATAAATTCATATTTTCATGTCACTCCCCTGCTTAAAACCTTTCCATGACTCTCCTTTGCTCTTGAGATAAAGGTCAACATCCTTCTCAAGACCTATGTGGTCTTGCATGGCCCCCCCACCTCTTCTCGTCTTACTTTCTGCTCTCCAGCCTCTCTGGGCTTTTCTGTTCTTGTTTTTGTTTTAATTCTGTATTTCATTGAATCTAAGATGTCATCATTTGTAAGACAGGTACTGATTTCAGAGATTTTTAATTTAAAAAAATACATCTTATAATTGGTAGAACACAGTCGTCCCAGGAACCACCCTGCTCCTTCCAAATGCAGGGTGTTTGCTCCCAATTCCACACTTCTCCTTTCACCTGGGAACCTTTTTCTCAACCCTCAAGTCTCAGTTTATGCGTCACTTCCTCAGGGAGGCCCTGTCTGACCAGCACCCCTCCCAGACCAGATTAGGACCCTCAAGATGCACCTCATGGTACACTGTCATTGTCAAAGCACTTGTCCTGGTGAGAATAAACCAGCTGTTTGTACAGTGATGTGTTTAAAGTCTGTCTCCCTTCATAGGCTGTGGACTCAGAGAGCAGGGGCAGGGTCTGCCCTTCCAACCACTCTATCCTCAGCAGCTAACACTTCACTTCATCCTCACAGCACAATAAGGCAGATCTAATAGTTTTTCCCTTTGGAGAGAGGAAACCAAGGTCACAGAGAGATAGCTACTCAGGTCCCATGGCTCCTGATTTGAACCCACAGAATCTGATGCAGATCCTGGTCTCTTAATGACTCTATCTTGTACTACGTCTTGGTGTCTAGTAGGTCCTCAATACATATTTGCTGAATGAATAAATGAACAACATTTTCAAAAAGATAAGTATTATAAAAGTTAATTGTTAATGAAAATTCAGTAACTAGGAGAAATAATCAGACTAAGGAGTTAGTTATAGATACGCTTAGAGACAATTTCAAATTCTGATCAAACATTGATTACAAATAAGACGATGATACTGTCTTACTCCATTATGCGTGGTTGACTATTAACCTCATCACTCTACAGAGTCCTCTGTTCCTGACAGCATTTCCTGTCATACAGTTCCTTCCTTCCTTCTTTCCTATTTCCCTTCTCCTTTTTGCTCCCTGCCTCTCTCCTTGCCCTCTTTCTTCCTTCTTCAGGAAATGTGCATTGAGCATCTATTATCTACTGAGGTATTTGTGAGGCACGGGGTACATATTGGTGAATAAAACAGCACAGCCCCTGCCCTGAGAGGGTATATAGTCTATAGAAGGGAGATTGAATACATAAGCCAACAGATGTGTGATTATGGGAGTGTGATCCCTATTAAGAAGAAAACAGGGACTTCCCTGGTGGTCTGGTGGCTAAGGTTCTGCGCTCCCAATGCAGGGGGCCTGGGTTCAATCCCTGGTCAGGGAACTAGATCCCACATGCTCCAACTAAGAGCCCACATGCCGCAACTAAAGATCCCACATGCCGCAACTAAGACCTGGCGCAGCCAGATAAATAAATATTAAAAAAATTTTTTAATGAAAACAGTGCTCAGTGACAGAGGAGAGCAGAATGGGAAGGGAGGGGTCTTTGGGATGGGGAGGGTGAAGAACTCCCTCCAGGGCTGTGGGTGGAGAAGCCAGCCCTCATGAAAGTGTGGGCCACGAGCCAGGGGAGAGCATCTTGGAGCAGGGAGGCCCTGGAGGCGGTGGACAGAAGCCAATGTGGCCGGGGCCTGTGATAAAGGGGAGCAGCCTTCATCCAATGCAGGGAACCAATGGGAAGTCTGCAGAGGATGTTGGGCAAAGGGGTGGCATCATTATGATTTTTAAAGATTACACTTAAGATTCCATGGATAATAAGATTAGACGGACAGAGAGAAAGGAATAACACTAATAAAGACCAATAAGGATAGAACTGCTATCCAAGCCCAAGAGGGCAGGCTTACACCAGGATGGGTTGGTGAGTGGAAAATCAGTGCTCCTATGAAGCCTAGACCTTCTTGGCAGACAGAGAGGAGGAGAGGCAAGGGTCTGTGTCGCTAATTCCCCCCGCCCTGACTTTGCCTTCTGTGTCCAGCACCCACTGTGCATGACCGTCCTGGGTGCAGGGCTCCAAGGGTACAAAATTCCTGCCCTCTGCACAATTAAGGCAAAGAAGAGGGAGATGGCCAGTGTAAGGCTGACTCCTAACCCGGAATTCAAGACATCTCCCTTCAGGCCACCACACCTGATCACTGCCTGCTTCTCTCTTAGGGAGTTGGGAATTTCCAGCATTAGTGAGAAACTGCCACTGGGAAAGAAGTTAAAACTCTAAAAAACTGGAAATCCTTACGAACCATGCTGGAGAAGGAAAGCTACTACTTAGCATCCTGTTCCTCTGTAGGACGTCCTGGGTACTGTCTCCCCCTGCTGCCATCTGACTCTGACAGCGACCCCTGAGGTTATATCCACTTTAGAGTTGAGGCAGCCAACACTCCACGTGTGCCTAACATCACATAACTAGAAAAATCAGTGGAAGGAAGTGACCGGAACCCACATCTAGTCCCATAAGGGGAGACTGGGGGGGAAAAAAAGGCAAGTGAGAAGAAGAGAACTGTAAACACTGCCTCAAAGTCTCAAAGTGGAAGCAAGCGGCGGGGGTTAGGATGCGGTGACACGTGCCTGGAGCCCCTGAGGCCTGTCTTGAAGAGCAGTGGAGCAGAGGGAAGCCGGGCCAGCGGGCCGATCGCTGTTATCACAGGGACACAGGCAGCTGCATCCCAAATGGGGCCCTGAAGGAGTTTCCTATGAGATGCTGAAAGCTCAACAATGCTCACTTATGGCCTTGACGTGAGAACTCGAGCACTGCAGTTTGGATAATTTAAGCCCAGATAGGATCTACGGCAGGTTTGCCTAAACCCGAAAAAGGAGCTGAAATTCTCTATGCAAGCAGCGCATTGTTTTTATGATTGACACTTCCAAGAGATTTTTATCACATAGCATGTCAAATATTTGTTTTCATCCATACGATCACTAAAACTTATACGAGACACCCACTGCTAGCTAGATGTTGGGTACACACAGCATCAGCGTTATTGGAATCAGGCAAAATGTTTGTCTACCAACAGCAATATGTTCACAAGAAATAAGCTTTCTTTGCTTTTCTTGCCTAGACTACATCTCCCTTTCCAAGTAATTGCATCTGACTATGAGTCTTCAGCAAACAGGAGTCTTTTTCGGAACAGACACTGTGAGTAGCCAAACACTTTGCACTTGAAACTACACCCAGTCACACCCACGTCTGTTCATTTTCCTCTAATTCAACCCTACTTCCTGGCTTTGCCAGGAGCTTAGAACTCTTTATCTCATAATCTGTCATGTCATTCGTTAAAAAAGAGGAGAACGTGGCATCCCCCCACCATATTTTATCTGGCCTCATTCATGTCCTTATGGACTGAATTCATCGTAGATTTTCTTCCATTCTAGTGTTGCATGGCTCTATAGGATGCATTTGCAAGGAGATGCACCACCACCCCCATTCCTGCCCCAGCAAAGAAAGTTGTATAAAAGCAGGACATCACCTCAGCCGGATGCACAAGTAACGATGAGACTAGCCAGCTATTTCTCTCGGTTCTTTAAGATATGTTAACAGTTTCCTGTCAGCACCCACGCAACACTTCAGTATCCAATAACCGACATAAAACACCAGGCATGTGTGGCGCACCCGTGAGGTCCTTGCTTCTAGAAGTGACGATATGTCAGGCATGAGCTGCCTGAAGAGGAGTGACACCCCGAAAGTACGAAGTTCAATCCTGTTTGAGCTATAAACCAGTCACAAGACAACTTACAGGGCAGCAGGGACTGTGGGGCATTCATTAAGAAATGACGCATTATGTAATTTTACTGAACGTAACCTCCATATGGAACATCTGTTCCCGGGCCACACAGTAAAATGGGCCCTTTTTTGCCCCGACTGCTTAGAAGACAAGGGTCCTCCTGTTTCCACACTGCCACCCCTCATTCTTTTCGTATGGGTTGTATTTCATGATGATGTATTACTTCTGCCGGAAATGAGTGGTTATCCAGCAAACGCGTGCATTCACCCTATAAGACGAGGAGTACATGCTGAAAGGTCACCAAGGTCACGGCCAATTCTATTGACAGCTGAAAACAGTTAAAACGACTTTCTTTTTTTTAACCACCCAGGCAGGACCCAAAAGGGAACAACATGGCCAAAATTTTCCTTCTGGCTCAGAAATCTGAACTCGATCCAAGCATTCCCTCACCCTCTCCCCACTCCCTCCAAAAAAGCGGATGGCTCACAATGTCTTTTGACATCGTCCTACTTCTTCCATGTGGGATCGAGGAGAGGACTTTAGGGAACATAGGGACGAAGGCGTTTTGTCAAAGGGATCAAAAGCAGCCCTTCCACTGTGTAGCTGGATAAGACCCCAAAGCACTGGCCCCTCTGATCGCCCGGTATACAGGCTGGGTGATGTGGACCATTTCCCTGGAAGCTGGGGCCACTCCTTCCTGGCATGAGTGAAGGTGCAGCTCAGGTCTTTAAGGCCTCTTCCTCTACAAACAAGTTTCTGGATTCCTAATAAGTTCTAAAGGTTTAATAAATGAATGAAAACAGGAGTTATTGCATATACTCAGCCAAACTCTATCTATGATCAGGCTGCATCAAAGCCCCCCAAATTACTGGAAGTGACAAAACTTGCCAGTTTTGACTGACGCATGGTGTTATCTCTAGCTAAAAAAACCATCCTGGGAACAAACATCTTTACATGTAAATACACACTGAAGGCAGCACAATCATTGCCGTGTCGTGCCAACTTAGAAAGTCGGCATAGAATTTATATCTAAAATGTTACATGTGTGCTCTTCTACGTGGTGCTGCAATGTTGCCACTTTTTGCGTTGAGGTGCTTTGCACACACTGGTCTTTTGATTCCATGAGGTGCCTGTGATCTCAGCACAGAGGAGCTCTCGCTAAATACCTGTCGAATGGATAAGGCCAGGCTTCTACACCACTCTGTGTATCTTCAAAGTCACTTTGGCTCTGCTTTTCCTCAAAGTGACTCCGCCTGATTTGGTGGCTGGTGCGCCTGCATCACAGGCTGGGTTTAGCTGTGAGGCCCCATTCAGCTCACTCACTGTACAAGGAAAAAGAAAATGTGCCTTTCTGCCTATGGTAATTTCTGGCCTTTTGAGAAGGAACCACGGCTCCACCATCATCAGGCTAGGAGTTCCTCTTCCAGAGCTGAGACACGAATGTTTGTTTGGAAAATTAATGAGCTGAATGAGACTGGAATCCCAGATAGTACATTAAAAACATCATCATCCTCATCATCCCTTTCCTTGAATAGCAGGGATGCCAGATTGAGCCCAGATCAAAATGCAGATGTATCTGAGCGCACTGCGAGGGGACCTCCAGGAAACAAAGGATGAAAATTGTGAGTGTAAATGCTCAATAAATGGTTCCAAATGCATCGATGATAGAAACGTTTTCTAGCAGATTGCTTTTTCATTCAATGGATCTCAAAGGTCCCACATTTCATTCTGTGTGAGTTAACAGATTCCATAGAGACTAGGGCTGTAATCACGACATGAATGAGGTCCCAGCCTTTTACTGTTTCTATCATACAATGGGAACAACTGTATTTCTGGGCCAGCCAACCCCCATTTACTTTCAGTTCTGGTGAAATCAGCTGAGAATGTATTGCAGTTTATTTTATTCAAGTTCTGTGCCCATAAAGGTCTTCAATTACTTAACCCACAATAGGCCCAAATCCAAAATGCCTCTGGACCTCTAACTGGGAGGCTCTGCTAACCCAGGCCTTACCTTTTCATGGGCTTGGGTGAGCACTCTCTCTCCAGATTGGAGGATGTGTGCTTCACGTGCATTGCGTTATAGGAGGTGTGAGTGTAGTCATTTTCATCGCTGTAGTCAGGGCCGAGTAACGTCCGGGCCCAGGTTCCCATGTCATAAGGAGGAAGGGTTCCTCCAAATTCAGACGGCAAAAATTCAGGGTGTATTAGCTGGTGGAGACTGTTTAAGTTGTTTCCATGCAGGAAAATCTGGAAAGAAAAAATAATTAGCAAGGAAAACATCCAAAACTTATGACCAAGCATTTAATCGAATACACAATCTAGCAGTGACAAAGTGGATGCGCTGCTGGTGATCACGGGGTTTAAAGAGGCGTTCAATTTTGTGTCTGTAGCTTAGTCTGCATAAAATGTTAATTTATTGCTCAGAAAAGGGCCTGAATTAATAGTCCTTAAAAATGAAGTTCATGAACAAATTGGGTATTACTTGGCCATGGCCCAAATTTACACGTACGACGTCATCTCTTAATTATCCCTGCTGATGAAAAGAGTAGGGATGCAGCCCATCCGAAACCATCGAGTCATGCTTCACACACAGCTCCACATTGCTGTGTTCTCCCCCGGCGTACCCTCTGAACCCTCCTCAACCCTCCCCATCCTTCCCAAGCCTACACCCAGTGGCAACTTCTTTCTCAGTCTGTCCCCGTGGCACCTGCCCACTCTGGTTCTCCCCTCTTCCCTAAATTAACTCTTCATTGTGTGATGACTTCTAGTTTTTTCTGATTTGTTCATTTATGTCTTGCTTCCCCATAGCAAGAAAAGAATGCTCAGGAAAAGGGACAGTGTCGTCTTTCTCTTTTAACACTCTCCTAGCTCCCAGGGTGGTGTGGGCACAAGGAAAAAGCTCAGTGAATTCTTAGTCAGTGGAACTGAAAACTGGGACCTGAGAATTTACCGTGAGATATTTTTGCAACGATTTTCTATTTTTGTCTGGATTTGCCAATACCCTCAACAAACAAGTTTGCATCTTCTAAGCATATGATAGATGGTGATGGAAATTAGTCAAGCAGGGGAGAAAACACCCCCAAATAACATTTTCAAACAGATCTATAAAGTGGATAAGCCACAAGTTGATGATTACCATTGCCTGCGATTTAGGAATTGACTCCTGAAAGTTTATCTAAAGGGCATCTGTATAATGACATCGGTTCCCACACTTCTTCAAGTTGCAGGCTTAATGCGCGTAAACTGTACTCAAGTATAGGGCCATCAATTACACACACACACACCCCCCCATACTTAACCATGATGAAGGGTAACTGTGATTTTTAAAATACATAGAGTATAATAATATGCCATATAAGTATATTACGCTACATACCACATACTACAGGCATCCCTTGTTTATTGTGCTTTACTGCACTTCACGGATATCATGCTTTTTATAAATCGAAGGTTGTGGCAACCCTACGTCAGGCACATGGCATCAAGTCCATTGGTGCCATTTTTCTAACAGCGTTTGCTCTCCTCATGTCTCTGGGTCACATTTTGATAATTCTCTCAATATTTCAAACTTTTTCATTATTATTATATTTGTCATGGTGATCTGTGATCAGTGATCCTCGATGTAACTATTACACTTTTTTTTTACACTTGTTTTGTATTTTTAATTAAGGTATGAACTTTTTTTTAATAAAAATTTTACTTTTAAAATTTAATAATTATTAACATTTATAACATATTTACGTTGTTTTGGACAATTGTGCATTAATAGCATTTTTATGATTACCCAACTTAAAAGAAAAAATTTTGATACTTAAAGCATTAGGGTCATGGGTAATCAAAGAGTAATTTAAATTTATATACATATTTTTGTTGCAAAGAAATGTAACAGGGTGACCGATAAAATGCTTTTCAGTATAAAAAAATGTTATATGAGGCTATGATTTGGTGGGGGAAGTATAATGGAAACACAAGTTCAAGGAGAACAAAAAGAACATGTAAAGTTTCTGACTGTTAATGAGGAATTTGTTTAATAATTTTTTTAACATCTTTATTGGAGTATAATTGCTTTACAATGGTGTGTTAGTTTCTGCTTTATAACAAAGTGAATCAGCTATACATATATCCCCATATCTCCTCCCTCTTGCATCTCCCTCCCACCCTCCCTATCCCACCCCTCTAGGTGGTCACAAAGCACCGAGCTGATCTCCCTGTGCTATGCAGCTGCTTCCCACTAGCTAGCTATTTTACGTTTGGTAGTGTATATATGTCCATGCCACTCTCTCACTTCGTCCCAGCTTACCCTTCCCCCTCCCTGTGTCTTCAAGTCCATTCTCTACGTCTGCGTCTTTATTCCTGTCCTGCCCCTAGGTCCTTCAGAACCTTTTTTTTTTTTTAGATTCCATATATATGTGTTAGCATACGGTATTTGTTTTTCTCTTTCTGACTTACTTCACTCTGAATGACAGTCTCTAGGTCCATCCGCCTCACTACAGATAACTCAATTTCGTTTCTTTTTATGGCTGAGTAATACTCCATTGTATATATATGCCACATCTTCTTTATCCATTCATCCAATGATGGACACTTAGGTTGTTTCCATCTCCAGGCTATTGTAAATAGAGCTGCAGTGAATATTTTGGTACATGACTCTTTTTGAATTATGGGTTTCTCAGGGTATATGCCCAGTAGTGGGATTGCTGGGTCATATGGTAGTTCTATTTGTAGTTCTTTAAGGAACCTCCATACTGTTCTCCATAGTGGCTGTATCAATTTACATTCCCACCAATGGTGCAAGAGGTAAGGTATGAACATTTTTTTAGACATAATGCTACTGCACACTTAATAGAATACTTTATCACAATACTCGCCTTTTGCGGTGGTCTGGAACCGAACCCGCGATATCTCCGTGGTGTGCCTGTTTATTGTAATGTACTATATAAGTACATAATAAATACTTGCTACTTTGTTCTGTTGTACTGATTTTAACTTGTGATGTAATGACATCATTTAAGGAGGAAGGGGACAAGAAGCTAAGTGTTAAAATTCTTCACAAGAATACTGTAGCACTTCAGAAAACAATGTACATTTTCTGACACTGGATTGTTGGCTATGACTGAATTTTAACAAGAATTTTTTTGAAGAAATTCACATATTCTGGCTTTTGCAAAATGTCTCACTGGAGGAATTGTAGTATTTGAAGCATGGAAAAGCTGGAGCAAAATACTGGCCCTGGTACCCACCCACGCAACACTTCCAGTTCTTAGAGGAGAAGGAGCGCTGTTGAAACTGGCCCTCTCTCCGGGGGTCCTGTGGGGTGGAGGAATTCAGCAGGTAGGAGGTGGAATCCCCACCTGTCAGATTCTGTTCTGCACCCAGAGCTTCAGAAACCCCCTTCAGTGGCATAGCACAAATGTCGATTGCTTTGTGGGAGGAATTCCCACTGGATCCTTCTTAAGTAGAAAATGAAGCCAGTGGAAAGCATGAAGCCACACTGGGAACAGTCTAGGGTACTTCTCTGCCCGTATCACTGTCGTGAACCCCAGACAGATTGCAGAATGTTCCAGAATGTCTCTGCCTCTTGGGGCTGGTGAATTCTAGTTCCCAGTTCCACACTCATTTGGGGACAGCGGAATTACCCCGTATCCCATACCCTACTGCCGTGTTTCCTAAGGATCTGGAAGCATCTGAAGTCTAGGAGTTAGGAAACCTGCAGAGTGTGTATGGGAGGGTGTCCCTCACATCGTCATTCCCCCCCGAATACTCAGAGCTCTTCCCCAGCACGGGGTCCCTGGGGCATAGAGGCCTATGTAAGGCACTGTAAGACTGACCCTGGTTCCTTTAAGAGGTGATGTCCCTGAGCCAGGTGATAGCTGAAATCGGAAAGCTTACAAGAAAAGAGAGCTAAATGGGAAAGAGAAATGGGTGTCATGGAGTCTCTAGTACATGAATGGCTTTATGCGATCTGTCTCATTAAATTACTCCAGCCACTCTGTGATGTGGGTGTTAGTTTTTCCATTTTACAAATGAAGAAACTGAGATTCCGAGTGGTTAAAAAATGTTCGGTTTCTCAGCTAATCAGAATGCCATGAAAAAATACCCAGCTCTGGTGGAAGAGGCTGGCTTCCCAAATGTCATCAGCTGACACAATCAAGATTTTAAAAGCCTTCTTCCTACGAGCTCTATTATTTCCAAAGAAGAATGCTTTCCCAGTCTCAAAGGTGATGGAGCTGGCAGCTATGACCCAAGAGCCATGGGGAAAAATACGAATCATCAGTATTCTTCGTAGCAATAATATATTCACAGGACAAAATGCTAGCTCTTAAAATATTCTACGAACAGGAAGCTGCTTGACTCCATATTTCCCACAAGCATTTACAGTAAAAGGGGCATCTGGTATTTGCATGCCTTCCATGTTTCCTTTGGTTTGTCACCCGGACTGTAAAATAACTCAGTTACTCAATTACTGATTAAATCCAGGCCATTTGCAAACTCCAGCTGAGGCTCAAATGCTCAGGGACTACAGAAAAGCAGGAAAAAAAACAATGAAAAATACAGAGAGAGGGAGAGAGAGAGAGGGAGAGAACAGGCTTAACTGTAACTGTGCCTCTGAATCCCCCCTTTGGGTTTTTGTTTTCATTACCCGTTTCCTGGTCTTGTCTTTAAGGAATGGCTTGATGAGCGTATACAGGGCATGAATGTACCAGGGCTGGTTGACAAAATGGACTCCTCCGAAGCGGGCAGGAAAGCTGTCCTGGGTGGAAAGAAAGAAACGCACACCAATGAGCGCACATCACAGGTTAGAGGGGAGCAGCCTGCTTCTTCTCTCAGACTGAAGCATCAGCTAGCGGAGGGAGAGACAGGAAACACACTTACTTCCCAGCTGTTAAGGTCTTCTCTGTTCCCCTTGCCTCCCTCTTCCCCCAAGGCTCCACAACTGAGAAATCATACATCAGGCCTGTCTTTTCCAAGTCACAATTATATGACCTCCGACATGACACCAGAGCGTTTGCAGCCCAGATAGTGAAGGAGTTGGGATTCTTCGTAGTGTCAGGGCACCAAGGCTTCAGTTCCCATGAGCCCTACAAGATGGCTGTCTTTACCCTTTACCCTCATTCTCTGCTCTCCGGCTCCAGCCCTCTCCACTGGGTGATCATGACAGTAACTCAACTTTCTGGGTGATTGAAGCTGTGTGGGGAGGGGTTGGAATAGGATTTCAAAGGCTCTTCAGAGATGGGGCTCTCTGAAATCCTCCAAAGTCTGACAGCATCCAACATCTGTGGCTCCTTTTCACAGATTTCAGAACTGACTCCTTACTTCAACCTGGGATCCACACAGTAGGTCCCAGGGACAGACATTTGCTCATTGATGGGCTAGTTGATTCCCCTAATTGAGGTCCTCCTTTTCTGCACCTGAACACATTTTGTAAATATCAGGAAATAAGAGCATTTTAAAAAACGCTTTCAATTTTAGAATCCAGCTCAGGGCATAAGCTTACACTTTAGAAGCCGAGAAGCTGCTCTGCATGCTAATTAGATCCACAGAACAAGGGACCTTGACCATAAAACCTGAACTAGTCCCACAGCACCAGGTCCTGAGTTCCTGATATAGAGCTTCCAAAGATTGCATTCGTGTGGTTAATGGCATTAACAAAGAAGGAACATCTAATGCAATTCGAATTGCCAAGTGCGCTGGCAATCAATTTCATTGCAACAAACATCTTTGTAGAATGTTAGCAAGATGGGATGAAAGCAGAAGGAGCCTCGTTATCTGAGCTAACAGTTCAGGCCACTAGCTGCTCCTTGCGGTATATGACATGCCCTGCCTGGGTCTTTTTTAGTCACAAAGAATGAGGGTTATTAACTTTTTTCAGAACCCTTTGAGTCTATAGGCTCCATGGGCACCTTCTACATTGAGACCTAGTTTCCAATGTAAGTACATGGACCTGTGCTTAAAGGTCAACCTTCAAAAAGTTTAACAATAATTTTGCCTCTATCTAGACATTTTACAGAGTACAAAGGAATTAAATATTTTGAAGGGTAAACTAGACAATTTCAGTAAAAGGTCTTTGTTTTGAGGAGTATGTATTTTTTCTTTTGTTTATTCTATTTTTAAAAAAACTTAATGAAACCACCAAGTAAGGTTGGAGAGACCATTTATACCAATTTGCACATTTGTCATAATCTCTCACTATTCCAAATGTAAATTTAGAAAAGTAGAAGTTCTTAATAAGGTTTTCTTTTCTCTTTCAGGTACAGTTTGGGATCTAAAAATTCTTTGGTTTCTTAAAAAGCAAGACCTTTCCCAGAAGGTTTTCTTTGCAATGAGCACTAAGCAATAACCTCAGTCTTTTAGGGCCTTTTGAACTTGTTATCCAGAACTAAGAATAACTATAATTCATTGTCTTACATGCTAAACATGGGTTCTGGAGCTGTAGAAGGAGAAAAAGAGCAAAGAGTTTATCTGTAAACCAGGGCTTTACTATCCTTTTCTTTTCTTTTCTTTTTTACGTCTTTATTGGAGTATAATTGCTTTACAATGGTGTGTTGGTTTCTGCTTTATAACAATGTGAATCAGTTATACATATACATATCTTCCCATATCTCTTCCCTCTTGCGTCTCCCTCCCTCCCACCCTCCCTATCCCACCCCTCCAGGCGGTCACAGAGCACCGAGTTGATCTCCCTGTGCTATGCGGCTGCTTCCCACTAGCTATCTACCTTACGTTCGGTAGTGTATATATATGTCCATGCCTTTCTCTCGCTTTGTCACAGCTCGCCCTTCCCCCTCCCCATATCCTCAAGTCCATTCTCTAGTAGGTCTGTGTCTTTATTCCCATCTTACCCCTAGGTTCTTCATGACATTTTTTTTCTTAAATTCCATATATATGTGTTAGCATACAGTATTTGTCTTTCTCTTTCTGACTTACTTCACTCTGTATGACAGACTCTAGGTCTATCCACCTCACTACAAATAGCTCAATTTCGTTTATTTTATGGCTGAGTAATATTCCATTGTATATATGTGCCACATCTTCTTTATCCATTCATCCGATGATGGACACTTAGGTTGCTTTCATCTCCTGGCTATTGTAAATAGAGCTGCAATGAACATTTTTCAATAGGACCAACAAGAAGGTTTTTATTTCTATTGAGAGTCTATTATATAATATATTTCTAGGTTGGTCAAGTGGAAGAAAACTCTGTAAATACTACTGCAAAGGCACTAGGTAAAATCTCAAAGAAAACATTAACCTTTACAAAATATCTAGAGACTCCTAATTTTTGTCTGTGGAATCTCAGTCCTCAAAGACAGCAGCACTGTCTTCTATTTGTGTCAGAAGAGATTGAAAGAAAACAGGGCTGAGACCCATCAGTTGTCTGTGGGTTGGCCCTGGCTTGGAGTCTGCCATCTTGAAGGCATGGGATCTTATTGATCTCATTCAGGTCGGCAAACGAATATGTGCAGATAACCACATGTAACAAGGCTCTCCTGTGTAATAAGGGCAATGTGCAAATGGTATGGTTATCCTCGAATGAGCCTGACTGCATTATTAATTATTGTGTGTGTGTGTGTGTGTGTGTGTGTGTGTGTGTGTGTGTATTGTGCAAAGGGAAGGATGAGGGAAGGGAAAATTAGAAAACAGAGGGCTCTTTTAAGCAATGCCCATCATTCTTGGTCGTTTTGCCTGATCTCATTAGCAAACCACAGATAAATGGGAAGTTGTCTGTCACGCAAATGTCTCCCAGGACCCCAAAGGAGTCCACCACCCTCACGAAGGTGCATTTCTTAGGGGCTGGAGCAGACCTGTCTCAAGATGGTAAACCTTGATTCCATGACAGTGTGACATTTTGTTTTTCAGAGTTCTTGGTGACTACAGAGTCTGCTCCAAAAACATACCCCAGGTTCAAGAACGTGGCATTAATTTCTGTGTATTTCATGCATTTATCAATAAAGATATAATTTTGAATTATAAACATATTCAAATCATTAAAATCATCTTTTCCCTAGTTTATTTTAAATTAATTTATTTCCTTATTACAAAAAATATACCCATTCTAGAAGAGTACAAAATTGATTTAAAAAATTATTTGAAAAATTAGAACATACAAAAAGATAAGAAAGAAGAAAAGAAAAAACACCTACCATCCTACTGCGAAAGACTATGTTACTTACTATGTTCTATGATTCAGGACAGGCTGTGTTATGTTATAGTCACACACAACCCCAGCTTTTTATCATTTAGAACTGGAAAGATTTCCTTCTCGTTCACACAGAATATCCTTGCAGGGTTGGCGGGAGCCGGGCTTGACTTGTTCTTGGCCAGGGATGCAGCCTCCCCGTCTGGAACAGGGCAGCCACAGTGGAGGGAAACAGCGTGGGGAATCGCACCTTAGCTCTTCAGGTTGGCTGCCAGAAGTGACATGCTTCACCTGTCACATTTTACAGGCCAAACACGTGGCTGACTTCTAGGGTGTCAGGAAGTATAATTCTACCATGTGGCTAGTAAAGACCAGAAGTGCTGGTGAACAGCACTAATGATTACCCAAGCTCTCCTTTCCTTCTTCCCTTCCCTTCATTTCCGGTATTCCCTCCTTTTCTTCCTTCTTTGCTTTCTAAAGGGGATCATGTTTTTACATTGGACAACTGACGGCCTGCTTGATACTCGTGGAATAATATCAAATAATACAAGGTAGAGTTTACAGAGGCGAGGGGAAGACAGAAAATTGCCTTTGTGTAATGACTGGTTTACTGTCTTTAATTCCTCACTGAACAATCAGTTCAGACCTTGCACCTCTTTTTTTTTTTTTTTTTTTTTCAGTACGCAGGCCTCTCACTGTTGTGGCCTTTCCTGTTGCGGAGCACAGGCTCCAGACGCGCAGCCCCAGCGGCCATGGCTCACGGGCCCAGCCGCTCCGCGGCATGTGGGATCTTCCCAGACCGGGGCACGAACCCGTGTCCCCTGCATCGGCAGGTGGACTCTCAACCACTGCACCACCAGGGAAGCCCCAGACCTTGCACCTCTTCAATTCAGCACATACTTATGAGTGTCGACTACAGGACAAACACTGGATTATATTCTTTGAAGCACTTGGCAGAAATGGCCATCGCCACGGCCTTCTGGTACTTTGACTCCTTCTCCCTCCTTCTCTCCCTGAGCTCTACTCATGCCCTCGGCTGCTGAGGTCAGGTTTGTGTTCCTTGGTGTCCTTTTTTTAAATTTACAGTCATGCTTCTCTAATATTTTTCTTTGGAATAGTGGTGACACAAGAGGTAGCTTGGCGTGCTAACATCGCTATAATCAATCCTTCCTCTAAACCCCAAGTCACTCAAATACATGTTCTCACTAGATAATCTACAAGCATATCTTCCAAACTAACTAATATTCTAACTCCACATTCAAAGAGTGCTACCTCTAAATCCCTCCTAAATGGAATACTGGCTCAATGATTGACCAGGAAATCTGAAGCTAGGATCCCCTCTTTGCTCTCTGAATATTCAGAGAAGGTTATTCTCACCCATCTGCCTTATTTTCCTACACCAGATAAAAATCAGAGCATTCAAGGGTTACTAAAATAAGGATCTGATACCCGAGAGTGTAGGAAGTAGGGTGGAGATATGGGGATATACGTATATGTATAGCTGATTCACTTTGTTATAAAGCAGAAACTAACGCACCATTGTAAAGCAATTATACTCCAATAAAGATGTTTGAAAAAAAATGAATGAAGGAGGAGCCAGTGACCAAGAGAGTGGTGGGGTGATAAGAAATAGGTCTGAACATGTGGGGAAAAAAATTTTTTTAAGAAATTGGGAAAGCCAGTTGAGTGGGATAAATCAACTAGGAAAGAGAAGGAGATAGAGGAGGTTCTACTGTACATTCTATTGTTCAGAAATGTAACTGTGGAATGAGTATTGGAGATGGGACTTTACTGTGGAAAATAAGAGGGTGAACCAGAGTCACAGCATCATGGATGTGGCATGACTCTTTCAGAGCCGTGCAAGGTACCTGGGCTTAGGACTGAGGTTAATTAAAGAATCAAGATCAGCTCCCTAGAAGGAATTCCCAGGGAGAGGATAACTGTTAATGCCCTGCGAGACTGATAAATGGGTAACAAGAGAGAACCTTGTGGTGATGAAGGTGTTCTGTAACTTGACTCCACTGATGTCAATATTCTGGTCGTGCTAGTGCTCTGTAGTTTTGCAAGATGCTACCAGTGGAGGAAGCTGAATAGAGGTTGTACAGACTCGCTCTGTATTTTCTCCTACAACTGCGTGTGAGTCTACAATTATCTCAAAATAAAATCAAGGAATATGATTACTGTGAATATTTCAAAACTCCCCAGTAGGAGTAGCCATTTTTCTAAGTATAGTAGAAGCTTTTCCAAGGCTAATCTTTTCTGCCGTATGTGAAGTGTTAAACAAAGAATGCCAAGGTAAACGGTAAGGCACAAGATACACTGCAGGACACTCTCAGGGGCTCTCCTCTCTTTTCTTTGGGCGTCTGGAGCAGCACTAAGTGATTCGTGCAGTCCATTAGAAAAATCCTTCATTTCTAAATGGGCACTACGTTTGCACTTCATTTTCACACCGCACGATTCAAGCGTCACTCAGCTGCCTTTTCTTGTGTTTGATCAAGATTTAGGAGCAACACGGTACAGCCGAAACTATTTCCTCTCTCTTTCCTTGACAATCAGTTACAGATGTTACTGGTGGCAGTTGGCCCAGTTTCCTGCTGGATAATAAAGCACTTACTAGCGATATTCACTAAGTTCCTAATGCCTGCAGGCAAACATACTTCCAACAGGGTTCAAGACACACCTGACCTCAAAATCACATTGCCTGGCAAGGCTTGGGAAGCTCTGCTCAGTCTGGCTGTCTCTAACTCCCATCCTTCCTCTCTTCTTCTACTGCACTTATGTGGAAACCAGAGCAGGACCACTCAAATTCACAGATACTATGCCCTCTGCCCATCTATTAAGATTCCTCGGAAAACCAAAGGCAAAGAAGGAAAGAGGGAGAGGATGAGGACATGAGCTGTGTTTTAGACCGTCTGCTTCTTCCCCGTGGTGACTCTGAGTGTCTTTCAGGACCTTGGCTGAAGGCCTCCATTCATTCACCCAACTGCATGTATGTAGGTCTGAAGGCAACACGAGGACACAAGCATGAAGTTGGGATTTGGTTCATGTCCTACTAATGACACCCATTTCCCACATCAAAGCAGACAAATAAAAACATTTTCAGCAGCATAAATGGGCTTCCCTGATGCAAGAGAGCCTTCTAAAAATGCTATATTTCATGGTGATGGGTTTCTGTTACACCACGTGGTACTCATTAGTGTGAAAGTCACATATCCACCTATTGGCAAGGAAATGGAGAGCTCATGCAGTAACAGCGACACACCAGATGCTTTACGTAGCAAGTCAGTAGCAAGCATGAGAGAGAAGAGCATGCGTATTCGGACGCCGCTGGGAGATAGCTCCAGCCGATTACGGGCTATGGACTTGCTTTGAATATGTGCTCCTAGAAAGCATCATTGATTTCTGAGACGCTGTACCAACCCAGTGTTCTCTTGAGGGTAGGAAGGACTGGGGCTTTTTATGCAGGTTCAGATCAGGGCATGCTAAAGGATGAAATTTTTTTTTATCTGCAGATCCTAGAACTGTTATAATGCTTTGGCAATTCTCCTAAACAGAGTAAGCAAAACCGGCCTTCTGTCAAACCAGTTCAGACGAGCAGATCAAACTCAGAATCTTCCCTGGCTACAACGTAAACAAGA
The DNA here is from genome assembly GCF_949987515.2 of Delphinus delphis. Lineage (NCBI taxonomy): Eukaryota > Metazoa > Chordata > Mammalia > Artiodactyla > Delphinidae > Delphinus > Delphinus delphis. The sequence continues at coordinate 8,433,662 of NC_082699.1, read as the reverse complement.
TTCCTTGATGATATTTTTCATATTCCATTCTGGTCAACAGTTCACCCTGCAGTTACTGAGCTCAGCATATGAGTGAAATGCAGGGGTGCAGGGATACAGGATGTGCACTTCTGTGTCCCATCCGTTCATTGTCCGGTGGGAGAGACAGGGACACTGCGATGCTTCGTCTGAGAGAAAGACACAGACCAGAGTTTAGCCTGTGTGGTTTATGGTAGTTTCTTAGAGCAGAGCTAATAAACAGCATAGATAACCGGAGGTGAAGGTCAGGGAAAGCTGAACGTGCTGCAGAGGCCAAATAAGAAAGCCTTCTATAAAAGAGCTATCCAAAGATTTGGTGATTAATAAATAGACGTGACTACGTTGGAGAGTCTTCAAGCGTTTATTTGTCACCAGGAGACCCTACATTTTTCTTAGCCCCACTGTTTTCTAAGAATGAGCTTACAGATAATCTCTATTTAAAAAAATTTTTAAAGAAATTAAAAGGAAGGAAAGGAGGCAGGGAGGGAGGGAGGAAGGACGGAAGGGAAAGAGATGAGAAACCATCTATCTCATGGTGCGTGCCTGTCAAATTTTTGCCGAGACAACAGAAAATGTGACTGTAAGCTTAAAGAGTATCTTGATTACCCTGATATCTGCCTCACACCTGGTAGGAAAGTCTATAGAGCAAGAACACCAACTGTTTCTTGTTTTATTTTGTTTTTACTTCCTACTTAATAGAGCGCCAAAGAGGAGAACTGCATTCTTCCTGGACTCTGGCAATCTCATTGCTGGCCAGGCAAGGTGACCAAGGAGGTGACTGTCCTCAAGGAGGTGACCGCTGTTGGGAGGAGAGAAGGGGTAGACTGCAAATCCATCCAGCCTGGTCACTCTGAGTCAGCAGAGCTGAGCTCAAGCGAAGAAAATTTCATTTGCCAGAAAAATCCCTCCTGCTTCTCTAACCACAGTAACCTATAAAAGGGCTTCTAGTTGACTAGGAAGTACACAATACTTCATCTTCAAGTTTCCCTCAGGGGCCTTATGTGGTAAATAGATGATCGTTGCTCATTATTTAAAAGCCAATTAGTGCAGAAATCCAGATTGGTTGAATCACTGATTTGCACGGGCAATCAGTGCCGGAAGATACGATGTGCTTCACCCTTTAGGCCTTACGGTCACAAAACCATGGTGTGTCTTAGAGAAAGAAACGCGGTCAAAGGAACACAGAGGTCCCTGGAAGCAAACCTTCTGGCAAATGTTAAAGTTTTAACCACGAAAATATCTTTGGTCTGTAACTACACTCGTAATAAGTAAGTGTAGTAAGATGTTAAAGTCTTAATAGATATAATTTAAGAGAAAACATTGAAGTCAGTAAAGGTAATTTAATAGTTAAGAATTGGGCACTTAGTATCTACCAGGAATTTTTACATATGTTATCTCATATCATACCCATGACAATTTTATGTAGGTATAATACATGTGTTATAGTGTCTATAATATCCCAATTTTACAGATGAGGAAACATAATCTTACTTAGAGTAGTTAAAAACTTGCTCAAGTTCACACATCAAGTAAGAGACTGAATGAAGTTGAATCCAGACCTGTCAGTTCTTATAGTTGAAGCTCTTATCTCCTACTGTAGGTTCATACAAACTATATATGTCACAAAACTTGGATTGTCGACCATCTTCATGAGGGTTTTAAGGGTGCATATGCTCACTAATTGAGATAAAACAATGAACATTTCAAAGCATAAATCTCAAATCCAAGTTAAAATTTCTTAATCTTGCTTTAGCTGCGAGCGTTTTAGATGACATTTACAAGAGGACTGTCCTCATGGTTTGAAAGTGCTATCATTTAAAGAGTTTCAGCTGCTATTAGAACAGAATGAACAAGTGTTCCTAATGAGCATGCTGGAAGTTTTAAAGGTCAACTTGAATTTCTCCATACTGGCCCTGCCTTATGAGGGAACATTGTACTTTTATAGCATAGATAGAATCATTTTAACATGGCCTCTTTCTGTACGAGATTTGAGTCAGCTGAAAATTTTCTTGTATTTGAGCACAATTTATTTTCCAATTACTAGATATACATCACTTCTCCATATCAAAAACTAGGAGTGGGGCTTCCCTGGTGGCGCAGTGGTTGAGAGTCCGCCTGCTGATGCAGGGGACACGAGTTCGTGCCCCGGTCCGCGAGGATCCCACATGCCGCGGAGTGGCTGGGCCCGTGAGCCATGGCCGCTGAGCCTGCGCGTCCGGAGCCTGTGCTCTGCAACGGGAGAGGCCACAGCAGTGAGAGGCCCGCGTACCACAAAAAAAAAAGAAAAAAAAAAGCTAGGAGTAACCTATCTCCAAAACAGCAGGGAGGATTCTATTAAGACAAAGCCATGAAATTCACTTGTGGTACTGCCCCTTCCTCCTAGCAGTGGAGTTGGTGGAGCTCACCTGTACCCTGGTCTTCTCCCCTGTCTGGGAACCTGGCTAAACTACACTTCCCAGCCCCCATGTTACAAGATGAGGCATACGACCAAGTTCTGGAGAGCGGAACGTAGGCAGAAGTAAGACTGTAGGTAGAAGTAAGATTCACCACTTCTATACGCAAACAAAATAGGTGTGAATCTCCCATGCTTTTTTTTTCTCTCTTCCACATGGCTGGAAATGAAGAACTCTGATGCCCTAGAAGATGGGGGAGCCCCAGAATGCAAGGAGCCCCAGCCTATGAGCCACTTGCTGGAGGAGAGATCCGTGCTTAGTGGAGCTGCCTACCAAGGACAGCAGGTAAGAAGTAAACGTTCATTCTCTTAGTAAAACCAAACTCAGCATAGCTTATCCAGCCCTGATGAGCTCGGCCACTACCACGACGGGTCAGGACATCTGGGCTGCCGAAATGACTTGGGAGTTATCAGCCTGTAGATGATGTTCGCATCCACGTGCTTTGTGAGTGAAGCTAGAGCAGAGATGAAATCTCAGGACTGAGCCCGCCGCTTTGCCACGTTTAAAGGCACAAATGTGAGAAGAATCCAGGACAGATATCTGAAGGGTGGCCAGTCAGGCAGGAAAGAGGACAGTGTCCTGGAGGCTGAGTGAAGGGAGCATTTTCAGACTATCTCAGTATTTTCACAGTTGACGGAGCGTTCGATGGTGTTGAATAAAATAATAGGCTGGATAAAATGCCGGCTGAGAGCTATCCCTTGAGTGTGGCAATGGGAAGGTCCTGCCTTCAAGGAACTTACCCTCTATTTGGGAGGGAGGGAGAGATAATAAACAAAAGATAGAGGGGGAAAAAAGCTAGAAGGTGCCACGTTGGAAAATAAATAGGGAAGAAGGCTAGCGAATGTTGAGAAAGGGACCTGAATTTTAAAAAGTTGATCAGGGAAGGCCTCACTGAGAAAGTCACCTCCGAGTAAAGGTGATGTGGGAAGCCAGCCATGTGGCTGCCTGGGGCTAGTATTTCAGGCAAAGGAAACAGGAGCAAAAAGCCCGTGGTGGGAGCATCCTCACCACCCCCACAGAAAGGGATCATTAAACTAGCATTTCCCAAAATAGGTACTGCAAAATATTATTCTGCAGGGTCTCTTCGTACAAAAAGAGGATTCCAAGTGAAACGCCGCATTCTTGGCCTTCTCTTAGGAAGTTAAAGAACATGTTGGTCTATTTAATTAAAGCCTTTGAAAAAGTCTGGTAGCAAAGGAACCCATTGAACTTTGTTTAACCTTTTGTTTCCTATGCGTTTTACAACATAAGATCCATTTGGGGGAGGTTATCTATTAACCAAAACTAATATTCTAGAAAATCCACGAGGGAACATATTGGACTTCCTCACCTCTCTGTGTAAGTCAGAAAACAATGTACTTCAGGTACTTGGATCGGTCAGACTTGAGTTGGCAGTGTGACAGTTTGAATATTGTCAGATACCATTTTAAAGAAAGCTACTATGAAAGTCATATAGTTACAGGGAGCAAACATGTGATTTCAAGATATTACTTTATCTCTTTTTAAAGTTTGAACTGTGCTTTAGTCACTTGAAAATCTGTATTAGTCATATTTCACCCAGCTTACCCGTGATCTTTAGAAAGAGACGCCCTGCAACTTCTTGCAGGAACAAAGAACAGAACTGCCTCTCCTCCTGAGATATCTGTCTATATTTCCATCCCAACTACTTGACCTCAGGTCTGGGGAAAGAACCACGCCACCCATTAGAGTTTAAATGGTACCTGCGTTCGTCTGAGATTAGGATAGAGCAGAATCTTGCCTTTAAACGGGACCACGTTAAGCACTGGTTTGGTGTCACCTTGAGAGCAGGGCACCAACGGTAGCAGAGCCCGTGGAGATGGCTGACAGGTCATTATGACCTGGGATCCCAGAGAAGAGCCAGGCTGGACCTGAACAGAGCCCAAGTCTCCTTTCACTCAGGCAGAGAATATACTGCTTCTTATTGCCTAGATAGGGTTGCTGCTTTCCTGGATGAAAAAAACAAAAAACACACCCTGAACGTGGAGGGCAAATAACTGATCTTGGGGAATTTTTTTCCCTTTCTTTGAAAAATTACCTCATTACTTCTTTAAGCTCATGTGTCTGCCATGTGGAATGGGGCCTAGTTTGTCTTATAACCACTTACTGCACTACCTAAAGGAAATTCTCTCTAAATCCCAACACGAGTACCCAAATGGTGCCATGAACATTAAGGTTTGACTTAAGCATCTTGGATCTCATGCATTCATATATTTATGATTTATAAATGCATCTGCAAAAGAGTGTTGGCAGTTCTGTAGACTTTATACACTTATTTATATGTTGCAGTGGCCTAAGTGCTATTTTAAGGGTACAACTTAAAAATCCCAATCAGTTGGGCTTCCCTGGTGGCGCAGTGGTTGAGAGTCCGCCTGCCAATGCAGGGGACGCGGGTTCATGCCCCGGTCCAGGAAGATCCCACGTGTCGCGGAGCGGCTGGGCCTGTGAGCCATGGCCGCTGAGCCTGCGCGTCCGGAGCCTGTGCTCCGCAGCGGGAGAGGCCACGACAGTGAGAGGACTGCATACCAAAAAAAAAAAAAAAAAAAAATCTCAATCAGTTCTCTAATAAATATTGACCATTATAAATATTTGAGTGATTTTTATCATGGACACAGCAGCTTACGGGGACAGTTCTTTTAAAACTGATAGAAACGATCCCAGAGGGAGTAACAGCTCACCAGCAGGACGTGTTAGATTCTAACTTCTACTGCTTGTGCTTTTAACTCAGCTATGAGAATCTTCAGGAATTTAAGGGCCAAATGAGAGAAGATTATTCCCGATAAAATTAGATATTTTCTACCTCCATCATTATAAAATACCTTGGGGAAAATGGCTTTCCAGTTTTATATTAGTAACACAAATTCTTATAAGTACTTTATATTTTATACCAGCAAAACCACTAATTTATTGAAAATTACATCATTAAGGTATTCCATTTCAGATTAGAGCTTCCAGAATTACCTATTATCTTCAAGAAAATTCTTTTAATGCTATCATACACACGCACATATCTGCAGGATAACATCTTCAGGGATTATCTGATCGTCAGGGAGTGTCTCAATCAGCTCCATGGGGAAGAATGTGTCTTTTTGTATCCACACAGTATTCAGATTTGCTCTCCTAGCCACATCCCCTCTGTGGACTTCGACTTAAGAAATGGGAATCCTCTACTTGCGGGAGAAGATTCTAGGGATCTTCCTCAGGATACTATAATGTTTCCTCCTTTGTACTTAATTTTAGTTAACATTTTATCCACTAACTCTAGCTCTGTAATGGACTCTTAACTCAGGATAAAAATTCTTATTTTGCTCTCTCTCCCCTTACACACACACGCACCACAGACCCCAGTGCGTAATTGGTATATGTCTATCTTTCGGCTTTTCTCTTCCGTGTTTATAATTGAGGCCTCCCAAATTTAGGATTAAATGAATTCAAATTTACAACAATAGCAAAAAATTCCAACGTCAGCCTTGTCAGCAAGCTGTGACTTATGTGGGCGTCACCTCAGGGGTGAGAGCAAATCCCCACCCCCTTCTACAAGCTGCAGATCCATCATTAAAGAATCAGGCCTCTGCCATAGAGCCGACCTCCTGGTAAAATAAGGACGCCACTGTCAGGGTAACACTTCAGTTATTTTTCTCCCGTTATTGCCCGGGAGCAGATCTGGAGCTGTTTCGGATGCGAGGTTTGTGTGCGTCTGTGCGCTGAGGGTGCCGATGGGGGCGGAGCGGAGGATGTGAGTGTCGGTGGCAGAGGAGAGCTGTAGGGCTGAGAAGGAAGCCTGCAGAGGAAGGTGGAAGAGCGCCAGCTCTCCCTGCCTCGGCACCAGCTCTGTTCCTCCAGTGGCGTCGCCGAAAGGCCCCTATTCATCGACACCTTTGAGTACCCAACACTGTGTTTCAGGGGCAGCACGGTGGATGCAAACGCGCCTTCAGTGAGCTCTGATTCCAAAGCTACAGGCAGTACAACCTTGGGCCAGTTGCTTCATCTCTCTGGGCCTAGTTTGCTGCTGGTAAAACTCTGCAAGCGATTGTGAGTCTTCGCTGGATCAGAGTGTGTCATCTGCTGTGTCTGGCAACCGGCATAGGCCCTGCCTGTCCCCTCTCGTGGCAGTAGGTGTGGGCATGCCCAGGTGACCTGGCTGCTTCTGCATGCCAAGTCTGTCTTTCCGTTGCATCTTTATTTTCCCCAGCTTTGTCAGTGATATCTCACGGGGGTTGTGTGTGTCCTGGGCCTGTTTACCCCAGGGTAGGTCCATCACTCACCCTCCCCTCCCTGAGCTAGAGTGCAGGGTTTCTGCCCCTGCACCCAGGCCACCCTCCCAGGTTCCTTTTCAGCCAACGGGGAACTCGGAGGTGGGTGGGGTGGGGGAGAAACCAGGGCATTTCCCCCACATGGTTCCAGCTTGGGTGGCCTCTCCTCCAGGCTCCTGTTCCCTTGGGACAGGTCTGTGTGGGTTCCGCCGCTGGGTCCCAGGAACGCTTTGTCTTTCAGCCTCAGGTAGGTCTCTGCTTCAGGTTCCTGCCAATCTCCAGTTTGCCCCATCATCCCTGTTTGTCTTCTCAGATTGGTGTACCCAATTCCCTGTGTTAAATTAAGTTACCTCTGTTTAAAATACTTATTGTTTTCCTGGCTGGACCCTGACTGACGCACGGACGCTGTGTTATGACGTTACTGAATTTTTGCCTCTGGGTTGGAGACTCACACTGTGGAATTTCAAAACAATGGACTTGAACCCTCACAGGGCCTACTTAGCTTGAGGAGCCTGGTGAATTCAGCTCTCCACATCAGCACAGAAGACACCTGTGTGATCCGTCCAGGTAGGACCTCTGTTTACCCCTGGCCACAGATTGTGTTGAAACAGGGAGCTGAAACTCCTGTAAGAAGGACCGAAGAGAATTTTGAAGACCAGAGAACCCCTTCCTGAGACGAGCAATTCGTATTCTGCGTTTGGGGAGGGGGCAAGACGTCCCATCAAGTTTAGGTTAAGTGTCATAAACAACGTCTGGGAACTTGCTGCCGTTTATGTCACACCATCAAGTGACGTGTCCCCAAATGGAGAGGACAACTCTTTACCAGCCCTGTTAGATTCTCTGCATTTCTTAATCTTATTTCACTGGTAACAGGGACGAAATTACTACTGGAGTATTCATAATCTTCACCCATATAAACCCTCTTTACCGCTCTCCCCACCTCCACCCACTTCTAGGAAGGAAGGATGCTCTTGCTAAGTGGGTTGGTTCCAGGCTCTTTTCTGCAGTGCAGACTTAGGATAATGAGTGAAAGAGAGGGAGTCAAGGAAGCCAGAGAGGCTGAGTCTGGCACTGAGAAAAAAGCCAAGGGGCAGATGCCTACAAAATAGGTGCCCATCGAGTGAGGGGAGAGACTTGGGGACCGGGGTGAGAGGCTGCAGAGAAGCAAGGAGTACAAGAAGATGGGCAGACAAAGAAAGGTGATTTCGTGAAGTGTTGTTGTTGAACGTAAGTTACATCTCCTTTAAAGCTCTTTAAAAGATGCAGATAAAAATCTGATGTACTGTAAAACGAGTTTTAGTGGTTGGATTATACTTTTCAAACATGTTTTACTTCTATACCAGACGATATGGGCACCTAAAGTTTATTCGGTTTACACGTTGTCGGCTGTGCGCAATTAACCCTTTCAGTGATACTGTCTTGTTCTCTCATTGTTTCAGATGTGTGTGTGCTGTCTTTTTGGCTAGTCAGAGAGCTGCTAACAACTGCCTTTTAAGTTATTTATTCACGTGACAAAAATTAATTTGAGAGCCTGCTGTGCGCCAGGCTCTGTGTAAAACTCCACTCTGCCCATGAGGTGCTCACAGCCCAGGGAGGGAGACAGAAAACACAGCCCGCGTGGTACCATGGGGTAAACGCAATGATGGACATGAGGATACAGGGGAGCACAGAGGAGGGATGCTGCTTTCAAACACCTGGCCCAGAGCCAGGCACACAGCAGGTGCTCAGACACAAGGCACATCCAGTGAAAGAGGGTGCTGGGCTGGACACCGAATGCAGGGACATAGCCATACCAGTTGTCAGGGGCCCAGCTCTCCATTTAACTATTATAAAATGGGAGTCAGCAGAAACAGTGGCTCAACCCACAGCTTTCTACCTGACAGCTAAACCAGTTCCATGATTCGTCATGTATTAACAGCAACAGGACACAGTGGTGGTGCGGAACAGGGACACACTGGTCTCTATTCTCAAGGCAACCTCATTCTCTTTAGGAAGATAAGACAGACACGGAACACAATTAGCAAACATACAAGGAAGCAATAAAATCATGAGCTAGAAGTGGCTAGGTATTGTGGGAATTGACTGTCAGGTAAGCCTTTCCTACATCAGAGAATTCATGCAACAGAAATTAATGCCCATAAGAATGTTTTGAGTATATTAAGGTGGCACTACGGACCCCCAGGAAGAGGGCGTGTGTGTCGGGATGATGAGTATAGGAAATGATGGATTGGTGTTCATGGGCTATACCCTGGTTGGTTTCCCACTGAAATAGAATAGAATCGAGGCCAAGTGTGAGATGGAAGCAAGTCAAAACTCTTCACTTACATCCTGTGGTCTCCTGTTTGGAGCCAGGTTCTAACTCTAAATAAACTTGTGAAAATGTATTCACAGCTGTATAGGGCCAGAGATACCAAATGATGGTGCTCTACCAGCTTAAAACTCTAGCTTCATGCAAAATGGAGTTGTATCAGATCTTTCATCCATCAAGCACAGAAAAGAGAGCTAGTCTGTGTACTCTGAGTTTATCTCAGAGAAGAACCATATCTCACACGCAGAACTGTCGACTCTCTTCCCTCTTTTACACCCCAGACAGTATTCAATAAATATGTATAGAACAAATGAATAAGAGAAACCACCACACCAAAAAAGTCCACTGTCTATTCTAATCACAAAAACATTCAACTCAGCCTTTAAGGTGACTTTTCCAATTGAAATGAAGCCACATGGGGTTTGGGGGCAGGGGTACTGAGTAGTGAGTGCCATTAGGTACAGAGTTTCTATGTAGGGTGATGAAAATGTTCTCAAATTAAACAGTGGTGATGGTTGGACAGCTCTGTGAATAAACTACAACTCACTGAATTGGGCACTTAAAAGGGGTTAATTTTGTGGTACGTGAATTATATTTCAATACAGCTGGGTTTTTTAATCATAGTTGAGATTCAGTCTTGATGAAATACATTATAACTCGAGAATCCAAATACAGCTTATTGTGCATAGTGTAATCAATTAGTTTTATTCTTGAACATAAGGAGACTTATAATCCAATGAAAATTATGACCTTATGAGAGAGAAAAAATTATTCTGATGAAATATGAAAGCACTTTAAACTGAAGACCAGTATGCAAATGAGCAGGAACTTATTAGCTGAGAGCTGCAAATATTCTGTGTATCAGAGAATGGGTAGTTGGGTTATTGGTTCATTTGGTCTCTCATCCAATGAACATTTTTAAAGAAATCTGAGTAGCAGTATTCTTCTAGGATTCTGAAGAGCTGTCTCATCGCTGGCTGAATCAGTGAGCAACAGAAAGGTTTGAAATTCTCTAATACCTTGTGTATACACTACATCCCGGGCTGTATAGATCTGTTTCCTCTACAGCAAGACCTGGGGCTCTCTCAGACGAAAATTGGAAGAGAGTTACACAGCTGTAACAGAACTGTGTTCATCTTGACCACAAATCCTGATGCAAACAGAAAAATGGATGTTCTTTCCTAGCTATAGTGACTTTCCTCTAACATTTATGGCCCAGAACTACCATCAGTTCTCTATCTACCTGGCATCCAGTGTAAGCTTCAACGAACTATAGCTGATAGGCAGTCCAGTGCCTCTAGACACACGTGGTTATTGAACAATTGAAATGTGTCTTATCCAAGTTGGGATGTGGTGTCAGTACAAAATACCCACCAAATTTTGAAGACTTAGTACTAAACATCTAAACCATCTCTTTAATAGATTAAAATTTGTATTTTATGTTGAAATCACACTCTTTTGGATATATTGGGTGAAATAAAAATATATCACCCCCTCCCAATGTAGCTTTCTCTTCCCTGAGGATGAACAGCAAAGAACTCAGTTAAAGAAAGGTCAGCCTTTTGAAGGCAACAAAGAATGTAATGAAAAGGGGTGAAGAGAGAGGCATGGCCAGTCTCTGCTCAGTAACTTGTTGTAACTGCTGTCATAACTGGGGGGAAATTATAAGAATGAGGTTTGAGGTGTTCATCTAAACCCTTCAGTCCTTCTGAAATGTTAACACCATTTTATAACCAAGACTGCTTTCTGGAAGGGGAATCCCAGCTGACCACAGGCAGACTGTGTAGCTGGGCATTAAGAGCTAGGTCTCACACCTAGGTTAATGTAACCGCTGCTGCTACGTACAGGCTCAACTGGACATTTGAGGCGTTGAACCAGCTGCACAAGGATGATCAAAAACTACTGGAGCCCCTTGCCAAGATGCAAGTAGTCATTTTTAAACGATATTCTTCATATACACGTGGATAAGGAGCTCATAGCAAGTGCATTTCCACTGCATAAAATGTAGGGATTTAATCTTCAGGATACATTCCCTGTGCATTTCCTTTATGTGAACAGTTCCCATTGAAAAAGAAAACACACGAATCTTCCAGAGTAACTCATATGTGCTTCCAGCTCTTTGCCATCAATAATCTAACAAGACCCACCGTGTCTGGGTGGAGGTATTAGAGACACAGTGATAAAGTGACTGGGTAGCCTCCCTTGAGAGAGACACAGTTTGATAGGGGAAGGATCCAAGAAAACAAAGAACTGCAGCAATTTTATACATATTGTCTAATACTTGTGATATTGGACTATTCGTGGATGTAGGAGAACATGTGCCTTTTTGTAAGTAATTAAAGGCAAATCTATGGAACCTACTGCCTGATTAACAAAGCTTCTACTGCTGCGGGAGAACAAATGAATTATCTGCTAATTATCTTACTTTAGAGGTTAGTCCAAGCCACTTTGGTGTCTGTATATTCGTGTCTATGGTTATTTGCTGCTGGTGATATAGAACGAACAAATGAGGAGGGAGTCTTTTGTGAGGTACTCTCTGCCCAACGCAGCCATTGGTCAGGGGAACCTCTGTGCTTTGCCCACAACCCTTGGTGCCCTGGAGTCTTGGCTCTGCAGGAAGAGTAAAACCTTAGTGAAGTCCCCGTGTTCACTGAGAGGCACTCGTGTAGATAATAATGGCAGACAGTTTAGGAAAACAGATTAATTATTACGTCTGACAACTTTGGGGAAAAAAACAGGAGCTCATTTACAAATTTGCTAATTAGTCCTCTCCATTGTGATACAGAATTCAACAGGTATATCTGTGTATAATGCAGGATGGCTTTATGTGGTGTGTGTCTGTGTGTCTGTGTGTCTATGTGTCTGAGTATAGACAGAGACGGTCTGTGTTCTGGAGTCTCGCGTAATAATCTTATAAATCATTGCTGAATGTTCCCAAGTCTCTGCAGATTACTCCTGATTTGTAAATGAGACGCCTTTGCTACATACAGAAAATCAATGTTGTCATATTTGCAAATTAACCATTCTAATCCTTTGGTATTGCTCAAATTACACTTCTGTCTTAGTTCAGTCCACTCTCCTGAGAGACACTTTGGTCAAACATGGTTTCCTCTTAGGTAGTGGAAAGGGAACATTGCTGGTAATATTTGAAAAATGTAGTTGTTTAGTCAGCACATGTATTTGGATGCCTCTACTAGCTGTTAGGTAAGAATTCTATCAAGAGGCAAGAGGACAAGGGGGCACAGATGAAATCTCCCTGAATAGTGTTTTCAGAGAACTTATATAAGAAAATCGTTCTTTAAAAAAAAGAAAAAATATTCCATTAATCTGAATCAGGCTAAGAAAATGGCTGTTACTCGTATCATTAAATATTAGGTTTTGCTTGTGTGTATGTGTTTGGTGGCCAATAAACAGACTTCACAGTACACTTAGAATCTTTATAAAATCCATGTGGGCAGTACACATATGCCCGTCTTGTAGAACGTGGAGCACAGTAAATTTTCCCGTTTAATAATTGAACATTTATATTTTGATATATATTTGGTTAGATTTAGGACACATTCCCCTTACTGAAAAACGTTTTTAAGCACAATTATATAACGCCACACAGATTGCATTTTGGAAGATACTTATAATTAGGTGAGAAAGGAAAGCCTGTGTCCCTTGCAGGGAGAAATCCCTATAGAATATTATCTATGCTGGTCCTGCCCTAGAAAAGATGTAAAAGTCATGATGAGTTTGTTTTGAGTAAGCTAATTAGCATCATTCGTTTAACGTGTTCTGCGAATTAGAAAAATTTCTAAATGGCCTGACTTGAAGAATATTTTAATTTTTAGTACTACTACATAATAAAGAGCTGTAACTCGGCACAAGTTAACAGCAGTTTGACACTTACTCATATGAGTTTTGGGGTGACAGTAGTTAATAGAGAAATAAGCGCCTGGCCCTGATGCCACAGCCTAGGAGAGGAGGTAGCAGGGAGGGGACCCGTGGGAGGTGGTCTCATCTGCAGGGCGGGGCCGGTGGAGGAGGGACCACACAATGCAGGGCACATTTTGCTCATTCTGGTAATGCTTTGAGGTGGACTTTTTTTTTAACATCTTTATTGGAGTATAATTGCTTTACAATGGCGTGTTAGTTTCTGCTGTATAACAAAGTGAATCAGCTATACATATACATACATCCCCATATCTCCTCCCTCTTGCGTCTCCCTCCCACCCTCCCTAGCTCACCCCTCTAGGTGTTCACAAAGCACCAAGCTGATCTCCCTGTGCTATGCAGCTGCTTCCCACTAGCTAGCTATTTTACATTTGGTAGTGTATATATGTCCATGCCACTCTCACTTTGTCACAGCTTCCCCTTCCCCTTCCCCGTGTCCTCAAGTCCATTCTCTAGTAGTTCTGTGTCTTTATTCCTGTCTTACCCCTAGGTTCTTCATGACCTTTTTTTTTTCCCCTTAGATTCCATATATATGTGTTAGCATACGGTATTTGTCTTTCTCTTTCTGACTTACTTCACTCTGTATGACAGACTCTAGGTCCATCCACCTACTACAAATAACTCAATTTCGTTTCTTTTTATGGCTGAGTAATTAATATTCCATTGTATATATGTGCCACATCTTCTTTATCCATTCATCTGTTGATGGACAGTTAGATTGCTTCCATGTCCTGGCTATTGTAAATAGAGCTGCAATGAACATTTTGGTACATGACTCTTTTTGAATTATGGTTTTTTCAGGGTATATGCCTTGTAGTGGGATTGCTGGGTCATATGGTAGTTCTATTTGTAGTTTTTTAAGGAACCTCCATACTGTTCTCCATAGTGGCTGTACCAATTCACATTCCCACCAGCAGTGCAAGAGTGTTCCCTTTTCTCCACACCCTCTCCAGCATTTGCTGTTTCTAGATTAACGTAAGAAGGTAAAAGAGAAGCCTGATTTCCAGCTCAGCTTTGGAGTTCCCTTGGCTGGTGAAACAATTACAGGTCCCCGGAGGCCACCAGCCTTCAATGAGTCAGCCAATTTTTTTCCATTGCTTATTCAGAGGCATCCTCAGATCTCTTAGAGAAAATTCCCTATTTTCCCTCATTATTTCCTTCCATATTTTCACGAAAACACTTCTTAAAGAAATGGTCCCATTTGTAGTCTCGTTTGTACCTTCATTTGTTCCTTTTTAAATTCATTAGTCTATTCATCAATTCTTCCTACATTGTCATCCCACTCTTATTGGTCAGTCACCTGCAGGGTGCCTCGTGCTGGGGGCAGCCATGGATCAGGTAGTCCTGGGGCCCCTCTTCCCCAGCCTTGGGGCCTCCTACTGCTTCCACTGAGGCACTTTCTGCCGAGGCTGGACAGATGGGACAACTCTGGATTCTGTGCAGCAAAATTACTGACTGCATTTGTGTTCAGTAAACTCACCTATTCTTTCACTCAGTTTACCTCTCATTGGTGTTAGAAAGAGGAAGCTGAGTGGCGACTACAGTTTACCAAGCTCTTTTAGGAATCTGATTTCATTTGCTTCTGAAAACAATGTATAGAGTAGGAAAAAAGCTTGTTGCAGAATAATGTATATATCATAAATTTTAATACAAAAAATTCCTCTTTATTTATTTATGTTCGTATGAGCAAGGAGAAAGAGGTGGAAGGGTGTACACTGGGGCTGCGTGTTTTGCCTGTATCAGGAGGGAGGGCATGAGGGGGAAAGGGAGAAAATCAGCTTTGCCTTCATACCGTTTTGTTAGCACTTGTTTCGTTATGTAAACTAAGCATGCAGTGCTTCTGTAGTTTGAGCGATATCAGGTAAAAATTTTACGCTTAAAAAAACACAAAAATAATCCTATGAAGTTGAGATTAGCAATACCTCATTTTTATGGGAGAAGAAATTGAATGTGGGGAAAGCAAGGGTTTTCCTCAAGTGATAAGGCCAGAAACAGAGCCAGGCTCCATTCCAAACCTTCTGGTTGAGAGGACAGTGAGATTTCTGTCCCAAGCAGCTGTTTCCTTTCCATAGAACAAACACATCACAACTTGTTAGGATTGCGGGCAGTGTACCGAAGCGAAGTAAAACTCTCTGTACTGAGGGATAAGACGTTTTGACTGAAAGGATAAACAGAAGGCCAGTTGGTTCTGGATGTGATGTCGGACTCCACGTTGAATGCACCAAGCTCTTCATAACTTCTTTTACTTTTCTTCTACCAAGTCCAGAGACCCTCTAAGAGCTCCCAGCTGTCATCAAATGTCTCTCAGGGCAGAGTAGCCAGTCTCTGGCACAAGGAAGTAGGTTAAGGGATTGACCAGGCTTTTTTGTACTTGTCGGGGTCTAGCTCAGGGGTCTCCAAACTTTTTGATAATGTATACTTATGTATAAATTGAATGCGTGGATAAAATCTACGAAGTTAGAAAATAGAAATTTTTCTTCCTATACATCAGTGGATCATCTTTTTTTTTTTTTTAACATCTTTATTGGAGTGTAATTGCTTTACAATGGTGTGTTGGTTTCTGCTTTATAACAAAGTGAATCAGCTAGACATATATCCCCATATCTCCTCCCTCTTGCGTCTCCCTCCCACCCTCCCTATCCCACCCCTCTAGGTGGTCACAAAGCTCCGAGCTGATCTCCCTGTGCTATGCGGCTGCTTCCTACTAGCTATCTGTTTTACATTTGGTAGTGTATATATGTCCATGCCACTCTCTCACTTCGTCCCAGCTTATCCTTCCCCCTCCCCGTGTCCTCAAGTCCATTCTCTACGTCTGCGTCTTTATTCCTGTCCTGCCCCAAGGTTCTTCAGAACCCTTTTTTTTTTTTTTTACATTCCGTATATATGTGTTAGCATACAGTATTTGTTTTTCTCTTTCTGACTGACTTCACTCCGTATGACAGACTCTAGGTCCATCCACCTCACTACAAATAACTCAATTTTGTTTCTTTTTATGGCTGAGCAGGTGGATCATCTTGTGCACCATCTTGGGGCTGCTAGTCTGTCCCCTTCTTAATGACAATTCGTGTGCTTCATCACTTTGAGGATGAAGATTGGTGGCCACTTGTTGGAAACGCTTTGCTTATCCGGAGAGCAAACAGCAGGGTCGTGTACTGGCAGCCATGGACGGCTCTGTGAGAGCTGAGTCCTCCACTTCCTGGAATTCTGTAGCTCTGCTGGCGTTCCAGCAGCTCTGCCTTCCTGTGCACAGGGGTCCAGACATTCCTGATGAGCAACTGATCATTCTGATGACTTTGAATAGAGGTCTACACCGTGGAATGACTTAGCCATCACCATTTGAAAGACAATTAAGAATCTCCTAGGAGGGACTTCCCTGGTGGCGCAGGGGTTAGGAATCCGCCTGCCAATGCAGGGAACACGGTTTGATCCCTGGTCCGGGAAGCTCCCACATGCCGCGGAGCAAATAAGCCCGTGGGGTATAGAAAATAAGTTAAACCTCATACCTGGTAAGCAGGCCAATTGTCCCTGGCTGGGAGAACTAAAGCAGAGGCAGGTGCTGTGAGGGGGAGCTGCATTTGACCCCTCGTCCGACTGGCGTGCAGGAAGCTGCCTGTTTTCCTGCACAGGCAGGCTCAGTTTAATCAGATCAACTCTCAGCACCTTAATGATGGTGTTGCTTTCTTTTCCTCCATAGCTTCTTTCTCCCACAGCTTTTCTCAATTGACTGTGGGCTGGTGACAGCGATGGTAAAGGTAGGAGCTGGTTCCATACATTGATCTGGAAACCTCAGACCCCATCCACCGCCCCAGCCAAGGAGGAGGCCATTGCTCCATCTCTCGAAAAACAATTCTGAGACCTGGAAGTTCACAATAACATCTTTGTTTGTTAAAGATGTCTCATTCTTGAAACTAACAGTAAATCAACTATACTTCAATTAAAAAAAAAGTCTCATTCTGTTCTCCATTTCATGTCATAAAAATATCCCAGGAGAAAAGAAAAAGAATGGAAAATATGAAAAATAAGTTTTCTGATAAATTCCAGATGAAGCTTGAGTACCCTGTTTTTCTTCATTGCCTTTTTTTTTTTTTTTTTTTTTTTTGGTGGTACGCGGCCTCTCACTGTTGTGGCCTCTCCCGTTGTGGAGCACAGGCTCCAGACGCGCAGGCTCAGCGGCCACGGCTCGTGGGCCCAGCCGCCCCGCGGCATGTGGGATCCTCCCGGACCGGGGCACGAACCCGTATCCCCTGCATCGACAGGCGGACTCTCAACCACTGCGCCACCAAGGAAGCCCCTTCATTGCCTTTTATAACCTATTTATTGTTTAAAGTCCCCTGCAGATCCCATTTCAGTCACGGGGCCTTTTTTGCCTAATTGCATGAACTCCCAGGTTAGGCATTTCTTTCTCAGAACTCCGTAGCATCTTGGGCACACCCTTATTTTCATACTTCTCACTCTTCTTTGTATCAGTTTATATATCTATCATTCCTACAAAACTGCGAGCCACCTTGGGGCAGAAACGCAGATTTATTTCTTTTTCTTCCCTGCACTCTCTCATTTTACATTATGTTATATTATTATTATTTTCTGGTGGCCTAGCACAGAATGCTCAGTGTTTGCTGATTGACTAGGTCCCCCCAGGGTTAAGTTACTAATCAGTTATTCAAAATTAGAAATTAAGTTTCCAGTAAGTTCCATGTTCAGAATGGCAATTACATTACTGGCATCATTAATCTCTCAAAGTATGTATTTGTGATCAAGGAGACATATTAGCTATGAGTAGCCAAAAGCAATTCTATTGCAATATTAATGGAGTACAGTTGACCCTTCAACATCGCGAGGGTTAGGGGCGTCAACCTTCCACGCAGTAGAAAATCTGGTATAATTTGTAGTTCGCCCTCCATATCCGAGGTTCGTCCAGATGGGCAGTTCCGAATTCGGGGGTTCAACCAACTCCAGTCCTGTAGCAGTTTAGTATTTACTATTGAAAAAAAGCCGAGAATAAGTGGTCCCTTGTAATTCAAACCTGTGCTGTTCAAGGGTTAACTGTATATCCTTTGCATTTTGTGAATGTTGCTGTAGCATGTAATTTGCCCCACAAAATAAATCTGACCAGGAGTTTCAAACAGAACTCAAAGGGGTTGAGAAGTCGACCCTGGGCTCAGCCAGCCTGCTCATGGTTAAGTAACACGCCACACTGCCAGACTTGCAGTACCCCGAATTCAAGGGCCACAGCAAAATGGCAAAATTGTTTGTCATAGCCTTGAAGCATCAGGGCCTTATTTACACACAAACTAAACCAAAATATTAATTCCAAAAATACACAAAAACTTCTGAATGTAAATCAGAAGGGCAAAAACCAAAGAGGAAGTAATAGGTATCTGTTATTAGTGGGGAATAAAAAAAGGTACAATTAAAGGAGAATAAAGAGTTGCAATTTAGAGACTATATATAATTCTGACAGAAAGGTCTAGAAAAGCCTAGGGAAATTTCAAACTTCCTAAACTAGGTCTTAACTCCTTCAGTGACATTCAAGGCCCTCTGAACAATAACTCAAACCCAGGTCTGAGCCTTAGTTCTGCACCCCCTTTTGTGTGGCCCAGTCTTGGCCACACTGGCCCCAGGGTTCCTCGCGCAAAGGGTTCGGCTGGCCCCGGAGCCACGCAGCCTGGCGGTGCTGGAGGAATTGGGACACCACTATCCCTGAGGACACTTGGGCTTTGCGCAAGTAAGTTCCACTCCTCACGATACCACGATCGCCTCTCAGCACCATCCCCACCAGTAATTCATTCTTACAACCCCAGGCAGATGCCAGCTCAGGGCTTCCGTGAAAATTCCTCCTGATTCACCAAGTCCCCGTCAATCCTCCTTATCACAAAACCTCCACTGAGACCCCCAGCACGTGTGGTCGTTTGCTTTTCTAAATCTTCACAGTATTTCCACGGCTCTCATGGCACGTCTCATAGTATGTGTGTGCTCTTTAAATACGATTTTAAAATTAGAGATAATTTGAAACATGTGTTTTGCCTTAATTACTGGTTTACCAGTAATTAAGGAGATGGTTTATTCCCATCTCCACCAAACCATCACTTTCTCTGAGGGTAGCACTTTGTCTTTCCCTGCTTGTACCCCCAGGACCCAGTGTGGTATGAGCCACAGAGAACGCCGTGTCCCCTTTGCTAACAAGGGTGGGAGCGGGTGATGCACAGTGAGGGCCCTTCGGGGGCTGAGCCTTCCTGGACGCACAGCTGCTTCCTTCGGGGCCCACAATGTTGGCTGAGGTGCACGGAAACACGTGGCTCTGTTTTTCTTGGATAAGGACAGAGCCCGGACAGAGCTGCGCTCAGCCCTGGGGTCAGGCAGGCTTCTTCTCATTCCTCCCCCCAAAGGGCTATCATTCTGAGCAAAGTGGGAAAGACTTGGAAGAGAAAGGGAGAGTGGATGAGAGCGAGTGAGAACGAGGACACTGAAGGAGTGATGAGTGAGAGTGAGTGCGCGAGGGGGCGAGTCTGTGAAGGGGTGAGTGTGTGAGTGCGTGTGAGTGTGTGAAGGCGGTGCTAGTGTGTGAGGGGCAGCGTGTGAGTGTATGACGGGGTGTCTGTGCGAGGGTCTCCCCCTCGCACACGGGAGTGTGAGGGTGTGAGAGGGGTGTGAAGTGTGTGAGGGTGTGAAGGGATGTGTGAGAGGAGTGTGAGTGTGTGTGTGAGTGTGTGCGTGTGCGCGCGCGCGCGTGGGGCGGCCCCTGGGCGGCAGAGCGGCGGGAGGGCGCGGGGGGTGGGCCCCGGGGGCACCGCCTTCCCACCCGGACCGCGCCTGCGCCCCGCCCTCCTCGGCCCCGCCCCCTGTGCGCGCGGGACGCGGGCGCTGCTCCCTCCGTGGCTTCCGGCGAAAAGCGGCCCCCGAGGCCCTGGAGCTGCCCCGGGACCGGTGAGAACTGTTAAGTGTGCTTCTTTGAGGTTCGACCTCTCTGTCTCCGTTTGTGTCTCTGTCTCTGACTCCCCGGCTCCGGAAGGGCGGAGAGGCGGCCCGTTCCCTCCTGTCTCTGCAGGTGTCAGGTTGGGACACGGCGGTCACTGGGTGGCGCTGCTCTGGGATTCCAAGTCCAGCAAGCTCTGGAGCCTGAAAAGCACTTTTTTTCCCAATTCATTTTCTTTTCTCTTCCTCCGCCCCGCCCCCGTTTTCCTTTCTGCCTGACCCGCTTGATGTATGTCTCTATCTCCAAAATATATTCTTGGAGGCCTACATTTCTCTAATCCATCTATAAAAAGTTAATGATTATCTGCTCCCCAGAACAACTTTTAGGATCTAGATCCAACAGCCTGGAGGGCAGGTGTAAGTCCTCGCACATCTGAAAGCTTTCAAAATCACTGCATTTACCATCTTACAAATAAAAGCACAGAGAACGGAGGAGAAAACAGTTCTTTGTGCCCACAAACAGCAGCTTTAAGGGTAAATCTGATGGGTTTAAGGGTAAATCTGATGGGGAGAGGTGGCGCAGGTGTGCAGAGTAGAAGCAGAGTGAAGGAGGCGGCTCTCGGGGAGGCCACGTGGCTTCTGAACCAAGAAATCATACAGTCAGCTTCGGAGAATCAGATCTATTTCTTTTCATAGCCGATACGTTTATATCGAGTAGAATTTCTCAAAGGAGCTAAATCTACTGGATATTAAAACATTTTTAAGCCTCAGTAGTTAAAACGGTGTGGTATTTATGCATGAAGAGACCCAAGTATATATGGCGTATGATGAAGTGGCAAGTATAATCAGAAGGGTGGAAATAAATGTGTCCATAAATTGTGTTGGAACCAGACAGCCTTCTAGGAAAACAACAGCAGAAACCCACACTGTGCAGTAGGATAAGCTGCAAAAATGTAAATGCAAAATAAGCCATGAAATTTTAGGAGAAAATCCAGAAACCACACAAAACTGATAAACACTATAATTTTAAAAATGCTCTTATCTAGCAAAACCAAAACAAAGCAAAAAATCCTGCAAGTAAAATTAAAAGGTAACTGAAAGAAAACTATGGGAAATATTTGCAATTCATATGACAAAGAGCTAATCTCCCTAATGTAAATTGATAAAACCAACAACATAATAGAGGAAAAGGGAAAAGGCTATGAACAGAAAATTAACAGGAAAGGAAAGACAAATTCCACTTAAACATATGAAAAGATGCTCCACCTCAGTCATAGAGAAAGCAAATTAATATTTCACTGAGACAACATTTTTCATTCTGTCAGTCTGTCAAAAATCCAAAAGGTTGAAAATACATTCTGGCCTTGGCAAGGCCTTGGATAATAGGTGTTCTCATAATGACTGATGATAGTGGATATTGCAGTGCATCCCGCATGGAGGGATATTTCTGAATATTTACCCAAATTACAAGTGGATAATTTTTAATTTATACAAAACTCCTACTTCTGGGAATTTATCTTGCAGATATAATTGTACATGTGCAGAATACTGTATGTACAAACTTGTTCCTTGCTGCATTGGTTGTAATAGCAAAAGATTGGAATTAAACCAAATATCCACTAATAAAGAACTGTGTTTAGCAAACTGTGGTACATCCATATAATAGAATACTCTGAACATGTAAAAAGCAAATAAAAAGAAAGTTTTCTATGTGCTGATATGGAAAGATGTCCTTTCTATGAAATGATATGTTGAAATCCTCAAGACATATTGTTTAAATAATAAGGCAAGATGGGTAATACTGTACAGAGTATGGAATATTTGAATAAAAAGGGGAAAATAAGAATATATACTTCTATTTCTGTTACACAAAAAACAAAGACACAAGGAACTAAGAAAAGAAGTTACCCTTGTGGAAATGAAGGATAGGAATGAAGTAGAAACATTTGATGAATACCCCTTTATATTGTTTGATTTATATGCAGTGTGAATGGATTGCCTATTCAAAACATATATATTATGTGTCAGTCATATTGAAATATGTCTGATTTTGATAGTATCACTGAAACAGTCCTCTTAATGAAAACCAAAACAAAACTCAAAACTGCTTCTTACAAATTACTCTGTCTCCTCTTTTGTTTTCTGTTCCCGTTAGGGCTTTTAAGCCTGACATGTTTCTTCCTTTGACTTGGAGAAGAAGATAAATAACTGTGCTGATGAGTGGCCTGAGGATTTGAGGTGTTCTGTCAACAATATGGAGACTGCCGTTTGCCAATAACTCTAGATATCTGTCTCTGAGGCGTCAGCTTTTCTTAATGCACTGTTTTCCTCTATAGGTCACTGCTCTCAACCTGCTAACGACACCCAAGTAGATCTACAGCAGTCATGTTTCAGCCCAAGGGTGACTGAAGTAAAGGCAGTGTCTCTCATTGAGATGAATAGCTCCAGGATCCCAGGTATTTGCACTTACGTGCCTGAGCTGCTTTTCCTCAGTTATAAACAGTGGTTTATATATAGTGTGATTTTATAACGCTTCCATGCAAACTATAACAATTCCTCAATGCATCTATGTAGATAAAGAAAGTCTGTGACTTGCTGTAGGTGTACGAAACCCTGACAGTGTCCTGGTCTGGTGGGTCGATTTCTAGGTCTAGAGATGAGAGTCAGGTTCTGACATGGCGTGGGGCGCACCTGGAGGAGGTGAGGTGCGGAGTTGCAGGAAGGAGAAAGCTTCCACTTGCCTGTCTTCCCGATCCGATTTTTTTAAACTCTCCTAAAGGCCTTTGCACTTGCTGTGTCCTCTGCCTGGAAATTGCTGTCCCAGATCTTTGAATGACTTTCTTCTCTGTGTCATTTAGGTGCAAAGCTCCTCAGCCCTCCCGCACCAACCATTATTCTATCGCGTCCTCTGGTTTTACCTTCTTGATAGCACTAATCACTGTCTGAAATGGTCTTTTTTACTCGTTTACTTTTTTATCATTTATTAACCCTCTTCTCCCCACCACCCAATAGACTGCAGATTCCAGAAGAGAAGGGGCCTGATCTGTCTTGCCCTCCCACATATTCTTGTGCTTAGAATGGGGTCTGACACATAATAAGACCTCCATAAATATTTGGTGAATGAATAAATGAAGGATTAGAGTCCACGTCTAATTGGGTTTTGTACATAAAACCTAGCAGATGAAATTAGCAAATTCTTATTCAGTGAATGAATAAATTCAAGTAAACTCTTCTGAGACATGGGCATGACCTTTTAAAACACTCAATCGGGCAAAGAAAATACTCTAGGTTGACCCTTACTTGTTTAGTCATCACTGTTTTTATCACACTTAGGACAATTACTGATATCTCAGAAATTCTGATTTAAAAAACCAGCTTTCTTCTATAATTTTAGTATTGGTTAAGAAGGCCCAAAGTGCACTGAAAAGCTGATTTAACTTAAAAGGCTTATTTGACTTTCAGAAGAGTTATTTGTTATACACATAATTTTTCTTGAGAATCAATGGAACTTGTGCTGAACTGAATTTAGTTTTCCTCCAATAACCGATTTAAAAATCAGTTGCACAGAATTCTTTGTCATCGACAATACAATATTTCTTTAGGTGCTTTATTCCAATTTCAAATGCCATTTTTATCAGTGTGAAGATAGATTTTTAAATTGTATAAACAACTAGAGTTAACTGATGTGTTGGTTTAGTAAATCCTAACCACAAGGCTACATTTATAATATTAATAGTCCTGGAGACATACCTAGTTACATTTAAAAATACAAATAATATCTGTGCTTTTTAATGAGGTTTAAATCCTTTTTTTGAAAAAGTATTTTCCTTCTGCAACATATGTCCTTTTCTAATGAGCTAAAATTACAGATAGTGAGCCAGGTTTTGGAAAGGAACACAAACATGTATTGGGTGTCTAGACATAGTTATGGGTATTCTTCATATGTTGGGAACCAATTAAATGTTCTCTGGAGTTTTCTGCCAACCACTGAGCCTTTGAGGCACAACTCTTGTGGGCTGTTTTGTGTGATGCAGTGTACATTGTGACGCGGAACCTTGGGAAACCAAATCCTTTTGATCTGGGTCCAGGATAAATCTTATTTTATTAAATTTATCACAAGTAATAATGATGTTCAATATACTGTAAAATCCTTGAAACTACAGAATCTTGTCTTTTGGAGAATTTTTGATTAAGATGATCTTATCTGGAGAGAATTATATGTCAAACTGCATGTAATCAGTCAGTTAATTAGGAGCTATCTTAGGTTCTCTTCCATTCTGAGGATTATATGTTAACTCTTTTAGCCTTCAATTTTATTTTAATGAACACATGCCTAAAAATCACATTTCAGATCAAAGGAGCTGAAACACAACTGATGACTAGTCTCTGTGTAGTGAATTACTGAAAAAAAGCGTTTTCTTGGAGCACAGAGAAGGGAAAGTAATGGGCCATGCACTTATTTTTTTATCATTATTTTCTTCTCTAAACTCATGGATCTGTTGTAACATATTGTTTTGGAAGATGGTTTGGAGTTCACGTGAGCAATGTATTCCATGGTTGAGATAGCTGAGTTGGGAGAAGTAACAGAAATTGAAGAGAAATTACTCTTTCCCCTCAGACACACAGAGCTATGAGTTAAAATTTGGACTCTTTATCTTACCTGTAAAGAGGACATAGGAGCTTTAATTCCACAGAGGGTTAGCCTGATAAAATGGACTTCCATACCTTACAGAGGGAAATGCCAATTGGTGGATCATGTCTGAAAGGCAATTTCTAATATGCACCGGGCACCTTGAAATATTTATAGCCTTTGACCCAAGAATTTCAAGGATTTGTAGACAGCAGTAGTTCTTAAATTGTGGTCTGCCGTGCTGCAGGGATCCTTGAGGCCCTTTTAGGGGGACCACAAGTTCAAAATTATTTTCATAATCGTATTAAGATTATTTGCCTCTTTCACTCTGTTGCTGTTTGCACCAATGATGCAACAGGAATCAAGAGAGTGGCACCAAATTGTACTAGAACTCATGGTCTTCCACATTGCCAGCCCCAGGAGAAAAATGTGTGTCAGTTCCACTTAAGGGTATCCTTGGTAAAGTAGTAAAAACCAGTAACTTTATGAAGTCTCGACCCTTGAATACAAATGGTTTTAATGTTCCGTGTGAGAAATGGGCAGTACAGGTGGAGTACTTCTGCTGGGCACTGAGGCATAATGGTTGTCTTGAAGAAATGCCCTGTGTCATCGTTTGATTTGTGAACTGGCTTCTTTTTACATGGAACACCCTTTTTCGGTGAAAGAACAACTGAAAGGCAAACCACGGGTATTCAGATTTGGGGCTTCAGCAGACACTTTCTCCTAAATGAACAAAGCAATCCTGTCATTTCAAGGATAACAAGTGATAGTATTTTTAAGTCAGAAGAGTCAGGGCTAGAAGCAGGGCTAGGACAGTAATTAACACGGTAATATTTTTAGATGAATTAGTGCTTCTGTTCCCTGCCCCTGGAGAGTTCTTTGTGACATTCCAGCATACCCAGTTGGCGGCTCAAGCAGCAGCCATTTCCCCTTAGCGCGTGTTGAGCAGAGCCGCGATTGGGTCCCGGTGGCCAACCCCTAGATCGTGGTAACTGGCTGGTTTAAGGCACACATCATAGTGCATCCTACTCTGTTCGCCAGGGCTGGAGATTGAACTTGACATTGAATCTCCTGCCCTGCAAAAGATAGCTGTCCGGGTCTCTTTTGGGCAGGCTGAGCCCAGGGCCCTTCTGACAGGTCTCTGAAGGGATGAGTACCAGATGCCAAAGTTCTCGTTATCAGGTACAGTTAGCGCGTTAGTTCTTTCATCCTTATAAGGTAGGCAAGTAGCGTAGACAAATGCCCTTACTGCAAATCCACCACCGTTTCCCTCTCTTTAATTAATTCATAACAACCTGACCTGTGTTCTTTGCTTCAAGTTTCCAGTTGATAGTTGCTGTTTTGAAAAATCCTGTTTTCTGAAATCTTTCTCGTCTGCTGCCTCTTACAAGGTAGTCTAATTGTAATGGGCCTTTCACCTATTCAATAAAGACAAGGATTTCTCTTTTAATTAAAATCCCCCCTAGGCACTGAAATGAAAATATGATAAGGAGGTGTGTGTATCAAATACAATTCACTCTTTGAAAAAACATTAAAATTCCACTAATGAATCATTGCGGTAGATAAAAATCAACATATAATGTCTTTGCTCTCAAGGAACTACAATCTAGGGAGGCCAAGAGAAAAGTAAACAGACTCTTAGGATACCCTGGGACGGTGCTGAGATGGAAATGTGAACACTGGTTGGGGAGGGAACCCGAAGCTGATCAGTGGGCCAGGGCTGATTTTCTAGACAAGGAGCCTAGTCTTCAAGGCGCCCCCAAATCTGGTCCATGTTTATGCTCCAGTGTTTCCAGTAAGAACTCCTCACCCCAGGCAGGGCTCTGCTTACTCTCACAAACTCACCATGCTTTTTCCTGTTCCAAGGATCTTGCTTAGATATTTCCTATGTCTGGAATTCTCTTCCTACTCTCTCTGTAGCCATTTTTTTCCTATTGTTCGATGCCCGTTTCACTCGCTGAAGCCTTCTGGATCACACCAGCCCCCTTTCGGGAGGCAGTGTTTGTCATTTCCTCGGGAAGCCTCATGTGGGTGCCCTTCCTACACGTTCCCATAGAATCCTCTGCTCATCTCTGCTTTGGTACTTACATACCCAGCTGCCAACATGAATCTCCACTTGGAAGGTTTCAAGCTTCCAGTGTACAAAACTGAACTTCTGAGCTCCCCGACCCCATCCCCGATCGGATTCACCTGAAGGCGTTGCCCTCCCCTCCATTCTCCTAGGTGTTAGCCCTCACCAAAACCCTGAATTCATCTTCGAATCCTCTCTGTTTCAAAACTCATACATCCAATTCTGGTGGCTCTAACTTAAAATATATCCAGAGTCTGGTTATCTTCCCACCACCTCTGTTGTTTTCACTCTGGTCTCAGCCACTAGAATAACCTCAAGCCTAAATGTTGCCAGTCATCTCCCAACCTGTTTCCCTGCATGTGCTCTTGTGTTGTCAGTCTATTCTTCACAAGCAGCCAGAGGGATCTGTTTAAATATTTGATTGCATCACTCTTCTGCTCAAAGACCTCCAGTTGTTCCTCATTTAACTAAGACTAGTCCTTCCAAGGCCCATAGGGCACCCAGCCTCTCTGACCTCATCTCCTACAGCTGCTCTTAGTCACTTAACCTCAGAACTAGAGCTTTTTTGCTGTTCTGTGAATACCGCAGGCACTCTCACCTCAGGGCGCTGGCTTGCCCGCTCCCTCTGCCTGGAGCATCCTTCCCTCAGTAGCTGTATGGTTAACAGCCTCACCTCCTTCAAGTCTTAGCTCCAGTGTCACCTTCTTGATGAGGCCAATCACAAGGGCTCTAAATTGCACCCCATCTCATCTATGCCCCAGCAGTCTCAATCACTCTAATCTGTTTTCTCCATAGTATTTATTTTTTTATCATACTATATAATTTATCTACCCACTTATTGTCCTCCTCTCCCAACTAGAACGTTTGCTGTATCTGGGCGGAGAGTTTGGTCTTTTTAATTCATTGCTGTATCATGAGCACCCCTAGGATAGTATCTGTGATGGTATTTGCTGAATGAATAAATATAAGTTATATGTTAATTTGCCTTACTTCCTCACTAGACTATAAATTCCTTGAACACACAGATTCTGAATTATTCAACATTATATATTCAACATCCAACCCAGTACCTAGCATACTGCTAGTGCACAATCAATAATCGTGAGTGAACGAGTCTCTCTCCACTGAAATGCTGTTGTCTGCACTACCCATCTTGACATTTAATTATTGACTGCTCTAATGTCTCACTGAATCTTGTGTGTGAGCGTTCACCATTTGGTGAAACCTGCTTTTATTACAGTCAGAGGCTACAGCTCTTACTTCTTTTGTGCATGAACATGGTAGATTGATATATTGATATAGTCTACTGTATTTTTTGAGTTGAATTGAATGTATAATAACTAGTGGTGGATATTGTTGTCGAGCAGTGGGAGAAATGGGGCATCAGCGTCCCTAGGAAGGTGTTTCCTAGAGACCATTGTTTCCAGTAATTGAGACAAGGTCTGTAAACTCAACACTTTTTGGTTTTTTTGCTTGACTTGTCTATTTATTTGCCATCCATATTTTCCTGCATTTATATTCCATGGTCCCTGGAACAACTCCATTTACCTTTAAGGTCTCTTGCTTTTTATGGCTGCTAAGAACTTTAGGATTGTGTGAGTCTTTTTATTCATATATGTATGCTCAGTATTAAAAAGTGACATAAATCTCAACATCCATCCATTCATCTGTCCATCAAATTACTGAGTGAGTTCCAGGCACTGAGGATGAAAGATGGTTAAGATATGGCCCCTGACGATAAGAAATTTATCCTCCTTGGAGAGGCAGAAACTTAAATCAACAATGCAGAATAGTATGTGAACTCTAGCATAGGAATATGTGCAGTGTGTTGTAAGAATACAGAGGAAGGCACCTAAACCAGATCTAGTTAATTGATATCTTTTTGAAAGTAGTGGCACTTGAGCTGTGTCTTGAAGTATAATTAGGAACTAAAGAGTAGGGATAAGGCAGAAGATAAAACAAAGAGACCTGAGGTAACATGGAATGGTAGGAACTACATACAGTTTACAATAGGTAGAGCTCAACATTTTGGAGATGAGGTTGGAAAAGGAGGTGCAGAGGGAGTATCCAGAGATGTGGCTGGAGAAGTAAGCAGGGGAAGGTCCAGGAGGATCTGCAGTCACAGGCTGTGGAGCATGAACTTGATCTGATAGGAAATAGGGATCTACTGAAGGATTTTAAAAGGAGATGGTTATTGACTGACCAAACTAGGAATAGAAATTTCCTCAACCTGATACAGGGCATCTACAAAACATGCAACTAACTTTATACCTAATGGTGAAAGACTGAATGCTTTTCCCATAAGACCAGGAGCAAGACAAGGATGTCTATTCTTACCACCTCTATTCGATATTGTACTAGAGATTGTAGCCAGAGCAATTAATCAAGAAAGAAGTCATCAGATGGGAAAAACAGTAAAACTATCTGTTTTCAGTTGACCTGATCTAGTATATAAATAATCCTAAGGAATCCAGTTTTAAAAACTACTAGAACTAATAAATGAGTTCAGCAAGGTTGTAAGATACAAGATTAATGTACAAAAATTAATTATATTTCAATATACTAGCAATGAAAAATTAATTTCATTTAAAATATTATCAAAAAGAATAAAATACCTAGAGATAAATTTAACAAAAGAAGTACAAGCTTGTATAACAAAAACTATAAAATATTTTTGCAAGAACCTAAATATCTAGGTAAATGGGAAGATATCTCATGTTAATCTGAGATGTTAATATGATGACATATGTTAATATGATGACAGAATATGTCAATAAGTTAATATGATGACAGAATTCCCCAAACAGGTCTACAGATTCAGTTCAGTCCCTATCAAAATCCCAGTTCCATTTTTTTTTTTCCCAAAAATTGACAAGCAGATCCTGAAATTCATGTGAAAATGCAAGGGACCTAAGATAGCCTAAACAATCTTGAAAAAGAAGAATAAAGTTGGATGACTCACATTTCACAATTTAAAACTTATTTCAAAGCTACAATAATCAAGACAATATTATACCAGCATAGTATAGATATATGGATCAGTGGAGTAAAATTAAGGGCCCAGAAAGAAATCTATATATTAATGGTCAATTGATTTCAAACAGGGAAGCAATACCATTTAATGGGGAAAGAGTAGTCTTCAACAGATGATGCTGGAACAAGTGGGTATCTTCATGCAAAAGATTGAAGTTGGACCCCTACCTCACACTATACACAAAAATTAACTCAAAGTGAATCACAGACACCCCCCAAAAAAGATAGGAGTGAATTTTCATGACCTTGGATTACACAAGGTTTTTTGTTTTTTTTTTTTTGCTACGATACAAAAAGTACCCACAAGAAAAGAAAAGAAAAAAGACAAATAGGACTTTATCAAAATTTAAAACTTTCATGCTTCATAGGATTCTATCAATAAAGTGAAAACACAACTTACTGAATGGGAAAAGAGTATTTGCAAATGATATATCAGATAAGGGAATTGTATCCAGAATATATATGTGTGTTACAAGTCAATAATAATAAGACAAATTACCCAATAAAAAATTGGCAAAGGATTTGAATAGACAATTCTGCAAAAGGGTATACAAATGGCCAATAAGCACAAGAAAAGATCCTCAGTATCAATAGTCATTACGGAAATGCAAAGCAAAACCACAATGAGATACTGCTTCACACCAATAAATATGGATATAACTAAAAAAAAAGACAATAACTAGGGTTGGCAAGGAGTGGAGAAATTGGGACTGTCATACATTGCTGGGAGGAATATAAATGATACAGCCACTTTGGAAAAAATGTGTACATGAATGTTCATAGCAAGATGATTCATAATCATCAAAAGTGGGAAGAGCTCAAATGGCCAGCAACTGATAAGTGAAATAAAAAGTGGGGTAGCCATGCAATGGAATATTATTCAGCAGTAAAAAAGAATGAAGTACTGATAGATACTACAGCGTGGATAAGTCTTGAAAACATTATGTGAAGTGAAAGAAGCCAGTCACAAAGGATCACATATTATATGATTCCATTCATATAAAGCATCCAGAATTGGCAGATCTATCCAGACAGAATGTAGATTAGTAGTTACCTACAGCTCTGGAGCGAGTGGAGGAAGTGATTAATGAGGAGTGACTGGTAATGGGTATGGGATTCTGGGGGAGGGGGTGATAAAAATGTTCTAAAATTAGATTGTGGTGATGATTACACAACTCTGTGAATATACTAAAACCCATTAAATGTACCCTTTAAATGAGTGAATTATATGGTATGTGAGTTATATCTCAGTAAAAGGTGAAAAGGAAAAACACCAAAATGTGAATTGTGGTTCTCTCTGGTTGATTTTTATTTTCTTCTTCATGTTTTTGAAATTTTCCAATAAGCTCAAGTAAATTTTTATTTTTTCAACTTATCATGAAAAATATTTATTTAAATTAAGACAAAAGGAAATGGTGTATGTTACAAGACAGATTTGACTTTTAGGAAGACAATATGGAACCTTTAGAAGAATCAAAGCAAGCCTAGAGCAAAGCAGGAAGAACAATTTTAAAAAATGTTCTGTCTTTTGGGAGAGAACTGATGAGGTTCCAAACTGAAGTGGCAGCTCTGGAGATGGAAAGAAGATGGAAATGTGAAAACTATTGAGATAAAATCATTTGGAATTGGAATTGGGAATCAATTTTTATATATATGTATGTATGTATACAACACACACGCACACATATACACGTACGCATACTATATATATGTATATCAACTAGATAGATAGATAGATAGATATACACTAATTCAAAATGATATATTTACCCCCATGTCCATTACAGTACTATTTACAGTAGCCAAGATACGGAAATAACCCAAGTGTCCATCAACGAATAAATGGATAAATTGTGGTGTGTATATATATATATATATATATATATATATATATATATATGAAATTGATTCCATATATATACATACACACACACACACACACACTACAATGGAATATTATTCAGCCATAAAAAGGGAAATCTTTTCATCTGCAGCAGCATGGATAAACCTCGAGGGCGTTATGCTAAGTGAAACAAGTCAGACAGAAAAAGGCGAATCCTGTATCTGTATGTTCTCTCTTATATGTGGAATCTTAAAAAAAAAAAAAAAAAAGCAAAAAATAACGTATGCTATAGTAGTGATTCTCAAAAAGGAGCATATCAGCAATGTCAGCATTATCTGTGAACTTGGTAGAAATGCAGATTCTCAGACCTTACTACCCCAGGCCTATGGAAATCAGAAACTCTGTAGAGGGGTTCAGTATTTTTTTAAAACTTTCCTGTAGATTCTGAAGCATGCTAAATATTGAGACCTACTGATCAATACCATTCCCAAGTTATCTTTTAGATCTAAAATTCAGTGGTCTAGAAGAAACCATGTTTTTAGGGGAAGAAACGTTCATCAGGAATTAGAAAATCTGGGGCTTCCCTGGGGGCGCAGTGGTTGGGGATCCACCTGCCGATGCAGGGGACACAGGTTCGTGCCCCAGTGCGGAAGGATCCCACATGCCACGGAGCGGCTGGGCCCATGAGCCATGGCCGCTGAGCCTGCGTGTCCGGAGCCTGTGCTCCGCAAGGGGAGAGGCCACAGCAGTGAGAGGCCTGCGTACCGCAAAAAAAAAAAAAAAAAAAAAAAGAATTAGAAAATCTGGAGAAAATCTTCACAGAGGAAGTAAGGTTTGGTCTAGCAACGTGACATCATACTAATCATAAAAGATGGAGAGGATTGTTAAGAGGTAAAAGGGTAGGGGGATTGGCAACATTATAAGCTGAGGTACCGGGGGAATGGGAATGGAGAGAGGGGAATTTTATAATTCATCTGTGATCAGGGAGGAAATTAGGCAAGTGGTGCAGGAAAGGGGGGGTAGTTTTGGGCAGCGCTGGTAAATAAACTTGGATGAGCAGAGTAGAGCCACTAATGGTTGCTCTTAAATATTGAATATTAGTTTATGCTCATAGTTGGTTATTTTCTCTATGTGTCTATTATACTTTGAATTATTATATTAAGCTAACTTTCTTATGGAAGGTGTTGTAATTAAGACACTCAATTTTTTACAAATATAAAGAAATGTGAGTATCTATAGGAAAAAGAAAACACAAGAATAATCAAGAAATAGAACTTTGTACCAAAGTACTCAACAATACTGTGCTCTGACCAGAGAAAAATATTTCAGAGTGTTCTCAGGCTTTATGTCTGTCTTAACTTCTGAGTCAGGTCTTCTCTTCTCTAGATCTCGTTCAAAACTGAGTTCCCCCTTCCAAAGTCTGAAAATCCACTTTAACGTTGCCCTGTCCTCTTCTTTTTCTAAGAATATCTTAATTAAAACCTCATCCAGTTAATGGAACAAGTTATTCATAATTTCTTCCAAATCCTTAATGAGTCTCTGGATTAAGGCATCAGGGATTACTCCTCTCAATTAATGACATTTCAGCTGAGCTGGCATTAGCTTAACCATTTAATTTTTTTCACATTGTTAATACTCTCCATCAAACATCTTGAAATTCCTAAACTCCACTCTAGTATTATTGAAGCAGGAGAAATCATGTTTATGACTGCCTTTTTAGAGTTCCTTAGCGGTGAAAGATATTTTTCAAAGTCTTCAGTCCAGCTTTTGTGCGCAACAACGATTGCCCTGTGTCTGGCCAACACCCCTCATTTTTCATTTTCTCCTATGTGGAATGGAAGGAACACCTAGCTAATATTTGTCCCGTCCTGGGGGCCTGACCAGCTGGTCCCACCACCTATGCCTGCCTGGAATTCTGGTGCGTGAAAAGTTGAATAAATAGTTGTTGAATTAAAGTGAATCTCCTCTTCCAGCCGTTGCCAATTCATGTTACCCATACTTATCAAAAACTAGCTCAAACTTTTCACAGAAAGTATTAAAGGATAACTGGCTCTGCCATCACTCTCTTTAATATTTCCTCATCACTGATTTATCCATCTGCTAAAATGCATTTCAGGAGGCATTCTTCAATAACTGGGATTAAGACAAATCAAAATACCGAGAAAAAAATTAAGTGAAATCCCTTCCTCCACACCTTTTCAAATGTAAATTCTGATAGATAAAAATGTTAAATTAAAAAAAAATCTAAGTCTAGAAGGAAATACGAATTTTATATAACATTTGGGAAAGAAAAGACTCTAAGCCCTAGCAAAGGCCACTTAACAGACTTGATCATATAAACGTCTTAAACTGCTTTAAACAAGAACAGCAAAAATAAACATTAGTCATCGTAGATGCAAATTATGGAAAAATGTTTGTGACGTGGGCAAATGTTAATTTCCTTAGGTAATCGAAATCTCTTACAAAATTAGAAATAAAGCAATTTAAAAACCTCAACTGAAAAATGGTTGAAGTACATTAACAAGTGATACACAAAAACAGCTAATAAAAAATGTCTAATAAACATATGGGAAAATGTTCCACCTCAGTAGTAGTCAAAGTGATCAAAGCAAATTAAAACAAAAAGGGGCCGTGTGGTGGAGGCATAGTGGGGAGGTTACAAATAGATCAAAACTTATTTTTAATACCCAGTGCTGATTTTGGTTCAGAAGCAGACCCTTTCATATAATGCTGATGAATATGAAAAACAAAAAACAAAAAAACCTTCTGTAGAGCATCTTCAAGATTCATTTCACCTCTAGAAATTAATCCTAAGGCAGTAGTTCATGTGGCCAAAAATTTAGTAAAAGGACATTCATGTCAGGAATTTACATAATACTGAAAAAATTGAGAACAATCTAAACATTCAGCAATTGGGAATTGGTTGATACATTATCATATAACTAAACAGTGGAATACTATGCAGTCATTATAAATGATGGCTGAGGTTCACTGTGTGCACTGTGTACTATAAAGTGAAAAGACCAGATGCCCAGGTTTAAAAGGTCTATTTCTGTATAGGGTTGTGTGTAATTTGCATTTTTTTATTTTTATTTACCAGTATCACCAATATTTTTAAAAGATTTTTTTATACTGAACATGAATAATGAACCCCCAAGAGTGGGGTTTGGGAGTGGAAGTTGAGTTTAGGGAATGTTACAGATTTCAACAGCTGGAGGTGCTGAGGGCATTTATTGTTCTTCCATTTCAGGGAATCTATTAGACAGACTTTTAAAGAGCTCCAGCCATGGGAATTCCCCGCTGGTCCAGTGGTTAAGACTCGGCGTTTCCACTGCAGGGGGCGTGGGTTCAATCCCCGGTCAGGGAACTAAGATCCCATGCGCCACATGACGTGGCCAAAAAAAATAAAATATAAAGAGCTCCGTCTTGGCAATGTGGAAGCTATTTTCACTATATAATAAAACTTCTCTGAAGTCCAAATAATAATTTCTGGGATTCCTATGTGATACAAGTGACTAAGGATTTGTCTCTTAAACTGTAAAATTTTCTATATCACATTATTACTGTTTTAGATGAAAATCTCTCTACTGTTTACACATTTCCATGGTGTCTTCAATAATGCTTATTGAATGTGACTAAGGCTTTTGGTAGCTCAGGATCATGGCTGTGTACATCATATCTGCTCCATGGTATACAATGGTCTCAGGTACATTAAGCTCTATGCGAAACGACCTCAATTATAGTGCTCTCTAGTTTCAATAGTAAAATTTTTATCTTATTTGTGTTTCTTCCGTGGCTGACAACTGTTATTTCTTGATATAGTCTATATGGCAATGTGAATTAGCCCCTCAACCAAATTCTTTTACAGGCTTCTAATATGTGGTAAGTTTGGAAACTACATGGCCAAATTAAGAAAATAAACGGGCTCTAAGGGAAAGTTAGAGAGATTCTCTTAATGTAGCTATTTTGTGACACTTATTTGATGCTGCATATTCTGTATTCTATGAGATACAATTGTCACATAGTTAAATTCCACAAGGACAATGTGCTACTGCATTTCTTAGCCTTGGTATTTTCCAAGAATAATCTTATTTATTAAATTCCAAACATAGACATTAATAGTTTAGATCTTCGATGAAAAAAGTACAAGCAGATAGTACACCAAGTGCTGTGATGCCAGGAAAGAATGATTGACTCGGGAACACCTGGACACGGGGGGTAGGTAAATCAAACTGTACTCTAGCAAAACGAATCTACCGTGTGGGAAGTCAGGATAGTAGCTACCTTTGCGAGTCAGCTACTGGGAGGGGGAAGGAGAGGCCTCTGGGTAACTGGCAGTATTCTTCTTCTTAATCTGCGTTTGATTACTTAAATGTTTTCATTTTCTGAAAACTCACTTGGCTGCACACTTACAGCTTGGGTAGTTCTCTGGATGTATATTAACATATCAATAAAAAGTTTATTGGGACTTCCCTGGCGGTGCAGTGGTTAAGAATCCGCCTGCCAATGCAGGGGACATGGGTTCGATCCCTGGTCCAGGAAGATCCCACATGCCTAGGGGCAACTAAGCCCGTGCGCCACAACTACTGAGCCTGTTCTCTAGAGCCCACAAGCCACAACTGCTGAGCCTGTGCGCCACCGCTACTGAAGTCCACGCGCCTAGAACCCGTGCTCTGCAACAAGAGAAGCCACCGCCATGAGAAGCCCATGCACTGCAACGAAGAGTAGGCCCTGCTCGCCGCAACTGGAGAAAGCCCGCGTGCAGCAATGAAGACCCAACACAGCCAAAAATAAATTAAATAAATAAATTTATTTTAAAAAAATGTTTATTCTAAGTATAAAAACAAACTACTACACTTTGAAAAATTATCTTTGGGCTAAAAAGATATGTGGCAGCCTTGACATTCACCATCCACAGTGAAAGGAACCATCACCAATCAGTGCCAGCATTCTTTTTTACCTGAGCTGCATTCGGATTGTTTAGATTTGGTGTGGGAGGGCAAGCCTATTTTCCGTCCCTGACATAAGCACTAAGGCTATATCCATGAAGGTAAAGTTATAGATTTGTGGCATTGGGTGGTTAAAAGGGTTGTAAGAATTATCTAGTCCAGTGTTGTCAAGAGTTGTCCCTGGACCAGCACATCACATCACCTGGCGACTTTTTGGAAATGCTAATTCTCACTCACCCACCCGAACACGCCCTCACCCTGTGCCGACCTACTGAATCAGACACTCCAGGGTTGGGACCCTGTAATCAGAACTTGAACAAACACTCCAGTGATTGTGGTGCGTGATGAAGTTTGAGAACCACTGCCCTCATCCAATCCCCATTGGGTTTTGCTGATGACTAATCTTAGGTCTACAGGTGTGATGCCATTTTCCCAAGGTTATCCATGGAATTACAGTTGCCAAACAGAAGTAAAACTCGACTTCCTGATTCCTAGTTGCTACATTGGATGGCAAGTAGAGGATTGCAAGAAAACTTCCCTCTGATTTCTACCTTACGTTTCTAAGTGAAAATTTTTGTCATTTCCCACCATCTTTGGGGGGGCCCCCCTCCAACATTCTTAGTCTCTGTGGTTTGGGTTTAGCATCTTGGGTGGGCTCATAATCTCATCTGTCTAGAGCACCCTCAGTCCCCTCGCTCCTATCAAGAATGTGAAAAAGCCTGTCTGAAAATGAAGTCAGTACAGAGATCTCATCTTTGGTGTGCTGAGGAATGTCATCCTGGAACTAAACAATTCACAGAGGTCAATTCTTTGTCAGGACTGATCTTCCACAGCTGCGTGA
Organism: Delphinus delphis; assembly: GCF_949987515.2. NCBI lineage: Eukaryota > Metazoa > Chordata > Mammalia > Artiodactyla > Delphinidae > Delphinus > Delphinus delphis. The sequence continues at coordinate 8,396,394 of NC_082699.1, read as the reverse complement.
AGGCCCTTAATATATTCCTCTGCTGAAAACTCTTGTCCAGTGGAAAAGTAAGGCGGCATACTCCTTCCAGAACCATCTTCCTGGTCCCTCTCCTCAGTCCATCCACCCCCCGGGTCTGTGGGACATTCTTCTTGATAGAGTTATCTCCGTTTCTCCACCGCCCTCCTCAAACCGGAGCTTTCTAGATGCCATTCCCACGGCTACACTGAAATAGTTTCCCTCCTTGAAGGCCCATCCTTTTAGTTTCTTTTTTTTTTTTTGCGGTACGTGGGCCCCTCACTGTGTGGCCTCTCCCCTTGCGGAGCACAGGCTCCGGACGCGCAGGCTCAGCGGCCATGGCTCATGGGCCCAGCTGCAGCGCGGCGTGTGGAATCTTCCCGGACCGGGGCACGAACCCGTGTCCCCTGCACCGGCAGGGGGACTCTCAACCACTGCGCCACCAGAGAAGCCCTGTCCTTTCAGTTTCTTGATGAATGAGCTCGTCCTCCTTGTCAACCTGCCCCTTCTCTTTCATGGGCTCCTTCTCGTCTAACTTGTTCATTTTTGTTGCTCTTCACTTGGGTTCTTTTTCTCAGTCACTGGCTTCACTCCATAGTTTTTCTCCAAATGATCTTTCCTATGATTTCAAATACCACCAACTCTATAGATCCAGCCCAGACCTCTTCCCTCAGCTTATACTTAACATAAACAGTTAAATACCCCATGGCATCTTAAGCTCAACATGTCCAACACTCATTCTCTTCCCACACCTGCGCACTCCCGTCTGCACCATCTCGTGGGTCGGCACCACCTCCGCCCTTCACCGGAGCTGCACACCCAGCTTCATCCTCAACTCCTGCGCTTCCGCTTTCCATTCTCAAGCATCCAGCCACCAAGCACTGCTTTGCTTTACTTCCTATGTCCTTATTGAATCCTTTTATCACTCCTAATTTCACCTTTGGTTGTTTCTTACTTGAATGATTGCAGTTGTCTTCTATTCGGTTCCCCTGCCTTTGAATCTTCCCTGCTCATACCTACCAAATTGATCCTGGATGAAATACCAATCTGCGGTGTCATCCTGCTTCAATATGTTCAGTGGCCCCCAACGTCTGCAGAAAGAGACCAAGCTCCTCAGCATGACACAGGGGCATACAAGCTGCTTGCCTGGCCCTTCCTTGTGCACGCCAGGATTATGAAATTAATTCTGCTTCTCTCTCTTAGTGAGTGATGTCTTGCCCATAATATCTCCTCTACTTGAAATTTCTCCCACCCTGCCTTCATGTAGCTATTCCACAGTCATCTGCTAAGAATCAGCGGAGGTGTGGCCTCACCCAGGAGGCCATTCCTAACTCCTCCTGCCTGGATTGGGATTTTATTAACCCGGTACATATGACCCTTCCTGCACATGCAACATTGTTTTCATCATTTGTTTGTAGATCTGCCTCTACTCTGAATGATGACTTGTTGAGAGCAGGGACTGTATCTGTTTACTTTTGTGGCTGACTCAAAGTCAAATCTTAGTAACTGTTTCTTGAATGGATGAATCTGAGCACTGGCTAGGTCTATAATGCATGAGAGTCCAGAAAAACCAGTTATCAAAAATATGCCAGAGATAGACCTATATAATTGGAACTGTTTTCAATGGGCCATCCTGTCTGCCATCTGGATCACCAGAATGTCTTTACCTCTAATCGTCTTCCTGAGTTTAATTGATATTTAACAAGGTAGAGCATTAAAAGGGATATTTTATTCCTCTGATATTTCTATAATAACATATTGCACTACTGCAAACTCAGAATTACAGCTTTGTGGCCTGAGAAAGTAGTTTGTTTAGAGAGAAAGTGTTCTTCAGGCACCCCTGGAGTGTTCAGAATGAATTAAGAACCTTCTTGGCAAAATATATACAAATATCCTTTTCCTTCAGTTGTTTGTATCTAATATTCTTTAATATATGAAAACTGTAAGCATCAAAGACTGTAAATGTTACTGCTTAAAAGAGTCCTCCAGGATGAAAGAGGTGAATTTTGACCCCATTAATCACTCAGCTACAGAGGCTTTGGGAGTGGACTCTGGTGATAATTAAAAGGATCACAACACATAAACAGAAAGAAAAAACACCTCAAGTGCCACAGTCTGAACGAGTAACACCAAGCTGGACCCAAGTCATTAACTGAGGTGAGAAGGTAGCTCACTTGTTTGGGGTCAGTGAACAGGCTGGTGAGGTCAAACTTCAGAGCTGAGGCAATGGAGAGCAATTTCATTTAAGTTCGTGAATTAGAGACACAGGAGCCCACAGATAAGGGCTGGCCTCTTCATTCTTTCAGTAGCATTCTGCCTTTCAGTGAGCACTGACTATGGCCTGGGCACTTTTCATTCACTATTTAATTTCTATCATAAACCTATGAGATAGTACTGTTTTGACACCACATTTTTACAGACAACAAAACCAGAACTGAAAGAGTTAAATGACTTGCCTGAGGTCTTAAAGTGGCAGATTCAGGACTGAAGCCCAAATAGTTGGACTCTGCTCTCACCTACACCAAGGCGTGGTTGTACCGGCAGCAGTAGCATCACCTGGGAAGGTTTTTGAAGGGTCAACTCATGGGCTCTTCTCCAGATCTACAGAATCAGAAACTGGGAGTGGGGTCCTGCCGTGGGTGTTGTAGCAAGTCCTCTGGGGAGTCTGTGTACTTACAGTTGCGATCCATCGCTTTATACCGCAATACCGTCTATTAGAGCAGTGCTCTCCAACTGTAATGTGAGTACACATCACCTGGGGAACTTGAAATGCAGATTGATTCAGTAGGTTTGGGGTAGGGCCTGAGAGTCTGCATTTCTAACCAGCTCCTGGTGATGTTGAGATTGCTGTTTTGTGGACTACACTGCATAATAAAACCCTAGAATGTAGCTTCAGGAAGCCAGGTTGCTTTGTTCTCTGCTGTCATCTGGTTTAGAAGAATACCAGGCTCACCTTTTCTTTTGAATGAATACACCGCAAGTCAGTATGTCTGCATGTCTGAGTCATAGACTGTTGATTTGGTGTGAATCTACTTGTAACTCGAAATGCATCTGCCCAACCAGCCTTTACAAATTTCTAATCACACCGGTCATTCATTTACCCTCAGGAACTGTCAGGGTTTCCCGGTGACTTGACGGACATTTTACTGTTCTAGTCTTTCAAGTGAATAGAGCACTTTGGATTCCCCAAGGGCAAGTGAACATATTGTATGTTTTGGAAAAGAGATGGAAAATCAGAATGTGGGAAGGAGTGGGATGTGGAAAGGAGGCTAGAGAGAACGGATGAAGGTTGGAAACAGTTTAATGAAAGGGACGCCCAGGAGATGGATGATTCCCAGCTGCCTGAGCCTCTGAGCCTTGCCCGTAATCCCCTCCCGCCTTTGGGTTAAGAGTTGGAAAAGCAATGAACCTCCTTCCACACTAGACTGGCTCAAAGCTGTTGGGAGAGTTTAAATCAAAGTAGATATAAATATTATAAAACCATTTTTAACAAAAATGACAACAAAAGGCACACAGTAAACCTTAAACTGGAACAAAGAGTTAATGAACTGATAAAGTGTCTGATTGGCTGGAAGAAAATGACGTAAGCACAGAAATGAGAAAAAACAAAAAGCGTGCTTCCTAGATCTCCTCTGGTGAGTGAAAAGTAAGCTTCTCTAAACCCTTAACAAACATCTGGGTCCTTAGGGAATCAGATATTTTGTAAATAGCCTATGGGACAAAAGGCTATATAGCTCTTCCTAAGTGAAACACTTCGGCACAGTAAATTCTTGAAGTATCTGGGTTGGCTGAACGTTGATCAACGCTGCGTGCGGATCGGAATGGTTGGGTGGCAGTGATTCACAAGAAATAATTCCAAAAATTGATTTTGGAAACGGTGCAAAACTCAAGAACAGGAGTTCAGCAGGCTGCTTATCCTGCCAGAATTCCCCAGCAGAATTGAGAGTAATGCTTTGCTCTATTAAAGTGGTGGCATAAATATTACTTCTTTGATTCAAATGTAAACAAGTTGTAATGAATAGATATAACGGCTCGTTTAGACATTATTGACCACATTTAAGAAATGAAACAGCAGAGTGAGAGAAAGTGACTTCTAGGCATTCTCAAAATTAGTATTTTTAACTCGAGTTTTTTGAACTAATATTCACAGAATATTTATGTATCTGGGACAACTTAATATTCTAAACAATGACATACCCCATTGTCCTAAAGGAGGAATATATACTGTATACACTATTAGAATTTCATGACTGGCTGATGCAAGGTAATTTTTGATGTAAAAACATCTGATTACCCCTTAAAGAGCAGTCTTGTACATGATTATTATTATTATAACTCATTAATTCAGCCTGTGAAATACATAACCAAAGTTCTATGCACATGCCATTTTTAAATTTTTTTATTTTTTTGCGGTACACGGGCCTCTCACTGCTGTGGCCTCTCCCGTTGTGGAGCACAGGCTCCGGACGCTCAGGCTCAGCGGCCATGGCTCACGGGCCCAGCCGCTCCACGGCATGTGGGACCTTCCTGGACCGGGGCACGAACCCGTGCCCCTGCATCAACAGGCTGACTCTCAACCACTGCGCCACCAGGGAAGCCCTTAAAAGATTTTTATTGAAGTATAGTTGACTTACAATATTATATTAGTTTTAGGTATATAACATAGTGATTAGATATTTTTATGAATTATACACCATATGAAGTTATTGTAAAATATCAACTATATTACCTTGCTGTATATAATATCCCTGCATCTTGTTTTTTTATAACTGGTAGTTTGTATGTCTTAATCCCCTTCACCTATTTTACCCCTCCCTGACCCTCTTCCCTCAGGTAACCACTAGTTTGTTCTCTATATCTGTAAGTCTGTTTCTGTTTTATGTTTGTTCATTTGCTTCGTTTTTCAGATTGCACATATAAGTGAAAACATGCAGTCTTTCTCTGTCTTCTTTATTTCCCTAAGCGTAATACCTTCCAGGTCCATCTGTGTTGTCGAAATGGCAAGATTTCATTCTTTTTTATGGCTGAGCAATATTCGATTGTGTATATTTACCATGTCTTCTTTATCCATTCATCTGTTGATGGGCACTTAGGTTGCTTCCATATCATGGCTCTTGTAAATAATGCTGTTATGAACATTGAGGTACATGTGTCTTTTCAAATTAGTGTTTTCGTTTTCTTCAGATAAATACCCAGAAATGGAATTGCTGGATCATGTGGTAGTTCTATTTTAAATTTTTTGAAGAACCTCCATACTGTTTTCCGTAGTACCAATTTACATTCCCACAAGCAGTGTACTTTTCTCCACATCCTTGCTAACATTTGTTATTTCTTCTCTTTTCAATGATAGCCATTCTGACAGTGTCACGTGATACCTCCTTGTGGTTTTGACTTGCATTTCCTTGATGATGGACAGTGTTGGGCATCTTTTCATGTGCCTGTTGGCCATCTCTGTGTCTTCTTTGGAAAAGTACCTATTTAGGTCCTCTACCAATTTTTTAATTGGATTTTTTTTATGTTGAGTTATATACATTCTTTATATATTTTGGATAGTAACCCCTTATTGGACATAGCATTTGCAAATATTTTCTCCTATTCAGTAAGTTGCTTTTTTGTTTTATTAATGGTTTTCTTTGCTGTGCAAAAGCTTTTTAGTTTGATGTGCTCGCATTTGTTTATTTATGCGTTTGTTGCTCATGTCTGAGGAGATAATCCATAAAAATATTGCGAAGATCAATGTCAAAGAGCATAATGCCTATGTTTTCTTCAAGGATTTTTATAGGTTTTAGTCTTACATTTAAGTCTTTAATCCATTCTGAGTTTATTTTTGTATATGGTGTGAGAAAATGTTCTAGTTTTACTCTTTTACATATAGCTGTCCAGTTTTCCTAACCTCACTTATTGAAGAAACCATCTTTTCCCATTGTCTATTCTTGTCTCCCTTGTCATAGATCAAGTGACCATATGTGCATGGATTTATTTCTGGGCTCTTTATTTTGTTCATTTGATATCAGTATCTCTTTTCATGCCAATACCATACTCTTTTGATTACTGTAGCTTTGTAGTATAGTTTGAACTCAGGGAGCATGATACTTCCAGCTTTGTTCTTTCTCAAGATTGCTTAGGCTATTCAGAACCTTTTGTGATTCTATACAAATTTTAGGGTCATTTTTTGTTCTGTAAAAAACACCATAAATATTTTGATTAGGATTGCATTGAATCTGCACATTGCTTTGGGTAGTATGAATATTTTAACAACATTAATTCTTCCAATCCATGAGCCTGGAATATCTTTCCTTTTATTCACATCTTCTTCAATTTCTTTCCTTAATGTTTTGTAGTTTTCAGCATACAGGTCTTTCACCTCCTTGGTTAAATTTATTTCTAGGTATTTTATTTTTAAAAAATTTGATTGTATTCTTGCTTTCTCTTTCTAATAGCTCATTATTAGTGTATAGATATGCAACAGACTTCTGTATATTAATTTCGTATCCTGTAAATCTACAGAACTTATTTATTTGTTCTAATAGTTTTTTGGTGGAGTCTTTCGGGTTTTCTATATATAGTATCATGTGATCTGCAAATAGTGACAGTTTTACTTCCTTCCAATTTGGATGCCTTTTATTGCTTTTCCTTGTCTAATTGCTCTGGCTAGGGCTTCCAAAACTTTTGTTAACTAGAAGTGGTGAGAGTTGGCATGCTTGTCTTGTTTCTGATCTTAGAGAAAAAGCTTCCAACTTTTCATTGTCAAGTATAATGTTAGCTGTGGGTTTGTCATAAATGCCCTTTATTATGTTGAGGTATGTTTCCTCTATAGCAGCTTTGTTGAGAGTTTTTATCATGAATGAATGGTGAATTTTGTCAAATGCTTTTTCTGCATCTGTTAAGATGATCACATAATTTTTATCCTTTGTTTTGTTAATGTGGTGTATCACATTGATTGATTTGTGGGTATTGAACTGTCCTTGCACCCACTTGATCAGGATGTATGATCCTTTTAATGTGTTGTTGAATTCAATTTGCCAATATTTTTGTTGAGGATTTTTGCATCTATGTTTATCAGGGATATTGGCCTCTGATTTTCTTGCTTTTTAGTGTCTTTGTCTGGTTTTGGTAATGCTGGCCTTGTAGAATGAGTTTGGAGGTGTTCCCTCCTCTTCAACTTCCTGGGATAGTTTGAGGAGGATAGGTATTAACTCTTCTTTAAATATTTGGTAGAATTCCCCTGTGAAGCTGTCTGGTCCTGGACTTTTGCTTGTTGGGAGTTTTTTGATCACTGATTCAATTTCATTACTAGTAATCAGTCTGTTCAGTTTTCCATTTCTTCCTGATTCTGTCTTGAAAGATTGTATCTTTCTAGGTATCTAATCATTTCTTCTAGACTGTTCAATTTGTTGGTGTATAACTGTTCATAGCATTCTCTTATGATTGTTTGTATTTCTGTAATATCTGTTGTAATTTCTCCTCTTTCATTTCTAATTTTACTTTTTGGTCCCTCTCTCTGTTTTTCTTTATGAGTCTGGTTAAGGGTTTATCAAATTTTCTTTATCTTTTAAAAAAAAACAGCCTTTAGTTTCATTGGTTTTTTAAATTCTTTTTGGTCTCTATTTCATTTATTTCTGCTCTAATCTTTATTATTTCCTTCCTTCTACTAACTAATAATTGCCATTTAAAGCATTAAAATACAACTGGTAGACCCAAACAGAAGACTGTCACCAAGCTGCTAGCTCAGTGCCCATCACCTCTGTATTACATGGGATCAACTCCACTTGGGGATAATTGGGACTGTATATAACCAAGAAAAAAAGCAGTTAAACATCCAGGTTCAAAATAAAGGAAGCTTCTCGACATGACATTACAGGGTATTAAACGTCTTTTGCTTATTGTGGTAGATATTCTGATATGCTGCCAGGCCCCCTTTAGGACTGAGTACTTATTTCCCAGCTGCTTGAGTGCTACCAGGAGAAAATTCTCAGATAATAGCTCCAGCCTCTGGAGCCCCAGGCTGAAGAGAGCTGCTTTGCCCAAACTCACAACCACTTCTCAGGACAGCCTGCGCCCAGTTACTGAACAATGTGGGAATATAAAGGTCCAGTCCCTTGGCTCCAGTCAGGGCCAACTCTGAAGGGTCATCTCAGTTTCAGAACACCTGAAGCTTTCATTGGAAATGACTGAATCCCAGCTTAACTCCTCCTGCTGCCAACCATTCTTCGTAGCTTCCCTTCTGCGGGTGCTGACCCCACGAGCATTCCCTAATGAGTCTCCTGCATGTTAATCTCTGTGTCAGAATCTGCTCCTCAGAGAACCCAACCTGGAACAATTAGTAATTGAGGGTCTCACTGAACAACTTTCTTTGTAGAGAACTAAGAACAGAGGTAATAGAGCTAAAACTTAGGGTTTTGAAACTAGGTTGTGATGCAGGTGAAGGACTGAACAAAAATGATTCTAAATTCTCACAACCTGAACACCCCACCCCCTTCTCCTGCACGAGGTATTGTACTATCTGTGTGTGTTGAGGGGGTTGCCATATTTCAGGGCCCCAGATTCTCTAGGAGTTGATCAGCAGGTAATCCTAGATAACGCCTATGAACAGCTGAAACCCCAAACCAGATGGCCTAGCACAAAAGTAGTCTGATTAGTACCCCCGTGCCAGGTTACTTTCTCACATCTACCCCACAAAAGGCAGGACAGCAGAGAAAGCAAGTTCCCTTCACTGGAACATAGGGTCTCCCTCCCCTGCAATCTCCTGCATGTCTACAGGACACTCGAACCTCTTTGGGCCTCTCTGATGGTGCAGAGGAAAAAAGAACAGCAGTGACTTCTCATCTCTCACTGACCCTTTCCTTTTCTCCAGTAAAGTCCACGGCCTTTACCCATGCCAGTGGTGTTACGAAATTTATCTTGAACTTTCATGGCTGACAAGTGGAGACCTGTATGGGATCTTCCTTGTACCACCGTGTGACCACAAAGACATGAATTCTGCTAGTATCAGTTAGGACTTTTTTGAAATGCCATAAGCAGTTAATGGTTACACTGTGGATGGAAGCAATCCCTGCAGTGATATAAGGTCCCTGGGAGAGCTGGTAGAGAGGTGACCGTGGTGTCCGAATTCCCGCAACGCCCGAAAGAGGATAGCCTGGAGCGAGAAGTTGCCAGTGGCTGGCCAGAGCTGACCACCCACTGTAGGGCAAGAACCAAGCCAACAAGCTCGTTAGGACAGGGAGCCCATATCCCAGACAGAGGAGCTGCGTCCAAGCTCAGCTTCTCCTGGCAGGAGGGTCTGCACCTTTTTAAGAGTTCTTAGGTCTTCAGGGTCTGGGCAGGCAGAATTCACAGAAAAAGCTGCATCCCAGTCCAGACAGCCTGACGGGCCTGATGCTTTCCCACAGTCAAGGGAGTTTACCTTGTTTAGCAACAGAGAGGTCCAGGCCATTGCTCTGTGAGATGCTGGGAGGAGGAAGTACTTTTTCTCCACTCTGACCCTGACCCCATGCATCTCCCCTTCGCCCAGTAGAGGCTATTCTTTAACCAGAGCTATAGGACGTTGTGGAGTTCAACCCGGACCCTGGTACATGAAGAGAGAAGGCCCAGATATGACTCGCTTTGCCCCACAAAAGGTCATCTAGTATTTCTTGTAAAAATATATTACAAACTTATGTACAGCTTTATGTTTTAAAACACATTCACATGCATTAACTCAGTAAGACCCACATTAGCCTAGAGAAGTTGGCAGGGGACATGTTATATAATCCACACATTTCCAGAAATAAAAATTGGAACACAGGGTTGGAAAAAGTACATTTTTCTTCCTGATTTATGAAAAATCTTATAAATACATAGAATTTGAATCACAGCTACTTACACATGTAATGAATTATCTCTTTTTAGAAAGATAAAATTATATGAAGCTTGTACTACACCACAGAAAATCCTGGAAATATGGCCAGCATAATTATAGGGAATGAAATAAACCTTGCAGCTTACTTTAAATCTCCCTTTGATAAAAGCTTTAAGGAGAGAAAGATCAGATGTTCAGAGGCTTAGATGAGAGGACGCTGGAGAAAAAGAGAGCTAAGAGAAAGTGATGGACAGTAAAGGACAAACAAGTCTATGATTGAGGGTTTTTTTAAGGCAAGGCAGGATACTCTGTAGTCTAGAAATGCAAAAGCAAATTTAAAAATGTGCCCCCGATACACTGTGTGATGTAACTCCCCAGGGTAATGTGGCATTCTTGGGACAGTGTGTACTTGTTCCTCTTCTGAAACAGGAAACCCTTTCAACAAAATAAGTTCCATTCAATAAACATGAGTTTACCAGAGGCCCTGTAAGTGCTGCATATTTGCTGGGAGCCAAATGTGAATCAGCCACAGTTTAAGAAACAGGCCCATCGATTACTCATCACACTAGAGTACGACGGGTGATGGAAATGGGTTTCCCAGTCTTGTGCTTTGAAGAGCTTGAGTAGTGGCTGCTTGATCTGAGAATTAACAAATAGTTTGTGATCTACGTAGCTGCGTGTAACTGCCGCATGTTGGGAGTCAGTCTTCCTACAAAATGAAGAATGGACTTGAGTTTTATCTATGCTGATTCTGAATCTTCCTGAACAATGATAATGCCTCACCAGGAAGCTAAGCAGCGTTGCTTAGCTCTGAGTTTGCTACTTTTCATGGAATCACCGGTCCTTAAAAGTAGAAGGGACCCCAGGAACTGACTACCCTAACCTCTACACAGCACAAAAACCCCTTCCCCAAAGTCCTGACAACTGGTCATACAAACAGGAAGTAGAGTTCCATATGCTTCCTTTGCACGGACATGATTTACTTTATAACAAACACCTCAGCACGTTGCCTTCGGAGAAGTGAGGACCCACCGGGTATATTTTCATGTGCAAAGATGCTTCCAGAAACCCTGGGAAGCTTCCATGCCACTGCAATAGAAGGGCACACTCATAAAGTAGATGTTTTCTAGTTTTAATTTGTGTGAACTCTCACATGGATTTGGCTAAACATCTCCAAGCTTTATTCATAATCGCAGCGGTAGGTAATTTGTGCCCGTGGTAACAGTAGTTTAGAGTTGTTAATGAAAATGGAAGCTAATTTTTTTAAAAAAATCATCTCAACTCAGGCTGGGGTAAAAATACAGAGTATTCACAGGTGGATTCTATCAAAGTTTTCTTTTTCCATTCTCAAAGGCAAACATTACTTGGGTTGCAATAAGAAAAGAGCACACAGTCGCATACTATCTCATATGGTACATTCATTGAACATACCTGCAACCCTTCAATGGCCAGTTTGAGGATTGATGGTGTCAGTTTGGAGGCTTGTTTGAAGGAAAAATTACTCCAGTCTATAATTAAAATGAAACCATTTATCTGGAGCTCCGGATCTTCAATAAGGACTTCCAATGACAGCAGGATGGCCCGGAGGATGTCTGTGAAGGAGTTCCTGCAGCCAAAGCAGAAAGGAGAGGCTGTGCATGAATATTAGCAGGTGATAGGACTTTGTGTGTGAAGCACTGGCTGCCTGTCCTCTGCTCCGTGAGCCCAGCCTGCAGGGTAACACCAGTGTCCTGTACCCAAAGTGACAGAAAATACATTTGCTAAACTTCACAGGAACAATGCTTTGAGAATCACAGGATGGAACCTCCCTTTGATCTGACTGCACCAGAACCCCAAACTTTACAAGATGTCTCTCTTTTGTGTTTCCTTGGGTCTCTGGTCTCTTGCTTCCACCACAGACCTGATTGCATTTCATTGAAATGCATCCCTTACTTGTCTCTCCTTCCTGGGCCATAATCATAGTTGCGGCCCCCGTATCTAGCTACTTAATGAATATTGCTGAAAAAATGAGGTAAGGCCTTCATCAGAGGCACTTGTTTTGATTAAACCTCTTGTTCTTTTTGTATCGTTAAAATCTTGCTCAGAGTGTAAAAACAACTGTGCAATTGCTGCTATTTTTTAGCCTCAATTCATGAATAGAGAAAAATAAAGAAGAATAGCTTATTTTCATTGAAGGTTTGCAGAGTGTGATTCAGGAAGGAAATCGCTTGGAGTACAACAGTAACTATGACAACAGGTAGACCTGAATACAAACTAGAGTGACGGTTCTCTAGTGTTGTATGTGTTCTTCCACATCATATATTCCCAGTCACCAGTTGATTTTTGTTTTAAATAATTTTCAGACACGAAGAAATGATGGCATATTTTGCTAATTCTCCCAGCAAATTATTTGAGCTAAAAATTTAAGCTCTTAAAGGATCTCTAAATTCTGTGGATGTCAAGTGATGGCAAAATCTGTTACTTCCTTCAGGCTATCATTACAATCAGAAGCTGTATCATCTTGTGAAACCAGATGAAATGAACAGATTGCTGAGCATTTCAATCTGATTCAAATTATAACCAAATCTAATGATTCTAGATTTTGGAAATCAGAAAATATGTGATTAAATATGGGATTAACAGATACAAATTACTATACATAAAATAGATTCACATCAAGGATTTACTGTACAGCACAAAGAATCATACTCAATATCTTGTAATAACCTATAATGGAATGTAATCTGCAAAAATTCCTAAAACTGTATCACTGTGCTGTACTACCGAAACGAACACAATATTGTCAATCATCTGTACTTCATTAAAACAAAAACAAAACAAACAAAAAACCAGTAAGAATTTACTGAGTGGCTGTTATAAACTCAGAGCTCTGTCTAATACTTGAAGTTATAGAATAGTATGTCATATTTCTACTTTCAAAGAGCCCTTAATTTAGTTGGGGTGGGGTAGCAGATTAGCAAAATGAGTTGAAAGGGTTTGATAAAATGAGTAATTAGGAAGAGCTTACAGAGGAATGAAAGCTTGGGCTAAGCCTTGAAGGGTAAATAGAATTTTGGATAAGTGGGCAAAAGAGTAAGACATCTCAGGAAAGAGGAGTGACACGTGAAAAATACAGATATTAGCCCATTCTGTTTCTGTACAGTTCTTCTTACTCAAAAGGTCTTCCTTATATCAAGCAAAACTTTTCCTCCCCGAAATCCACCCACTGAGTATAGTTCTGCTACAAAGAAGAGAACCTCAGGTCTTCCTATACCACACACTAAATTATCTAAACATGGTGGACATGACGCCCTATATAATCTCTAGATTAATATATATATATATTAGTAACTTTAGCCGTGTCTCATAGGAAGTGGTTTTTAATAATGTTCTCATCATTTTCTTTTACATATATTCTCTTCTAAATTTTAGAGATGTCAAATTCCTATTAATGTAGGGTCAGTTTTCACTAGGGCTTTGAGTTTTGTTTTTGGATTCATGGCAAATAGGATCTAAAGACCCGAGTCTTTTCTAGAGATACAGCTTTGTATTGGGAAGAAACATTGATCTAAGTGGAGCGTGAGACCAAAGATTGTGAGCTTAGGCAGTTCCAAAGGAAAATATGGAAATGCCCAATGGTAAACTATAAATGACATTAGGGAATTAGAGAGTCTGATCCTGCGTAAGCTTTCTTAGCAAGAATACACACATGGAGAGAATCAGGAAACTCAGAAAAGCTAAGCCTTATGTAAAGCTTACATACAGTTCTGAGGTTGAACGAAGAAAGGTTAAGGAAATAAAAAGTGAGAGAGGGCTTCCCTGGTGGCGCAGTGGTTGAGAGTCCGCCTGCCGATGCAGGGGACACGGGTTCGTGCCCCGGTCCGGGAAGATCCCACATGCCACGGAGCGGCTGGGCCGGTGAGCCATGGCCGCTGAGCCTGTGCATCCGGAGCCTGTGCTCCACAACGGGAGAGGCCACAGCAGTGAGAGGCCCGCTTATAGAAAAAAAAAAAAAAAAAGTGAGAGAATCATGATAGTAATGTGTTTTCTAAAAAGGGGGTTAGTGTTTCAAGAAGGATATGATAGATTGCATTACTGACCCCAATTCTTCACTTATCTGAGCATCCACACACTAGCTATGTGTTGACCTCATTGATGAGAATGTATTTCTTGCCCTTTGGCCATGTGACTTGCTTTAACTGATGGTATGTGACTGAAATGACAGTGTACCAATTTGGGGCCTAGCTCTTAGAGACCTCAGATGTTACTTGTTCTCTTGCTTTCTGCCGTTGCCATGGAAAAACATATGCCACAGCTAGACTGCTAGACTGAAGAGAAGAATGACTCCCCAGCCAGCCAGCCAGCTAGCAGATCTTTGAAAGAAGCAGAGCCACCCAGCTGACCCCAGCCTAGATGAACACTAGCTGCCCCACAGATGTGTGAGCAACAGTAAATCATTGCTTTTCTAAGCCATTGAGTTTGGGGATGGTTTGTTGTAAATTAATAGCTACCCAATACCATAAGGTCGTTAACCAAGTCAGACGCAACAGAAAGATGAAGGAGAGTAAGGAAGGAGAAAGGGCTATTGTATTTGACAACAAGTAGATCTTTGGAGAATTTTGAGATAGCCCTTTTCGTTGAACAGTGAAGACAGACATCATTGATTATGAAGATCTTTAGCAAATCGCTTAATTGCTACCGCATTTTACTCCTCTGTAAATGAGAGATAGCACCTCTTCCATCACATATCCACTTGTATTCACTCCCAAGAAAGAAACATTGACTCTTGGAAACTTGAAAACTATTTTATATGTTTTCAAGACCAGAACCTTACTGACGGGTAGGCATTTGCAATGAATGAAGTATTATACTTACGGGGTGATCCCAGGAGAAAAGTAAAATAATTTTGGAATTCACTATAGTTTCCAAATGTTTGAACACTTCACTTTTCTAGAAGAACTAGAAAGTTGGGCAGCAAAAAGTTGAATGGGATGGGTCTCAAGTCATGAGGGTTACCCCTGTTGAGGGGTGTGACCGCCCCCTATATCTTAGCTGATCATTAGCTTGAACTCCTTACTTCCTGGCTTCCTCAAATGGATTTCCTCTTTCTTATTTATGATATCTTTGAGTTGTGAAATCCTCTCAGCTTTTTATAATTTGACATACCAAATACTTTATATAGTTACTCCACCCTCATGGAGGTGGAACGTAGCTTCTCACTCCTTAAGTGTGGGCTGAGCATAGTGACTTTTCTTTTCAAAGATCTTGTACAGTGTGGAAAGGGAGGGAGAAAGAGTAACTTTACGAGAGAAACCAGACAAACACTTCCTCAGCCAGGTGACTAGGGTCGACATCAACAGAGATAAATCATGTTGAGAGTAGTTCCCCTTGATATGATGATGAAAATCATACTTTACCTCTGTAATCTTCCTCCCCCAAAACCATAACCCCAGATTAGTCAAGGGGGAAACATTAGGCACATTCTAATTGAGAAACATTCTACAAAATACCTGACCGGTACTCTTCAAGATTGTCAAGTTCATAAAAAACCAAGGAAAGTCTGAGAAACCGTCACAGCCTAGATGAGCCTAAGGAGACATGAAGACTAAATGTAATGGGATGTTTTGGATGGGATCCTGGGACAGAAGAAAGATATTAGGTAAAAACCAAAGAAATCTGCATAAAGCATAGGCTTTAGTGAATAATAATGTATCGTATTGGTTCATTAGTTGTAATAAATATACTATACTAATGTAAGATATTAATAATAAAGAAAACCCAATGCAGGGGATAGAGCAACCTTCTGTACTATCTTCACAATAATTCTGTAAATCTACAATTGTTCTAGGTAAAAAGTTAATTTTTTTAAACTGCTTACTGGAGTTCGTAATCTGCCATGGTAAGTTTCCATGAATCTCTTCCAGAATTTCCAGAATTTACTCATTCTACCAACTCATTTAGACTTACAGCATGGTTTAACTCTAATAAACCGGGGCGGGGGGGGGGAATTATTTTCTGTATTGCCTACAATCGCAATTCTCTCAGTGTCGCGGAGCACTTATCTCAAAATGAACTAACAGGTGACAAGTGGATATTCAGATTTTTTCAGTCTTCTTCTATAATTTGCAAGGCATTTACATAGTCAGCTATGGATTAAATCAGTTTTAGTTTGATAATTAAAAGCTCAAATGTGAAAATGTGCGAAAGCTCTGTGAATGGCAAATTGCCAGTGACATGTAAAGAACTTTTCTCAAAAAGGGATAATTTTGTATTAATTAGGACTTATTAAGGGTTTAGAGGTGGAGGTTCATCATTATATTATGAGCAATTAGAGATTATGAAAATGGATGCATTTGTAGTTCTACTGTTGTTTTTATGAATTGAGCACCCAGCATTGCCACCCGAGGCTTTAAAGTCTAAGTCCACAGCGTAATACAAATGAGATGCAAAATAGTGTTTTATCTCTAAGAAGATATTTAAGTTTCAAGAAGTGACTCCTTTGTGCTTTGAATTTTTAGTGGAGATTTTAGAGCCTAGATCCCAGGGCTAGACGCATATAAGAAAAAAAGAGACTACCTGTGATCAGATAACCACTTAAAGATATAATGTGGTTGCCAGTGACACTATTTCTCAGAAAAAGTGATGGGAAGCCTCTTAGTTAATTCTGAAATCACAGTGCCTATTTCTGTGCTAATTCTTCTGCATATAACAGCAAGAAGTCTGTTAATATTAGTAGTTAAAGCTCTTTTGGCCAGTTCTTGAAACCTCTTCACTTTACAATCAATATCATTGTGTTTATGACTGTTGCTTGGAGATTTTTAGGGTCCTCCTTAAACCACAAACTAGTTGTGCAGATGGTTTGCCACCAATATCTATTTGCAGCAGGTGCAGAAACATTGCATCTGAGTATGTTTCTTTATCTCTTCATCCCATTTGAAGTTTCTTTCAAAGTGAATTACTAAAATAACCACAGCATGACTTTCACAGTTCCTACTTAGCCCCTTTTCTGATAACGTTGCCTAAACCAACATGGAGAGGAATATGTGCTCCCTCTGCAACTCTTCTGATGCATTTTGGCCTCTAGATATGGCAAGAACCCTCTGAGTAAAGTGGCAAAAGAGTCTATACTCAAGGGCTTGACATCCTGGCTCTGCCACTCAACAAGCATGCAACTCTATGTAGAAGACTGAAGTCCAACGTGGGGTGATTTCCTGTTTCTCCATGTAGGGGGCTGTTGCGTGGTTATGCAGAATTACATGTGCGAAGAGCTTGGTGAATTGGAAAGTTCATCCCAATAGGATAGGAGGCAGTATTTGTACTTGCATGGAATATAGAGATACCCCTTTTGGTTACACTGCTTTCATGGTGGTGATGGCAGCAGGACAATAGGAAATGTGCAAAACTCCATTGTGTTCTGTCCAGATGAACCTATTTTCTCCTCTTCTAGGGCTGAGGGTCTTTGATAAGTGGTTTGGCATGGGAATTCGGGTGATATATTTTCCTAAATGGGTTCTAATAATTTGTATGTGAAGCAGGTTTCAGCTGGATGGTGTCTGTGTATCATTATGCATCTAGGCAAACAAATCTATATTTCTCAATGAGGTAATCAAGAAAAAGTAAAATAAATAATTGTGTTCAGATAATATTAGGTCAAGGAAGATGCTAACCAGAATGTTTAACTTTGCTGTGGTAGAATTAACATTTGCAAGACCTTAATCTTAAATGTATTACCCTGAATGTTAGCTGGAAAGTCAATCAGTTAATTACTTGTCTTAGCAGGGCTGGTCTCCCAGAGAACAGAAGCCTGGGATTTAACTCTGCCTCATATGGTTTGATGAAGCTCATATGATTAAGAGGAGTAAGAAAGAAAAGGAAGGAGAAAGCAGGGAAGAAAGGAAGGAGGAAGAGAAAAAGAGAGAAGAAAGAGAGAGAGAGAGGAAGGAAGGAAGGAAAGAAAGAAAAGAAAGAAAGAGAAAGAAAGGAAAGAAAGGAAAGGAAAAGGAAAAGAAAGAAAGAGAGAAAGAAAGGAAAGAAAGAAGGAAAGGAAAAGGAAAAGAAAGAAAGAAAGAGAAGGAAAGGAAGGAAGGAGGAAAGAAAGAAAGGAAGAAAAAAGGGGAAACGGAGGGAGGAGGAAGGGTGGGAGGGAGCCCCAACTCACCTCCAACTCAAGCATTTGCTTATGGAGGACAGAACATAAAGGGTAATGTTCTTGTCTAAGAACAGGGCCCGGCTTTTGAACTAGTATAGAGAAAATAGTGATGTAAATGGTGAAAACAGCGTTCTCTCACTCAAGTAAAGTATGAAGATAAGAGACTGTTTCTTTAGACCAATCCTGACAGGCCCATCCATCTCAGGATATAGACACAAGAATGCAGAGTGTTCATATCCACCAGTAAAAAGGAAACTGAAACGAAAGTTTTCAAATTCCAATTTGCCAGAGTTTCTCCTTGTTTGTGTTTCTATGGTGAGCAAGTGTATAAATCATCTGTGTGTGTGTGTGTGTGTGTGTGTGTGTGTACACAAACAATGAATTCATCTTTTAGGGTTGCCTCCATTCGGGCTTTTTTAATTTTAAATGAGAAGCTGGTTTGAATAAATAAAAACAATATTTTATTACATTTGGTCCAAGTGCTTCTAAATTCTCCCAAGAATTGAAGAGAATGAAATGAACATCAAATGCTTCTATCTGCTCACTTAAACAGTTAATGAAATTTATCATCACTCAATGATTTATTTTAAAAGTTTTGAAGTACCTAAAACCGGATAAGGAATCAGGAAGGCATTTATTCAAAGATATGACAAAATTTTACTTTGTGGAAGACACATAAGATAAAAGGATATTTTTTACTCTTCTGCTAGTAGATGGAAACCAGTAGAAGACATTAAAAAATACATACATGGGAGGCAGTGAGGCACAGTCATTAAAAGCATAGGGTTTGGAGTTAACAGACTGATTCAAATCTCAGCTGTTCTGTGTAAGCTTAGCGAGTGAGTTTTATCTCTCTGTGGTTTAGTTTCCTCATCTGTAGAAAGAGGATCCTAGCACCTACCTCCCTGGTAATGATAACATGAGCTAATGTACACAAAGTCATAGAGCAACTGACTTGTTCTATCCATGGAATGAGTTGATGGTCATGTTGGTTTTCATTATTACATAAGTGAACGTGGTATCAGGTGGAAAGTGATAGGAATCGCAGAGTGTTTGGGAGTTATAAGGCAAGGTCACCCATGGCTGGGAGGTTTCAGAACATCTTCAGTTAGGCTGTGAAGAATGGGAAGGTTTGGATGCTGGACGTAGAAGGAAAAGGGCAGAAGGAGCCACGTAAACAGTAAGTTCTGAGAGTGTAGAGACTGTTGTATTGGGAGCAATGGCAAGTTTGCCAGTGCCACTGGGGCAAGTGTAAAGGAATAGAAACAAGGTTAGAATTGTGATCCGTCTTCATCCTGCTTGCTGGGAGAACTACCGGCTGTTTATGCAGAGTAAGGGAGCAACAGCAATTATGCTGTAGGAAGATTTGAACTGGTAACAGAGATTATGTGGATTGGAGTTAGGAGACTGAAGACACAGAGTCCAATTAAGAGGAGGCCATTGCAAAATAGTGAGAGCTGAATGGGGATGTAAAGAGAGGAAGGTCAGAGGTACTATTAAGGACAAAAGGAACTCTGCTGGGTAGGAGGGGAGTTAGAGGTGCTATAGTTGTATCTAGTTCTTACACGGTAAGGATCAGCACCCAGGACAGCAACGCACAATATTAATATTAGTTATTAATATGACTTGACTTCGGGGCTGTCAAGGGGGTGCCGAGAAGTGCACGGTTGTGCGGGGTCTGCATTCCTGCCACTCAAGTGATGAAATATCACCCTAAGTAGAAGCCATGTCTGCAGAAGAGAATATTTCCTGTTCTCTTTGCAAGAAGGGACCACTTGCCTCTCTAACCTAGACTATGAGCTCCATCAGGGGTGGAAGTGTGTAGTGTTTGTCTTTGAATCCCTGTCAATCACCAGTACCTATACATAATAGATGCTGAATAAATGATTCTTAGTAAATGAACGAAGGCAAACATGTTGAACCAACCTGTTGGAGGCTTTGAAACACTGAAAATAGACAAAACCCACTCTGGGAGCAGCACTGGGTACATTTTCTTCCTCTTCAGTGTCTCTTACGCTCATTGATAGGAGCAGTGATGGCAGATGTAGGTCCTTAAGCCCTTTTTCCATTGTGGCTCATATTTATAAAATAATATGCTACTAAGTACCATGTGTACAAGAATTGGAAAGAAAACCAGGCTTTAAGGTTAATTTGGGGGACCTTCCTGGTGGCGCAGTGGTTAAGAATCAGCCTGCCAATGCAGGGGACACGGGTTCTACCCCTGGTCCGGGAACATCCCACATGCCGGGAGCAACTAAGCCCGTGCGCCACAACTACTGAGCCTGCGCTCTAGAGACCGCGAGCCACAACTACTGAGCCCGTGAGCCACGACTACTGAGCCCGCGTGCCTAGAGCCCACGCTCCACAAGGGAAGCCACCGCAACGAGAAGCCTGCGCGCCGCAACAAAGAGTAGCTACCACTCACCGCAACTAGAGAAAGCCCACGCTCAGCGACGAAGGCCCAACGCAGCCAAAACTAAATACATAAAATAAATAAATTTATTTTTAAAAAAAGGATTAATTTTGGATTAGGAGAGGGCCGTGGCTGTATTCACGTAAGGTTAGTGTGGGCGGTAAGAAGATTACAATCTAGAACAGTTAATAATAAATGCTAGACAGATGTCTACAGATAAGAAGGCTAGTATACCACAAGATTCTTAGCTCACTGGGAAAGAACTGGTCCCAAAACACCACTTTAAGACAGCCGAAATACAAGCAAGGAAGAGGTTTATTTCATTAGCCCTCTAGATGGGGATTGGGCCAGGGCCTATAGGAGCAGCAGCCATGGAAGAAAAAACACCCCAATGGGAGTCAGCTCTGGGCAGTCCATCCATTACTAAATGACTATGACAAACTAGTTTCATGCTTATCTATTCTGGTAACTCTTGGGCTGAAGAGCTTCAGAAAAGTAAAAACTAGGAAGAGTCTCAAGAATGCAAAGGAAGCACTTAAGACTAGACGTGGAGCTATGATTATATCAGCCTAACGGGGGTCACGAACAGCAAGATCTCCTCTGACATGGGTGAATGAATATGAATGGCCACATCACTCTTACTTACAATGGAATTCAATTGATATTTATAGCTCTTGCGTGGAGTTCATGGTAGTGTACTAGCCACTGCTTGAAATGGAATATTCTTTCCTCTAAGTCTGTCTGGCTCTTATAGCCATAAAATCACTTTCAGGATAAGACATTGGACAATAAGGTGAGGAGGCATTTTAGGAAAACATACATCCCGTGGGACTACACTGCTTTGAATGACTTTGCCCTCCTGAGGTCCTTCCCTCTGAGTGATATGCTGCAGTCACTCTTGCAATCAAGATTCCTTTCTGAAATCACAAACTGTGTGCAAGACAGTTTGAACTAAATAGTGCATTAGCAATCTCTATAGATGTTACCTTTCATGGAAGGCATACCTGTGACTTGAGTTGGAAGTATGCAGCATCTCATAATTTTAATTAATTCATAAAATTGCCCGTCTCCAATGAAAACTCCAAACCTCTGTACTTAACGAAGAGATCAGTGTATTCTGACAGGATAGCAAGATCTTAAAACCAAGAGAAGTCCCAAGGTTCTAAAATTAGTTGCCTGTAACTAGGAGTCTCAACCCTGAAAAATATGGGTAGTTCACATCAGAAGCTTCAATAGAGACTGATTGAATTCAGAGAGTCTGCAATCTGATTGAAGTTTTCAAAGTTGGTTTATCCTTTCCCCTTTTGAAAATTCTAGCCTTCTAATCATAAGCTACTTAAACAATAGCAAGCAATCAAAGGTATGCAGGATTAAAAGGAGAGAGCCACAAGGAGATCATTACATAATGGAAAGAAAAGGCTTATTTTTGTAGATAATATATTCAGGAGAGCTTTATAATCTACTCTGATAGAAATGCAACTTGGTGGCTGGTTTCCAGATAGGCATCCTCTATCTGGCTATCACCCTTGAGCTGTTTCATCTTCCTCAAGACACCTCAAGGTTATTGGATTCTCAGAGAGAGAAAGATATAAGGCTCCCATGACCATCACAGCTGTCAGGCTCAGGAAGCCCCTTACCACTGTTTATACTGTCTCTGAGCTTTGGCACCCCTGAGGCTAGTCTGACAGTAGGACTTTTTGGTCTTGATCAACTCCTATAATGCTTGTGATGGTTCACAGATTGCAATAATGACAAGCAGTTTGATCATCCTTCTGAAACTAAGATAAATATATTTCATGCCCAGAAGGAACAAGCCTTTTGCAAACCCCACGTACTTTTCTTCCAGAAAAATCCCCTTTGGAGGTTTCAGAAGACAGGTGGGACCTTGAGTGCTCTGCCTATAATAGTTACCTGGCGGGACCAGACATGTCAGAATAGAGATGTGGGAATTTCTAGAATTCTCCTAGAAGAAGTTCCACATGCACATTCCCTGGGCCCCAACCCAGCCCAATTCAGGTGGTGGGTTATGGAGATGAAAGAGTAGCAGTGCCCTCTCCCTGCACCCTCTTCCCAAACCAGTGGCCTGGAAGCTCCCATGAACTCACTTACGGACCCCCAGTCAAAACACAAGCTCATATTTTTACCCTGCTTATTTGGGGAATCAGAATCAAAACAAAAGGTAACTCTTGAAACATTCATTAAAAAATAAACGTAGGCTCTACATAGTTCAATTAACAACAACAACAAAACCAACGCAGGGTTTGGTTGACTTCTGCTAGCTGAGGGAGTGTGCTTAGAGGGTTAATTTTGCCCCTTAAGGTAACTTTCCTTATGGAAGGTCAGATGCCTCTGTAGGGAATCATTTTATGGAGGTGGTTAAAGACAACATTGGTTTCCTTTACTTAATTACATCACAGATTATCACTTGGCAATTCTCTAAGCAATTAGAGCCAGTGGTTATTATTTATTGCCGCCATTTAACAGTAGCTGCACTGCAGGAGATACTGTAAAACATCAACATACATTTATCTTCAACATAAGTCCAAAATATCCTACTCTGAATGGCAGAACAGAATTTGGAAAATGTATTACATATGTATAGAGACACGATTTATGTATTTTAAATATATTTCTCACACAAAGAGAAAATACAACATTTTAGGACTTGGAATTTTGCTGTAGGAGGATTTCATTGCCTATATTTATCCTAACAAAATCTCAGAGATTGTAAAGGACGACTTAGAAAGATCAGTAGTTTAATTTCCAAAGAGGAAAAAATTTAAATGCTCAGGCTCTGGAAAGTTTTATCTCAAAATTTCCCTCTTGCTTTGATTCTCATCTGCTACAAAGTGGTGGGTTATTACCCATTCCTCTTCTATTAGTCAAGGCACAAGGAGGGTATTTCTAGTTCTGGCTCGTAAGAACATTCCCAGAGGAAAGAGCTGGAATCTTCTGTCTCTTTCACCCACATTGAGGAATATGGGATGGTACTTACCCACCCACTTAATTCTCTGGACTCTGGGGAAGCTTGGAGGGAGGGAGAATGGATTAAGACGAGGTTGGTTCTTCCGGAATGAATTTACAATTCAAATAGAGTGAAGCAACAGAGAGCTACAAGGAATCTTGTAGGTGATTTTCAGCAGAAGGTAGGATCACTCCCTCCCCAGTTTGGGGGACATCTGGTTATGCATATGGGAGGGAGTCATTGCTGGTTTTTACAATATTTGGAGAACGCTGCCAGCATTTATTGAGCAGAGGCCATTGACGCTAAATATCCTGCAATGTGCAGTACAGGCCCCAGAATAAGGTCCCCACCCCCAATGCCAGTAACTTCCTTGTCTTACACGGTGAAGTTCAGATCCAGAGATGCTCAGTGAAACCTCATGAGCAGTTGGTTGCACAGTCATAACAGGGTTCCTGACTCCTGGGTCTAGTATGCCTGTCACAGCTCTGAGACTCACAGAACAAAGGAAGAAACACTGGCTCAGATGGGAGGCTGAGCGGTGTGTGGAATCAAGCATTCCTGGGGCTTCTCTCTCGCACGTTCTTCCTCTGTGCCTGGACTACTCTTTCCCTCCTCCTCACCAGGCTCTTCCTCACTCTTGAAGCCTTGAGTCAGATGCTACTTTCCTGCCACAGGAAGTGGCGGAGTGTTGACAAAAAGCCCCACCTGGACCAAACTTTAGTCAGGCTCCTCTGAGTGTTTTCTTCATCCAGGCCTCCTCCTTGGTCCACATCCTTGGCCTGCAGAGCCCAGTTTTCCCAAAAAGTCCTGCTAAGCCAGGATTTGAGAATATTGACAATATTGAGAAATTTGAGAATATTGAGCTCTCCCCACCTTTAATATCTTAAACCAAGTTTCTCCCCGCCACCCCCATCCTTGGCACCTAACCAAATTCCTCTTAGGAATTGTCCATCCACTCCCTCTCCCTGCCCATCAGCCATAAACCTCCACTTGTCCCTTGTCAAACACTCTCTCCTATTACAATAGTCTTGACCCCTATATGCCTGTATATACGCAGCATAGGCCGACCTCACGTTATTGAGCTGTGCTTTGTTGCACTTCGTGGACACGGCGTTTTTTACAAATCGAAGGTTTGTGGCAACCCTGTATCAAGCACATCTATCAGTGCCGTTTTTCCAACAGCACTTGCTCACTTCGTATCTCTGTGTCTTCTGGTAATTCTCACAATATTTCAAGCGCTTTCATTATTACTCTATTTGTTATGATGATCTGTGATCAGTGACCTGTAATGTTACTATTTTCATTGTTTTAGGGCACCACAAGTCGCACCCATATAATAACTTAATGGATAAAAGTCTGTGTTCTGACTGCTCCGCTGAGTGGCTCTTCCACTGTCTGTCTGTCTCCCTCTCCTCGGGCCTCCCTGTTCCTTGAGACACAACGATATTGAAATTAGGTCAGTAACCAATAACCAAACAATGGCTTCTAAGTGCTCAAGTAAGAGTCGTATGTCTCCCACTTTAAATCAAAAGCTAGATATAATTAAGCTTAGTGAGGAAGGCATGTTGAAAGCCAAGACAGGCCAAAAACTAGGCCTGTTACACCAGTTAGCTAAGTTGCCAATGCAAAGGAAATGTTCTTGGAGAAAATTAAAAGTGCTACTCTAGTGAACATATGAATGATTAAAAAAAAAAAAAGAAGTGAGGGGCTTCCCTGGTGGCGCAGTGGTTGAGAGTCCGCCTGCCGATGCGGGGGACACGGGTTCGTGCCCCGGTCCGGGAAGATCCCACATGCCGCGGAGCGGCTGGGCCCGTGAGCCATGGCCAATGAGCCTGCGCGTCCGGAGCCTGTGCTCCGCAACGGGAGAGGCCACAACAGTGAGAGGCCCGCGTATCGCAAAAAAAAAAAAAAAAAAGTGAAACAGCCTAATGGCTGATATGGAGAAACTTTTAGGGGTCTGGTTAGAAGGTCAGACCAGCCACAACATTCCCTTAAGCCAAAGCCTAAGCCAGAGCAAGGCCTCAGCTTTCTTCAATTCTGTGAAGGCTGAGCGAGGTGAGAAAACTGCAGAAGAAAAGTTTGAAGCCAGCAGAAGCTGGTTTATGAGGTTTAAGGAAAGAAGCCATGTCCTTACCATCAAAGTGCAAGGTGAAGCAGCAAATGCTGGTGTAGAAGTTGCAGCAAGTTATCCAGGTCTAGCCCAGATAATTAATAATCTTTATAATAATATAATGATGGATACCTTTCATTATATATTTGTCCAAACCCATAGAATGTACAACACCAAGAATGAACCATAATGTTAACTATGGACTTTGGGTGATTATGATGTGTCAGTGTAGGTTCATCAGTTGTGACAAACGTACCATTCTGATGAGAGATGTTGATGACTGGGAGGCTACATGTATGGGAGCAGGGGGTATATGGGAAATCTCTGTACTTTCCTCTCCATTAGACTGTGACTCTAAAACTACTCTTAAAAAGAAACAAATAAAAATGGACATTTTATTAAGAGCAGCTACAAAAGAAAATGACTCATACGTTCTTCTGTTTGTTAGGATGGACACTAAAATCCACATGCCCAGTGTACCCTAAGCGCATAGCTTTTAGATCTCTTCCGTTGCACTGTTCTTCCTGCATGACTCGGGCAGCCTCTCTCCTGGGATACTCAGATCTTGAGAGGGGAGACGGGTTTTCAGTTCTCTGCTCCTGAAGCTGGGCTTTGAGGGCAAACACACCTGTCAGCATAAATCTTCATAATCATGTTCAGCTTTATATCCTGGAAGGGGAATGATGGTGTCATGCCTGGAATTCTGATCAAATTTGGGACTTATCCTTGGATAAGACACACTGGTCGGGCAGCTCAGAGCAATAGGAGCAAATTGGCTAAAACTTGGCCTGACAGCCTTCGGAAAAGGGTACAGAGGAAAGTCAAATACGGCTGAATCTTGGTAACAGAAAGGCTAAAGAGGCTTGCACATGGTATACGATATAATGGTATATTGATTTGACTTGCTAGAAATGACTAGCTTCAGAAGGGAGGTAGGTGATGGGCGAACAAAGAACATTCTTCAAATATTTGAAGAACACTTTCTCTCCTTCCTTCTCTCTTTGTTGGATCCAGAAGAAGAGAGAAATTTCTTAAATTACTGTTTGAAAGATTCATGTTGAAAGAAAAAATGTGCTGGCAATAAGGATTGTTCATGGTGTGAATGGATTATTGAGAGATTTAGAATCAACTTCTCTGCTGACCTTAAGATATACAGAATTTTAGAACTGTTCCAAAGCCTTCATCTTTATACATGAGAAAAGAACGAGGCTCAGAAGACACAGCTAACAAATATCAGTGCCCAGATTTGAATGTCAGTGTTCGAATATCACAGCGGGAAGGCACCTGAAAGACCATGCCATCCCCACGTGGCCAGCGGGGTTTGTTTTCCACCAACTTTTTACTAAGAAAATGTCCTGGCAAACAAAAAAGTAGAAAGAATACCACAGTTATACACCCATCATTTGATTCAACAGTTGTCAACATTTGGCATAGTTGCTTTATCTATCATATGCGTATGTATGCGTATGTGTGTGGACAGCTAAAAGCAAGTGGAAAGTCCCATACGTCAATTTTTTTTAATGATTTCCACGTTACTTGTCCTGTAGAATGTCCTACACTTTTGTTTTCTCGTCATGCCATTTAATTTGTTCTTTTTAAACGGGAAAGAGGTCCACAGGCTTGGTGAGATTCTGGTTAGATATTCCTGGAGAGACTATTTTGTAGGATGATGTGCCAATAGGCTTGAATTCATTGCTGATTCTGACCTACTGATGGGTGCCGCAAGTGCTCTTATTGAGAAAGAGTCAAACACTACATGGAAGCTCCGCAGAAACTGGTGCCAAGATGGACTTATTGGTATTGAGGGGGTGGGAACAACTTTATATTTATGAAGAAGAGGGAGGAAGTGAATATTTTTTCAGTTGAGATAACTGCAGACTCACATGCCGTTTTAGTCATTTGTGTGTGTCTATATATGTGCATTTAGTTCTGTGCAGTTTTATCAGACATATAGGTTGGTGCGTTCATCATCCCAGTCAAGATGCTGAACAGACCCATCACAGCAAGGGCCCTACATGCTACCCTTGTCATTCCTCCCTAAACCGTGGCAACCATTAAACTTGTCCTTTGTTTCTAAAATTTAGTCACTTCAAAAGTATTATAATAAATGGAACATTATGGTATATAACCTTTGGGGACTATCTTTTTTCATTCAGCATAATTATCTGGAGTTTCATCCAAGTGGCTGCATTTATAGCTTATCCCTTTTATTTCTGAGAAATATTCAATGCTATAGATTTGCCACCATTTGTTAAACCTTTTGAAGGATATCTGAGCTGCTTCTGGTTTTTGGCTATTACAGATAAAGCTACTCTAAGCATTTGTGTATATGCTTTTATGTGAATATCAGTTTTATTTCTCTGAGACTAATGCCCATGAGTCTAATTTCTGGGTTGTATGGTAATTGCATGCATAGTTTTTTTTTTTTTTTAACGTCTTTATTGGGGTATAATTGCTTTACAATGGTGTGTTCGTTTCTGCCTTATAACAAAGTGAATCAGTTATACGTATACATATGTTCCCATATCTCTTCCCTCTTGCGTCTCCCTCCCTCCCACCCCTCCAGGCGGTCACAAAGCACCGAGCATGCATAGTTTTTTACAAAGAACTGTCAAACTGTTTTCCAGAAATGCTCTGCTGTTTTAGGTTCCCACTGGCAGTATTGATGAGTCAGTTTCTCTTCATTCCTCCCAGTATTTGATGTTGTCACTGTTTTTATTTTAGCCATTCTGATAGGTGTGTAGTGTTAGCTCCTATCTCTTATTTAGTGGCTGAGAACTTCCAATACTATATTAAATAAAAGTGGTGAGAGTGGACATTGTTGCCTTATTTCCTATCTTAGGGGGACAGCATTCAGTCTTTTACCCTTAAGTATAATGTTAGCTGTAGGTTTTCTGTAGATGCTCGTTACCAAGTTGAAGTAATTCCCCTTTATTCCTAAATTGCTGAGTTTTCGTTAGACTAAAATAATCATAAATGAGTACTGAATTTTGTCAAAGCTTTTTCTGTGTCAGTTGATATAATAGTAGGATTTTTCTTCTTCACCTTGTTGATGTGGTGAATTGTGCTGATTGAATTTTGATTGTTGAACTAGCCTTGTATATTTGGAATAAATCCTGCTTAGTCATTGTGTATAATTCTATATATCATGGGATTCAGTTTGATAAATTTTTTGATGATTTTTGATTCTAAATTCGTGAAAGGTATTAATCTATAGTTTTCCTTTTCTCTACTGTCTTGGTCTGTTTTTTTTTAAATTA
Organism: Delphinus delphis; assembly: GCF_949987515.2. Lineage (NCBI taxonomy): Eukaryota > Metazoa > Chordata > Mammalia > Artiodactyla > Delphinidae > Delphinus > Delphinus delphis. Next base: position 8,367,683 of record NC_082699.1, on the reverse strand, counting down.
ATTTATTTATATTTATATGTATTTTGGGGGGCACTGGGTCTTCACTGCTGCGCGGGCTTTCTCTAGTTGCGGCAAGCGGGGGCTAATCTTCGTTGCGGTGCGCGGGCTTCTCATTGTGGTGGCTTCTCTTGATGCGGAGCACAGGCTCTCGGCGCGCGGGCTTCAGTAGTTGCAGCACACGGGCTCAGTAGTTGTGGCTTGCGGGCTCTAGAGTGCAGGCTCAGTAGTTGTGGCGCACATGCTTAGTTGCTCTGCGGCATGTGGACTCTTCCCAGACCACCAGGGAAGTCCTTGATCTGGTTTTGCATCAGGGTAATATTGGCGTCATAAAATGAATTGGGAAATGGTTCCTCCTTTTCTTTTTTCTGGAAGAGATTATGTAAACTTGGTGTTAATTATTCTTTAAATGTTAGGTAAAATTCTCCAGTGGAACCATCTGGACCTGGAGGACTCTTTTTCAGGAGAATTTTAATTATGAATTCAATTACTTTAAAGGTTATGGGGCTATTCAGATTATCTGTTTCATATTGATTGAGTTGTGTTACTTTGTAGTTTTGGAGGAATTGCTCCATTTTTTCTAAGTTGTTGAATTTATGAGAATAAAGTTGTTCATAGTAGTCCTTTATTTCCTTTTTTAAGGCTGTAGGATCTGTAGTGATATCACCATTTCATTCCTGATATTGATGATTTGTGTCTTCTCTTTTTAAAATTTTTGTCAGTCTTGCTAGAGGTTTATAATTTTTATTGATTTTTTTGGAAGAGGCAACGTTTTGCATTGATTTTCTCTTTATTTTCCTACTTTCAAGTTCAAGGATTTCCATTCTTCATTATTACCTTTTTCTGACTGCTTCGGGTTTAGTTCATTCTTCTCTGTTCTAGTTTCTTAAGGCTGAGATTTAGGTTTATGAGTTGAGCTCTTTCCTCATGTCTAATGGCAGCATCTCATGCTATAAGTTAACCCTCTCAGCACTGTCTTCTCTGCATTCCACATAGGTGGATGCGTTGTCTTTTCGTTTTCATTTAATTGTATATACTTTTAAAAATTTCCTTTCAGACTTCCTCTTTGACCCATAGGTTATTTAGAAGTGTGCTGTTTAATTTCCATGCTTTTGAAGATTTTCTAGTTGTCTTTCTGTTTTTGTCTTATTTCAGCAGTGGGAAAATGCCATGCTTCTTCCTTCTGCTGCCATGGTCAGATGAAAACTCCACTGTCACTTGAATTAGTGTCCCTGTATATGTAATGGGTCTCTGGCTGCTTTCAAGATTTTTTCTTTGTCTTTAGTTTACAAATATTTTATAATGATGTGTCTTAATTTGTTTTATTCTGTTTGAAATTCATTTATCTTATTGGATCTGTATGTTTGTATTTTCCACCAAATTTAGGAAGTTTTCAGTCATGGTTCTTCAAGTACTCTTTCAGACCACTCTCTTCTCTCCCTCTGGAGCTCCACTCATACAAATATATGATTTTATGATATTGTCCCCCAGATCCCTGAGTCTCTGTTCAGTTTTTTTCAGTCTATCTTCTATCTGTTGAGATTGGCTAAATTCTATTTATCTGTCCTCAAGTTCACTGACTCTATCCTTTTTCTCCATTCTACTATTGAGACTATCCCGCAAAGTTTTTAAATTTTCTTTTATTGTATTTTTCAGTTCCATAATTTCCACTTGGTTCTTTTTTATAACTTCTATTCTTTTGCTGAGACTTTCTATTTTTTCATGATGCACAGCTCACCTTATGTCACTGGAGAGAGTATTGTTAGATCCCAGGGGGAGGAATGAGGCCACCTGGGCTGCCTTCTGTTGCTCAGTTGGATGCCAGGAAACATTGACCCTGGGTCACTTTCTTCCATGGGTAAGGATGTAAGATAACCCAGGGCTATGCTGTTTTCCAGTCCTGGGGTCTTAAACCAGTTTACCTTCTCCTTGCCACCTTCCAGCAAGGTTGTCTGGCTGTCTTCCGTGCTATTTCCAGGGATTATAGCTATGGTTAGTGTAGAGGAGCAAAGAGAAGCCCATCTGTATCATTTTGTCTGGAAGAGAAGTCAGAAGAGACTGGTTTTTAAGGCTTTTTCTTCCCAGAGCAGTGGTTCTTAATCTGAAGTTATGTTTGGTGCCTTTGTATGCATCTGTCTTTCTCTGTAACCTGGAGTTTTCTTTTGTGTATCAAAGGAAAACACAGTGAAAAGTGTCAGGCCTTGCTCTCAGAGTGGCATCGTTTCCAGACACACCAGCTCTGCCCAGATGATGGGTTTCCATGAAAGGGCTCAGCCTGGCTCTTGGCTACTCCTGCCTCCCCTACTCAGGAAAGCCAGAGCCTCAGCGCTGAGTATTTGTCAGAACCTCATGGTTGGGTAGCCCCTAAAATAGAAGCTCTACAAGGGGAGCATCTCCATGCATTTTGCTCACTGCTGTATCCTCAGAGCCTAGAGCTGTGCCTGGCATCAAGAAGTCATTCCGTAAACATCTGTGTGAGTAACACTTGGACTGGAGCTAAAGCAGCCTGAGAACACCCCACAGCCCCAGAACCTCCTTCTGAGCCCAGGGTAGCTCACTTACAGCCCTGTATGGGGGAGGGAGATTGTTCGATATGGTGTGAAGGCCTCACGGAGAAGACCCTATTTGGTTTAGACCTTCCTGGGATGCCCTGACAATGTGGGATTCCTTGGAGGAGTCCAGACCTGAGCAAGTACAGAGGAAGGACGAGGTTCAGCATATACCCCATAACGTGACTTACTAGGACAAGCCATGGTGCCAGTTACATCTTTCTGGGACAGATGAGGACATGCATTTATTCCCTACCAACTTCCTCATGCATCCCAAACTTTTCTAGAAATCTCTATCAGCCCACCACGGCAGCCCACCAGGCAAGCAGCACACCATCTCTGTTCAGCTGCACAAGCAGAGAGAAGTGAGGAAGCCTTCATAAGAAAAGGCCAGATGCCCCTGTAACTCTGCTACCATCACAGCCATGTGGGTGACTGGGAATCACACAGTTAACTAAAGGCTTCCCCGCAGCTTCATTTCCTCTGCTAAACATGGTAATTGCTTTGCTCATTTTTGCTTTACCTTTGATTTCAATTCATATAAACAAAAACATAATGATATGAGGGGGAGGAGAAGAATATGCATTTTCTAAGCTGTCTGGGGGTTGACGATTGTTTGAATGCGTGCGTACTTTAAACAAGATGGTAGATTACACCATTAGCTTATCTTCAGAGTAATAAAGACTTTAGGAACCAAAAGTCTTCTAATGGTTCATTGAAATGGTTCCCTCTTGCAATGCATTATCGCCGTGCTTTACAAGAAGGAGAAAAGTATGTTCCAGTACAACATCAGATAATGCCACGGACACAGGCTTGCAAGAGAAATAGCTCACTTGGGAAATAGAAGAAGCGAAGGAAACGCACCGAGTGCAAGGTGCTAACTAGAACTCTGGTAAATGAAGTGAGCAATGACCCACGTGGGACCCCCGATTGTCTTCCATGGTCAAAAACACTGAGGAAGAGGGTGAGTAGAGAGGAGCCACAGTTTATGTGTTTTAGTTCATTGAATACCCTCACAGACTTATTAACCTATGCAGCAGGCAAAATTAAACCTTTCTTACATTTCTTGCATGGCAAAGAGACCAGGTGCCTCAATGATACAGTTCAGGGATTATTTGGATGGGGCTTAAAAAACACAGGCAGTGGGCTTCCCTGGTGGCGCAGTGGTTGAGAGTCCACCTGCCGATGCAGGGGACGCGGGTTCCTGCCCTGGTCTGGGAAGATCCCACATGCCACGGAGCGGCTGGGCCCGTGAGCCATGGCCGCTGAGCCTGCGCGTCCGGAGCCTGTGCTCCGCAACAGGAGAGGCCACAACAGTGAGAGGCCCGCGTACCTCAAAAAAAAAAAAAAACCCGCAGGCAGTGTAGTGCACACCTGTGTTGTGTTTGGAAAGTGCTAGAAGGCCAGGAAGTGCTTGATGTAACTACCCAGACTGATCCTTCACCACCTGGTGATTCCTGCCCTGTGAAACTTTAATGTATGGAGGCTAATTCTGTATTCATATTTTTTTCTCTTTGGAATTTTCAAACGAGAAACATTTGGGAGTTTGGAATCAAGTACACCAGAATTGCAAATCATTTCAAATTGTTTTTTTACTGACTCCAAGTGGCAGATCAAGAAGGTTCTGAGCACTCAGATGGGGGATCAAACAGAAAGAACAAAAAACTTCCTGGCGTGTGTTCTGAACCATACGACAACCCATTCTGTCTTTGTATTCCTTCCTATCTCAGGCACTATCCCAGACACAGGTTCACATGCAGAAATCTGAGACGCATCCTTGACCTCAGCCTTCTCCCCTTCCTCTCGCTAATTCCCAGGCAGTCACAGAACCCTGTTGATTTCACGTCCTAGTAACTTGGCAGTCTGTCCAGGTCACCTTATCTCCACCACCACCTTGCTCCTCCAGTCACCTTCATCTCTGCAGGAAATAGCCTTGGGACTGGCCTCTGCTGCTTTCACTCTTACCACCCTCTAATCCATTCTCAGCCCAACGGGCAGAGGAAATGTTTTAAGAGACAAACCTTATTCTACCGATCCTTTCCTTCAAACTCTCAACGGCCGCCTCCTGCTGTGTCTCAGGATGACCTACCAGCCTCCGCGTGGCTTTGTCTCAGCCCTGCTCCACATCAGTGCGTGTAAGTTGGGGCTCATTCTTGGTGCTGCTGCAGCCCCCTTTTGTGACCTGTGCCCCCTTGGAATTAGTTGTGCAGCAACGCCAAGGGTGCGTACATTTAACAAGAGAAGAAAGCACAATTGTAGGAGTGAGTACCACTCTCCACCCAAGCTGTAAGCCTCCCGCTGACTGGCCTTCTTAAGTTCCCTGAATATACTATGCCTTTTACCACCTGAGGACATCTGCACAGACTCCGCTGTTGATATGGGATGCTAACCTTGGCCCTTTCAGATCTCCTCTCGAATCTCTGCCCCAGAGCAGATCAGGGGCCCTTGCTTTCCATTCCTTAGAATCCCGTTCTTCTTTCCTGAACAACTATCACACTTGTGCTTAAAAAATTACATGGGGCATTATTCGTGTGATAAACTGTCTCACAGCCGTTTCTACCATTAGAGCAGAAGCCCCGTGAGCACAGGACTTCCATCTGTCACGCTCATAACACTGTGGCTTGCTCGGGGCAGGAACTCAGGGTCTGTCACATGAATAAATTACCTGGGAGAAATACCTGCTTCCCGGTTTACAAGGAAACCTCAGGGGAGCAAAATCTTGAAGGTTTGCTAGTGAGAAAGCGATGATAAATGGACATTAATTGTATGCTGCCTTTTTTCTAATTAGAGGCATGTAAAAGGTTATCATTAGTGTTTGGTAGGAGCCCTGTTATATCTTGGTGAGCACAGGCATACTGACACAGGCTTTAAGGGCCTCTGAAAGGCTCCCATCCTTGACTTTTCTCTGTTTTGTTTGCTCATCTGTGTCCTCTACATGTCCATGCGGAGACTCCTTATGGCAGTGGTTTCAGCCCTGGCTTCACCGCTGCGGAGTTTTTCCAAAATACTGATGGCCTTGCCGCATGCCCAGAGACTCTGATATAATCATCTGGGGGCAGGTCCCAGGTAGCCTGAGTTAAGAAGCACAGACTGAGTTCCATTCCATACTTAACTTCCATAAGTTATTCCATAACTTCAGCAAAATGCCCTATGCAGGTACATTGGAAGTTCTTTCATTCTTAAATAAATGTTCCTTAAGATTTGATGGACACAATTTTACCCTAAGCCATTGGACCAGTGTGCTTTGTTATGAAGTGTTTCACCACAGAGTTACGTGTGCTCTCTCTTCATTGTCCAAAATAACCAAGAATGGATACGGGTTTAGGGCAGTGGAGTCAGTCACTCTTGAGCTGATTTGGGCTGAGTTTCCTGAAATACCTGCCCTACAGCCCAAGCTCAGGACCCTCCCCAGCCCTGCCCCCGGTGACCCTGCCAGCCTCTATATCCAAATTCTCCAGCACCTGCTGTCACCATCCACAGCCCTCCCCAGCTCAGGAACAAGGCTCTTCACTCACTTTTCTTCTTCTCTACCTCTTCCTTTCCTTCTATCTCTCTTCTTTTCCTCCTTTTCCCATTTTCTACTTCCATTCTGTTTTAGTCAAGCCTGGGCCTTTGAAAGACCTGTTCTTTTCCTGTAACAGCTGAAAAATATCTGCAGATGCCATCAAGCTAGACACACACCCAGAAGCAGCTAACAGGGAAGAGAGAAAAAAGCTGGCACGATATTCTAGAGGACATCCAGTCCTCCAAACGTAATGAAGAGTTTCCTTCTCACCCAGGACTATACACATTGCTCCTGAACCCTGAGCACCCCTTGCTTTTAGAAAAGGGTGGCCCACGTGCTCCGTGATCTTTCTGAGCGACCCTCGGCCTGTGAAAGCATCTAGTATGGGGCACTCATATGAGGGTCGTGAACAATGCAATGTCAGCCTAGTCCTTGCTTTGAGAATAAAAATTAAAATGCAAATGGGATTTTATAAGTAATTTTCATAAAGGTAATTGTCAGTAATGGAAAAAATACAATTACAAGAACTATCATAGAGGAAAATGTGGTTGATAAGGGTGCAGGTCACACGGTCATGAGAAGCAAAGTTGAACTTGCTTCATCTTGGCTCTCATGGATATGTTGGCAGGTGCATTGCTCTTCTGTAGCAATGTTCTCTTTAATATAGGTTAATAAAGGGATTCGTTTTTATTAAAAACCTTCAATATGATAGTTTAGAAAACTACCACTGAAGAGATGCTACACAGCAGCAGATGAGCTGCTCTGAGCCAACAAAGCACACATTTGCCTTTGGCAGCAGTGGGCCACACGGGTGTAATTTTCCATATCCGTTCCATATGGTACTTTTTCACTCTCTCTGGGATAGCACTTTTTCTTAGGTAGTTCAGACCCCAAACGGTATGCCTTTTGCAAAACCTCAATGTAATAAGCAGGAGGAAAAAATGAATACTGACCAAAGAAGTATGTCTTATAGCTAAAAAGTCAAGGCAAATATTGGAACCAAGGAAAAAATGAGAGCCGGTTCCTTCAACAAGGGGAAGCGTGTCTCAGGTCCTATTGGCTATTCATTCATTTATGGAGCACCCACGTCTATGGTCCGATGCTCAATTCTAGAGCAGCTGAGATAGAAGGTCAGCTTGCACATACTCCAGTCTGTACTGCAAGATGCCAGAACTGGGGGCAGGGGGTTGAGCAGATCGCTCTGGGGTCATAGAGGAGACAGAGGTGATCCGGCAGAGCTAGGCAGCTCCATTTCCTGGAGATGGAGTCTAATCCTACTGCAATGTGCCGAGCACCGTGCCCCATCTGGTCCTCCTGAATTAAAGAGAGATCAATCTTGCACTGTATTCGGGATGGTCCACTTGTGGCCATAGTGGTGAAGGGTGGGAGCTCTGGAGCCAGACAGTAGGGTACGAATGTTGCATCTGAACTTATCAGCTTGACTTGGCCAAGTTTGTTACTGTTTATTAATTTCTTTGTGACTCAAGTTCCTTGTCTGTATCATCAAAATGAGAGTGCCAAATTCATAGGATTTTGGTGACAGAATTAACTTTGAAAAGATGTGCAAAATATCACTCATTTGTTTAGCAAAGGGTAACTGAATTCTGTGTGCCTTGCCCTGTGCCAGATGCAGGGGCAACAGAAGTGAGGGCAGCACAGCTTTGGTTTCCAAGCTTTTACCATTCAGGGAGAGACCAAGAAGAAAACCAAGCCGTAGATCTCGCGTGAGAAATGCAGTGGTGAACAGGATGCCAAGCAAGGCAGATAGGTAGCTCAGGGAGCTTTGTGTAGGGTGGGAATTGGCAGTACATGCCGACATCAAACTTCACTGGCCAAGTCACAGAGGAGCTAAGACCTCTCTCCCTGCTGAGTCCAAGGCAGAGCCCTCTCCTCTCGGCAGGGCTCTGCTCTGCTCTCTTTTCTCTCTCCTCCCACCAGCCCAGTGATGCAATTAGAAGGGCCCTGAGCTCCCCTCTGGTTGGGGAGGAGAGTTCTTCCCCCTCTGCAAGGGGCACAGTGGAGCCAGGATGAGACGTGGGTATGAGGGGGAGGGTGCTAATAAGGGGAGTCCGCTGGACGCTCCAAGGAGAGAAGAGCAGGTGCAGCCCAGTTCACCACTGGAGCGAACAGAGAGATCTGGGGCAAACCACCACCTGGCACTATCCCTGCAAACACCTCTCGGGAATCTGGGGTTTTCGGAGTTGGGTAACTGAAGGTTAGAAATTCTATCGCTTTCCGCTGGAAAGCCAACTAACACATTTTCATGACTCTTTGAATCCGCCATTCTTCAGATGCTAAGCATTAAAAGCCCTCCAGGAAACGGCAGTGAGTTCAGCATCCATTCATACCGTACTGTCTGGGTATGAATGAGGAAACAGCAGCTGTTTTCGCTCAGGAGTGTTCACACCCAAGTCTTCTTCAAATGCCCTTCAAAGCCATCAATTAGATTCTGGTAGCTTTATCCCAACCTGCTGGTACAACCTTGGCTTTCGCCTCCAGCCTTAAAAGGTGGAACATACTGCCAGACTGTCTCCCGTGTATACGTTTTTGTCTGAAACACAATTCTCAACCCCAGGGGAACGTTCATCTGAGTGACGCTCAAAACAAATCCTCCCGGGTTGTAATTCACGGAGGCACGCGGCGCCTGGAGAGCTGGCCGCCCAACGATACCAGATGGTGGGTGCAGAATTGATGAGGGACCCTCCTGAGAGATGCTGGAGGATACAGGCATGGGTGGGAGTTCCCAGCCTGCGGGCCAGGCCTATGATTCGGGACATGCATATTCACGAAGGCCCCAAAAGAGACCAGACAGCCAGCTGTGAACACATTGTATGTACGGAAAATGGCCCCCAGAGCACAAAGAGAGCGGGGCAGCGGGCCAGAGGGCCCTCCATTCATTTGTGGGCTTTAACACAGGTCTATTATCTTTAACAGCTTCACGCCTCCATCCAGTTTTAGTTCCAGCACAATTTGCAGACCCCTTTCCCTCTAAACAGAATGACGGGCTTCTCAACGTGTGGAATAGAACTCATGCTGCTGTAGTGGCTAGAATGAAAAACGCCAACACCATCAACAAGCCGGAGAGGAAATGTTTTCTACTGTTTACCCGCTAGGCCTAACTTATTCTTCTCAGTGCACTTGAAAGGTGTATGTTTGTATCCACAATACCTTTAAGAGAAGGCCAGTATCTTCAGCGCCTCTATCCTGCCTGTGATGTGTGCGCTGAGCTGACAGAACGGACACCTGATTACAAAGCAGAACAAAGCAAAACCCAGGACCTACGAAGTGTCTTCCCATCCCCAAAACTGCCAACCTGAAAATATGCTACCCCAGAGTTTAAAAAGTATTGAAACTATTAAAAAAGAGAGATTATTCAGAAACAAAATTTCTATTTGCTTTCCACAGTACGATATTGAAATTCATCCAATTAGAAATGTACCCAGCACTTCCAGAAAATTAGGAGAGTTCCTATTCTTTATTCCTCCCTCCCTCCCTCTCTCTTTCTTTCTTTCTTTCTTTCCTTCTCCCTTTCTTCCTTCCTTCCTTTCTTTCTCTCTTTCTTTCTTCCCCCTTCCCCCCTTCCTTCCCCCTTCCTCCCTCCCTTCCTTCCTACCTTCCTTCCTTCCTTCCTTCCTTCCTCCCTCCCTTCCTTCCTTCCTCCCTCCCTTCCTTCCTTCCTTCCTTCCTTCCTTCCTTGTATTCCTCACTGATCCTATCCGAGGGGCTGTACCTCTCCTTTCAGACAGCATCCATCTGTGCCCTGACCCTGGCCTCTGACCCCTTAAAGAGTCAGAGTCCCTTTATCCACCACACTTGGTGTGCCTGCTGGGTGAGTTCCCTCCAGGGAAAGGCATGCCATCCCAGGATGCTTGGATATCTGATCCCCTAAAGGCTCTACTCTGTGTTTGGGGCAAAAGAGAAAAAAATCTGCTTTTGCTGCAGTCTCTTTTTCAAACAGAGTAAAGCAGAAGTTTGACACGTTTTAGAATGTGACGTTTGATGCTGAGAGACAACCAAAGCCTTACATTGTAAAATAAACTCTAGATAATTTATACGTGTTACCTAGGTTTTTACTGCATATTTACAAATAGACTCCTACTCTGAAGGAAACTGGCTTAACAATTTCAGTGAGGAATACAAGCGGGTGGGCTGAGGCTTCTCCACGCCTGCTGGACCCTCTTTCCCACTCTGAGCTGTCCGCTTGGGTCAGGGACCCACAGCCAGACCCAGAGCTGCTTCCAGCAGTTGCTGGGACACCACTCAAGCTTCCCTTCAGGGTATAAAGTCTCACCATACATTCATCCTTGAGAATTTCCGGGCTTTAATCCAACTTGAGACTCACATTTCCGTCTGTGGGTGATAGACTTCTGTTTTGTTATTATTTGATCTCCTAAGGAGGAGAAGAATCTCTCATCAGCCAGAAAAGATGACTTTTCCTAGTCCACTTGGACATAAGCGATATTTCCTGGTTCAGAGCTGATGCCCTTCTCTCCACCTGGATAGATCCTGGTCATTCACTAAGATCGCGCGTAGCCATCGCTGTCTGCCCTTCCCCCTCCCCACACGTGAGGTGCCTCGCCTTTGCATTGCCATGGCAACCAACATACTTATTTATGACAGACAGCACTTACTACACTTTATGGAATTACTTTACTCAGGTATCCCCTTCATTAGCCACTTAATTTTTCAGGGGTAGCCATCTTGCTCATTTATATTGACGATGTTGAAATTTATCCAATTTCTGTGATCCTGGGAAACAGCAGAGGTTAAGCAATCTCCCCACCCTTTGTGCTCCAGGAAAAAAGCACTGACTGCAAAGAAGCACCCTGCCCGCATGGCTTAGATCAGACTCACACAGACGCTCCCTCCTTTGTTGACCTGTGACAGGCACAGACTCCCCAGCTCCCCATTCATTGCCTCATAAATGATTAGCTGAACTGCCGGTCCCCACTGATCAAAGGAGCAGAATGCTTGTTAACCAAATTTGGTTAAGATTCTCTCCTTTCCCTGGACCCTGAAGGTTGGTTCATCCTCACCTGGTCTCAGGATAATACATTCTCTGATTTCCTCTCCATCTGGCCATCCTTTCATCCCATTTCCCACATCCAGATCTTTCTAGCCTTGTTTATTCCTCCCCAGAAAACTCTGTCTGCTTAACCCGTGAGATACTCGCAGATCTTATGTTCAGAGTGGTCTCCCTATTGCTTTTTTTTTTTTTATTAAACTGTGGTTTTATTTTTTTTTAACTTTTTATTTTGTATTGGAGTATAGTTGGTTAACAATGTTGTGATAGTTTCGGTGCAGAGTGGTCTCCCTTCCCCTGCTACAATAGGGGGACCCAAGGGAACTTAGGATGTTTCTACACTCCGCGTCATCTGTGTGCAGAAGCTCCTTCTGCAGGTTCTTGCCGTCCGTCCCAGTTCCTCTTGCTACCTTCTCCCATGGCTTCCACATGCTGGGCAGGGTGGCTGCATGGTGTACATTGTGATCTGTTGGGTTTTTTTTTTTTCTGTTTAAAAAAATTTTTTTAACTAAAAAGCAACTCATTGAGTTACCTTGCAGTGGGTTGTGTCTAAATCTTTTTTTAGACTGGCTTCAGCATTGTGCAGTTTAAAACAAGTAACTTAAATAACTTAAACTTATTTAAATCCTGAATTGTAAAACAAAATTATTTCCTCCCTTTGCAATAATCTTTTCTGAGTGAAGTCTCTCTTTACTAAGTCCAGATTTGTTTTTTATTTGACCATATATTTATTCTCACACAGTAAGCACTTGGTAAACTTTTTAAGCTGTTGTTGCTTTTGCTAGTTTTGAAACTTAAGGTTTCTGATGAATAATTAATCCTAAGGTTTCCTTTCTGTTTTATTTTTCTTGCAAGCTCCAGTTAGTCAAGTACTGTTAAGTCAGTACCTTTGGGATCTTCACAGGACTCTGTCAAGTATCACAACTAGATGACTGGGCTTTAACTTCTAAAGGAGTTTTCCGATTATAATTACTTCCTACTATGATGCTTTACCTATTTGTCACTGGATATGCACCTTATTAAACTTTCAAACTTTGCCATATCTTTCTTCTTGCCCTAATTCAAAGGGTATTTCAAAACTTTTTTGCTTCCTAAGCAGTGTAATAAAAAACATAATCAGTAAATGCATATAAAAATGCATGGACTGGGAGCTTCCCTGGTGGCGCAGTGATTGAGAGTCCACCTGCCGATGCAGGGGACACGGGTTCGTGCCCCGGTCCGGGAGGATCCCACATGCCGCGGAGCGGCTGGGCCCGTGAGCCATGGCCGCTGAGCCTGCGCGTCCGGAGCCTGTGCTCCGCAACGGGAGAGGCCGCAACAGTGAGAGGCCCGCGTACCACAAAAAAAAAAAAAAAAAAAAATGCATGGACTAAAAAACTCTTAGGTATTTTAAATGTTAACATTGTAATATCCTTGCAGGAAAGTATAAAGAAAATATATGAACAAAATGAAAGAAACCTCTTACAGCTTCCAGTTAAACATGGCAGATTGAGCATATGATTTTATTTCCTCTCCACTGAAGACCTTATTTACATAAGAGTAAAAGAATTTTTTAACAATGAGTAAAATAAACCTTGGGAACAAAGAGAGCATATGGAGAGATGATGGCAGATGAGAGATATTATCAAATTTTGGAAGCTGGGAAGCAGATGGACAAGTGGCTGCTGACGTAACAGACCAGAGGAAGGAAGCCAGCGAGAAGCAAGTCGATTTTGCACCATGAGCTCCTGGAAATGCTCAGGAGATAGTCTCCTCTGAAGGATGGGGCAGGTGGCTCAAACCAGGGGAGTTCGTGGAACGTGTTTAAAGGAGCAGTTAGATACTAGATCCCACTCAGGAAAAGGACAGTTTACCCTCCGGAAGTTGGAACAGAGAGGCTCCCGGATGCTATGTGCAGCTGGGGCTGGGCCACGGGCCAAGCAGGGGGTTCACTGAAAGTCTGTTTCTGAAACTGCAGAAGCACTTGTCCTCCGTCCCCACACTCAGCTCGCAGAGAGCTGGCACCGCCCGCACCCCTGATCAGGAGATTGGGAGGACTTCTCTCTGGGGATGCTGAACCGGGCAGGAAAAAAGACCTACAGATACTGACAATTGGGAGGCCTCCATGGAAAAAGCCAGCTGACTACCTTGTCATGCCACCGCGGAGCTCACGGGGCCCTCCCATGCAGGCTGAACTTCCCAACAGGTGTTCAGTGCCTCCACTCTTAAAAATGACTTAGCCAAGGATCAAGGACAAGTGAGGAAACAAATTAACTTAGAGAAGGTGAGCATATGCAAGAAGGAGGACTATAATTAATATTATCGGAGAGATGAAAATATTGCATCTGTGGGGGAAAAGAGTAAGATATTGTTAACAACACAACCAAGAGTACTCTTAGCAAGGAAAGGTGTGATATCATGTGTGAAAAATGCAGAGAAGGGTAAGAAAGTCACATCAATAAAGTCTTAAAAAGATAAAACAACAAAAAACAAATTTAGAAAGTGGAAGAAAAGAGTAAAAAAGTTAGAAGTTAACTCCTGTAAATCAACCATTCACATAACAGGAGTTACAAAAATAAAAATTAGAGAAAAAGGAGAAGGGGATTTAACAATTAAAAGTGATAATAAAATAAGAAAGTTTCCCTGGACTTAAGCACATGGCTTTTCATATTGAAGGGCTCATGGAATGTTCAACTGAGTAAATGAAAAAGACCCAGCCCTTCCTTTACCATGAGGGGTTTTGCACACACGTGTGGATGCTACACACCTGCGCCTCCATCAGCCCTTGGCCTTGGAGTGTGCACACAGTGAAAACATCTGCCTTTGCAAGGAGGACCTGAAAGGGCACGTGGGACCATCTGGGCAGGGAATTCTGGAGTCCAGGGGTTCAGAAGCCACATTTAGGAGGGCAGAGGGGCACAGCGTCCAGGTGGACATGTCCCTGTCCCCTTGGCTCCCTTGGCCAGGGGATCCCATGACATAGAGGGGCAAGGATGGAGGAAAGCCAGAGTCTAAGGCTCATGGCCAAGGGCAAAGGGCAGTGCTGGATGCACAGAACATCAAGTAATCTCTTATAAAAGCAATTACTAACCTAAGGGATAACAAAATGTTGTATAAGGAAGGAAATGTCATCATAGTTTTTAAAAACATTTTTTAAATGTTTTTTAATGTTTTTAAATGTTTAATGTTTTTAAAAAACATTAAAATATAATCATTTTTTAAGTGGTCAGCTATGAATATGATTTATATAGTTATAAAAATATAAACACTAAGTACTGATTTAGTCCCAAATTGTGTTTTCACGATTTTAAGAAGTTGGGAAGAGGGGAAAATGATGTGCAAGTTGGGGTTAAACTCTCTTAGCAGAATCACTAAATTCTCTTAGCAGAATCACTAAATAGTAACTTAAACCAAAATGATAAACAAATAGCAATTTATGCATGTCACTTCAAAATTTGCAAGTAAATACTAGAAGATACAGTCAAAATGATTGAAAACATTTGCCTCTGTACAAGGGAGTTAGAGATAGAGATAATGAGAGGTAAGGAGATGCTGTCTACTGTTCAAAAGCTATTATAATTTGGCTTTTGATAAAATCACAATTAAATTGAAAAAGAAGATTACATTATTACTTTCATAAAATCAAAATTAAATTAAAAAAGAAGATAATTAGAAGGAAATACTGGGGGAAAATGAATGAGAAAAAATGAAGAGAAAATATAGAAACATCAAAAGGGAGGAACCCAAAATTTTTTAGAATAGAAAAAAATAAAAGGAAAAGAATGTACAGGTCCAACTTGCAGACATAATATTGAAAATTCCATTTTAGACACAGTGCACTATTCTGCAAAGATTTCATGGATTTGTCATTCACTTATTTTATTGCCTTAACTTATTCCTCATAATATGCCTCTGAGTTAGCAAATGTTCATGGTAAATAGAGTGTAGGGTGAGGAGGGAGGGGAGTTAATAACCAACAACAAATCTTTGTTACCTGAAGACTTACCTCCCGCTGAGAGACAACCACATAAGTGGGAAAACATGAAAACACAAATGATAGACCCATAGAAATCCATCTAAGTGAGATTAGAAATGAACTCGCACGCTGGAGGACTTCTGAGGCTTCAGGGAATCTGCAGTCTGAAAGATGCTTTATGGAAGTAAGGGATTTGTCTGATGAATGAAGGAAGAAAAGACAGTTCTTGCATGGAGATAAAGAAGGCGATTTTTAGAAAAGAGTAAGATTGGCCAGGACAAGCTTGAAGGTGATAACAGGCAACTTATGTTGAAGGGACAGGACAGCCTGCCCACCTGACCCGGCTCTAACTTGCCCACGATAACCCTGACCAACCTGTGTGTCCAAGTCAACCCTCACCTTCCAATTCAAGCCCCATCTCCACATAAGCCACAAATGGGCCCTATTAGGAAAGACAACAATAATTTCTCTCCTCCTCACTGCTAGCTGAGGTCCTGTACCCTCATTTGGGGCACTTTTAAGATTTTCTGCCAGGTGTCCCGATCCAACTATTCCCTGGATTAGAAGGCCACCCAGAAAGAGCGTGGCCTTTGACACTGAATTTGAGTTAGAATTCCTGCTTCATCTACTTACTACGGCAGTGGTACTGGGCAAGTTCACAGAACTCCCGGAGCCTGTTTGCCCACCTGCAAACTGGGCGTAATGAATGTGTAATTAGAAATGTCTTTGGAAGAATGGAGATAATGTATGTAAAGTACCTGTCAAAGAGCAGGTGTGCAAAACATGGTGGCTGCTGTTATTATTACCGAGATTATGGTTATTTACATAAGTATTCTTTTCTCAGTTAAACAACACGTATCTTGAGAACAGCGACTTGTCTTTTTCCCTTCTTAGAATCATAGTGCCAGGCACATGGTGGATATTACTGCATCTGTGTAGATTAAGATAGGGTTGGCACCGTGTGTGTTTAGAGGAGAATCCTATACTACTAATAAAAGATGATGGCTGGGGGGAGGCCACTGAATCTAATCCTGACCCAGGAGCAGGGAAGGACACTTAGGTGGAGGTGATCTGACTATGTTGTGACACCCCTTTAATATGAGGAAGAGAAAAAAATGGGCAGAAGACCTAAATAGACATTTCTCCAGAAAAGGCATACAGATGGCCAAGAGGGACATGAAAAGATGCTCAACTTCACTAATTACTAGAGAAACGCAAATCAAAGCTAAAATGAGGTATCACCTCACACCTGTCAGAATGACCATCATCAAAAATTTACAAACAATAAATGCTGGAGAGGGAGTGGAAAAAAGGGAACCTTCCTACACTGTTGGTGGGAATGTAAATTGGTGCAGCCTCTATGGAGAAGAGTATGGAGGTTCCTTCAAAAACTAAAAATAGAGCTACCAGGTGATCCTGCAATCCCACTCCTGGGCATATATCCAGAGAAAAACATGGTTTGAAAGGATACATGCACCCCAGTGTTCATTGCAGCACTGTTTACAACAGCCAAGACATGGAAGCAACCTAAATGTCCATCAACAGAGGAATGGATAAAGAAGATGTGGTACATACACACAATGGAATATTACTCAGCCATTAAAAAACTAAAATAATGCCATTTGCAGCAACATGGGTGGACCAGGAGATTATCATCCTAAGTGAAGGCAGTCAGACAGAGAAAGGCAAATATCATATGATATCACTTACATGCGAAATCTAAAAAACATTATACAAATGAACTTATTGACAAAACAGAAAGAGACCCACAGACTTAGAGAATGAACTTATGGTTACCAGGAGGGAAGCCGGGGGGAGATAGACTGGGAGTTTGGGATTGACATGTACACACTGCTATATTTAAAATAGATAACCAACAAAGAACCACTGTACAGCACAGGGAACTCTGCTCAATATTCTGTAATACCTAAAGGGGAAAAGGGTTTGAAAAAGAATAGGTACATGTACATGTACAACTGCATCACTTTGCTGTACACCTGAAACTAACACAACATTGTTAATCAACTATGTTCCTGTATAAAATAAATTTTTTTAAAAAATGAGGAGGAGAAAAATGCCTTCACAAGTATCTGAAAAATGTTTCTTTCCAGTGTGCACACAGGAATAAAATCATACAGAAAAGTTGAAACTTTTTAAGTCATAGTTGGAATTGGAACTACAAGTTCGATGTGCTTTAATTCAGTTTAAATCTTGAGGAACAACTAAATGCAATGCTCTGAGAAAGTAGGTAATACAGAGTTTCAACTTCAAAGAGATAAAATATTTATATTACAAATAATTCTAAAAGTGATTGGAAATTTTCTGTTCTATCCATTAATAAGCAGAAACGTAAAACGAGGCTCAGATATTAGACAGTAGAGCATCGTCATGACAACAGAAACACTGTGCTCTTAGTACATACATGTTTATGCTCAACTTTTACCATATTTTAAATTGCCGGGATTTAAAGTTCCTTTGATTATTTCAAGATGAAATTTATTGCAATATATAGAAACAATGCTTCTTCGTCCTGCCCCACCCCCCTTTTTTTAACTAAAGAGAAAAAATTGGATTTCTTCCTTGAAGGGCTCTCTTTGAATTTCTCATGCTCTCTCCATCTAATAGTTTCCTCTACACAGACATATATGGTGGCATATATTCATGTGTGTGAATTGTTCTTGCCTCCGGAACAAAGAGATCTCCTTTAGCTCACTTTTTTATGATAGCCTGACTATCGTATTCATGAGAGTTGTCAAATCGAAAATCCGAAAATCCGTTAACTGAACTGAACATGCTCTTAGGGATTTCAAGTATTAAAAGATAAAAATCAGCATTTTTATGGCCACATTTATTATGTGGAGTGCAATCCTTCTAAATCATCGGGGGGGAAAAATGCCTTTGAAAGTATCTGAATGCCAAGTCTATTTTAAAAAGAACATCAGATTTGGAATTACTAATCTAAATTCTTCTTCCTCCTTTACTTCAACAAATATCTATTATTGCGCTTATTTATGTTAGATGATATGCTTGTTGCTGCAAAGAATATAAAAATTAACAGGATCTGGCTTCTGTGATACATTATTCAATGGTCACAAAGACCTCCCATCTCAGGAGACAGCTCCATTTGTAACGTGACTGGGCTGCACCCCTCAACCAGAAATGAGAGTCTCTTTCTGTACCTCTTCAAACCAGGCTGGTCACATGACTTGCTTTGACAAATAGAATGTGGAGAAGTAACATGTAAGTTCCAGGGTCTAGGTCTCAAGAGACCTTGTAACTTTTGCCCTTTCTCTCTTGGAACCCTGTAACCACTATAGAAGCCCAAGATGAAAGACTGCTTGGAGACAGAAGCCCAGCTTTCCAGCTGTCACAACTGAACCCAATTCACAGCTGACCCTACAGCTGATGCAGGCATGTAAGTGAACCCAGGCAAAACCAGCAAAGAACTACACAGTCAAGCCACAGGATCATGAGAAATAATATATCATTGTTGTTTTAAGACACTAAATTTTGGTACAGTTTGCTATGCATAATAGACAGTAGATCCAGATTGATACTGGGAAATGGAGTTGTGCTGTACCAAAAACTTAAAACATGTGGCACTGGTTTTAGTTCTGGGTTGCAGGTGAAGGCTGAAAGGCAGTGAAACTGTTGTTAGCAAAGGCTGGAAGAGCAGTGAGGAAACTGCTATTAGAGACTGGAGAAAGCCAGTTTGTGTTATCGGTGATGGAACATTTGCAAGACCGTTTTCTGGGGTAACGTAGAGCACAGAAAATGTACCGAAAGAACCTGTGACTATGGCAAAAAGTTGAAAGTGTCAACTGGCACTTTTTGGTCATGTATGATAAATTATGTCAAAGGAGAGATGAACTAAAGAAGGAACTCTTCAGTATGAAAGACCCAGGATTTGTTGAGTTGGAAAATAAAATTATTTCCTATTCTCAGCCTCTCCCGCTAGCAAACAATTCTCAGTGTAAGAAATGGCTTCAAAATAGAGACCAAATCAAGGCTGTGCCTGTTGGTACTTCGCTAAACCTCACAAAGATTTAAAATGGCGCCCAATAAACACTTTCAGCTAGGCACTTTCTGCCTGCTTATCGTTGGGCATGACATGGAATGGGGCTTTCATGTAAGTCCATGGTAAGGGTAGGAGGAGACAGAGGCTCTGTTTACAGATGATATGATACTATATATATTAAAGACTCTACCAAAAACCTGTCAGAACTAATAAACGAATACAGTAAATTTGCAGGATACAAACTCCATATACAAAAATCAATTGCATTTCTATACACTAACAATGAGCTATCAGAAAGAGAAATTAAGAAAACAATCCCATTTACAGTAGCAGCAAAAACAAACAAACACAGGAATAAATTTAACTAAGGAGGTGAAATATTTGTGCACTGGAATATAAAAGATGAAAGAAATTGAAGAAGACGCAAATAAATGGAAAGATATTCTGTTCATGGATTAATGTTTTTAAAATGTCCACACTACCAAAGCACTACCCAATCTACAGATTCAATGCAATCTCTAACAAAATTCCAATGGCCTTTTTCACAGAACAAGAACAAACAATCCTACAGTTTGTAAGGAACCACAAAAGACCCCGAATAGCCAAAGAAATCATAAGTGAAAAGAACAAAACCGGAGGCATCACACTTCCTGCTTTCAAACTAATATTACAGAGCTATCATAATCAAGACAGTATGGTTTTGGCATAAAACAGACACCAGAGAGAAAAAAACAGATACCTATGAAGAAACATCAGATTGACAATACACTTTTTTAAGGCAACCAAAATGCAATTAATTAATATCTTCAAAGTGTTTAGGGAAAACAATATTTAATCTAGATCCATATACCCAGTTAAAATATTATTTAAGAGTAAAGAAGAAATTACATTTTCATACGTACAGAGGTGGCTAGGAGAGTTTACTAGCCACAGCTACTCACTTCAGCAAGAAGGAAATAAATTCACAAAGAGGAGTCATGTGCAAGATTCAACAATGAGGGCTTCCCTGGTGGTGCAGTGGTTAAGAATCCGCCTGCTAATGCAGGGGACACGAGTTCGAGACCCGGTCCAGGAAGATCCCACATGCCACGGAGCAACTAAGCTGGTGTGCCACAACTACTGAGACTGCACTTTAGAGCCCATGAGCCACAACTACTGAGCCTGGGTGCCACAACTACTGAAGCCCGCGAGCCCTAGAGCCCGTGCTCCACAACAAGAGAAGCCACCACAATGAGAAGCCCACGCACCTCAACGAAGAATAGCCCCCGCTCGCCGCAACTAGAGAAAGCCCACGTGCAGCAACCAAGACCCAACGCAGCCAAAAATAAATTAATTAATTTTTAAAAAAAAGATTCAACAATGAGCAAAGAAATTGGTAAAACACCTTGGAAAATTTGAACAGGCATTAATTGTCAAGTGATAACAACAACAATAACAATAACTCTGGGTTTGAATACATGGTAGGACTAAAACAATAGATAGCAGTGATTTTAAATACGGGGAAGTTCAGAGAGAAGTTAGAGCTTTCTTTTTTCTTTATCCTGGATAAGAATAGAGAGATCGACCTCGAACTTTTTAGCAAAATCTGCTGGTAAAGCATCCATATTAAAATTTGGAGAATAACATGTAAAATAATAGAAGTAGATAACTTTCAAACCCAAAGGGTGGAAGTGGGGGAAAGGAAGAAACAATAAAACTTGATCAGACCAACAGAAAGCAGTGCTTTGATGACAGTATGCATAACAACACGTTGCATTGTACAGCAAGGAGAGAGGAGAGCTCTCATAGGCTGCTGGGGGGAATAGAGACTGGAACCTTATTTCTGGAAAGCAATTTAACTATATATGTACAAGAGCCATATGAGTTTTCATTGCTCACTAATTCAACTTCTTGGAATTTATCCTAAGGGGGGAAAACCAAAGATGTAGAGAAATATTTATATAGAAAGATGTTCATTATGCCATTATTTATACTGGTCAAAAATTGAAAATAGCCTAATGCTCAGCATTAATTGAGTTTTAAACTATCCACTCATAATTTTGTGCTTAATACGTGCTTAGTAAACTAATAAAATAACCATGATATAATTTTAACTGAAAAAAAACACAGATTAATAAACTAGTGGTCACCAGTGGGGAGAAGGAAGGCGGGAGGGACAAGATAGGGGTAGGGGATTAAGAGATACGAAATACTATGTATAAAATAGATAAGCAAAAAAGGACACATTGTACAGCACAGGGAAATATAGCCATTATTTTGTAATAACTTTAAATGGAGTATAATCTATAAAAATATTGAATCACTATGCTGTACACCCGAAACCAATATAGTATTATAAATTAACTATACTTCAATTAAAGAAATTTACTGAATTGAAAAAAGCAAATCAACAAAAAATAGTTGACACTTATTGAGTGCTAAGTATGGGTCAGTCATTTTTCTGAGCCTTTATTTGTATGAACTATTTTCATTCTCATTACAACTCTTTAAGGTTGATACTGTTACTCTCCTCATTTTATGGGTGATTAAATTGAGACCCAGAGTGTTTAAGTGATTCGTCCAGGCTCAGGCAGCTAGTATGTGGTGGAGCTCTGACTCACATTCAGGCAGTCCAGCCACAGCTCTTGAGCTCTATATCATAGTGCTACCCTGCTATCCAGTATAAGCCTGATTGTGTGTGTGTGTGTGTGTGTGTGTCTCTATGTGTGCAAAATATACTTCAATTCTCAGTGTAAAAAGTGGTTATAGCTCAGTGGGGGGATTGTGGATGATTTCCAATGTCCTAATACTTTATTGTCATGATTATCATCAGTGCTTACTCTTTTATTTTCCAGTTATATATATACATATGCATATATATATATATATATATGTGTGTGTGTGTGTGTATAACTTTTTCAGATCCTATTCCGTCGTAGGTTATTGCAAGATATTGAATATAGTTCCCTGTGCTCTGCGGTGGATCCTTGGTGTTTGTCTGTTTCACGTGTAACAGTAATGCTTCCTCTTACAGCCACATGGCCCTCCATGTTTAGGATGGAGCGACAGGCCCATTTGGCAGCCCTTCCGTAATACTATCCAAGTAGGGTCTTTGCTCCCCAGGGCATCGCAGAACTGTATGCACAGGGAAATCAGTAAATCGAATGTGGGGTTCTTAAACAACTTTTGGCTGTGAGCCTCTTGAGAATCTGATGGAAGCTGGGTACCTTCTATACCAAATGCACATGGGTCTAAAATGTCAGGAGATTTACAGATTCCCAGTGGCCAAATGTAGACCAAAAGTCTCTGCCCTCAGGTAAAATGAGCCAGGTCAATGTGTCTCACTTACCCAGCAGCTGCAATTACTTAGACACTGTGGAAAACAAGGAAGAAGGCATCTCCCACGTTTCTCCCCGGCTAAGGTGTCTATGAGCTCATGATGCTTTGCCAGTGTCCGTGTTCCTGTCCCCATCCCTGGGTGAACAGACCAAAGCAGTATAAATTTAAATCTATACATATAAAAATTATATTTTGGTCATGGTGGTGGGGTCAGGGTCATATGACACATGAGAAGGGGGTGGCAGCTCAAGTGAGGAGACCAAAGGGAGTGGGCCCAGGGACAGTGCTCATTGGATCCCCACTGCCTTAGAGTAGGTGTTCAGGAAAGACACAGGGTGTAGTAAAAGATAAACAGAGAGCTAAGCTACTTTATGTTGCCCAGTATATTCTTGATGAGAGACAAAAGCTTGCATTTAATAGCTAGAAAAATCTAAACATAAAAATATAAAGGATAGTCACCACTTTGGTAAAAACAGGTTTAGTCCAAGTGTAGATGAACACATAGGTCCTTTTCTGTTAGGCTGGGCAAATAGTATAGAGAAGAAAGACACACAAGTCAGAAGGGGGCGTAGTATGTGAATCCAAGATGGGAAAAACCTTGGAAGAAAAACTGCCCAGTTTTCCATTTTGCACAGCTCCAGATGGAATCTGCATCAGAAGGTGCTTCGTGCCCTGCCTGCTGGTGCGTTAGGCAGAACTGTATTTCTGAGCGTACAGATGAGATGCCATAAAATTCACGCACTGCTGCAGCTCATTTACATTATTTCTTGGGATTCCCCATAGATCTTCACCCAAAGCATACAATTCAACACGCTCAGTTTTCTGGCTTCCTAATCCACAGAAAATTAGGAGAAAGGGTTTTGAAGCAAGCCCACTAACGATAGCCAATTAATAGCTAAGAGAAGAAAGGGGTACTAAAGACAAAACAAAACAAACAAAAGAATTAGAAAGTGCACATAGCGTGGCAGTCTGGGCCATGTAGCATGGGAACAAAGCCCATATGTTCCAAGAATCCTCATCACGATAGTTATTTCACAGCCCAGGGCATGGTAACTTATATTTACTGTTGTCAACATTTGTCATTTTATTTATTTATTTATTATTTTTTTTTTTTTTTGCGGTACGCGGGCCTCTCACTGTTGTGGCCTCTCCCGTTGCGGAGCACAGGCTCCAGATGCTCAGGCTCAGCGGCCATGGCTCACGGGCCCAGCCGCTCCGCGGCATGTGGGATCTTCCCGGACCGGGGCACGAACCCGTGTCCGCTGCATCGGCAGGCGGACTCTCAACCACTGCGCCACCAGGGAAGCCCCTCATTTAAAAAAAGTATTACACTATATTTGACAAGGGTAGGCAGTACATAATGCATTCTAAGGTGGTTTTTGTAAAAAAAAAACACAACTGTATAAAATAACATTTTAAAATTGGCTTCTAAAAAGCAACCCTCAACTATCTGAAGATTTAACTTCTCTGGATGGGATACCCTCTTCCCTTACGAAGCCGTAAGGTAAATGAGGCATTGCAGTATTATTCTGGGGGGTTTCACAGATCAAATATCAAACTGAAATACTCTAGCTGTGGTGGTGTGATCTGCTAATCAATATGCGTGCTATAAAATTATATGATGGATTAGCTCATCAGAAACTCATGAGGAAACGCGCGAGCGACATCAGCCACACAAACCTGTCAGGCTGAGGAGGGTCCAGAGTAGAAATAAGACGCCGCTCGCAAAAAATGAGGCGGGGAGTCGGGTTTCCGCCCCCTGAGCTCTGCAGGGAAGGAAGCACCCTGAACAATGGGTGCTTCTATAACACGAAACCTTCTCTCAACTCGGTCTTATGCACAGTGACACGCACGGAATACAGAATGTAAGAACTGAGAGAAAACCATGCAAGTCGTCTACTTCCACATCCTTATTAGGTGAGGAAATCGGCACCTGAGCTCATCGCACAGCGGATGGAGCCACGACAGACCCCGCAGTAGTGACTCCCGTCCCACGTCCTGGCTGCTCCTGCTGCTTCTAGGACATTCTCTGTCCCCCTTATGTCATGCTGAGGATCACTGGGCAGGCGGTAGACAGAGCATCCTCATCTCTTCCTCCTCCATTCTCAAGTTCAACTGCACACAACTCTGGTCCCCTTAACAAGAATATTGTCATTGGGAAGAGTCTACAAAGAGCTTCTCCCCTCTGGACTTTCCATTGTTCCAAACTTCTCCCCGGCAGTCAAGAGGGAGCACTACTCCGTACCTGTGGATACCAAGGAGAAAAAGACACAGCCTCCTGCCTCCAGAAGCTTCCTGAAGCATGGAGAAGTGTGCAGCAAAGAAGATGAGTGTGACAGGCATTCAGGGAAGAACAAAGGAAGAGATCAGTGCTACCCCAGCCGTGGACAAAGCTTCTTAGTGTGGAGAAGAGCTTTGAAAGAGGAGTAGGGCTTGATCTGGCCTCAAGCATAAAGCCCAGGTTCCTTGTGGCAAGCAGGGCCTTTCATTCCTGGCGTCTGCTTACCTCCTGAGCCACATCTCTCTCCATGTGAGCCCTTATAGTCTATGCTCAATGGGACCAACTGAGGCTCTTCCAACAAGGCTAGCTCTCTCTTCCCTGGATCCCTGCACTCTGTGGTCTTTTTGCCTCAAACGGCCCCCCTCACATTCCTCCCCTCTACCTGCTCAGTCTTCCCTCTCCTTCAAGTCAGATAATGGCTTCAGGAAAATGTCTCTGAGGCCCCAGCTTCCCAGTGGGTTAGATGCCTCTTGTCTGTGCTCCTAGGGCCCATGCTCACCTCATCATGGAAACGAAAACTAAATAGTAGGCACTAGGTAAGCAAAGGTGGGAAAGAGCTTCCATGAGTGAGGAGGGGGGAAGGGGGAGAGGAGGCTTACTCAGGTGGAAGATGTCCTTTGGATAAGGAAAGTAATGCCAGATGCTTAAGGTTTTCTATGGCAAAATGTGTGGCAAAGAGACTGAATCAGTTTTGTTAGGGAGCCCATAAGGATTCCCGAGCAGGGAATTTGTAATAAATTGTGAGCAATCAGAGATTAGGTGACACAATCCCCAGAAGCAGAGCCCAAACATAACCGGGTATCATGAAGAAGGAGAGAGAGAAATACTCAGAATCAAATCACCAACCAGTCTTGTGATTTTGTCCAGATTAAACACCCTCTATTTAAAATGAAGATAATTCTCCTTCATAAATTGTTGGGAGGATTAAATTAACAACGTGGCACAGGAGATGCCCATTGCCTGGGAAGCATTACTACTATTAGCACACTCTTAGCCGGGAAGACACTGGGTGTTACTTGCGGGAGTGCCAGATTTGAAATTAGATTCGGAGACACTCAGCAGGGAGCATTAGAGATGGGGAAGAAACAGAGGCAAAGAGAAGAGAAAAATGATGAGAAACGAAAAGAGAATTTGCAAAGAAAAAACAACACATCACTTTAAAACCCTCACAACAAAATTTCCCTTCTCTTTATTTTCCTGTCTGATGCTGCGTTTCTCAGCATAGTGGCAATAACTTCTACTGCTTTATGGGACTCACAATAAATGGCTTCTGAGCTTGATTTACAACCTCGGCGAAGTGCAGGCATTTAATCATCCCCAGCAGCTATTTAAGGTTCCGTATATCACCGTTCAGGAGCGATTATCTAGGAACCATATAAGGGCAGGAGAGCTGGGCGCTGGTGCTAGGACTGAGGTTCAGGGCTCAGGCACTGGGGGGTTTCCTTGGAAGCTCTACAGTGTGCTTCTTGTAAAGGGATCAAAAGATGCTTCCCGGCTGATTGAGAACTGGGGAAAGCAGCGAACTGCCCAGAAGAGCTTCAGATCATACGAGAAAAGGCCCCATAGCTCGCAATGCACTCGTTCGGGAAGTCAGCTACGCCCTTGAGAAAACCTCACCGTGAACGCAGCACACAGACAGCACCGTGATTAAAAACGCCCTTTCTCCGTGCCCTCTTTCACTACCGCTGGCTTTTAAAGAGCAGACCCAGGCTGTGCCCCCCCCGGAGCAGCGTTTCAAGTCGAGTAAGTGAGCAAAGCTCTGGGTCGGCCGCTTTATCCAGGCCACGCTCCAGGCAGGAGGAATTTATTCTTAGACCCTCAAATTTCCAGGCATCAGAGGAGACTTCCTTATCTACAAAGTAATGAGTGTCATGTCTTTTAAACTCCTGGGTTTGTAAGTGAGAATTTGCGAGGAGCAGGTGGCCTGGAAAGATATGCTGTCAATGAAAGCTTGCTCTCCTGGTTCCCCCCCTGCTGCAAACCTGCCCGGCCTTTGTAACAATGTTACAGGAGCCGTGTGACATCTGACAGCTCCCCGAGGAGCAGCCACCCAGTTAGGCAGGAGCGTGCACTGCTGTGTTATCTCAGAGCAGAGACCCCACTGCTCTGCCTTCCATTCAATGCACACGGGAGACGCTTCTAACGGGCATGCTTTCAAGGACCTGAGCTCAGTCGAAGGGGATGTTGACAGTGGGCCGGAAGCAGCTGAGCCCCCGACTAAGCAGAATTAGAGTGTGAGTGCTGAAGAATGTCTGACAAGGAGTTCTTACGGAGGAAGAAGGGGATTTAAAAGAAATATTTGAGGAACTATTTGACTAACCCACGTGGCGAGCCGTACACTCATCCAGCAGGTTGAGGAGGCAGAGTAAACTCTTCTAGCTTCATTTCCACATCAATCACCAGCTTTTTAGAAGCACGTAACAGAGATGTGGTCCATCTTATAAGGTCTTTAAACCGAATGAGAAATTGTATCTTGGGCATTTTACATTAGATCGACGTGGGAAAACCACCTGAATGATGGAAGAAAGGACATGGCTGTCTGTGTCAGACCCCTTCCTACCTAGCACCTCATTTAACCCTCACAGCTCTACCAAGGACACACGATTATTACCAGACAGTGAGCAAACCGAAGGTTAGAGGAGTTATGTATCTCGCCAAGGTCACAGAGCTGGTAAGCTGTGGAGCTGGGGTTCTGTTTGCCAACTGAAAGCTGACTCATCTTAGTGGAAGGAACAGGTGGGCAAAGATGACGTTTTCGATCACTATCTTAGATCACACTCGTACTAGGACCACTTTCTGTGACATATTCCAAGCAGTATCCAGATTCCTTTGTTGGGCTGGGGTTTTTAAAAAGTCAAAGTTGTTTTTGTTGTTACTCTTATTATGGCCAAATAATTAGGGTTGAGATTGGACAGGATCTTCAACGTTTGATTTGCCAGGTTTCTATGAGATTGGAGGACGTGGCAGCAGGACTTCCCTGTTAAGCTATGAGAGCCTTTTCAAGTGTTTGGGACCTTGAGTGACCAAGAGAGTCTTGCTCACTCATACCTTGCTGAGAGCCCTCCAGAGTGTCTGATCAAATGGCCCCCAAGTTTGGCAAATGCGTTCTAGTGGTGAGCTATACAGAACGGTATTTGAACAATGGAATTAGGTCTGAGATCCAGCTCATTTTAGCCATTTACCAGCTGTGTGACCTTGGATGGGTCACCTAACCTCTCTGAGTCTCAATCTCATCACCTGCAAAATAAGGATATGAATAGTGACTACCTAAGAGCATTACTGCCTGCCGCAGGGTAAGCACTCAACACTGTCTGATTTTGTGGTTGTGATACTCTCCTTCTCCTTCTCCTTTCAACTTTGCCCATTGCCAAGGTCACAACAATTGGAAAACTAATCACTCCCAGAACGATGCTGGGAATGTTTCTGTAGGAAGAACAGAGAGCTAGACCTTTTCCTGAACCTGCCTCGATAGGGCCTGGGACTGGGGAGGAGGGTTGCCTCATGGCCCTGGTGAGAAGCACTAAGTCCACCTGACTTGCCTCCCCCTTGGCTACCCAACATTCAGCACTGACATTTTGGAAATCTGGCCCCTCGTTCACAAATTCTTATACTTAGGACAGTAAAACTGAACGAGGTGTAGACCCCCCGCTGCTTGTGAAAAGCTCTTTTATTTTCTTAGATTCCATATATATGTGTTAGCATATGGTATTTGTCTTTCTGACTTACTTCACTCTGTATGACAGACTCTAGGTCCATCCACCTCACTACAGATAACTCAGTTTCGTGGCATAGCACAGGGAGATCAGCTTGGTGCTTTGTGACCACCTAGAGGGGTGGGATAGGGAGGGTGGGAGGGAGGGAGACGCAAGAGGGAAGGGATATGGGGACATATGTGTATGTATAACTGATTCACTTTGTTATAAAGCAGAAACTAACACACCATTGTAAAGCAATTATACTCCAATAAAGTTGTTTAAAAAAAAAAGAGCTCTTTTATGCTCTTCCAAAAGCTAAAGGTGAACCTCCGTCAAGTGGCTTATTTATAGTCTGAAGACTTACATCCCACCCACTAGTTCAGGGTTTTACTCAGAAGAGAAAACCCACTTAATGCGCATCTCCCACCACCGTGCTGTCGAGACGCAGGCCACGCCAGCCCTTTGGAGGCTGCCACAGCTCAGCAATAACTGGTGACGTCTGAAGGAGCTGGATCGCCAGCATATCCTTTAGCTCCATCACGTCTGGCATGAGGCGACGAGGAGAAGCTGAACGCCTGTCCAGAAAAAAAGTGTGAGTGGAAAAGCGCCCGTTCCCTGAGAGCAGATAGATCCTCGGTTGATTTCTTCGTTGCAAAGTAAACATGGCAGTGTCCTTGCTTTCAGAATTGTGACAGCAGGAAGGTCAAGTACCCTAGTATCATTCATCTTCCTGTCGTTTCACACCTGGAGGGACTGGGGGGGGGGGGGCGGGGGGCTTGTGTGAGATGCCATTCTGGGATGCGGAGCTCCTTTGGACCTTCAGGAACTCGCCCAGAGCTGGCCAACTCTAACTGTTCAGCGCGTCTCTGGAGTGCATGGAGGAACGAGTGAACCTTGGATTCATCCCGCTACAGTAGATAATTACGCTATAAAGTGGTAACAGTACTTGTTTCCATACACTGAACGCTAACGGTGTGTCAAAGACTCCGCCAAGGGCTTCCCTGGTGGCGCAGCGGTTGAGAGTCCGCCTGCCGATGCAGGGGACACGGGTTCGTGTCCCGCTCTGGGAGGATCCCACATGCCGCGGAGCGGCTGGGCCCGTGAGCCATGGCCGCTGAGCCTGCGCGTCCGGAGCCTGTGCTCCGCAACGGGAGAGGCCACAACAGTGAGAGGCCCGCGTACCGCAAAAAAAAAAAAAAAAAGGCTCCGCCAAGTGCTTTGCCTGTATTATCTCGGATCCTCACAGCAACCTTAGCTAGGGTCACTGCCAGGTCCCATTTGAGAAAGCCGAAAACTTAAAGAGCTACGTCACCCAGAGTCACATAGCTCACAAGTGGTAAAGCTGGGATTGAACCATACTCTTAATCACTGGTCCCTAACCTATGGACCCAATTCTCATAAGTACCATCTCATGAGGAGTCAAAAAACTGCACACGGGCCCTAGTATTTTCTGCAGCCTGAATACATTACAGGCCCAGCTCTTACGTATACTGTTATTTTTCAAGTGTTACTAATGCTACTGCATTTCATAAAATACTGATCACATAGTTAAAAAAAGACTAGCATGTCTATTGTTCAGCACCCCACCCATCTTCTTATTTGCTCAAACTGAAGTGATGGGTCCCTCTCCACTCCCTTTCTTCCCACTCTTATTAGGGACTAGACGGGCCCTCCCCGTTGAGCCTCCAGATTCATCTCAACTTCCGGTGCACCCAACTTGCAACGCTCATCCTTCACTGTCTGAGCCCCTGGGAACTCTCGAGGAATGGCTTTGTTTTTTTACACCGAGACACCCTGGGCTTCTTGGCTAGGAGAGGGCGCTGAAAGGAGGCTGTGAAAAATCTTGCATTTGGACCCCAGGGCTGCTTTGCCACTTAGCAACACACCAGTGATTCAGATTTTGATTGTAAGAAGCTCTGGAAGCTTTGAGTTCAGGGTAGGAATGAGACCATAGCTAGGGTTTCATGGGAAGGCATAGTCTTTCTACTCAGACAGGCAAGAGAAGCATTTCATCTCTTTTATAGATTACCTACACACATAACATAGATCCTTGCAGGACTATGGTAGGAATTATAAATTATATGTATCAAACACTTGGCACAAAGGCAGTTAACAAAGGGTGTTATTGATGTTAGGACGTTTTTAGACACGCCCCATCAGGGGTTCTCACAGTGGGTTCTAGCTCCCCTAAGGGCTTTGGAAATATGAAGGTGGTCGTTCAGGTGATGACGGTACCTGGGACAGGGGATGCTAGACGTTCCCAATGCTGGACACAGTCCTGCACATTAAGAACTAAGCAGCTTCAAATCCAGTTGTGCTTCTTTTGAGAATCTCTGCTCTTAAGTCTTAGATCCTCTCCACTGTGGTCGTCTTCATCTACACCCTTGTCTACCACCAGGAAATCCACTTCCAGCCTTTCAGAAGCTCCGTGGATATTTTGAAATATCTAATCACTCAGGAGCTGAGCAGTCAGCTGCAAGTGTCTTTGCAATGAGCTTGGATTGGAAACCTTGAGTCTAAGTTTTTCCATTGATGAGTCATAATGCTCCGTGTTTAGAAAGTATCCTCTCCTCCCCAAACCTCTTCTTTGTTATTTGTAACTTAGTGATACTGAAACTCC
Source organism: Delphinus delphis (assembly GCF_949987515.2). Taxonomy (NCBI): domain Eukaryota; kingdom Metazoa; phylum Chordata; class Mammalia; order Artiodactyla; family Delphinidae; genus Delphinus; species Delphinus delphis. Next base: position 8,336,722 of record NC_082699.1, on the reverse strand, counting down.
TCAAATGGTTATGAGCATCACATCAGAAAGTGTACATGGAAATGCTTGGGAACCATAAGGTCCTAACAGCTGTATAGAGTATGGATGTACAGAATTATACACTGTAATATAACTGACTAGGAACCAACTTAAGGCTCTTCCCTGGAGAAATCTGATTGGCCTGAGCAATGCTGTGCTGAGCCATACTGGAACGCAAAGCACAAGGAAAACTCAATAATTCTTATCCTGCCTTCTTGAAAATTTGGATATTCTGTTCGTCAGGAAGTTTTGTTTGCGTTAATTTTGATTCTAAAAAATATCTTATGACAATGTTCTTTACTTTGATTAATGAAGTGTTTCGGTGCCCCCTTCAATTTTGCATCCCAAGCAAATGCACCAACCCCTCACCCTTGTCCCAGCCCTGGGGCTGAAGCCGTGGCTCAGGCTCCCTGATCTTCAATCCAGATGGCTGTGCTTCAGTGCAAATCTTTTGTCCCTGGTTCTGTATCTTGGGGAAAGAGAGTCTACAGGATTCATTGCCTTCTTATAATAACTCGGTATACTCGAAGGTAGTAATCAAGCTGTCCATCAGCTGCCTTTTCTCTCTGCTGAATTACCGTAACGTGGCTCTTCCTTAAAACGCCTCAGCCTCCTCAAAGAACCAACTTTGCAACTAATTTTCCACCTGGCTGCTGATTTTTTTTTTTTTTTTTTTGCGGTACGCGGGCCTCTCACTGCTGTGGCCTCTCCCGTTGCGGAGCACAGGCTCCGGACGCGCAGGCTCAGCGGCCATGGCTCACGGGCCCAGCCGCTCCGTGGCATGTGGGATCTTCCCGGACCGGGGCACGAACCCGCGTCCCCTGCATCGGCAGGCGGACTCCCAACCACCGCGCCACCAGGGAAGCCCTGGCTGCTGACTTTTGAGCTTTCAGTTGTGGGAAACAAACAGTACACTGACAAAAGAATGTCCAGTGTAAATTTATATATTTTGATTTACAATGCATTTCCAATTGTTTTGTCCCCCATTAAAGTACTTGGGGACCAGCTGGTCTGCACATGGCACCAACAGATACTATTGGAGTCTATTGTGGGGCTTGCATTACCTGGACTGCTCCCCGCCAATGCTTTTCTGATATCCTGAGACTACAGTAAACATAACAGGTAGGGACACTAAGACCAGGTGACTTCTTAGAGCCTGCCAGCCACAGCTGAGCTACCATGGAGGACTTTGGAGCATGGTGGCTTGGGGTCTTAGCTGTATTGTCTATACTTTTCAGGAGGAGGCAAGTTAGTAATGGCATCAAATTCTGCTGCCCTTAGAAACAACATCTTGTGACCTGATATCCTAGATACTTGCCTGCTTTGAGGTTTTTTCTTAAGAAAGAGCTGCCATTTACTGACTAGAGCTAATCTGTGATCATGGTCATCCCCACTTCACAGGTGAGAAGCTGAGGATAATAAGAATTTAAGCAACTTGCTCAGGATAGCTGGTTAGGAGGCGGCTGGAATTTGAAGCTGGCCATCGGGCTTCAGAGTTTGTGCATTTAATCACTAGCCTATTCTGCCCCTTGGACACCAGCAACTAGAGTACTTGGGGTTAATCCTTGCAACAGCTCCACATGCCAGGTACTAGATCCATTTCCATTTGATAATATTGAGGCTCCAGAAAGTAAAATAACCTGACCCATTTTTAGCTCTTTTGTTAACTGAGCAAAATCCAGAAAAAAATAGACGAGTTCTTCTGTGCTCACGTTTTCCCCTTGGTGGGAAGGGCATTCCTGGGCAGATCAGGCTGTGTGGCCCCGTGCAAGTATGCAGCTCATAAAGAAACAAGAAATAGACGTCTTTTTTATCAGATCTTAGGGGACAAGTTGGGAATTCTTGCCAACGTTGTTATGAATCTAGGTGAAAAAATCAAAAGGCTCATTGAACAAGAGTGTTTCCTTAGGTCTCCGTTACACACCAGGCTGCTGAGCTGAAATGCACACTCTGCTGACCCTGGAGGTGCCAGCTGCATTGTATGAACGAGTAGATGGGCGCTGATTTAATCTAACCCGTTTCGGTTCAGCCTGGCAGCCTCAGGAAAGACAGAAGTCGGCTGAGGAGGCCAGTTTGTGCTCGGAGGCTCCTGTGCTCTGTGGGCACACCTAGCCCTGCACACGCCCCTGGAGGGTAGCACTCCTCATCACTCACTGTTCTGGGCTCTTACTCAGGCTGTCTGGGTCTAGATGAATGAGATTTACATCGTTTTAATAAATATTAATAACCATTTTAATCTCAGTAAACCTTTTATATAAGGCGTTCAAATCACTTTCCAGTCATCTCGGGCTCCCCACGAGAGTCAAGTAATCATTCTGCAAAGCTGTGCTAACTCTTCAGCCCTTCAAGGTTCCATTAGGCTAGGTCTGTGTGACAGGGAACACTTCTGGGGAGAAAGCTAACAACTGCTGAGGATGGGCAAGGGGCAGCTCACACTCGTCGGCCCACTTCTGTTCTCAAATATTGTACGCCTGTCTCTATTTTTACCTTATTTACCATCTGTGCTCTGTTATATTTGTAGTGGGAGGTTTAATAGTGTTTGTGATAATACTAGAAGCTAACATTAATTGTTTACTATGGGCCAAGCAATGCGCTGTGTACCTTAAATGCCTTGTTTCATTCAGTCCTCCCAACTACATTATTAAATAACCATCAAGAGGCTGCTTGTCCCAGGTCATATAACCAGTAAATCACATGACAGTATCCAGGTTCAAATTGAGGTTTGTTTGCTTCTAATCATCTTTGGCTATCAGTAAGGTAGCCTTGTCGTTCACCTTCTTGTTAAAGCCAAAGCGGTTTGGAACAAATAGTATTCTACAATTTGAAACAAACTGCTTCAAGTAGACCCAGCTTTGGGAGGGGTAGGAGGGGTGGAAGAAAGAGAGAGAGAGAGAGAGAGAGAGTGTGTGTGTGTGTGTGTGTGTGTGTGTGTGAGAGAGAGAGAGAGAGAGAGAGAAGAAAGGATTACTTCAAAGAACCTAGTGAATCAGGAGCCTATAAAGTGAATTTTAAAATCCCTCTCCATGCATAGGATCAGGCTGAATGAGCTTCACATTCATGCGCCATTAGAGCTAGAAGATACCTCAGGGATTACCTAGTTCAAGCTTTTTATTTTACACCTGAGGAAACTGAGGACCAGAGACGTGAAGTAACTCTTTCAAGGTTATCTTAATCATAAAGATTTGAATTATTCCCTTAAAGGCTTGTTTCTTCTTGCTTCTTAACACATGTTGAGGTACATACAGACCAAAGACTAATACAAAACAGGCTATTTCCTGATGATTTATCCCCTCACGTGTAAATCATCGCTTACTGGTGTTCTGTGCATCTTCCATCTTAGCAGAGACAAGTTCTCCAACACGTTCAACTAAGCACAGATGAACTCAGCATGATCCTTCTCCAGAATCATCACATTTTTCTGTTTCGAAATCCAAAATGTTCACGTGCCCTTTTCAAGAGGACACTCAAAAGGAATTCTCCTGTGGTAGATGGGGGTTAGCTGTCTATGTGTTTGCACCGTAACTGGACAGTGGGTGGCCCAAGGGGTTGTTTGCTGGAGGGACCTTGTATTTTCATCGTGTTCATCATGTCCTTGTGCCTTAGCGCAAGCCCTGGCACAAAGTCTACACTTGTCACATGTTTGTTGAGTGGATGATATATGCGAGAATATAAAGACCTGGAAATCTTTCTCATCAGTAGAGCACTGTAACAAGAGGCTCATCCTTAATGCTTATGGAATAACAGAACAGAGACATAGCAGGGCAGCCCAGGCCTAGGTGCAGACCTGAACAATCTCTAGGCTGAGAGTGTTAAAACATTCAAATACCTTTTCAGGGTTAGATTGCTCTATTCCAGTTTATCAGCCAGAAAACAGCCAGTGGTCCCTAAGGTGTCCCATACTAATCATCATTTTTAGGAGGAGGAATAGTCACATGAGGCACTAAAGGGGCACCCTAGAAATTCCTTTTAATTATATTTGGGGGAGGGGCTCTTTGGTATATTTTTAAAGTTAAACGTATGTTTCCCCAAATACCATAATTTCAATATGATCCCCCTGTGAGAGCTCAAGCCACAGGTGAAGTTTTGGAGATTAATTCATGCATTCTTTTGTATTCAACATTTATTGCCTATTGGACCATGTGCCCAAGAGATAAACATGAAAAAGTCACAGTCTCCTGCTCTTAAGGAACCTGCAGTCTTGGGAGGAGGGATAAGAAAGAACACACAAGCAAACACACAATTACAGTAAAGCTAGGTTAAGATAACTTGCTCTCAAGTCAACCCCACTCTGTATTTCACTAGTTGTGTGACACTGAATGAGTTACTTAACTTCTCAAGACCTTGTGTCATCAAATGTAAAATAGGGATCATAGGAACACCCATCATGCAAAGTTCTTGAGTGGATTAAATGAGATAATATATGTACATATAAATGCTTAGCAGAGTATGTGGTATGTTTTCAAAAATATTAACTAAAATAACAGTGGTTCTTATACTCCAACTGTAACTACTTTAACGGAAATATGTGAGCAGAGGAAGGCACCTCACTGAAACAGGTTGGGATGGAAGGTAGGCAAAGACTACCTTCCCGAAGAACCATAGAGATAGGTGTGAGTCAGTAGGCAGGTTATGTCCAAGATGGTTGGACTTGGCATAAGAAATGGTTGATCCCTCCCTTAAGTAGCTGGTGGGGCAAGTCCAGAGGCTTGGAGGCATGTTGAAACCTCAGCTATTTAAGACAAGGCTTACACTTCCAACCAGAGAGCATGAAAAAGGGCAGAGGGTGAAGAAGAGCAGGAGATGCAGAAGTTGGATCATACAGAGCTTTACTTTACTTGGAAGACCTTGCAGATCACTGAAGAATTTTAATGAGAGGAGCGACGTCATGGAATTTTGGAAGGGTTACTCTGATGATGGTAAAGACTGCAATGGCTCGGAGGAGACTAGACCAGAGGCAGGGACTCCAGTCAGGAGGCTGTCTCAGTGATGCAGGTGAGAAAATAATGAGAAATTACACTAGGGCAGTAGCCATGGGGGCAAAGAGAGTGAAGAGATTTGAGGTGGTTTTAAGAAGAAAGGGGTAGCACTTGGCAATTAATTGGATGTGAGCAGCAAGGGCAAAGGAGCGGTCCAGGAAGACACCCAGATTTCTGGCTCGAGAGACTGGAGGGATGGAAGGGCGGGGAGAGCGGGAAAGATGCTGCACTCCGTTGGGACGTGTTGAGTTTATGGTTCTTTATAGGACTTTGCGGGAGGAATGGCCGGCAGGCATTTGGATGGGAAGGTCTGGCACGCAGAAGAAAGGTCGGATATTAAAGTCATGGAGAGGATCCAAGAAATTAGTTCATGTGTTAAAAACACTTGACTTAAAGCCATCTACTGAATCCATTTTTGTTGTTGTTGTTAAAGATGAGAACCCTAAAGACAGAATATATGGTTCTCCTAGAAGACCAGATTTCAATTTCATTAAAACAAATGACCCACTTTGATGAATAGAGGTCTCTTACAATTCTAAAACTGTGATTCTTTTGTTCCAAAACATTGCTGTGGATCTGTAATCACCTATTGATGACAGTAAAAGACCTGTGGCCTTAAAATTCTCTTTGTGGACGTGTAGAATATATACTTTTAAATAAGAGCCTGTTGTCTGTAAAGGCATACAGCCCCAAACATGCAGTGACAATGCTTATGAAAAAGAAAAAACAAAGACACTATCTACATTTACCTACTCTGATCCCAATTGGCTGCAAACAGCAGAAGAATCTTCCTGCCATAGTGATCGCGGTTTTCCAGCACTCCAGGGAAGCCATCGATGAGGGCCCTCTTAATGCCAGGATCATCAGCCTTGAAGTTTTTGAACATGTCCAGGTTTAGCTGGCGGTACTGGAAGTACTGGGCCAGGAGTCTAAAGGCATCTGCTTGGTGAAACTTCCTGGCTCGGAGGAATCTCAGGATGAAGGCATCATCTGTGCGTAAAAATCCAATGTCAGGCCTGGTGATGATCATGTCCCTGACTTGCTGAATATCCTGGTGTAAAACGTCTGGGTTTTCATTCAGTTCTAGGCGAGCTTTCTCTATAGTCTCTGGGCTGAGTCCAGCCTGTAAATGGGTCATCTTGGCCAAATCTCCTTTCCAAGCACTTAATTTCTGATATTCGGGAAGAAAAGAGACTGGTCCCATTCACGTGATGGTCTGCTGAAATTGTGGCCCATTCAACAGTTTTTTTTTACTACCAAGCTGCCACTGAAACAGACAAATAGAGGGTCTTCTTTCTGTTCCTGGAAAGCAGTAGGACATCCAGGTCCTATGTGGTGGCGGCCATCCCAGAGAGAAGCAAAAGCGAGGCCATTGCTTACTGCAAAACAAATGCACACAAGAGAAACAAACAGAGATGATACAAAGAAAGTCTGGGTAAGTTAACTGGAACTCAGAAAAGCAGTATATTATGCTGCAGATCTGATTAGAAGAATAAAGGGTATATTTTCTTTAAAAGAGGATACTTGGCCTAATTTTATTATTGACAACTTCAGCGTGTAATATGCAAGTATTTGCAATACATTTAGGAAGTTTTTAGTTACATTGACTAGTTAACATGATAGCGTATGGTCAGATTAGTAATAGATTGCTTTTTTATGAATCACCCAAGAAGAGAGAAAAATCCTCCTCTGTTACCGCCTGCTTTATGGGGCCGTTCACAGGCCTCCTATCCAGAGACGTTATGGCCTCCCATTAGCTTCTTTTCTCAGTTTCTTTCACAGAAATACGCCCTCCCCCACCTGTTTTAAAGGCAGCCATTTGCAGCTTAACAATAAAAAGGGACATTTAAAAGTCACCCTATTTTCACCCCACAGTACCTAATTACTCAAAACTAAACTCAGTAAACTGGAGCAGGGAGGAAAGGACAGGCTTATGGCTGGAAGCTTGACCTTCAGTCATCAAATTCAACAGCAGTGAGAAAGGGTCTCATGTGCGGACATTTACAAGTGGTTTTACTATTCTACTAAAGACAAAGGGACTTGAGGATTTCTCTGGTGGAGCAGTGGTTAAGAATCCGCCTGGCCAATGCAGGGGACACGGGTTTGAGCCCTGGCCCGGGAAGATCCCACATGCCGTGGAGCAACTAAGCCTGTGCGCCGCAACTACTGGGCCCACATGCCACAACTACTGAAGCCCGTGTGCCTAGAGCCTGTGCTCCACAACAAGAAAAGCCACAACAATGAGAAGCCCGTGCACCACACAAAGACCCAACACAGCCAAAAATATAAATAAATAATAAATAAATTTATTTTTTTAAAAACAAAAGGCAAGGGGACTTGAAACTCTTGGTTGTCTCCCTACCTAACCCAATATCCATATGGACTTAAAAGTCATTTTTTCGTATTACTTTTCTGTTGTCCTGAGATATTATTTTACTCATGATAATGATTGTTTTTTGTTTGTTTGTTTTGTTTTTCCCTTGGTGAAATGAATTTATTTATTTATTTTTAATTTATTTTTTATTGAAGTATGGTTGAATTATAATGTAGTGGTAATTACTACTGTACAGCAAAGTGACTCCATCATACATATATACATAGTCTTTTTCATATTCTTTTCCATTATGGTGTATCACAGGATACTGAATATAGTTCCCTGTGCTCTACAGTAAGACCTTGTTGTGTTTCCATGCTATATATACTAGTTTGCATCTGCTAATCCCACACTCCCAATCCAACCCTCGCCCACCCACCTCCCCTTTGGCAACCGCCAGTTTATTCTCTATGTCTCTGATTCTCTTTGTTTCACAGCTAGGTTCATTTGTGTCATATTTTAGATTCCACATATAAGTGATATCAGATGGTATTTGTCTTTCTCTTTCTGACTTGCAATCCCAATCCTGGGCATATATCCAGATAAAACTATAATTCAAAAAGATACATGCACCCCTATGTTCATAGCAGCACTATTCACAATAGCCAAGACATGGAAACAACCTAAATGACCATTGACAAATGAATGGATAAAGAAGATGTGGCACATATATACAATGGAATATTACTCAGCCATAGAAAAGAATGAAATAATGCCATTTGCAGCAACATGGATGCAACTAGAGATTATCATACTAAATGATTGAGTGTTTTAATCCCCTTGGATTTTTCTACCTAAATGGTATACAGACAAATGCTCGTATTATTTGCGTCTTTAATATAAGTGTTTAAGCTCTCTCAGACATTGGTTTGGTCTAACTTAGAAGTTCTAAAAATCAGAACATATTAGGTTTAAAAAAACTTGCAGGCATGCATTTTTTTCCTAGCTTTCCTAGATCAAACAGTATATGCAATAAGAGGCAGAATATTTACTTCCAACCTAATTATTAATGCCATATCGTACAAAATAATTTTAAAGACAAAAATGATTCTTTTACTTAATTTAGGACTAGCAGTAATTTCTTCAGGGAGACAATCACCTCACACATTGCTGCTTTATATTGCCTTTGTGATATGGAGGAGATGAAGGTCAGTTCAGGTAACTAGTATTCATTTTCAAGAATGAATATAGAATAGTAAAAATTTTTATTTACAAAATGCTGGTCTTGTAAACTAATTTGTAAGAAAGTAGCACTTAGCTCTGTAATGTGTGAAAATAAGAAGTATAACGGAGTCTTGATTCTCACTGATTCTTAAGGACTTAGAATAGTAAAGGAAAACAGTGCTATGCACTAGTCCCAGGATTGGAAGAATCTTTAAAATCCGTCTAGTTCGACATCCATCTGATTTTAAAATTCCCTCTCTATTAGCCTCACCACACCGCTTCAAAATTCATCTCTACACCCATTGCAGTCTACCTTTGATTGCTCTCACCAACCAATGACCAGGATGATCGTATAATTTATTATCCAAATTTAGGCACCAGGGGTCACTAATAACAATAATGCTCAACAACAGGCATAAATGGGGACATGTGCAAGCAAACCCAGACAGATGATCATTCTACTAGTGGATGACCTTTCTGCTGCTACCTCCAATAGACACATTTTGGTAACCTGTTATGGGCGACCCCATCAGCAGTTGATATTGATGGCTTCATCCTTCTTAAAACTCTCCCATTTTCCCTCTCTTTTCTGTGATTCCATATACCCTATTTCTCTCCTAACCTCTATCCATTCCTGTTCCATCTTCTTCTGTGCTCACCACGTCCACATGGTATTTTCCAGGATCCAACCGTGACTTAACCACCTGCATGTGGATAACTTCAGTCCATAGCTGTCTCCTGATCTTCAGGCTTACTTACACATCCCAGTTGCTCACTGATCACCCCCACTTAGATGTCCCCTAGACGCCACAAACGCAGTATGTTCAAAACTGAACTAATCGTAGTTCCTCATCCTGAATCTGCTCATCCACCTCCGTCTCTTACTGACTGACATCATCTCTGTATAGTTTCCCACGCTAGAAGCCTGGGAGTCAACTATTATTCCACCTTCTCCCTTACCGCCCACATCCAGGCAATCACTTCCGTAATATTTCTTAAATCTTCCCTGTTCTTTCCATCCATTTTCACTGTCTTTGTTTAGACCGCGTCTCCACTCATCTGTTTAGTTCTGCAGCATTCTCCCTATGGTGCCCTTGCGACCAACCTTGCCCTTTTCTTGTCCATTCTCTGTACTACAATTGAAATCTGCTCATGTCACTGCTTGATTGACAGTGATCAATAGCTTCCAGTTGTCCTAGGATGAAATATAAAACTCTGTGACATGGTTTCCAAGACTCTTCATCATCTGGTCCCTATCTGTCTCTCCAGATTCACCCTCCAGCCATGCAGCCACACCGAGACACCTGTAGTTTCTTCTCTCTTCTCTGGGCCTTGGCAAAAGATGCTCCCTCTGTCTAGAAAAACCACTGATTAACTCCTCTTTCCCCTTCAGGAGTCATCTTGGAGATCATTTTCTCCACGAACCCTCCCTCACCTTTAGAGGTCACAGGTAGCCCTCCAGCCCTGACCACACCACATTTTATTGCCATGTTCCTCTCTCCCCTCTCACTCTGAACTCCTTGCACAGAATCTCATTAATTACCTGGATCTTACTCATCTGCGTATCGCCAGTACAGTGCCCGGCACACAGAGGGTCCGTGCCATGAGCAGAGCCACTCTGTTGTGTTCACTGCCTATTCTCAGTGCCTGGAACTGTGCCTACACTGAGTAGGTGTCATATATCTACGTACATACAGAACCAATTAATAAAGTAGGCAAAATGTTGCTTTAACGAGTAAGTGGTTTCGCCTTCTGTTTGGGTACCTCTAGGACTGTTTTCCTTAAATGAGGGTGTGGCAGCCGCCTTTCAATTTCCTTCCTTATCTACAAAGTATTTTTTTTCCTAGAAGAAGTTAGCCTAGGCACACTGTACTTCAGATCATTGCCTCTTTGAAGCATGCTGGGTGATATTCATGGTTCCAGCCACGGCACAGCGCAATCAGAGCACAAGGCATAGCAAAGGCTCGTCCCTGGCAGAATATTTAAAGCTGCTGGGAGCAAGTTACTTATCTTGCAGTTCAGGGAACTCAACAATGTTTCCAAGATAAATGACTGTGAGTTCAAGGGGAGAGTTGAGGTTGCATTTTTCATGGCCCACTTCCACACATAGTTATGCCTCCAATCTACAATCTCTGAAATAAATTTGTTTCAGTCTATATCTTTGTTCTGTGCTCAGCATACAGTGGAAGCTGCTGGGGAGAATACCCAAGCCAGGGTCACTGGGTTTCATACTTAGGATGAAATAGACATTTTCCATTAAAGGCAAATCCTTCATTTCAGAAGTCTGAATAGACTGCTACTAAAAATAACAGCTTCAATTGATAAGATTTAAGGCACTAAAAATGCTATGCTACACAAGAATGTTCTCCAGATGTAGCATTTTCAACTGCAATTTTTTTTGTTCACATGAAGGATTTGGTACTCATTCAACTTTTCTGAATTGGTCAAACAAGTATAAAGGATACATTGGACTAGGTATCACCTGAAGAAGTAGGAGCGGTTTCTGTCCTGGTGGTAATAAGAATTGCTTCAATTTGTTATTTATTATAACTGTGTTTATTATGTCCCAGGCACTTGCATACTCTCTTTTTTATATAGTATATTATTTAATCCTTAGAACACCTATATGAGATGAATATATTATTGTCCCCGTTTTTCAGCTGAGGAAACAGGCACAGGAGATGGTAAATGACTTTCCCTAGGCTACACAGTTACCAAGAGTCAGAAATGGGTTTAAGCTTAAGTAATATTTCTGCTGTCCCATGTTCTTTATGACTGTGCTATTCCATCCTTATATGTAGCAGAGAGGTTCTAGTATTTACCACTTAAGACCTATGTGACCTTCAGCAAGTTACCATCCCTGCCAGAACCTCACTCTCCTTCCCTAAAATTCCTTCCAAATTCACTATCCTGTAAGCCTCAATGTGCCTAAGGGGTCAACAGACATTTTTAGGTGGCCTAACGCCATACCTTACAAATGTCCAGTTACCATCTTGTCCTCATATTTCATCAGCGGGTGACTGGAACTATTTAAAATCTACCTATATGTGACTTTTCCGGCTATCATGGATTTTTGCTCTGCCTTTACGTATTTTCCTGTGGCTAAAATGACAAATCCGAGGCCCTGCCATTCTGCTTGAAGGACTGATATTTCGGCATGCCTAGTAGAGCTCCAGGCATAGCCTGGGCATTGAAATGTGCTTGATAACCCAAAGGGGCACTTTAGGCAGGTTCCTAGGAGCCCCGGAAACTCTCTCTTCCACTGCTGGTTGGGTCCGAAATGATTATTTATTTAGAGATTGTTTCAAATACATGAAGAGTAACTCACTACACTCTCTGGGGAGCCCAGGCTAGAAGCTTACCTCCATTCCTAATCCATGCTTTTTCTAATGAACTAGAAATTTAGGTAGTGGTATTTTTGTGTGAGGGGGAGGAAAGGAGAGTCTCCACATCATGATATTTGAAATCATGGCATCCGTAGATTCCAGATTCATACTTCATCTCAAATTTACATTAGAAAAAATACGTATTTGTGTATTTCCTCATACGGAATTCAATCTTAAGAAGGTCTATGTGCACACACACACTTATAAACACATACCCTAGTCTTTATGAACCAAGGGGTCTAGGTGGAAAAATCATTTCAGAAAGTATAATAATTCAAATGAAATCTATTTTGGTTATTTTATAATCTCTTATTCTCATTTATTTCATTATCCTTAGAAACACACATTAAATATAGGATAACAATCAGAATAATAATAACCATGTCTTATTTACAAATATGTACATATGTGTATCATTATTTCAAAGCATTTTACATCAATTATCTTTTTTCATCATTACAATGATTCTGCAATAGGTAGAAAAAAGATAATTCCCTGGGAGATGCTGAGAATCATGTGAAATAATGTAGGTTAAAGTGCTTTGAAAATGAAAAGCTCCAGTTTACATTTACTGTAATATTCTTGTTGATATCATACTTCTGTTGTCTCCAGGTAGATAAAAGGATGTTGAAGCCTAGAACAGCTAAGCGCCAGGCATTAAGTCAGATAATGAGCTAGTGTTAAAAGTGAGGGAAAAAACAGACAAGTATTTGTGACTGCTTGTTACGTGCCTCGGGCTTTGGTATTATATAGTCTAATCTCCACACCAACCTTTAAAGCTAGGTTATTACTTATTAGATAAAAGGATAAATCTGAGATTTAGATAGATTAAGTATAGGTGGAAGAGCAAAGATTCATACCCAAACCTGCCTGACTCAAAGCCTGTGTTCTGTCCATTGCCCTACCTTGCCTCTCAGAATAGGTGCTTTCCCTTTGCCAGCCTGGGTATCAGTGCTCTCAGACTCACTCACACAGCAAGCACAGACCTACACCCCATCAATCCTAAGGAAGAACATTTAAGGGATGTAAAATTGGCCAAATTTGGAAGGAAAGAATATATTGTTGTCATGACCAGAAAGATGAAATCTATAAATCCTAAATATTGTTTGAAACATAAGAACATCAATAACTAATGAACAATACCTCAAATATTTATTGCTTCTGAATGTTCTTGATAATACAAAGAACAATTTTAAATACACATCAATTTAAATTAATACAGATACAAAATGAGAAACTATACCTATATTTGTTTCATGGGTTTCTTTTATAAGAAAAAGATGAAGAATGAATCTCAGTGATAAAACTTTCCACATGAAAGTCTAATCAACTACCTCAGCCATCAGTAAGTGTGAAAGATGCGTTTCAAAATTTTAAATGTATATTGAATTAGGTTAACCCTTATGGCTCTTCATCTTTCTAAAATCTCACTTCTAATTTTTTTTTTTTTTTTTTTTTTTGTGGTACGGGGGCCTCTCACTGTTGTGGCCTCTCCCGTTGCAGAGCACAGGCTCCGGAAGCGCAGGCTCAGCGGCTATGGCTCACGGGCCCAGCCGCTCCGCGGCATGTGGGATCTTCCCGGACTGGGGCACGAACCCGTGTCCCCTGCATCGGCAGGCGGACTCTCAACCACTGCGCCACCAGGGAAGCCCTCACTTCTAATTTTTTAACTGAATATGTATTTCCCCCTAGGAGTGCTGAAAGGGACTTTTACACTGAATGAAATAAAAATAGATGCTGCTGATATATCAAAACTAAAATCAAAAGTCACAGTGAGCAAAAATCTTTTCTTAAGTACAGTTCTATTTGAAATCTTTCCTGAAAGATGATAGGCTCCCTTACTGCCAGTGGAGCCTATATTTAAATCTCAGAGGTCGGTTGATTACAATATTCTATGATGCTGACCAGAAAGGAATCTTATTTCCAAGTGATGAATTTGAGATTGACCATTAGGGTTTGTAGGACTTCTCTGCATAAGTACTGGCAAGGGAACATAAGCCTTGTGAGTAACAAATTGAACTCCAATCCATTGACTTTCTATCAAACATTAGCCAACTTGCAGATATGAGCTGTCTATACCCGGGGCAGGGAGAGTAGTCTAGAAGGATAAAGGGGAGACCTTTAATCATCTGAAAGTGTAGTGTGGCCAGCATTTAGCCCCTGGCTCATGGTCAACTTTCTGTTGCCTTTAGCTCAGTAGTAGCCCCGGGCTTGCCCTTGCCACATAAACATTCATTGTATAGACTCCCTTGGCTCCCTTTAAAATAGCAACTAAAGGGCTTCCCTGGTGGCGCAGTGGTTGAGAGTCCGCCTGCCGATGCAGGGGACACGGGTTCGTGCCCCGGTCTGGGAAGATCCCACGTGGCGCGGGGCGGCTGGGCCCGTGAGCCACGGCCGCTGAGCCTGCACGTCCGGAGCCTGTGCTCCGCCACGGGAGAGGCCACAGCAGTGAGAGGCCCGCGTACCGCAAAAAAAAAAAAAAAAAAAGTGGGCATGTTAAAAATAAAAAAAAAGAAGGCATGTGTTCCTTGCCATTACTTCTCAAAGTATGTGGTCCATGCTGAGCACCATCCGCAGCTCCTGGAGCTTGCTGGGATCTCAGATGTCAGGACCCACCCAGACGTGCTGAATGGTTAGCAGAGTCCCCGGTCAATTTGGATGCCCATTAATGTTTGAGAAGCGCTGACCTAAAGGATTGATTATCGAAGGGGTTGAGAAGGTAGGTTAATTACCCCTGAATTCAGAGCTCACTCTGTCTGCGGACAACAGTGCTACTTTGTCCAAGAGGAGAGTAAAAGCACTCCCAGTGTGCTTTTGGAGCACTGACACTTCCTTTTGGAGCACTGACACTTCCTTTTGGAGCACTGACACTTCCTTTTGGAGCACTGACACTCATAAAAGATCACCTCATTAATTGTTCTCAAACATGCTGGCATGCTCTATATACCAACCAAAAGCAATGAAGGAAGGAAGGAGGAAGGAAGCAAGTGAAAGCAAGAGAGAGGGAGACAGAAAAGGAAAGAGAGACAAATCTTACATGTTAGTTTGATTTATTTTGTCCACACATAAGACTAGATGTTTTTTATTTATAGAGCCTGGGATTGGAGTTCCCAAGTACCATTTCCAGGCCCACGGATTCTCTCTTATTCCCTCCAAAACTACAAACTAGTGAACACTGAGTACACTATGTACTTGACACACATACAGGTGTGGAACTTTACGTAAGACATTTGAGCAATAACACAGGCTGAACTGACATGATGTTATTCTAAGGAGAGTAGATGCAGAGAGGGCTGAACGATACCTACAAATTGGAGATGTGGCTAAAAGTGTCCAGAAGACAAGAGTGGATCATCTCAGACACATATGGGGAAAACCCTACTGGCTCAGCAGTCAAGAAGAAGAAAGCTCACAGAGAATTTAGCCCCCCGCACAGAAACTTTCATGTGATAGCAGGTCTGTAAAGGGGGAGAATAGGGTTACCCAGCCAGAGACAAGATGATAAGGGGCTGTGGGAATCAGCAGAAATAGTGGAGAATAATGAACTTATTAACTGAATAAATGAAAGCTTTTTTATGGAGAGGAGAGTGACCAGCTGATTTCTGTATCCATGAAGAATCAAGCCAAAGAAGATAAACCTTCCATTAAGCTAAGAAAAACTTGGATTGAAAAATAACCACAGTTTTCTCTAGAGAGATGTACACTCGGGGCTGATGGTGGAGGCTACAGTCTTAGAGTAATACTGTGGCTCTTCTCCTGAAATTTAGTCCAGTAAATAAACAACTGGATAAAATGAACAATAATCAAAACAATAAAAATTTGGGAGAAAGATGTAATGGGGAAAAGATCCCTCTTAGCTTAAGGGGTATTTCTGGGCTGATTGCATGCGGCCAAATTTCATACTTTGTGTACCCATTCTGCTGTGTTACGTCCTCTGGGTCACCATTTAACGGGAAAGCAGAGAAGATCCAAGTCAGCCTGGATCCATTTACTAAGGTTGCCTCTGCTGGGGAAATGTGTAAAATCGTGAATAGGCTTCTCAGGGTTACTAAGGTGTCCCTTTGTGAAACCTGCAGAAGTGAAAAGACACCACCAATTCTGGAGTTCTAGATTCCCCCATTTGGGAATGAATGACCTTCCAGCTTGATACTCCATGATTCTAAATGATGCACCTCTCTGGGAACATGTCTACAAAAATGTTATGATGCCACTCTGCTGGAAAGCGTGTTTTCTGTTCACCTTTAAATCCATCATAAAAATGAGAAAGTTCTGTTATTGAAAATATGAAAAAAGCAAAATATCCCTTAATAAAAAAAACAAAAGGGGAAGCCAGGATAGTGGCACTTTAGAAAAATTAATGAGCTCAGTATAATATCTTAGTCAAAGAAAAGCATTGCTTCTGAGACAGATGCCTGGAAATCTCATGGAAGCAGCATTGTTTTGAAATTTCCCCAGCCACAGGAAATCGTATGAGGCACAGGAAGACGTAGCATTGAAGGCACTACATTCCTGGCCTGAGTTTCTAGTTCAAGCAGCTAGAACTGGCAGTATATACATTTTTAAAAATTGTCTGGGCTGAACCGTTCTTTGCAGACAGATAAGGGAGTTTTAAGAATCTGGTTGCTTGGGGACTTGAGAAGTCCAGTTTACTGTGGATATTACCAATCTAAGGACAATATATAGATAACCAGATTTCCTTCCTCTCTAAAATCCATTTCACCAGGTATTTTCACTAGTTTTCTTGGTTTGAATTCAAAAGTGAGTGAATTTAAGATGCAGATAGAATTAATTCATAGCAGTAAATAACTTTTGACAAAATGCTACTATTCCTCATTCAAGAAGAGTATTTGATGTGAATTTTTCCTCAAAACTTCTTCCAGCAGTTCCTTGTTTGTGACTATTTTTTTTTTTGACAATGCCTCTGATAATGAGCAAGCTGATTTAGACAAAACTTGCTTCTTTTTCTTTTTAAAGAGGCAGAATAAATGTACAACGGGGATTTTTTAATCAACCTTTTCTGTGCTTTGGTTTAAACTTGGTTGTTACATGTGACTGACATTATTCCCATATGAAATTATAATCCATCTCATTTTTACTAAAGATGTTGATTTTATGAAAAACAATTTGCTAAAAACGCCAGCATTTTGCTGTCTGGTAACAATTGATTAAATGAGTACCCACGAAAAGGTTTTTATTTATGACAGGCTCGGGCACTTATTTTCTGAGGTTTGTTAGCTCTTATAAACAGATGATCCTGGCTAAATCAAAGGGGTGCTATGACTTGTGTTTGTACCCTCAAGACATTTGAAGACCCTAACTTCCTTTCAGCTACGATAGAAAATCTTAGCACTCTAAAAGCAGAACCTGGTAGAACACAGTTACATAAAATGCCTTTTCCATTTTTTTCCCCACTCTATTACCCTTTACTATTATAGGAAAATGGTGTTATCGCCTGATTACTGAGAAAGCACACAGAAATCTCGCCTTCCAAATCCGAGTCAGTCTTTGACTAGGATGAACAAAGCCTGGCCATCTGCTCTGAATATCATTACTACTTTGGCCATTTGGGCAAGGGATCTATCTTCTCTGCTTCAAAGAGAGGTTTTAGATTGGAAAATTGAAATTAAATAAGTAGACAGGAAGAGACATTTGGACAAATAACACTTTCCAAAGAGAGCCCTATTTGTTAGGTCCTTATCATCATGATCATTTTAATTTTCATTCTGGACACAGAGTTAACCTTTGGGGTCTCCATTTTACAAAACATTTCAGTAAAAAACTTAATTCCAGAGTTTCTGCAATAAACGCTTAGGAAGGAAAACCAGCATGTGGGTGAATATGAGTCATCAGTCACCCCCCCTCCGCCGCTTCCTGGTGATTCTCCACTGGAAAACCAGAAACATGGATTGAGTTTATACAGCTATTTCACCGGAATAATACTGTACCGCAGGCCATGTTAATTTCCTGAACTAAACAGTCCCTAATCTGCTGAAAGGCAGCTGGCTAACTGCTGGTGTCTGGCAAGTGCCCCATCTGTCCCCCTGCCCAGGGTCTCTCTCTACTGTCTTCACTTTCCCGTTCTCTCAAGCAGGCGTCTCTCTTTGTTTTCAGGGGTGTAGTCCACCTGAACTTTCCTTTCTATGCCTGAAAACTTGGGCTCTTTTCCTCTATCCTGCGGACCTGCGGCTTTGTCTAAGTGACAAGGCACAGTTGTGTTGACTGTAGTTACGACGCTGGTGATGGTGGAGATCATGACGGTGATGGTGGAGATGGGGGGCTGATGGTGTAAGGAGCGCAGGCTGAGCGGGCGCCGGGGGGGAGGATGGACCACGGAGGCGGTGGAGAGTGGGGTGCGAGAGGGATGGAGTGAGCAGGGATTGCAGATGGGAGCTGTCCACGCACCGAAGTGCTGAAACGCCGCAGCCATGGCATCACAAGAGCGGAGAAAGGCGGGGAGGCGCTGCAAATATAGAAGGGAGAAAAAAGGCAACAAATACCTTCACACGGCCGCCCAGCCTTGCTTTGGGAATGTGTTTCTGCAGGTGTCCTCGTTGCTGAGCTGAGTGGGTGAGATCCCCTATTCTGGCAGGTTCGGGCTCAGATTTCTCTAGAAAGCTGTGAATGAGAGCCCTGGCTCTTAGGGGCTGTGATTTTGGTAGGAGGCGTGTGCGCCCGAGACTCTGTCCTTCTATATGGAGCCTGGCTTTCCCCTGGGTCCTAAATGCCTCCGCAACGTTGGGTTTCCTCGGTTCCGTCAAGACAATACTAAGAATTATTGTAATTTTGTAACATCTGGGACAAAAAGTATTTACTTACCATTACCCCCCGACAGACACATTTTAAAAAGAAAACCTTTTAAACAGATTAATGCAAGCGCTGAAACAAGACTCGTGTGTGTGTGTGTGTGTGTGTGTGTGTGTGTGTGTGTGTAAATTTAACAGATGAGAAAGTATTACAAAGCTATAGGGGAAAGGATGGGATTATTTCATTAACAAATGGTGGTAAGAAAATGAACGATTTGGAAAAGCCTCAAATTAAAGCCCCATCGTACCAAATTAATTCCACCTAGATTAAAGAGCTAAATAAGAAAGTAAAATAAAATTTAGAAAAACAACTAGAAGAACATAAGAAATATGGTTACTGATTTCAGCATAGGGAAGGCTTTCTAAGCACCAGAGGGATAGAAGCAATCATAAAGAAAAAAGGGCAGTAAGTTTGAGTGCATAAGAATACTTCTGAATGTAAAAATGTCGTTAACAATGTAAATATCAACGACCACTTGGAAAAAATTGCAACAAATATATGATTCATACATAGAATATCTCATATATCAAAAGAAATACACTATCAGCCCAAGGGGAAAAAAAAAGGACAAGCACATGACAAAGAATTCACTAAAGAAAGGTGAATGCGTTATAAACCTATTTTTTTTAATCAACCTCTCCTGTAAAGAGATATGTAATTTAAAATAGTGGATTTTGGCTGAGGGTTTAAATCTACTTAATATCTCATGTTGTTGAGATAACGGTGAGGAAGTGTAACCTTTCTATAAATCTATTTTGCAACATACATTGAGTCATAATATACATACATTTAGACCCAATAATTCCACTTTATGCACCTTATCCTGGGGATAGAATCAGATATGCAGATAAGGATTTATGTACATAAATTTAATTTATAGGACCATAGAAACTGTCAAAAATAATGAAAGAATCACATTTTTGTATATAGCCTATAATATTTGCAGCTATTAAAAACATATTTTTGAAGACTACTATAGACAAAGAAACATGCTCACAAAATGGTAAGTGAAGAAAAAGATAGCAGATACAGTACCCCCATTATAAAGTTTTCATATTTACTAATAAAAAAAGAAACATTAAATATTTTAATGCAGTCTTTTTATCATGTATTTCACACAGCCTTTACAATTGTCAGAATTCTTCCAACGCTGACATAGCATTATGTGTTTATTTACTTATCTGTATATTATCTCTCTCTCCAATAGAATGTAAGCGCCACGTGGTAGAAAATTTGTCTCTTCTGTTCAGGACTGCTTCCCAATCACCTAGAAGAATGCCTGAATGTCATAGAAGTTCAATAAATATTTGAGAAATAGAAAAATGAATGAATGAATGAATGACATAACCCCCCCCACATACCGATATTTTTTAAAACATTTTATAAAGCTATGAATTTCATATAAAAAGTTATCCAAAAAGGTATAGTACACCAAAACGACGTGAGGTTGCCACTGAGTTTCCATCACATATCAGCTTAAAGGGACATCTTCAAAAGTATAACTAATCATGGACGTGACTTGCAAAGTAGCACTAAATGGGAACTTTTTAGGAGAGAAAAGTTTTCTCTAATTTGCAGTCTAATACTGTTCACTTCTTCTTGATCATCATCCCTTTAAAAGCTTTGTAGACTTTCCTTTCTTCTCAGATGTTAATGTTAATTATTCTGCTTCTCTTCCTCCTTTCATCAATTTTATAACCACTAATAGAAATATAAACCAAGACCAAGACATAAGTGTTTCATTAGCCTATGATATAAAAAGACTTTTTCAAAGTTTCAAATGAATTTGGCTACCTTTGCTCAGCCTCTGTTCTCTTTCAGTTTTTTTTTCCACTGTCCATTGTGACTTTTGAATGACATCAGTGATAACCTAGCCAAGTTTTATTTGTATTTGTAGAAACAAAAATCATATGTGTGTGTGTGTGTTGTGTGTGTACTCTCCTTCCCAAGAAATCTTTATAGAAGAAAACTCTCCCCACTTGTATGAGGCTGAGACATAAACCCAGAGTGTTCCTGCCTGATGGAGTGATAGGACCTACAGAGATGGGCAGAGTAACCACGAAAGCTACTGGCTACCAGAATATAGTCTTATATTCTGAAAGTTTTAAAAAACAGTTTTAAAATTTACTTGCACTGATCAGAGTGAAAAAAATAGTTGTTTTTTAAAAAACCTCACTTTTATTTATGATTAGAACAGTTATATTCACTATATTACAAGATTTACTTCTTCCCAAAGTGCCAGTGAAAGTATACCATTTCACTTTGTATTTAAGGATATTATCCTTGTATTGTTTATCATAATACCATTCTACACTGCTTAAAATTTCTGTGTAAGAAAAACTGCCCTTTACCGAGTAGATGTGTCTTCACTGTGTTGGATCTTTTTGTTTCCAGGATCCAGATTATCTTTGCTCAGAAGCTTTGCTTGATAACTGTTAACCAGAGGCTTCTGTGATGGGTTTCTTTTCTTACCTCACCCTGATTGAAATTGTTCTGATACCTGGCACGCTCTACTTACCCTCCATTTCAGCTTCTTGTATTTCTCGGCCTCCTACATATTTGTTTGCAGGATTCCTCCATATCCCATTTGTGTATAAGTAGCCAATGCCAAGGGTTCAAGTGTAGTCTGCTCATCTGCTCACAAGCATCTTTCCTGGTCCCTGACCTCGTGCCTGACATTCCTAAGTTAGTTAACTCATTTCTGTACTGCCTTAAAGGACCCTGTTAATGTTGGATTTGCTGTGGTCTAGGTTCGGTTAATGGGAAGGTGCTTTCTGTGGTTGGCTAGTGACCGATGAACGTTGTATCCAGGTGGGAGTGCACTAAAGTCTTAAGAGTCCAGGCAGATGGGATAATACCCAGAGAAATCTTGATATTTATAAGAGGGATGTTAGGATGATATTACAATGGTAAAATAGCACATTTCTAGACAATTGGATGTTTAAGGACTGGGCAATGTATAAAGACTAAGGTCAAATTGCAAAAGTAAAAATATTTTACTTAGCCATAAGGATAATTCATTCTCCTTATGTATGTTTTGTAATGTACATCTCAATTTATTTATTTATTTATTTTTATAAATTTATTTATTTATTTATGGCTGCACTGGGTCTTCGTTGCAGCACACGGGTTTTCTCTAGTTGCGGCGAGCAGGGGCTACTCTTCGTTTTGGTGCGCGGGCATCTCATTGCGGTGGCTTCTCTTGTTGCAGAGCACGGGCTCTAGGCACACGGGCTTCAGTAGTTGTGGCTCGAAGGCTCTAGAGCACAGGCTCAGTAGTTGTGGTGCACTGGCTTCGTTGCTCCGCGGCATGTAGGATCTTCCCAGACCAGGGCTCGAACCCATGTCTCCTGCATTGGCAGGTGGATATTTAACCACTGCGCCACCAGGGAAGCCCTCAATTTATTATTATAAGAGATTGTCACTGATATTTTTACTATCTAACATGCATGCCAATGTTGAAGTTTTAGAGTTTGTATTAGTCTGGATAGGCTAGGTAATGCTGAAAGAACAAATTAACTCTACACTGCCAGTGGCTTTCCACAGCAGTGTCTTCTTCCTTGTTTATACTTGTTTGGGGGCTGGGGGGAAGAGGAGCTGTGTTCCATCTAGTCACCTAAGGGCCAGGTGAGGAATTGGCACAGCAGGGAAGAACAATGCATGGAGAACTTAGACCTGCTTGAAAGTAACACACATCTTTTCTGCTCACAGCCCATTGGCCAGAACAAGTCACGTGGCCCTGCCTATATAAAAGGGAGCTGGGAAATGTGTACAAGCGCAGGGATATTTGATGAGCAGTCAATATTTATACAACAGTCTACCCTTGTGGTTACCAAAAATGTCTTAACACACATAGAACATACTCAACCCATCTCCAAAGATTAATTTATTCACTACATCTAGCTCCAAGTTTCAGATCTCTAGGTTTTAAGGAGTTGTCTTATCCAGATGTGATCCTCTGTCCTAAAGATGTATTAAAATGCAAATAATTTGCAACCCATCTGCCAACATACCCAACGTGTAACAGTAAGAGAGGGACAGGGTAACCACAGCAAACACTCCCGTTTAGAAGGGGAAGGATGGGAGGATACCTGGCAGTCACTGAGCCCAGTAATTCTGAAATCACACTGAACAGGTGTGGCCAAGACCTCCTACACCGGGGGTTAGAGGGTTTTTTTGATTAGAGTCTTACTCTGGTCTCTGGGAAAAGCTTCTTATTCCTTTGTTCTCTGTGACGCCTGGCACCACATCTGAAAGATTGCTGTTTTTTCCATTATACACCTTGGCCGCATCCAAAATGGGAATTACAGAATATGCCCTTAGTTGAAATTGAATTTCCAATTTTAGTTTCAATTTCTATTTCACTTGGGTCACAGCAAACATCCAGTTCTTTGAGTAGCAGTATGCGCTCAAGAAACCACACGACCACATAGTTAAACATTTATAAATTCCAGCCTTTATTTCCTCCAAAGTCTAAATGAGTAAGCAAGCTAAAAAGGTGGTAAAGTGGTTTACAAACTGTGTCTCTGAATTGGTCAGTTTTTCTCTGTCTTGACCACTACCAGATATCTTCTGCTTGTTGTCATTTCAAGGGTTCTTGGAGAGATTCAGGGAACCAATGTCACAGGTTGCTCCATCACTGCTGTGGCAGGTCGGGTGTATCTTCCAACTGGGACCTGGACGGTATCGATATACCTCACATTCCATTGATTCAAGGTTACAACATTCAGTGTTGCATCCTTAAACTGGAGTGTTCATAGATCATTGTATTCTAATCTGTCCTGGGCAAGGTGACCATATGCTCATCAAAGTATCCCATTTCCTTTGGAGTGATGTGGGAAAACAAGATCAAATTAAGTTCACGTCTAGTCAATTTTGCATGTAAGGCAGGTGTGAGCAAGTGGTTACAAACAAGATGAGGCATCCTTTACAATATTTTGGAAGATATATACTTCAATCTCCTTAGGGGATACAGTTTTTCAGACCATTACCTTCCATAGGGGTATGAGGGGGGCACACAAGTTATTTCAGTTCTCTAAGGCTCATGAATTTTTTATTCCAAGTTCATAGGTTTTTTGAAAGTATCATTCTCTGAATACTTTAGAGGTGCATTGTCTGTCTGGCTTAATCGGTTTCATATTATAATATCCACAGTATAGTTCTTTGGAGACATAGACTTCAGAGCTGCTATATTTATTTGCTTTTTTACTCCCTCAATATATTTTTTACCTCTCAGTATATTTGAGCCTCTCTGGAGTAGTAAGTGGTAAAGCCAGATCCTTTATCTGATCTTTTTTGGGAAAAAGTCTAAACCATTGAGAGGTTTTAAGTAACCACGAAGTAACATCCTTAATCTTATTCTTGCCAAAAATATCTGTTTTAATGGACTTTTCCTCAAGTTCTTTCTTAATTTTAACTCTTTCTTTGGGAGTAAAAATCAATCAGCTATTCCAACATGGTAAAGTGTTGGATTTCTAGAAGTCTCTATTCCCTTGTATTTCTACTTATAAAACCAGTCATCCTTTTCTTTCTCTCTTTACTATCTTGTAAAACACAACAAATAATAACCAAGACATTCTACCACACTTTGTTTTTCACTCACTTTCCCCTAGAAATTTGAGTTCTTTAAATATGCAAACTTACTAAGTTATTGCAGGTGACAGTTTTGCCAAATGTTTTACCACTGCATAACACGGACTATGTTCCTTACCTTTGATATCAGACTCCTAACCACATATTGCCAACCATTAAGTCAACACTACACAATTTATTTTTTAATACAGCACTTCACTTCCAGGAGATGGTAGGCTATGCTTCAGTGATAAGTAAATCCAAAGATCTCAGAGTCTTCACACAACAAAAGCTTATTTCTCATGCTGGAGGCTCAGGGCTGGTTGACAGGCAGACGGGATGCAGGGGAGATTGAAGGGCTCTGCTCCTCAAAGTCAGACTTAGGGAAGTCCCATCATCTGGAAAGCCATCATGACAGGAAGAACGAGTCCATGAGAATTCACATTTACTCTTCCTGCTCTGACCTAGAAGTGACATGTATCATTTCTACTCATAGCCCATGGACCAGAATAAGTTGTCTGCTCCTACTTGAATGCATGGAGCTGGGAACACGGGAGAGAGTAGTTGATGTGCAGTAGGATTTAATAGGGAAGTGCAAACCTAAGCTCATGTCCATGCTTGAGAGACTAAAAACAAAGACCTAACAAGGCACCATTATACTCTGATACTCATCGGAGGGAATCATCACGCAGGATCAAACAGTAGGAAGTGCTCGAGGTTGGACATTCTTGACAGAAAGAGTAAAGTCATTCAACCTGTAGAGAATGTATACTATGTTTCAAACAAGGAAGCATAACCACTGCTATCAGAATTATTACTTTCTATGACTGGAAAACAAAAGAACTCAGTAATCAACATCAGTGTGATTGAAGAAAGAGCATGAGATTTGGAGTTCAAAGGCTTTGGTTCAAGTCTCTGCTTCTTACTAGCTGTGGGATCTCAGGCGAATTACTATAGTAAACACAGGTTTTCTGTCTGGACTATATACCTTTGTAGAAACTCCTCTTCCCCCACTATCTGAAATTCCTGTCCAGACCATGACGTGGGCGGACATGTGACAATTTGATTAATTGTTGCTGTAGAGTGCCACAATGGGTAAACAAAGTAGGAGGAAATGAAGCCCATGAGAGTTTGAAAACCTCTGGAGAGTATATCATCTTGTGGCGTCGCTGGCGGCAGATCTCCTGCCCCCGCCCCCCCGCCCCTCTTCCCGTTCGCCCTCAACAATGTTTTAGATCCTCTTCATCCTTCCAAGCCCGTCTCTTCCACAAAGCTTCGCCGGAGACCGGGCTCCCGCCATTGCCGTGCGCTGGGTGGACGGGGCCATGACTCTGGTTGTAGTCCTTTTAAGTACTGGGAAGACTCAGAGAAGAAAGGTCTAACCTGAGAGGCAATATCTTGAGACCATTTATTGTCTTCCAGAGGGAAAGGAGCTCAAGCAGGAAAGGCACAGTTTGGTGACTTCAGACTGTCTCAGGACTGTCTGCTCCTTGGGGTCAAAATGGATGTCGAATTCATCTTTGTTTCCCAAGGCACCTGGCACAGGCAGAAGTCATCCAGAGAGTCATGAGGACACTCAGGCAGCCTCTGGAGAGGCCCGTGTGGGAAGAAACTGAGGCCTCCCATGAGCTACAAGCACCACCTTCCCAGCCTGTGACTGCACCACCTTGGAAGCAGATCTTCCAGCTCCAGTCACTTCTGATGACTGTGGCCCTGGTGACATCTCGGCCGTAGCCTCATGGGACGCCCTGGGCCAGAATCACCCGGCTGAGCAGTTCCCAGATTAATGAACTGCACAAACAGTATCATGATGGTTATGGAGTTTCTTGTACATAAGAATGGCTTGGGGACTTTCCTGGTGGCACAGTGGTTAAGAATCAGCCTGCCGGTGTAGGGGACACGGGTTCGAGCCCTGGTCCAGGAAGATCCCACATGCCTTGGAGCAACTAAGCCCGTGCGCCACAAGTACTGAGCCTGCACTCTAGAGCCCGCGAGCCACAACTACTGAAGCCTACATGCCTAGAGCCCATGCTCCGCAACAAGGGAAGTCACCGCAATGAGAAGCCCGCACACCTCAATGAAGAGTAGCCCCCACTCGCCACAACTAGAGAAAGCCCGTATGCAGCAACGAAGACCCAACACAGCCAAAAATATAAATTAATTAATTAATTTTAAAAAAAAGGATGGCCTGGAATAGAGTGGCATCTATATTAATGCTTTCTGCAGATGCTTGCATCCATGTCATCAGAGCCTCCTTGCCTTCATGGGGCTCCGGTTGTAATATATGTTGTCCATGTTGCCACAAAGCAGCCTAAAGCTTCCCATGACTTTACACCAGCATATGAGGCTGAGAATGTTTGGAAAGGTGCTCAGGGTGCCAGCTATGACAGCAGAGTAGAAATGAAAGAGGATCCCTGGATTTCACAGGCAGACGTACCAGACTTGGTGCTGCACCCTTTTCTCAAGCTTACCACTGCGTGTGGACTGCTTTTGAATCCTTTTCTGAGGATGACACTGCCAATCCCATGTGCACTACAGATGCGGGAATCGTATTCAAGGACTGTTAGTTGGACTGTGTTTTATATTGGTTTCACTGACCATATCCCATCAGACGATGGTGCCAATTTTAAAGCAGAAAGTACCCTGCTGTAGGGAACTTCACATGACGTTCCATGGACCACTCACTCCCTGAGTCACACCAGGGAGTTAGTCAGGTGTCACTGAAAGATGGCTTGGATTCTCAAAGAAAAAGTGTAAAAAGCAATGGAGAGTCGATGCTCAGCTTCTAGTGGAGGTCATGGTTAAGTCTGTCAGGCTGGGCTGTAAGGTGGCATTTCCCCAGCAAGTACCTCTCATTTAAGTAGAATGTTTAATTATGAGATTGAGGAAAGGAGGAGGAGATCCAGATTCAGAATTCAGAAGGAAATGACTACTGGGCTGGTGACTCCTTCTGTATTAGTCAGGGTTCTCCAGAGCAACATTACCAATAGGTTATACATGTATATACACACATACATACTTACATCTGTATCTATATCTATATATCTATCTCTGTCTCTATCTCTATACGTATACTTCGTGGCCTTTGGCTGAGCAAGAGTGGGGGCAATGCACGTCCACACCCCTCCTACTTCACCACTGCCGGAGCCCTTGACCTCAGTCCCTGACGATGTGACTCTTTGTCCAGGGCGTAACCAACTGCTGCTCTGGGGATGGAAATGTCACACTTGCGCATGTTTTCTGTGTTTGTCTGCATGTTGTAATTGGGCAAATAAATGCTCACTCCAAACTAGTGGTATATTTCTCGAAGTTTTATACTATTTTTGTGATACTGAAGTATTTGCTGTAATTCTAAATAAAAATTTATATTTAAGAAAAAAAAGAAAACCTGTGGAAAGAGAGTCCTATGGGCCGCATTTCCTGTTCCAAGGTTTTGATTCCCAAAACTCTTCCCTCAACTGTTTGAGCCACATGAACTAGCCCATCAAGTTCATTTGAATGGAATTTGAATTTTCATCTTTGCTATTAAGTAGTTCTGGTTAATCCTACTGATTTCTTTGAAAGAGTCTGAGGAGACCTTACTACTCAGACCATAATTTCTCTATGAAACCTGGTCCTATGAGAAATGTCTGCTTCCCTGAAAATTGGCCCCCGTAGTGAATGCCCAACCTTAGGAGGAGAAAATAAGAAGTACTAGTGAGTTTAACTGGCATTACCCATACTAGGATTTGCCTGTGAGACTTCTTACCATTTAGCCAGATTACTTTGGGGAATCCCAAACTTCTCCACACACGTCTCCTCTTTGTTAGGGCAAAAATAAGCAGTTGAGTATTAGAAATTATACAGCTTAATCCCCACCAAACCTCTGCAAAATGTAAGTGTCTTTTAGAGAGAGGTTATTCATTGTGTCATAATAACTTAGTGTCTTTCACATTGCAAGGAATAGATCCACACTTCATTTACTTCATCAGGTGGGAGCTTATTATAAGTATACACAGTTTATAATAATAATAATAATAGCTAAAATTTATTAAGCTTTTACTCTATATAAGCAATACAGTAAGGAGTTTACAAGCAATATGTCACTGAATCCTCATAGCAATCCCATGACGGGGGTACTTTATTGCCCTCTTTTTACCAGGGAAACTGAGTCACAGAGAGTTTAAGTACATGGTTGAATTATTTGGGCAGCTGGGGGCATAATCCATGTCTGTTCCCAAGCCCAATGCTCTTAACCACTCTTCTATGGTACTATGTGAATCCCACAAGAATTGGGGGATGGGGCCTCTTGGGGAACTAAAAAGTGTCATATCTCAGTGTCGCCCTTGTGGTCTCTTAAGTGGCTTCTCTCTTGGCTTCTCCATCCACTCCCTCTGCTTCTACCAGTTGCTTCTTTCTCTCTTCTCCTTTTTATCTCATGACTTCTGCTACTTATACTTTATGCCTACTGAGATTTTGTCTGTGTGTTGCATTCAAGCTTTCATAGAACCACAATCTGATTGGCTTATTTAGTCATTATCAATTGAGGAGTGTCCTCTCAGGTAAAATCCTTTCAGAGGCAGCATGATAAGCTGTCCCATTGCTAGCCGCCTTTTGCTCAGGACCAGCCCTGTTCTAATTGGTTGTGGCCAGGGTGATAGCGGGTGACATAATTGTAATGGAACACACATAGATACTCTTCTCAAAGGAGAACATGAAAGGTGTTCAGAACTTCATGGCTTATTAGTTATTTGTTGCTACACGTTCGTGTACATCTTTGCAAGTTTTAGTAACTAAAAAATAGGCAAACCAGTCACTTATTTGGCAAGTTTCTCAGGGTTTGAGATGTAGGATCAGTATGTTTTTAGGAGTGGAATATCATAAATGTCTGGAGTCAGGAGAGCAGGTGGGAATTACAGGGGATCAGCGGATGCCTTGGAGAGACAGGATGCAGCAAGAGGACCTTGAATATCCAGTGGGATGGGGTTGGAAGTATGGCAGACACGCAGAAAGGGATGAACCAGTAAATGGAAGGACCCCCTTGCATTAGTCTGCTGGGGCTAATAACGGGGTATCCCAGACTGGGTAGCTTAAACAACAGACATTCATTGTCCCACAGTTCTGGAGGCTGGAAGTCTGAGATCAAGATGTCTGCAGGGTTGGTTTCTGGTGAGGCCTCTCTCCTTGGCTGCAGACAACTGCCTTCTCGCTACTTCCATGCACATTTGTAGTCTCTTTCTCTTCTTATAAGGACCCCAGTCCTGCCGGATTAGAACCCTATCCTTATGACCTCATTTAACACTATCTCCATGAAGGCTCTATCTTCAGTACAATCATAGGCGGGTAGAGCGTCAACATATGAATTTAGGGGGAGATACAGTTCGGTTGGTAACACCCCCAAACTCTTTCCCTTACCCTCTGGGTCATGAACAGCCCCGCACTCACCCTACTCATTCTTACACAGTCCAACAATTCATGCCTTATTTCAGGAGTGAAGGAAGAACCACATTTCTTTGATGTTTTCTAGAAATTTTTTGTAACGATGCTGTTTATTCTGCTCAAGAGAAAGACACTGTTTAGAATAAATGGACAAATCCAAGTCTCTGGGTTTAGTCTGGGGAGCCTTTCTAGTTGTCTCCAAGACTGAAAAGCACATGCATGTCTCAAGCGAGGTTTAATGAAAGAAGACTGAAATGTACATGTGCATGTTGGTCATAACTAACTGCTTATGAGGCAAGCGTATTTTAAAGTATGTGATAAAAATTACTCCAGAACCTCTATTTTTTGAACTCTTATATTTGCAAATAAGGGGCTTTGTTGCCATTAGTGAAGGTGCAGGGAAATTCATCCCTCGTGTCTTTAAGAAATACCTTAAAAAAAAAAAAAAAGAAATACCTTAAAGTATTTTTACTTTAAAATGTGATATTCATTAATGCAGATATTTAATGATCTTACTATGTTCATTTATTTTTGTTTCTATTTCAATATAAAACATTTTAATATAAAACTCATGATAAAATAGCTCTTCAATACCAAAAGTCAACAGTATGATTTTTTTAATTGGATTCAGCAGAAACTGGATATCATTTTGAATTCCAAAAGAAAAATTCTAATACAAGGGATAAACTTAAGCAAGTGTGTATTTAATTGGGTTCGTTATTTATTTAGCATATTGAAACTGTCCATTTAATTTAAAAATTAATCCTTTTGCCCCATGCTTTGAATAAGATGATTAATAATATGTACAGAAAATATTTAAGTATGTTGACTTCTTATCCTATTTAAAATAAGATATTTAAAATTCACTTTTGTCTTCTATTCATGTAATTTTATGCCTTCATGACAAATACTATCATGCTAGATGAGGCTTCATTTCTTCTAATAAAAATTAAGCAATTTCAAAGTTATTAGTATTATTTCTGAAATTCACAGTAACCTTACCAAAAATTTTATTGAGACTCAGAGAGTGGGTTAAGTATCTACTGGGTTCTAAACTCACTGTGTTTAACATATATATTATAGACACATATCATAAATAAATAATCAACCAACCATTCAACTTACATATGTATATCTTATTGGACTGATATTTCAAATTTATATCCTTGTGATACAGTTACAGTTTACATCCTTCCAGTTCCTCAAGGGTTTCAGTGGATATCTTAGAGTTATGGTTTGGGAAATTAGTGCTACAAATCGGCTCTAAATGGATTCCAGCCACTGTGAGTTCCCCTTTCTGCAAAATTGGAATAGCTGCGGAATGATTTCTGCAGATCTTTTCAGCAACCACAAGAGTTTGGTTTCTAAATTTGCAAGTCATTCTTTGGGAAGACCATAAGGAAAAAGAGAACTGGTCCTTGAGAATAGGAAAGAAGCAAAGGGAAAGGTAGAAAGGAGCAGAGTTTTTGCATGAAGACTTGGGAGAAATGAGGAAACTAAGGCACATCTGGGCCAAAAGCTGGAGGTGGGCTGCAGAAGAGGAGATGGCTTTGAATAAGAAGTCCTGTGGGCAGAGCTGTGTTGTAAGAAGGAAGGAGATGGGGGTTAGGAAACACAATTCAGGTTTTTTAAGCCCCACTTTTCTTCATCCCAAATGTAACCTATATGACCTGCATCACAAATTCTAAATGTAATAGGGTCACCAGTCTCCTATGTTACTTAAATATGTCTCCCAAAACCTTGCCAGCAGGAAGTCCCCGCTTCCCCCAGGTTAACCCAGTCCGAAGGGATGGTGCTGGCCCCGGCCCACCCCACCCCAAGAGTTATGGCGCAGTTTGACTGGCTGCCCGGGCGTGTTTCTCACAGCCATATTCTATCTCTGGGAACCAGTTCCTACACCAGTGGCGCAAGTCAGGGAGGGTGCCTGACCCATCGCTGTGGCCTCTGTCCCAAGCAGGGCTGCCTGTGCTCCACTGCGCAGCACCGGCCTGACCCACAGGCCCCAGGAGCATGGGATTAGGCTGGAGACAAGCACCCTGGTGGTCCAGGGAAAAGGCACCTTTAGTGATTCCAAGATGATCTCCTCTTCTGAGGGAGACCCTCTAAGTCATTCCAAGGGGCCCAGTCCTAAGCTTGTGGGAGCTGGAGGAGGGAAGTTGCCTTCAGTGATTTCAAGGCTCCTGTATATATGTATATGCGTGTATATACGTAGATACATAGGTAGATAGATAGAGATAGATATAAATATGTACATATGTAAAATCTCTGATGACATCCAGCACCACAGATAACCAAAGTAGTCTGTGGTACTAACACTACCAGAGAACTTGGAAAGTTGTGTCCAACACTTCTAGGTTATAAAAGCAGAGACATTTTGAACATCTGCTTTGAAGACAGGACATACGAAAAAAATGTTCACAAAAAGAAGACAAATTTACAGGGACCTTTTTGAAATCGTAGTGGAGGTTGAGCCTAAATGTCTTCTAGGAACCCAAGACTGGGTTAGTGCCAACAGTCCACGTGATTGCTATTTAGTAAGTGTACAATGACACAGTCTTTGCTTACTGGGTTGTCTTTATTGGTTTGTTCAGTGGACATAAGAAGATTCATGAGAGGAGAGGCCATTTGTTTTTGCACACCACTGTGTCGATCAATAAATACTTGTTGGATAAATGAGTTTACCTAAGACCTTGTAAATTCCCTCTAATTCCCCGTAAGAGCTTGATTCCCCCCACATGGAGCTGTTGTGAAGAACAAATGAAGCAATATATGTAAAGCACATAGCAGGAGCTAACATTTATGGGAGCTGAAAGTGGGAATCAAATAAAAGAAGAGGCATCCCCCCACCCACAGATCACCCCCTTGTACATACACCCCGGGCTGGGTTCTGTATCATGAGGGGCCTCATGGACACATATGTGGGTATCCCACACAGCAAAGCTCGTCCAGCCTCACCCCGCAACCAACAGCACGGGCATGCTCAGGAAGGAGGGCCTTTGCAACAGGTCCACACAAGCCCCAGGTGCAGCTTTGGGGCCATTGGGGCAGGGGATTCTTTCATTACGGGTACTTGGGACATGGAGGGGGGGTGGGTGCAGACTCTGGGTGGACATGTCCCTGGGCACCAATGAGCATTTCATCCCACGGGGATGCTATGCACATGACCAGGGCAAAAGCTCCCATTACCCAGATCTACGGGCAATGTTGGTGCTTCTAGAACACACCTGGTACATAGTAAATGCTCTATCAGTGGGGAGGAGGGAGAGAGAGAAAGAGAAAGTCAGAGAGACAGAGGGACTCCTGAGCCAGCAAGACCAGACTTCAATCAGATTGAAGAGACTGACAGATACAAAGTAAAAATATGAGTAACGAGGAGTTTAGTCTGTTATGGTGGAATTAAAAAAGGAGGATCTACAAGACAAATCAGTATGGCCACAGATCACTCAAGCATCAAAGAGGTGGCAAAGGTAAGGAACAAGACACCAGAGGAAGGGGACAACTTGGTAGGGGACAGAGAAGACATAGAGGTCAATGGGAGCCACTCAGCCCCCTGATATGCTTGGGTCATGGGTCTAAGCCGGCTTCCCTTCCCCTGAGGGCACCATTCCCTCCATAAGGTGGCCTCCCCGATTCTTGCAGCTCAACCATTGCGTCTCTTTTCTATGTTTCAATGTATTAACTAAAACGTGGAGTTTTAAGAAAGCAGGCTCCTGGGCTTCCCTGGTGGCGCAGTGGTTGAGAGTCCGCCTGCCGATGACGGGGACACGGGTTCGTGCCCTGGTCCGGGAAGATCCCACATGCCGTGGAGCGGCTGGGCCCGTGAGCCATGGCCACTGAGCCTGCGCGTCCGGAGCCTGTGCTCCGCAACGGGAGAGGCCACAACAGTGAGAGGCCTGTGTACAGCCAAAAAAAAAAAAAAAAAAAAGCAGGCTCCTTCACAGACAGTTATTATCTGGTGTGGTTTTGCTCATTCATTTTTTTCTTTTTCTTTTAATAACATCACATATACTGTGTTAGGTGCCAGGAGTACAAAACTGATTAAGGCATAATTCCTTGTCCTTGAGGTGAGAAGAGGCAGAAGAGGGAGCTGAATATGTGAGCAAACGGTTATAGTGCATAGAGCTGGATAGAGACAGGAAAAAATGCTGTAGAGTACGGGGATGGCTTAGAACTAAGAGTCTAGTTTAATCAAAATCTAAAAGCAGAAGAGAATATTGCCAGAAAGAAAACTTTACTGGTGCATAAATGCAAGAGTTTTTCAAGCAATCTTTCTCACCCATATAGATCTCCTGCTGGGACTGTTTGGGATGACCCCTCAGAAGACAAAAAAGGAGTAAACAAAAAAGAAGAGAAAGGTATTTTTTAATACATTTTAAAATTTTTATTGAAATATAGTTGATTAGGGTTTGTTATAATGTGATAGTTTCAGATGTACAGCAAAGTGGTTCAGTCATACACATATGTGTAAATATATATATATACTCTTTACACTGTCTTCCATTATAGGTTATTACAAGATGCTGAGTATCGTCCCCTGTGCTATACAGTAGATCCTTGTTGGTTTTCTATTTTATATATAGTAGTGCGCGTGTATTTTAATCTCAAACTCCTAATTTATCCCTCCCTCCACCTTTCCCCTTTGGTAACCATAAGTTTGTTTTCTGTCTGTGAGTCTCTTTCTGTTTTGTCAATAAGTTCATTTGTATCATTTTTTTAGATTCCACATATAAGGGATATCATATGATATTTGTCTTTCTCTGTTTGGCTTACTTCACTTAGTATGATACTCTCTAGGTCCATCCATGTTGCTGCAGTGTATTTTAATTACCAACCTGAACCTTGCCCTTCATTCTGTGGTCACCTGCCCTAATTGTTAATGGCTTATTCTAAGTGTCTTAGAAAACCACCAGAAGCATTGTTCTCTTAACGAATGTTTACCTCTGAGTCAGAAAGTGCAAGGAGCCCAGAATTCCCCAAACTAAACCCTTCTCTGTTCCCTTTTATGTTCCTATTATGTAATCGTGGAGCTTGCTTACTGCATTAATGGCATGACTGGTTAAGACGCACAGTTGCCTCTTTCACCTACCCCAATGATCTTTTTGAAATGAAGACGTACTGACATAAGGAAATCTTGCATGAGTAATATGATAGCTATGAGGAAATAATTTCTGAGCGTGCCGTAAGATTTTACTAATGTATGTTAATCTACTGGGTTGTTCTTTTGAAGGATCAATGGCATTTTAAAGGCAAGCACCTTCTACAAATTTATTTGGAAATTTTGACTCTTTGCTTACAGAAAGAAATGCCATAACTTAATCACCTTTCACAGGCTGTTCCCTTCATTTTGCAAAATAAGCAATAAACCCTGTGTGTGTGTGTGTGTGTGTGTGTAGGGGAGGGTGTTGAGTATAAGACACAAAACCCAGCTTTCTCCTTCAGCTTGGTTAAATTACTCCACCTCCTGAACTAAGCTTCCTTTTCATAACTCCTTCTTCTAAACTACTTTTGTGATTTCATTCATAGATTTTTAGTTGGTTCTGACTTTAATCTCAGACTAATATAACCAAGGCTGAAGTACAAAGGATTCTAGATGGACAGTCAGGATGTGGGTGAAGTAACCCGCGTATGAAACACATTGCTCATCAGTTACCTTGAACAAATCACTCACCTCCAGTTTTCTCATTTCCTTACTGTGAAAACTGGGTCACAGACTGAAATGCCTTGAGGTGCCAGGCGGGTAATACAAATGTGTGAATGGGCTCAGGGGTCGGGCAGTGTTGATGGTGGGAAGTGTGGTGGACATATCAGCTTGCCTTTCCTAAAAGCATTCAAAACCAAAGTTAAAGAAATAAAAACAATCTGTAGGCCAGACGAAGTTTGGAGTTCTGCTGTTTGCAATCTCTGAGTTAGATAATAATTCTCTCCCTCTCCGGTTTTCGTAGGTCTGTAGTCTTTGTTTCTTTGGCTTGAAGTCAAGATCTCTCAGCATCAGATTCTCCCCAGATTACAAATTGGGCACCTTTGGAAACTTCATTAATTCTTTTCATCACCAGAGAGCCCTTCCATAAATTAACTTATTCGTTGCACCCTGTATGTATTACTCATTGATTGCAGTCTTGAAGCTGCCTGACAACCTTATTCGTACTTGGAGAATTGAACAGAGTCTATAATATGAATTTTGAAGACATAAGACACTACAAGTGTGAATCAATTGAAGAAAGTAGTGCCAAATTTTAAGTTTATCTGGAGAAAAAGGATGTGTTTTAAGCTAGTTTTAAGCCATCCAAACTTAAAAAGAATCAGTGATTGTGTCCTCCTTTGCCATGATGTATCTTCAAAATGGAGATAAATTCTTAGGGCTTGAAAATCGGTAGCAGTGGAATGAATGAGGAAGGTAGCAATTTCCCTGCTTCAATGAAAACATTTCAGATTCGCTACATGTTAAAACACACCTGGAAACAAACTGTAATGAGCTCAGTAATCAGAATTTGGTTAAGATGGAGGAGGAGAAGAAAGCAAGAAGAGAAAAGCTTAAAGGAATTAAGTATGTCCTGGGTGAAGTGATTCACTGGGTAGAGAAATGGCATTATCAATAACTGTCAAGAAGATTTAAACTCTGGGAAATAGAGCCAATTTCAGCTGGAATAAAGGAACACATCAGTAATGTAAGGAAAATAAATTCAAAGAATGTTTAAACTAATCCAAGCAAATGGCAACAAAATAAAAATAGATTCTTTAAAACAGTGTTGAAAGAAGAGCTCTTATGCCATTTTTTTAATCACCCCATTGGCTGTTAGTGCAACACCAAGCATGATGAGGGTACTCAACAAATTACCTGATTACCTGACGTGAAATATTTAAAATAAACCGAATGTTGCTTTTAAAATTTTTCATCCGGAATAATTAGCCATTTCTAATTCTTACGAGTTCAGAATGACTCTCTTATCACCAGAACAGCTGGTGTCAGCATTTTTTATTGTGCTGAGTAACCACCAGGGCCCATGAATGGCAGAGTCTCTTTCCATGATCAACCCACCAATAAAGAGTTAATTGACGCCCTTTTCCATGCCCAGTCCTGAGATAGATTCCTTAAGAGCACTGAGCAGAATTTTCTTAAATAAATTAACTCAAAATTGACAATACAGTTACGATAAAATGAATAGTTTATGGGTCTTGAAACATAATCATACCAACTTGCAAAGCTCGTTTGTTATGCATGTAAGAAGGCAATAAACCCAAATTAGCTATGTACCTCAGTCATGATTATCATTTAATATATTTGCAACTAAGAAGGATGCTTAGGTTAGTCACGAGAAGAGGAAAAACTAAACTGGTGTGGCAAGTTTGGCTTTTTTAAATCATAGCTGTTTAAATAGTATATGGAAAATATAGGAGTTGCTCTATCTTTCAAGGCTGAAGATAATTTTTCCCGTAAAATTATAGTCAGACTGAGACTAAGCACGGGTGATCTAAAGCAAAGAAAAATGTAAAAATAATGGAAGATTGTGTGTGTGTGTTGGGGTGGCAGTATTTAGGGCTTAGTGAGTATTTTATTTTACTCTGTTTTGTTTCTGTTGGTTTTAATTTTTAAATGTAACCAAGAATACAACACAAATTTGATACAAAAGTTATAAGATGCTAAATATCTGCTTGAAAAGTGGGAAATTTTATTTATAATAATAGCCCTGGGTTACATGGGTAGTTCGCCTCCTGCAGATACAAAGACAGACCCATCCTTATTCAGCAACTTTATCCAGCATCCCAGTCCAGGTGGTACACAATGAAGGCTAGAGTGGAGAATGAGGGAACTAAACTCTGGAGACGACCAGGGCAGGCATTTTCTCTGCAAGTGAATAAGAATGAAAGAAGTGGCTGGGTAAATGGCAATTCCATTTCTACCATCAGCCACCTACTCTTGGCCTGAATGCCTTGTCTGTGTGCTTCATAGCAGTTGGTGGTGGGAGGGGGTATTAAGCAATGAGCATTAGATTTGTTGCAGGAAGGGGGACCCCTTCCAGGGCCCAAGAGTGGGCTCTTGTCTTAACACTCAGAAATGAATTGTCTGAGGAGACACACGTACTGACAAAGCAAAAGACTTTACTAGGAAGGGGCGCCTGGGCGGAGATCGTGGGGTAAGGAACCCAGGAGAACTGCTCTGGCACGTGGCTCACAGTCTCAGGTTTTATGGTCATGGGGTTAGTTTCCGGGTTGTCTCTGGCCAGTCATCTTGCTTGTTGCCCATATCTGGTCTGACTCAGCATCCTTCCGGGTGGCATGCGCCTCTCTCAGCCAAGATGGATTCCAGCAAGAAGGATTCTGGGAGGTTGGTAGGATATGTTATGGGCTGGCATCTCCTCCCTCCTTTCCACCCCTCTCGAATTCTCCCGGTTAGTTTTCGGTGGTAGCACCGTGCAAGCACCGTGTTCCTTATCGGGACCTCCTGTTGTGAGACAGCCCAGGCAAGTGGTTACCATCGTGCCTGGCCAAGGCGGGCGGTTTTGGTCAGCGGTTCCCTAACAGATCCACCGTGCACAGGGCTGCCATACAGAAGCTGCAGTATTTTGACTAGAATCCCAAATGACACTCTATTTTTATTCCATAATAGATATCCATTAAGCACTTACGATGGTCCAGGCACCTTTCAGACACCAGAAACTGTCAAATAAAAAAACAATTCCAGATTTATTTAAGAGAGACTATTCAGAAAGATTATTGCAAGGGAGGAAAAGAATTATTGCAGTAGGAGAAGAGGAATATTACAATAGAAAGGAAGCTGTGGCCATAAGATCTGTGAATACCTCAACGGTTAAACAAGGGTTTTTCTTTTACAGGGAGGAGTGAAAAGGCTAGAAAGAATCTGTGTGGGAGAGTGGGGTGAAGGAGTGGTCTGATCAGACAGTAGATCAGAGAACAGTTTACCCTGCAGCCAACGTATTCTCACCCGCCTGCTGGCTCAGGATGAGGGTGGGCTACAGTTCAGTGGTCTCGGGGAAGGAGAGAGTATTAACCAAAGTTTGGTTAATAAATATTTCGATCCAATTGCTCAGTAGAGACAAGTAGTTCAGCTAGTCATTTATAAGGCAAAGAATAGAAACTTGGAAGGTCTGTGTCTTAGCATCCATGAACTAAGTCATTTTGGGGAAGGATGGTTCTTTTTTTTTAATAACATCTTTTTTGGAGTATAATTTCTTTACAATGGTGTGTTAGTTTCTGTTTTATAACAAAGTGAATCAGCTATACGTACACATATATCTCCATATCCTCTCCCTCTTGCGTCTGTCTCCCACTCTCCCTATTCCACCCCTCTGGGTGGTCACAAAGCACCGAGCCGATCTCCCTGTGCTATGCGGCTGCTTCCCACTAGCTATCTACCTTACGTTTGGTAGTGTATATATGTCCATGCCTCTCTCTCACTTCGTCCCAGCTTATCCTTCCCCCTGCCCGTGTCCTCAAGTCCATTCTCTACATCTGCGTCTTTATTCCTGTCCTGCCCCTAGGTTCTTCAGAACCATTTTTTGTTTGGTTGGGTTTTTTTAGATTCCACATATATGTGTTAGCGTACGGTATTTGCTTTTCTCTTTCTGACTTACTTCACTCTGTATGACAGACTCTAGGTCAATCCACCTCACTACAAATAACTCAATTTCATTTCTTTCAATGGCTGAGTAATATTCCATTGTATATATGTGCCACATCTTCTTTATCCATTCATCTGTCGATGGATAAAGGTTGACAGGTTGCTTAGGTTGCTTCCCTGTCCTGGCTATTGTAAATAGTGCTGCAATGAACATTGTGGTACATGACTCTTTGAATTATGGTTTTCTCAGGGTATACGCCCAGTAGTGGCATTGCTGGGTCATTTGGTAGTTCTATTTTCAGCTTTTTAAGGACCCTCCATACTGTTCTCCATAGTGGCTGTATCAATTTACATTCCCACCAACAGTGCAAGGGGGGTTCCTTTTTCTCCACACCCTCTCCAGCATTTTTTGCTTGTAGATTTTTTGATGATGGCCATTCTGACTGGTGTGAAGTGATATCTCATTGTAGTTTTGATTTGCATTTCTCTAATGATTAGTGATGTTGAGCATTCTTTCATGTGTTTGTTGGCAGTCTGTATATCTTCTCTGGAGAAATGTCTGTTTAGGTCTTCTGCCCATTTTTGGATTGGGTGGTTTGTTTTTTTTGATATTGAGCTGCAGGAGCTGCTTGTGTATTTTGGAGATTAATCCTTTGTCAGTTGCTTCATTTGCAAATATTTTCTCCCATTCTGAGGGCTGTCTTTTGGTTTTGTTTATGGTTTCCTTTGCTGTGCAAAAGCTATTAAGTTTCATTAGGTCCCATTTGTTTATTTTTGTTTTTATTTCCGTTTCTTTAGGACGTGGGTCACAAAGGATCTTGCTGTGATTTATGTCAGAGAGTGTTCTGCCTATGTTTTCCTCTAAGATTTTCATAGTGTCTGGCCTTACATTTAGGTCTTTAATCCATTTTGAGTTTATTTTTGTATATGGTGTTAGGGCTTGTTCTAATTTCATTCTTTTACATGCAACTGTCCAGTTTTCCCAGCACCCCTTACTGAAGAGGCTGTCTTTTCTCCATTGTATATTCTTGCCTCCTTTGTCAAAGATAAGGTGACCATATGTGCGTGGGTTTATCTCTGGGCTTTCTATCTTGTTCCATTGATCTATATTTCTGTTTTTGTGCCAGTTCCACAATGTCCTGATTACTGTAGCTTAGTAGTATAGTCTGAAGTCTGGGAGCCTGATTCCTCCAACTCCATTTTTCTTTCTCAAGATTCCTTTGCTATTTGGGGTCTTTCTGTTTCCATAAAAATTGTGAATTTTTTGTTCTAATTCTGTGAAAAATGCCATTGGTAGTTTGATAAGGATTGCAATGAATCTGCAGATTGCTTTGGGTAGTATAGTCATTTTCACAATGTTGATTCTTCCAGTCAAGAACATGGTATATCTCTCCATCTGTTTGTATCATCTTTAATTTCTTTCATCAGTGTCTTAAGAGTTTTCTGCATACAGGTCTTTTGTCTCCTTAGGTAGGTTTATTCTTAGGTATTTTATTTCTTTTGTTGCAATGGTAAATGGGAGTGTTTCCTTAATTCCTTTTACAGATATTTCATCATTAGCATATAGGAATGCAAGAGATTTCTGTGCATTAATTTTGTATCTTGCTACTTTACCAAATTCATTGATTAGCTCTAGTAGTTTTCTGATGGCATCTTTAGGATTCCATATGTATAGTATCATGTCATCTGCAAACGATGACAGTTTTACTTTTTTCTTTTCCGATTTGGATTCCTTTTATTTCTTTTTCTTCTGTGATTGCTGTGGCTAAAACTTCCAAAACTATGTTGAATAATAGCGGTGAGAGTGGTCAACCTTGTCTTGTTCCTGATTTTAGTGGAAATGGTTTCAGTTTTTCACCATTGAGAATGATGTTGGCTGTGGGTTTGTCATATATGGCCTTTATTATGTTGAGGTAAGTTCCCTCTATGCCTACTTTCTGGAGAGTTTTTTCAAAAATGGGTGTTGAATTTTGTCAAAAGCTTTTTCTGCATCTATTGAGATTATCATACGGTTTTTATCCTTCAATTTGTTAATATGGTGTATCACATTGATTGATTTGCATATATTGAAGAATCCTTCCATTCCTGGGATAAACCCCACTTGATCATGGTGTATGATGAAGGATAGTTCTTTGCAAGCAAATCATTTCTCAAATACAAAGGATGGGGGGATTTCTTAGACTTTACTGTTTTCCAGGCTCTCAAGCATCAGGTAAAGTTTAGCACTGTCAGATAGCAACAAAGTAGACAAAGTGGGTCCTCGCAGTCAAGGACCTGAGATTCCATGGGATGAAATGAACAGGGACCTCTAGGCCTGTCCATTAATATGGTCGTTTCAGATCCTGCTAAGCCTATGAAGAAAAGAGGAGGATATGACGATGGTGGGCAGTGACTGGTAGAGGAGGCCTCTGATGGTGGAGACAAGAGAAGGTCTCCTAGAAGACATGCCATTTGAGCTGAGAATTAAGTGATGCAGATGAGCCATCATGGCAGCTAGACCATCCTGAATGAGGTAGGGAACAGGAATGAGATTGGAAAGGAAAGCAGGACTAGAACAGGTGGGACTTGCAGGTAAGGAGCCCAGACTCTGGTTGCTCTGCCGAGGATGGACAGAGCAGAGGGAGAGCAAAGACAGGGAGGCGAGTAGGAAGGGCCCGGGAATTCTGCAGAGCTGGAATGATGGTCTGGACTGGGGTTGTGGTACTGGGATAGTGAAAAGTCATCCAGTTTAAGGTATGCTTTGGAAGTAGAGCTAATGAAATTTAGATAAGGCATGAGGAAATGATAACAACAGCAAACCCTTCCATAGAACCTACAACGCTCTAGGCACCATTGTGAGTGCTTGATGTGTACTAACATGTTTTATCTTCACCAAAAAACATGAAGAGATAGGTACTGTATGGTTCCCATTTTCAGATAAGGAAACTGAGGCACAGAACGATAAAGTAATTTATCCAAAGTCACAGAGCTAATAAGCGGCAGAGCTGAGATTTGAACCCTGGTAGGCTCCAGGGCAGAGTCTAGCATGCATGATTCCTGTAATTTTGATCTGAGCTATTGGTCCTGCCATTGGTTGAAATATTTAAGGCTCGGTGGGAAGTGGACTTGACTTGAAGAGG
The DNA here is from genome assembly GCF_949987515.2 of Delphinus delphis. Classification (NCBI taxonomy): domain Eukaryota; kingdom Metazoa; phylum Chordata; class Mammalia; order Artiodactyla; family Delphinidae; genus Delphinus; species Delphinus delphis. Next base: position 8,294,315 of record NC_082699.1, on the reverse strand, counting down.
AGATCAATGGCTCAGTATAGGCCATGTTAATTTTCTAGTACCTGTTAGATAACCAAGTGACAGTATTGAAAATTTAACTGGGTATATGTTTGGAGCTCGGGGAAAGTTTCAATTTGGAGCTGTAACTTCCAGCATCTTCAGCATATAGATGGCATTCAACACCACAGGGTTAAATGAGATCACCTCAGGGTTTGGGGGTGGGAGAGGAGAAAAAGACAAGATCTGCACCCTGGGCAAGGCAGAGGTGTAGAAGCTACACCACTGGCTTCGAGCCTCTATTCGAGTTTTCCTGATTTCGGCATGAGGATATCTGTTCTGATGCCTCCTTCTCATACTCTTGCAGCTTGAAAAGAAACTCTGAAGTAAGCTGGAAGTTAATTTGCAATTTATTGGGGGCGGACTATCTCTCTGTGTATAGAAAATCTCATTCTTGATCACTATGAGAATGACCGCTTGCTCAAGCTAAGATACCGCTTTGTTAACGTGTAGGAGACCTACTAGCACTGGAGCCCTAGACTGTTTGTTTGAAATATAAAAGACCGAGTTGCAGTTTACTAAATGGTTTCCTATCTCCCATCCTCTTTGACCTTCACACACCCCCCAGGAGGTAAGCAGGCCACTGATGATGATGACCCTTAGCTGGTGAGCGTCTGATGTTTGAGAGACGAAATTACTTGCTTAGGGCTATACTGTTGAGTAGCAGAACTGGGATTCAGACCCACATCATGTGCTACCAAATCCTTTGCCCCCTTCAGCGGCACCAAGCCTGCTCAGCACGGCCAGTGTGCTTCACTACATTTGCAACTCCCATTCATTCTGTCAAAAGACAAAGGTAGAAACGCAAACATTTAACTTCATCTCTCCTCCTAGCCCAAATGTCCAAGTGTTGCTAATATTGAATCCCAGGACATCATGGGTTATAGATAAGAGCCCATAAAAGGAGTCCGACAGGAACTGGGCAGACGGCCAACACTTGCAGAGGGCGATCGGCCCAGTCGGGCTTCATTACTTTGTTAAACATGAATTCTCCAAGCATGCAGCACACCCATTTCCATATGTAAATATAAAACGACGTGTAAAAGTCAACCAAAAATAATCTGTGGGTTTTTTTAAACCATAATTGTGTATTTGCGATATTACAAATAATTGAGAGTTGATAGTCAAAGAAAAGCATGTAGGTAGAAAACAACAATATGTAAAACCCATCCCCTGTCCTCTGTGTGCTGGTGAAATGGGCAGGGACTTTAGCAGAAATCTTAAGCAAATTATAGCAAATATCAGTTGGTTTTTAGTACCTGTGCCAGCCAAGCTGACTCTTTAACAAAGGATTCTTCTGGGTCATTTTTCACCTGTCAAGATTTCCGGGGAGGTGTCTCTCTCTTGTCCCCCCCCTTTCAAGTGCCAGCTGATTCAGTCACTAGAACGTTCATTTACCTTCCTGCTTTGAGACAGTACAGCACAGCAGGTTTAACTAAATTGCCAATAAGACCATCTTAAATTACCGGTACCTCCACCTCCACCCCTTGCAGCACCTCCAGCCGGAGCAGGTGTGACGGGCTTTCAGAGCAACAAGTGTTCTTTGCTACCGTTGCTCTGAACCCTCTGGCAGACACTAGTCAGGAAAGGGCAAGTCAAGGACAAGGAACCGGAGGGTGAGAGTACCCGGAACACTGGCCACCCTGTCACCCGACACTGCCTGCAGCCTGGGAGGCTGAAAATCATATACGAGGGGGAACTTGTCTGAACGCGGCATGGGCTCTGGTTGGCAGAGGAAGGCCACCTGATCTCTATCTTTCCAGATGCTGATGTCAAAGACAAGTTCAGCGATGCTGTCACTGACATGGTGCCATCCTCTGACCTCAAAACAAAGAACAAAATCCCTCTGAATTCTCACCAGACGTGCCTGTGAACCCGTACAGCTGATGGGTGAGTACTATCTTCCTGGACAGTCAAGCAGCATCCTACGACATGCTTTAAAAACGCAAGGCAGTGAGAACCGCTGTCAAAAGGTGAAAGAAAGAGAAGAAGCAGTGATTAGACACAAGAGAGCATCCCTTGTCTGAAAAATGTGAACTGTGGCATCCTCCCTTTCGCCAGGGCTTTCTGTCTCTCTGGATTGGTGCAGTGGACAAGGACGTTGTGCAGAGACCTCTCGTGAACCCCAACCTGGCCCCAAACTATATCCTTTCTACTCTCCTCGTTCAGTTTATTTATAATTCCTCTGAAATTAACTTTATTACTCAAGGGATAGTTAGCCTGTATGGGATTCTAAAACAGTACGGCTTAGCCACTGCCTCACAACCTCTTTCACATCAGCACACTCAGAACAAATGACAGTATTTGGAAAACACAGCAAGGGAAATGGACGAGGCTGGCCAAGGGTCCCTGGGCCACCCCCTGGGAAGCAGTATCTGAGCACACATCACTTGGAAGCACTGACTTAGATCAGGGAGCTCAAGCCACAGGTACTTGATTCTTGTAGGACAGGAAAACATGCAAGACTCACTTTTATGATATTATCAGGGCGCCAGCATGTAGATTCTGGGGTCCAGTACTTCCATCCTAGAGCTACTGAATCCAAATTCAAGTAGGCGGGGAGATCTGGGGATCTGAATTTATGCAAGCTCCTCGTGTCGTCTTCATGCGGGTTAAGGCTGCAAACCTCTGTGTTTGGTGTCTCCATTCTCATCACCCTTACTTCCTCCCCAGCATCCCTTACTTCTCTCCCGTATCCACTTCCTGGCTGGGGTGTTTCCTCTGGGGAGCTAGCACTTCCACATTAAGATAGTAGAAGAGAGAAGAAAGAAAAAAGACTCAGCAGAACTAAACGCAGAACTTGGGTGCTCAGAGGCTGTCGGTACGTTTGAGCTGGACCGGAAAGGACCCCTCACTTTCCACACAGGACCCGAGGGCCCTGAAGATCAGAACTCCCACCCGTCCCCCAGCTCTTATTAACCAACAGCTTCACCGGAGGGGTAAAGAAAGAAATGACGCATCCCTGGCATGGCGAAGTGGGAAGGAGAGAGAGGGGTAAAAATACTTCTTCCCACTCAGCTGGCGTATGGGAAGAAGAGGCCCGGAGAGCAGCTGCTTGCTGGAAGCTAAAGGAAAGGCAGAACGCGGTCTGGTTCCTTCCTTTGGACTGTGCGTTGGCTTTTTCACCTAATAGTCAGATTTGCTTACAGGCACGTGGGCTCTCAGATGTCCCTGACCTTTCAGACGTTACAGACACAGCCCAGGGCGCCACAGTTAATCTAAGGAAGCAATTCTAAGCACTTTCCTAACTCTCTGGCTATTCATAGCCTTTATAAAAGGCAGGGGTTGGACACCCTAATAAGTAAGGTCTAGCACCTAAGTGCACAGATAATGATTAAAAACAGGGATCTGCCGCCCCAGTTTAGCCGGGCGAGGGGGCAGGGGAGAGGTGCCAGTCACGCTGACAGCACAAGGAGGAGGAGAAAGCAGAAAAGGGGGCTCGATCGTGTGCTCTGGGCAGAGACCACATTCGTGTGAAGGGAGGGATCAGGTGGGCGTAGAGTTACTGCAGAGCTGCACCTCGGCCACCCCGCCAAGGCGACGATACCGCAGCCCCTCCTGTAAGCCTGGTGCTGCAGCTGGGGAGCTGGGGCCAGAGCACCCCCGCATGCAGCGATGCAGCGCCGTGCCGACGGCTGCAGCCCGGGCTGCCTGCGGCACCGGCACCGGCCTGCTCACATCTGCTGTTCACCGTCAACACCCGTGCAGCTGCGCACGGTGCCGAGTGCTCTCTGGAGCCCCGTGAGTGTGTGTTCACAAAGGCTAAGCTAGAAGACGAATGCACAGGCGATGCTTCCTGAGGCAGGCTATTGGAATCTCTCTCCTCGGGATGGCTATGACCACATGCTGCCTGCACTGTCTCACTCTTCTGTTACCACATCTCTGGTTTTGCCCTCAGCACCTCGGCTGCCGTTTCTGTCAAGTTTAACCCAACCCCACCCAGGACTGCACGTGATAACTGCCTTCCACCAATGTTCCCATCAAGGAAGACACCACGATAACGATTCCTTCCTATAGAGAATTATCTTTGCACTTCAGGGTTACCCGATCTGCTGTGTTTTGGGGACTTCCAGTATGCCAAGGTCAGGAACCCCTCTGACGTTGTGACGTATACAGTATATACCAGCCGCTGTGCTGTAGTGCTATGATTGATTGCCATAAAATAGTCCCTCTGTGGGTGACGCTACCTCTCATGTGCGCGGTTTCGCCCAAATGGAAAACCTGCCTAGGAAAGACAGTTTGACTTTCCAGGTAGTTAAGCAATAGTTAAATTGGTATTGTATTTCATTCTTAAAATTGAAAATGAAGTTTTCATTTTCAGTGCACTCCGAAGTTATTCACTAATGATATGCTGCAGTTTTTAAGCAGAGATGATATATTAAATCACTTTATGAATGATTTTTTTAAACACAGACGTTGACTAAAATGCTGTACAGTAAGTCCCCTACATACGAACCTTCAAGTTGTGAACTTTCAAAGATGCGACCGTGCATTCCCTCACCATCAGGCCTGAGTGAAATTAAACCTCGCCCTCCGTCTGCTATTGCTGATGACCCTTCAGCTCTACCGTCTCCCGCCTCCTCTCCCTCCCCCAGTCAGTAACTCTTCTTGCCTGTTCACTCGATGCCAGCCCCTGTGTGCCAGCTGTTGTACTGTACTACTGTACTTTTCAAGGTACTACACTGTAAGATTAAGAAATGTTTATTTTTTGTTTTTATGTATTATTTATGTGAAAAGTATTATAAACCTATTACAGTACAGTACTATATAGCCAATTGTGTTAGTTGGCTACCTAGGCTAACTTTGTTGGACTTACGAACGAATTGGACAAACCCACTCTCGGAACCGAACTCACACGTATGTAGGGGACTTACTGTAAATAGTCTGGCTGTAGAATTCTTGACTACGCCTGGCTTAGGAATCTTTAATATGCAATTTTTCAGACATTGGAAGTTTTTAAATGTTTTGTACCTGCTGCGCCCCAGAGTTAGGGACTCTGCATTGCTCTCCTACTCTAGGTTTACACTAGAGCTTTGGCATGTGTCAAACGAAACCAAAGTTCGGCATTGCTTTTCTTCAAAACATTCTATTGTGCAGAATAAACTCTTACGGGAACAAGAATGTTAATTATGTAATAATTTCACTAGACAAGCAAAGAGCAATTCTAATCTAAGTAATGTCTCCTTATACCTCCCTTTTATGACATAAACACAGTGGCGATTTTGAATGCACTTACCAAGGATGTTCTCTATGGTTTAGGTGAAAGCCATTCAGCTGCTCCAGGCAAGGACAGCAGTAAGTAACAGCTGTGTCTGTGCTGGCGTCGCGGGTATAATGCCTGGGTCACAGGGGTGAGAACTGATTCTGCTGGGCTTGTGCTTCATGGGATGCTTCTGTCTCTTGGTGCCCACCCCTTCCCCGGGCCACCTTTGTTAAGTATGATTTGGCTCAAACCTGATTCAAAGTGGTCCTCCTGGTGTGTACGCACTTGTTCAATAATATGAGACAACATTTTCTTCTCCTCTCCTTGCCAGGTGCATGACACTGCTTTGGACTTTCTAGGATGTAGGAGAAAAGAAATCTTTTAAAATATAAAATAATCAATTCTTTGGAAAACTGAGTTGGGCTGTGTTCTTGCTGAATGTTCTTATGTTGACTACTCAAATACCAAGATTTTTTTTCTTTGCATTTGGTTAATTAAAAATCTGCAAATTCACTTCTCTTTTCCTAGCTTTACTGAGGTAAAATTGACATGTAAAATTATAAGATAGTTAAAGTGTACCGATTCGATAATTAGATATACGTGTATATTGTGAAAGGATTCCCCCATTAATTAACACACCCATCACCTCACATATTTACCCCCCCTTTTTTATTTTTGGTGAGAACATCTAAGTTCTACTCTCTTAGCAAATTTCATTCACACAGTACAGTGTTATCAACTGTGGTCACCACATTATATGCTATGTCCTCAGACTTTATTCATCTTATAACGGAAAGATTTTTACTCTTTACAGACCTCTCGCTATTTTCCCCAACCTCAGCCCCTGGCATCCACTTTTCAAAGCTCTGCTTCTATAAGTTTGACTATTTTTTTTTCTTTTAGATTCCACAAATAAGTGATGCCACTCCATCGTTCTCTGTCTGGCTTATTTCACTTAGCATAATGCCCTCCAGTTCCACCATGTTGCTGCAAATGATAGGATTTCCTTCCCTTTTAAAGGCTGAATATTATTCCATTGTCTATATATATATATATATATATATATATATACATTTTCTTGATCCATTCATCCATCGGTTGACAGACATTTGGTTGTTTCCCTACCTCGGCTATTTAATGCTGCAATGAAAATGGGGGTATAGCTATCTCTTCAAGATAATGGTTTCATTTCCTTTAGATACCCAGAAGTGGACTTGCTGGATCATACGGTAGTTCTATGTTTAATTTTTTGAGGCACCTCCATATTGTTTTCCATATTGGCTGCACCAGTTTACATTCCCACCAACAGTGTAGGAAGGGTCCCTTTCCTCCACATCTTCACCAGCAAGTCTACTTCTTTTTTAAAAAAATTATTGGAATAGAGTTGATTTACAATGTCGTGTTAGATTCAGGTGTACGGCAAAGTGAATCAGTTATACATATACATACGTCCACTCTTTTTTAGATTCTTTCCCATATAGGTCATTCCAGAGTACTGAGTAGAGTTCTCTGTGCTATAAGTAGGTACTTATTAGTTATCTATTTCTTGTTCATTGTTAAATTCACTGTAAATGAAGGCTTTTACAATTAAAATGAGATTTGTTTCCATCTAAAGAAAGAGGCAAGAGTGCCTGCAAAACTGAAACATGGCCCGTGCGAGCAGAGCAGAGTGACAGGACTGGCTGGCTCGCCCAGAAATTCTGCCCCTTGCTTTTCTTCATGCCCTTATTTCCTCCCATCTGGTCTTTTCTCCTGTCCTTGGCTTTCTCGGTAAAAGTCATCATCATCCTCATCACCACCATCACCATCACCACTGACAACCATAAATAACATATTTAATAAAATAGCAATGAATAGCGAGTCTCCTCCAGAAGAGAAACAGAACACGTGAACACATAGTAATTCAGGTTAGTATGAGCCAGTAAGTGGCACACAAGCATAATCTATTTTCTAAATTCCAGTCTCCCAGCCCTTTAAGTTGCTGAAAAATACTCAGTAAGCACTCTTGGAACACGGGTACAAATCTTACGGGGTTTGTAGCCTGCGACCTGCACTGGTGGGTACAAAATCCACTCGCTTCAACTTTGTGAGCAGACAGGAGCGTTTCCAAAGTTAATTCAATTAGAGGACAGAAAATTGAAAGCATCCAAAACGATTTCCCTAACCTCTTCAAGTATGCTTGAGTAATATGTAATTTAAGCACTTCTCGTCGTGAGTTAAAACATATTTAACACTTATAAAATCTTAAAAGTCAAGATTTAAAATGTGTGGCTTTGCTGAACATACATCAAATTTATAGGCATTGAAGGCCTGCCTGCCATCAATTAATGGTGGCAAAACAGCTAAAGATGTTTTATCAGTATGTTTGCTAAAAGGAAAAATCTGTCTACTCAATTAGCACAGACACAGAAAATGAAAGTGATGTTGCTAATGCCTTTGTTGGAGTTATCCCTACAATCTGGGTTTTGTTTAAATCAAATAGTACGCTGTAATCAATTTTAGCCCATTTTAAAATGCATGTGTTATGATCAATCAAAACCATTTTTTTTTTTTTTTTTTTTTTTTGTGGTACGCGGGCCTCTCACTGTTGCAGCCTCTCCCGTTGCGGAGCACAGGCTCCAGACACGCAGGCTCAGCGGCCATGGCTCACAGGCCCAGCCGCTCCGTGGCATGTGAGATCTTCCCGGACCAGGACATGAACCCACGTCCCCTGCATCAGCAGGCGGACTCTCAACCACTGCGCCACCAGGGAAGCCCTCAAAACCATTTTTAGTGCTATTTCAGGAAAGAAAATAATTCTGAACATCAGAGAAATTTTTTTATTGGCACCAGAAGCATCACCTCGAACGCACACGATGTAGGACCTAAAGCTCTTATAAAATTATATTTCCTGGGTGTGCCATGGTGGCCTAGTGGTTAGGATTCCCGGCTTTCACTGCCGGGGCCCGGGTTCAATCCCTGGTTGGGGAACTGAGCTCCTGCAAGTTGCATGGCCAAGAAAAAAAAACCTTATATTTCCAATTAGGAAATCAATAACCATAACACATAAGTAGTTAAGTTGATCTTGGTCTGAAACTTGCCTTCTTCAATTCACTTAGAAGCCCTGTATGTCATGAGAGGGCTCTAGTGACTTATTTTGTCAAAATGACCTGAAATCATCTCCTTCACTAACACCACCTCACAGATTTAATAAGCAAAATGCATAAAAACCACAATCAGTGACAATGGTCAGAACAGAGTTAACTTGTGCTAGTAATTTACTATTTGATTCCTATATAGAGTAGGTCAGTTTTAAAAATAATATTTTAAAATAGTGTATGATTCCACTGACATGAGGTACTAGACAAATTCATAGAGACAGAAAGTAGAATGGTGGTTAGCAGGGGCTGGGGGCAGGGTAAATGGCGAGGTTTTGTTTTACGAGTATAGTTTCAGTTCAGGGTGATCGACAGTTCTGGAGATGGATGGTGGTGATAGTTGTATAACAATGTGAATGTATTTAACACCATAGAGCTGTACGCTCAAAAATGGTTAAAACTGTAAATGTTGTTATGTATGTTTTACCACAATAAAAAATAAAACTAAAAAATTCACATTTTAGCTACCTTATTCTCAAAGCAATAATAAGTAACTGGTGTGAAAGGAAGTTGAATGATGTATTCCTTAAGTGAAAGACGGTACTTAGATTTCCAAAGTATATATCTCCCTTCTATTCAGCAGGGTCTATTTTCTTATAGCAAGGTCAACTTTCAGAGTTTTTTAAAAATTATGAACACTTCAGTGGCAAATCTTTCTGTTATTTTTGACAGATAGTATACAAGGTGCTTCCTTAGAGATTTATTTGACCTCTACTCCTGCTCTGTTGTCTTACTTGAAAAGATGCCCCTGAAACCAAACATCATACCATTCCACGCCTAAGAGAAGACAGGTGGAGATCTACCTGTAGAATGTAAATGATTGTAAGGAGAAGCTTATAAAGGAGCTAGAATAGCACTGATCAAGACCTGAAATTATATTGTACCTCTGTTTGTTATTTTCTATCGCCTTCACTGCTCCACACACACAAACAAGAATTTGACTTCTGTACGTACTGAGGTTTTGTCTGTAAAGCTCCCTACTACACCCTAAGCACCTTGTGTGGTTCCTGGAACATATTAACTGATTGATAACCATTTGCTTAAAGAATGAATAAATGGAGAAAATTGATGAGAAGCCTGGGAATTTGAAGGTACCAGAATCCTGTCAAAAGATCACATTTCTAGTAATTTTTTGGCACACTGTTAATTTAGTTGCGCAATCTCAGGCACATCCCCCAACTCTCTGGGAACCTATATCCTTGTTTATGGAAGGAAATCCAAGTTTCTTCCAGCTGCACTATTCTGTGATCTCATCCTGTCTTCCCTAAGGCCCTAGAAAGGGAAGCATCGTATCATAGAAGTTGAATTCCCAGAATGGTACAACTCCTCCCTAAAAGAAAAAAAAAAAAAATCTACAAAAATTCGTGGCAAATATTTATTAGATAATGTAAATGTCAAGACAAAAGTACTAAAAATGGTAAATGATCACTTTACCATGGTCAGGCCAAGGCCCTAAATCAGAAATGAACTTGGCCTGTTAAAGAAACAGGAAAAAGGTCGATGTGAGTTGAATAAAGTTTGGGGGGGCGGTGGGATGGAGGTCAGACAGGAGGAAAGCAGGGGCCTGATCCTACACGTGGAGGAGTCTGGTTTTATTCTAACACGGGTGTGAAGTCATTTAAGCAGAAAGGAGCACGCTAGACCCTGTCCATCTTTATCTCATCTCTGCTTTTCAGTGTTGGCTGGTCTAGTTTTCCCCTGCTAAAACTGTGTTGCTTCCTAGGGAAAAGCCCTGTCACTGGCCAGAGGGCCTTGGCTCTGTAACTCGATGGCTAGTGATGTAGGCATGTCACTTAACCCCTGCAAGTCTCAGTGCCTTCACTTTCTAGACAAGGAGATAATAAGGGTATCCGTTTTGCAGGATTGATTTGCATGTGAAATTAAATCTTCCATGAAAGCTTGGATAAGGAGTGACACAGAGGAGGTACTTTCACAATTAGCTTTAGTATCATAAAAGCTGTATCTTAAAACAGCCGTCCCCAACCTTTTTGGCACCAAGGACCGGTTTCGTGGAAGACATTTTTTTCACGGATGGGGGTGGGGTGGGGGGAGATGGCCTAGGTGGTAATGCAGGCGATGGGGAGCAATGGGGAGCAATGGGGAGCGGCAGCTGAAGCTTCATTCACTCGCCAGCCGCTCACCTCCTGCTGTGAGACCTGGTTCCTAACAGGCTGTGGATCTGGGTTTTGGGACCCCTGTCTTTTTTTTTTTTTTTTTTTTTAGGGACCCCTGTCTTAAAAGACTGAAAAATACATGTATTAGAACGTAACTGATCTCTGGATAAGGCCTCTTTTTCTAAACACACTAACAATAAAGGAAATATATGCAAATTCCACAGGTGATTTTAACAAAATTTAGAAATACTTTAGGGCTGATATATCCAGTTGTCTACATTTTACGCTCTACAATCCCAGGGAACAACGAGCAACAGTACATCTTTATTAAATGATCACATTAAAATAAAATCTAAAATAAGCTGGGTTTAAAAATGAAACAAATATAGTAGCCAATACCATACTATTTAAAAAGTTCTAGGGAACTCCCTGGCGATACAGTGGTTAGGGCTTGGCGATTTCACTGAGGGGCCCTGGTTCAGTCCCTGGTTGGGCAGCTAACATCCCACAGGCCTCTCGGTGCACCCAAATTTAAAAAAAAAAGAAGAGTTCTTGAAATAAAAAGGATAAATTTTCCAGCTGTCAAAATGGCAAAGGTAAAATGCTGAAGAAATTGCAGTGAGATGGAGACCCTGTCAGTGTCTGGCAGTGTGAAGTGTGAATTGGCTTGCTCCTTCCAAAAAGAAATTTGGCCGAACGTATTAAGACCACTAAAATATGGGTATCCTTAAACATGAGACTTCTGTCCTTAAACATGTCCCTTCTAAGAACATCGGAGTTTACCGTACAGAATCATACTTATCCACAAGACTGATGTATAAAAATACAAATCAGGGTGAAAAATTAGAAACTGCTTCAACAGCCACAACAGCAGATTGAGTCAATAAATCATGCTATCTTCATTTGCAATAATATTCTTTAAAAATACCTAATCGGGCTTCCCTGGTGGCGCAGTGGTTGGGAGTCCGCCTGCTGATGCAGGGGACACGGGTTCGAGCCCCGGTCTGGGAAGATCCCACATGCCGCGGAGCAACTGGGCCCATGAGCCACAACTACTGAGCCTGCGCGTCTGGAGCCCGTGCTCCGCAACAGGAGAGGCCACGATAGTGAGAGGCCCGCACACGGCGATGAAGAGGGGCCCCCGCTCGCTGCAACTAGAGAAAGCCCTCGCACAGAAACGAACACCCAACGCAGACAAAATAAATAAATAAATAAATAGCGTTCCCTTTAAAAAAAACCTAATTGCGTGAGAAATTACACACAATTTAATATTAAGTAAAACAAAGATTTTTTTTTAAACTATGTGCCGCGCGACTCCAGTTGAGAGGCTGAGTGTCAGGAAGCACACAGGAGCACATGATGGTGGGCCACCGAGAAACAGAGAAAACCCACCTACCCAGAGAACTGGCTGGAACACATCTGCGGGGAGAACCAAAGCAGAGCCTTTCTGGGTTACCCCCAGCTCGAGTCTGCTGCTGGGGCCCGGCAACAGCTGTCACCTTTGCTCTAGGAGCCAAGCTATAGCCTCTTAATGAAGCATCTCTTTGTGGGGAAAAGAGAAGGAAGGAAAGAAAGAAGAAAAAGAGAGGAAAGGAGGGACACAAATGTTCACGGTAGGGCCTTTCTGAGCGTTAGAATTACAGGAAACTGTTGATTCCCTTTTTTTATACCCACGGCACAGTCTCGGATGATCTCATAGCTTCTTCATTACACCCACTCAGATCTCTAGGACCCCCTGCTCGGTCAGGAAGTCGTGTGAGACGGGATAGGAAGAACCCTACAAGTTAGGATCTGTCAGATCAAACCAGTCATTAAAGTGCCTCTTTAACTCATCCAGTCTCTGCCCGAATGACCCAGGTAAACACTCAGCGCTTCGGAGTTCTGTCTGACTCCCAGGACTGCCTGCCATCAGGTCCCATCATCTATCCTGATGCTCCCAGAAGGTCAGCCGCATAGCCTCCGGGCCTCACCTGTCTTTGAGTCCATCTGCCTTTGGAGAGGGGAAGGACCTGGTTCTGCCTTTTGTTTCGAGTCGGGATGTCTCTGAGTGTTGAGCTTCTTAGGTGTGACCGCGGGTCTCGCTCCCCTTCGGGCCCTCCAGCAGCTTCTCAGTTTTCTAAAGGATCCCATCAAACCACCGCCCCCTGGACAGGCTGCTCCACCATGGTCTGTCCGAAGGTTCCCAGAGTTTTGTCAAAGCTGGGAGAGGAGTCACTTTACCTCTCTAGACCTCAGCACCCTCAGCTCTTAAATTACTAATTGAACAAGTTTGAAAAAATGACCCCCGGGTCCATTTTGGTGTCCAGCTCAGTGCCATCAAGATTTTCAGAACAGAGGAGAACTTCCGTCTCCATGGGCCGCCTTGCTCTTCCACGCCCCCTACTGGCATTTCCAAACAACCTCCTAAAAATGGACTGCATCGTTCTGGCCGGGGGCTTGCTGCCTAGGCCAACTCTGACTTTAATCTGATAGAGCCCTCTTAGGTCTGGCACAGAGCCTGGGCTAACTAAAAATATTCCCTTTTGCCTTACTGATCATTTGGCCCATGGATATATTTCTCTTAGGGACTTCATATAAAGGAATGATTACTTGAAGGCAGGATCTGAGAGTTTCTGGGTCCTCTGGCCACATTAATAACATTTACTTATACTGTGTTCCTTAATTAATGGTCCTCCACCCACCAGTGTGGAGAGAACAGTGTCGAGGAGGCAGGTTCCGGCTCCGCTGACCCCTCACAGGCTAAGTGAGGGCTCATCCGTTTGAGCTGATATCCCCCCTCTGCCCCCTGCACAAGCTGTGTGACCCCGGGGAAGTAACTCAGCCTCTCTTGGCCACCATTTCCTCATTTGTAAAATGAGGTCAGTGAACTAGATGATCTCTACCATCCTTTCTGTTTAGAAGCCTGTAATCCTTCTCGTTTTTGTAAGTGAAGCCCAGCTGGATCTAGGCCCTGGGGAGCTATTAAGGAACAGAGCAGGTGCTGAACGCTGAGAGAAGAGATGGGATTTCACGAAAAGAAAAAGCCGTCCGCCAAGGAACAATGCCAGGGCTGCATTTGTGAAATTTTACTCTCGACTCCAGAGGTCTGTGCTTGGTTGGATTTCTGGGTCCCAGAGGGATGTCTGAGCAAGTGGCAGGGGCGGGGGACATCGCGCCCCCGCAGGCCACATCTCAGAAGGAGGTCCTCTACCCGCTCTCACTCGGGAATCCCTAATTGCCTGCTGTCGCCATGTCGACTGCCTCCCTGTAAACACTCCTCAGGCAGACTTCGCGGCTCTCTCTCACCCTTTCTCCCTCAGGCTTGAGGACTGTCCCTTCCCCGCTCTCGTGCCCTTGGCCGATTGTTCTCTCCCTGCCCTTGGCCCTGGCGGCACATTGCCTCATGTCAACCCTGCGTCAGCACAGCCGAGATGAACGGAGGGGAGCTTGGCTCAGGTACCGGGACTTATGCCACAGCCAACTCATTCCCGACCGGTTTTGCTTCCTCACCGACCATGGAAAGTGGTCCAGGAGCCTCACAGAAGATCCTGACAGCAATAGCACATCTCAGCAGATCGGACCCCAGCCTCTGATTTCACCGGTCGGAAACCTGACTGCTGGGAGTGCCAGGCCCCGCTGACCGCGTGCCAGAGGGCACATCGCCATGTTGACTGTAAACAAAGAAGGAAAGTCTCCAAAGATCCTGGCCCCAATGGTCTCCATTCCTAGCCACAAGAAGTGGTTGGTACATTCTGTTTCAGCTTCAGGACACAGAATGTGCCAGAGAACAAGGCAGTCCTATATTAACCTTCAAGTCAAATCACCTGATATTTGTGGGTTCCGACATCCTTACAAATGCAGGCTGTCTCTGGACACCGCTGGTGGAGACCAGCCTGGGAAGAGGAATTGTGCGTAGACAAACCAAAAACTCTCCTTTCCCCCCACGCTCCTCCTCTCTACTTTCTACAAAATCTTGCCCTCAAAATTTATAATTGCTTCTTTTCATTGAAAGACATGTTCAGAAGCTTTGAGAAAATAAAATGGTGAGTTTTGCTAAATTTGAATAAAACAAAACAAAAACTACAAAGTGTGTCCACTCAAGTTCCATTTTCTTGAGCTTTAATCATAGTTATTGATAATAACACAGAACTAGGTAAATGCATCTGTGATTTGAAATTCTTGCCTCTTGAGACCATTAAAAAAGAAGGCAGAGGGCATTTCAATGCAGCTCTGCTGGGCTTCTGTTGGGATCCTCTATCTGTGGGTCGTTTCTCTGTTCAGTTTGGGGGCTGCCACAGATCCTCCAGCAACTGGAACATTTTTGTGTTCTGCTCATGTGCTTGGATTTTAACCTTTGAAACCTTTACTCTGCAATCTAAACAGTAATTGCTTACAGGACAGTCGAGTCATTGAGATGCTCTTTCCACAAATTCTTTTAGTGCTTCCCTCTACCCAGCTCCTTAGACTTGCTATTTAAGTGGCTACCAGATCCATCTATGAGCTGCAATTAGATTGGTCATTTTAAAAACAACACTCAGCTTACTCCATTTAGGGTAACAATGATTATTCTGAAGTGACCTAGAATGGCGTGTCCCATGCAGAGAAAACCACCTGCTCCTTAGAGATCTAGGGTGGAAGAGAACCACAGCAGCTATTCTATCGGCTCTGATTTTTTTTTTTAAAGACCTAACTATAAAAACTAGCAAAAATTGCACCATTTATGCTGAAGTCTGTGAGCTCTGAACACCCCCGTTTTCCTGCCGAGACCCACGTCTGCTAAGCTGGTAAAGACTTGGGCAGTATCACAAGCGTTAGAAGTTTACATCCAAGGCCAGAGACCAGGGACTGACCCCTGGCTTGTCCTTGTCCACCCGTGTGATCTGGGGCAAGTTATGTATACTTCTAAGCTTCAGCTTTCTCATCTGAAGAAACTGAGGAGAATCAAAGTATCCAATCACGCAGGGTGGTTGTGAGGATTAAATGAGATGGTGTGTATAAAGTGACAGAAACTCTTAATGTATACGCCCCATCTTGTTCGACTCCCCCTGGCTTAGAGGGACTGGAGATACATTTCTACTTGTCCACAACTTGAGAACAGGGTCATGTGTCTACACGCTGCCTACCCTGAACTCCTAGCCCCAAATCTAGCATATAAAAAGCCCCTGCAAATATAAACAATTATTATTCATCAGAAATGTGTTGAGGATACCACTTCCCACCTGATTCTCATTGATTTCTGTTTGTGAAGGTTATGCCTATGGCCCCGAGGGCTCAGACACTGCCTTGCTATTCTGGGGAAGAGTGAAAGGCTGTTCTCTCCACTGCGGGAGCAGAGGCAGCCTACAGTGAGCAGTTAGTATGGCCTGTCATTGACGCGAAAGAGTTCTTCCTAAAATGCCAGGATCCCCGAACTCCACCCACGCACTCCCATCCTGTGTGGGACTGCCAGGGAGGCACACTCTCCCTCCTGCTGGAGCAGCTGAATGAGAGCAAAGCTCCAATGTGCTTTGGGCCCCCGCCTGCCTGGACTCAGATAAAAGGCATGTCCATGCTCTGTCGATACAGGCGGGCCCAGCAGGGATAATTCACCTCCTCCTTTGGAGTAATTATCTACAGTTACTTATGCACAGACCTAGGGACCCCGAGCCACGCTGACACTCCAGCAGCAAGGGCAGGACAAAGGATGACAGGGCTCGTCAGACCAGGCCCTGTCCCTCCAGCCAACCAGGGACAGGATCCAGCCACCCTGCTTCCCCACTCCCTGGCTGAGAGAGACTTCTGCACTAGGGTCAATAATTCCCTGGTGCCGGGGGCCTGAGGTGAGATCCTGGACTAAGAAGCAAGCCATCAGCTCTGCTATCCATCCAACCGCTACCCCTTTCCTCTCCCCTTCCTGAGTTGGGTACGCAGGGAAGAAAAGAGTATCACTTACCCCCAGTGCAAGACTCACACTTCCAACCATTTCCTCGCTCTCTCTTTGGGGGAATCTTCTCAAAAAGAAAGGGAGAGAAAGTCTCCAAGAAAACCCTACCAAGCACTGGGTGTGCAGAGAGAAGGGGCTGGCATCTCGTTCTGCCAGTGGATGTCAGCCATGCGTAGCCCTGGGCAACAGACTGCTCCACTGGCCACGGCCACGCAAAGACCGGAGTGAGGGCGGGGCCAGGGTGGAGGGGGGATGGGCGTGTTTTACCCAGGTTGAATGGACCCCGTGGATGAAGCAGGTCCTTTCCCCAGCCAAGGGGACAGGCTGCCAGGAGAGGAGACCCCGGCTATGAGAGATTGGGGGTCCTCAGCCGGGACAGGCAGCGCTGGTGGCAGGCTTGGAAGAGGTCTGGTTCTGGGAGAAGGGAAAGGGATCAGCATTAAGCCAGAACTGAGTCTGAAGTTTTAAACTAGACGATACCAACCTAGATTTTTAAATAACCGAAAGTTGTAAAAAGCTATGGGTTCTTCCTGAGACTTCATGAAGAAATGAGAAATGGTTGATGGAGAACGGCCGACAGAAACGATGGGGAGAAAAATAAGAAAATAAGTCCTTTCCATGTCTGTCCTCCACAAAATCTCATACATGTAAATGACAGATATCTAGCAGTCCTGAATACCTCACAATGCAAACGGATTCATAATATGTAGACACTCCGTAAATTCTCATTTAGCCTTTTGAAGTATAAAATGACAAACTCCAGCATAATTTGTCTGGTAGATACACTAATATCTCCTACTTCCTAATTTTTTCACTTAGCAGAAAGAGAGAAACATGTCCATAATTCCCTCTTTAGTGATTTCCTTATAAAGGTTCAAACCTTTACATGTTCAAATGACTGCTAAGTTGTTTGATTAATTAATATTAGTTGATTAATAAGCAATGGTTTATTAATCAAAGATATTAAACAATTACTATCTTCTTCAGACATGCTAGAAAATAACCAACGTATTTTACCCTCTGTTAAAGCTTTATGGGGTTATATAATTTTTATATATTATTTTACTTTCCAAAGATTCTAGGAAGCCAAGACTAAAAATGAAAAGAATCCGCAAAATTAAGCGAAGAGCTAAAGACATGATCAAATGTGGTTTATTTTAATGCAACCTCTCAATAAATAATATAATTCATGCTGTTATGCTTTGCTCAAGAGGCCCTACTTATCATAGGGGGAGATGTGAAAATATGGCCAGGTAGTTGCCATGGTAACTGCTATGTTTTTGATGTTGGGTCAGAAAGTCCAGGGGTAAGGATAGCCCAAGATTGATATTGGGGTTTGGGGAGGCTCTCACTAAGAAAGTTTCTAGATCCATGGATATTCACACAGTAAAGAGACTACGGATTACATCATGGTGGCGTCCAAAAACCAACCCAACACTGCAGATCTGGGTTGCAGCTCCCAGTTAGTAGACTTTCTATGGGGAATGAACCTTTCAAATGAAGGAAGCTAGTCTGGGAAAACGTGAGGGTTAAATAAGACTTCTTTTTGACCCAAGCTTCTCATTCTTAAAAGGTCCAAAAGCTTTCCGTATCCACAAGAGCCCCCGATGTGGCTGACCCTAATAGACAGACCTCTTCCGTATAGATGCCTGGAGGTCCCCGATGCAAACTATACTTTTAAAATGATCCTAAGACTTTTCTCAGGGCTCCTTCTTTGGTTGCTCCGTCGACCACAAGGGTCGGGAAGCATCTAACTACGGCAGCAAAAGACATACAGGAGGTCGCTATGACTGCCTCTCCCATATCTGCCCTCGCACACACCCATCCCTGTGTTGAATGAAGTGGCCCTGCCCTCATTTCTAGGTATGGGTCCCTACTGGTCTAAGCCAGGTTCTCAAACCTTCGTGTGCACAAGCGTCGGCACCTAGAGAGCTTGTGCAAACAGTGTGCATTCCCAGTTTCGGATTCAGTTGTCTGGAGTGGGGCCTGAGAATCTGTATTTCCAGCGAGTTTTCAGGCGACCTGGATGCTCCCCGGTTTCCTGTCACTTGCCTCCACTGCACTTTAAATAGTACAATAGGTGAATTCAAAAAGCGTTCGCTACACTCAAGAAATGAAAACTCTCTGTGTGCCAAGGGGGTAGGGGAGTTACGGGGGTCGATTTACTTTAGAGCAGTGGGTCTCAGCATTGACCACCTGGGGCTCTCTAAAAAAAAGAAAAAAACTGAGACCCAGCCCCTACTCTCAAGAGATGCTAATTTCATTGTTCTGGGGAGGCCTGGGCATCAGTATTTTTCAAACTCCCCCAGAGATTCTAATGCCCTTTTTAGTGGAAGCAAGGGACCCAGTGGACTCTAACAGGGGGCCTGGTCCAGCTGGCCCTATGGATTCAGATAGCTTTTAGGGAAGATAGCTTTTCCGGGTCCTGGATCTCCAGGTAAACGGCATTGTCCAGTTTTGCGTACTAAGCCACGTGGCTAATTCTGCTCAACCCAAGTGGAAGGTCTGAGTAGATGAACAGGAAAAAGAGAAGGTGAACAAAAATAGCAAATTACAAAGTACACAATTAAGATTAAATAGTAGTGATGATATCTGCCTTACAGTACACTTTGAACGAACTTGGATACTTATAGCTAATACTTAAGCAATACTTACTGTATTCCAGAGACTATCCTACGCTTTAACTATTACCTAAAGGATTCCTCCTAATAACTTCTAAGGAGGATGCTGTCTTTCTCATGATCCTTTTCCAGATGAGATTATTGACGCTCAGAGAGGTTAGTCACAGGCCCAAGGCCACACAGCCAGGGAGTGGAGAGCTGGGATCTAGACCTAGGTGGTCTGTGTGATCAACCACTGTGCTACAATGCTGCCCATCTGCTAATATTGACATTTGGAATACTTAACCTATTCACCCAGAAAAGCAAAGCAGAAACTGGCTACACAGTAGTTCCTGTCCGGGGTTAGCACACAGCCTTTGAGAACTTCATCTGTCACTGGCCCCCCCTTTAGTTTATTCCTGTTACAGAGCTTCCCAGATCTTAGAGAAAAATGCCCTTTTCGGATGGCCCAGCATTCTCCTTGCTGATGTAAACATCAGGTAAGAGGACCCACGTGAAGGCTGTTAGAAACGTGCCTGGTACCACACAAATGCTCCGCCGCTCAGCGGTGCACTGAATCCCGGGTTTTGCTTCAAGGGGCATGGTGTCACGGGGGCTTCATTTCAGACTCTAGTGGCTTAAATCCCACCGTTCTGCCTTGAGCAAGCTCCTTTGTCTCTGAGCCTCTGTTTCTCTACCTAGAAAGTGAACTAACAATGGAATTCAGTAATTAGAGTTATTATGGGGAATAAAGGAGAACACAGGTGGGTACTCAGCATGAGGTAAGAGCCAGCATGGTGAGTGTACACCTCACCACAGGACGCATGCTGTTCCTTCTCTGGTTTACAGTCGACCTTGAACTGGGCTGGTCTTCTTATATGCAGAATTTTTTTCAATAGTGAATACCGGACTGTACCATCCTAGGTTGGTTGAATCCGCAGATGCAGAAGCGCAGATACAGGGACTGACTCTGGGACTTGAGCATCCGCGGATTTTGGTAACCATGGCGGGTCCTAGAACCAATCCCCTGTGGGTACCAAGGGATGACGGTATTTCTGTTGACAATGTCTTGCATAGGAAAAAGATACTTAATAAATGTTTTTGAATAAATTAATGAGTGAGTGGATAAGACAAACCACTTAACTGTTGGTTTTAACTCACTCATTGAAATTCAGGGAAACCAGAAGCAGCTGTTTCTCAGAAAAGTCACTTCCCTTTGGTACTAAACACAGGATCCCACAGACCTCAGTCTGTCAGGGTACCAGTTTTTTATCTTCCCACCACTTCTGGTATTCGATTTCTGTGTATTTTCTTTCCAAACAGGAAACACCTCTTCAAACAGGATTTCTCTGTCTTGATCCTTCCTGTCTCATTAGTCTAGTCACTGTCTTAGCACAGGTTGGACAACAGCCTTGGTTGGCCAAGCATTTCACAGTTTTAGTACCAATAGTCCTGTGTTCAAGAAAACCTCTCTCACATCACCCTCCTTGGCACCCAGATATCTTTGAACTGTAAAAGCTTAACATTTGGGTACCACGCATTGTAATATAAAATGTCTCAAAATAACTCATTCCTCTGCACCTGACCTTTGTCAACGAACAACATATGCCTTCCCTCTCAGTGTCTTGTTTTGGATACGATCACGACGGGAAAAAGGTAAACACGAGAATGAATGTGTCATATTTATGGAAAATAAATACTAATTTTTTGGCAAAAGCCAAAACAGGAATTAATATAAAAAGAATGACGCATATCCCTTCAAGGTATTTTTCTTTAAGTTAGATTATTTAAACAGAAGGAAATGTGAGAAAATGCTTAGAATGAAGCAAAGAGCATCAAGTTCTCATGAAAATGTAATGGTGTGGTTTCAGCTCAGGGTACATCAAAGGTTTGCTGGAAATGCGATTATACACTTTGCCAGAATCAGATTCTACAGCTGTGGGCCTGATGAGAAAGATTGTAAAATCGCTCACACAAGAAAGGAATAGCAGTTCTCACTGAATCCTTAAAGGGCTAGTTCCTCACAGCCAAGTGGACTTCATTGTTAATGAGAATTCGTTCAATATGGCACTGGTCTATGATAGAATCTTGTTTTATAAGGCAATCTGCCTGGATGTTCATCTATTAGTACACAGCTCCGGACACACATGGATGTCATGGGCCTACTGGTAACACTTCGTTTTGTAGTATGCCTTTCAACTACTATCAGAACTTATTTATTAGAACCAGGTGTTGCTGTAATATAGAACTGCTCCTGAAAGGCTAAATTTAACATGGGAGCTGAGCAAGGAAAAACAAGTTTTCATAATATGACAGGTGTTCTTCATGTACGGTAGTCACCCCCTCATCCGCAGCCAGTACATTCCAAGACTCCAGGGGATGCCTGAAACCGTGGATGGTACCAAACCCTAAATATACCATGTTGTTCCCTACAGATAATACCTATGATAAAGTTTAGTTTATAAAGTAGGCAGAGTGAGAGAATATGCAAACTTCCAGCATCACTACTCTTGCACTTCGGGGCCAATGTTAAGTAAAATAAGGGTTACGTGAACACAAGCACTGCCACACCGTGTCAGTCAATCTTACTGGCTACTAAGTGCCTAAAGGAGAGGAATCGCTGGGCAAAGCAATGATTCACGTCCCAGGCGGAACTGAGCGAGATTTCATCACGCTACTCAGGACAGCGCACAATTTAAAACTTATAAATTGTTTATTTCTGGTATTTTCCACGCAATATTTTTAGGCCGTGGATGACCCAAAGTAACTGAAACCATGGAAAGCAAAACCACAGATAAGGGGGGACTCCTGTAATTCTAGAAGCCCAGGTCATCAGAAAGGAACCCTCACTATGGAGAACAGTATGAAGGCTCCTTTAAAAACTAAAAATAGAGCTACCATAGGAGCCAGCAACCCCAGTCCTAGACATACACCCAGAGAGAGCCATAATCTGAAAGGCCGCGTGCACCCTGCTGTTCACTGCAGCACTATTTACAATAGCCAGGACGTGGAAGCAACCTAAATGTCCATCAACAGAGGAATGGATAAGGAAGCTGTGGTACATGTAGACAATGGAATATTACTCAGCCATAAAAAGGAACAAAATAATGCCATTTGCAGCAACATGGATGCAGCTAGAGATTGTCATACAGAGTGAAGTAAGTCAGAGAAAGAAAAATATATACTATCACTCATATGTAGAATCTAGAAAAATGGTGAACTTATTTGCAAAGCAGAAATGGATGCAGAAAACAAACTTATGGCTACCAAGGTGGGGAAGGGAGGGTGGGATGAACTGGGAGATTGGGATTGACATATATACACTACTATATACAAAATAGATAACTCATGAGAACCTGCTGTATAGCACAGGGAACTCTACTCAACGCTCTGTGGTGACCTAAATGGGAAGGAAATCTAAAAAAGAGTGGATACATGTATACGTATAACTGATTCAGTTTGCTGTGCAGCAGAAACTAACTCAACATTGTAAAGCAACTATACTCCAATAAAAATTAATCAAAAAAAAAAAAAAACAACGAACTCTCATTCATTCTAAATACTTTCCAAAGAGAAACGCATTACCTCAGCTGTGCCATCTTTAGACCGCAGTACCTTCTGATGTCCTCACTAGACGGACATTAATCCTCATTTTCTGACACCAGACCAACGATTGCAAATAGAACCAGTTACCTTCCCCCCATATCCCCACCTATTTGAGCCTCTTCCCTCCCCAGGCCCAGCGTTTAAATGAGAAGGCGCCACAGTATGGCCTGCATGATCGCCAGTGAAGAGGAGATGATTTTGATCTAGAAAGTCCACATGAGGAACACTCCAAAATTATTCTTCACTCTAAATTTTACTGATTTTAAGGGCAAACTGAGTTCTGCCTCAAATCCTGTTACAAGAAGACATCAAGATGCATGCCGAAGTGGAGAACTTGGTATTTCTTCACCCATTCACTCTGATCAGGTTAAAACAACACCAGCTATGAACAAAAATAAAGTGCTGCATGTGAAAACTGTCTTCCAGTTTTAAGGGCCAAGGCTCAAGTTGAAAAGCTTCAATGATCTTAAGGGTATGGACATTTTGTTTTCATTTTAAAAATAAAACATTTTGAGTGTCTTATATGTTCCAAGTCAAGAATGTAGTCACTCTTCAAAAACACAACTTCTGGGCTTCCCTGGTGGCGCAGTGGTTGAGAGTCCGCCCGCCGATGCAGGGGACACGGGTTCGTGCCCCGGTCCGGGAGGATCCCACATGCCGCAAAGCGGCTGGGCCCGTGAGCCATGGCCGCTGAGCCTGCGCGTCCGGAGCCTGTGCTCCGCAACAGGAGAGGCCACAACAGTGAGAGGCCCTCGTACCGGAAAAAAAAAAAAAAAACAACTTCTAATAATACCGTTGAACAATAAATTGTGGGCTGATTTTCCTTTTAAAAGTAACATCTATTCTTCACTAATTGATTTAGCCATCTTGAAAAGAGCCACAGGTTTTTAAAAAACTATTTGACCAGTTTTTTCATTTCTGGAACATATTAATCTTACTTCAGTAAGCATCTCTGCTCCAGTGCAACACTTGTGAGGCCAAAACAAACCTAGAGATTATCTGCACTGTAGTCAACGTTAGTAGTTATCACCCATGTATCTCAAATGGGAAATTCATGATTCTCCTTATTAAAAGGCTTACAGGAAATGTCTTGAGAACTAAGCAAAGATGGCCTTTTAGGGATAGTATTAGAAACCCAATTGGTTACACCATCTCTCATGGTATAATTGGAAATAGTGGACATGACATTTTCCTGTGCATTACATTTAGCAATTGCTACCCAGGAGGAAGCACTACCAGGACAGGCAAATGCATCCTGGGGATTAATGATAGCCCAGGGGTTGCCAAGGGACTGAGTTGATGACAAAATTCCATTAATTCCAACTAGTCATTTTGCCCTAGGATGTGCTGTCCAGATAAGTAGCTCTGACTATTTGTAGCGTGTGCAAATAGCCTGAAATACACACACTGACTTACAAAATTCATTCCCCTCCAGCCAAAATAGGATTTTTTTTTTCTTCTGGTTCAGGTTTCATCCTAGTGGTTCAATACCTGTAAAACTGTAAAGGGAACTGTGATATGAGTTTAGAAGAATCCCTTCAGAGTTGAAACTGCCTTACCAGGATTTGAGAATCCAGTGGAAACATCTCGCTTTCAAATCCCAACATGTTCAGCACATTGGAACGAGAGTGCCAAAGATTTCACTTACCAATAACAATGTGTGATATTTTTTAACTCGTTTCTCAGGATTTGACAAGTATAAATGATGGTCGATCCTAGTTCATAACTACTGGGCATGAAGGTTTCATGTTTTTTAAGCTTCTGTTTTCAAAACTATAAAATTACTCTGGTAAAACACAAATATGTATTTCTCCCAAAGTTATAGATGAGAATTCACGGTGCATTTACAGAGGATTAGAAAGCAAATGCCCTGCAGTCTGGTTAAGGACCATCTCCTCCCATCTCCCCGTGCCCTGACCCCGTCCTGTGACCCCACTGAACATGAATTAACCACATCGAGAGAGGTGCTCTGTTTACTTGTTCATCTCTCCCACCTACAAAGACTGTGAGCTCCTGAGCTCAGCCGCTGTCTCTTGTTTGTTTGTATACCATCTAGTGCCTGGGCAAGTAATAGGTGCTTAATTAAAGCACTGAACCACGAGGCTAATATAGTCAACCATATTCTAACAGAGAAGCTAAATGGTGACTTGAGGCATAATTTTGATCCAAAATGCAGTACTCGCAGCATTTATACTTTAGAAGAGAAAACGTACTTGAGCATTTCTCACAGGCTACTTCCTTCCACCATTTGGTGTTACTTTTCTCCCTTCAACACCAAATAGTCTGCACTATTGATACTGTGTATAAAATAGATAACTCATGAGAACCTACTGCAGAGCACAGGGAACTCTACTCGATGCTCCGTGGTGACCCAAATGAGAAGGAAATCCAAAAAAGAGGGGAGATATGTATAGGTATAGCTGATTCATTTTGCTGTACAGTAGAAACTAACACAATATTGTAAAGCAACTCTACTCCAATAAAATTTTTTTTAAAAAAATCCACCAGTCTGTTAGGAAATATAAAGGGGGGCAAATGGCATTGTAGCCCCCTTCATTTGGCCCCTGCCGTGACTTTCTTGTGATTCGTGGGGCATACATACTTTGGTGAACTAGAAACATCTGAAACCCCAACTCTCCAATCTGTAAATATGAGGGACTTTCTGCAAATCAAGACCAAATCCACCTACACTGATGAGATGCTATTTAACACAACTCTTGGAAAAGGGATAGAAAATGGTAGAAAAGCCTCAGAAAAGGTAATGAAAAGCTCTAGAGGAGCTGAGATTTCAAGAACTTGAGATTAATTAGGATAGTATTTGAGAAAAGAGAAGGTGGGAAAATCTAGATCCAGACAAGCGATGAGCAGACATTTTTGCGTGATGGACAATTAAGGAAGGTTAAAGATGCTTAAATCTGTGCTTTTGTTTTGAGTTAAAACATATTTAGAATAGCCTGGAGGTGGAAAGTACATGTTTCTAAAGGTTGTGTCCTGACATCATAGAAGAATGCCAATGAGAACCTTGCCCTAATGTCACAGGACGTGGATGCTAGAATGCCAGCACCCAAGCCAGGGCTTATGTCAGGGCAGAGGCTGGCTGCTTTGTGCACGTCCCAGTGGAGACAGAAAACTGGATTCAAATCCTCATTACATCTACAACATTTGTCAAACTCCCTTGGGTAAAATACTATTTCTGAACGTCCATCTTGTAATCCTGTTTTGAGGGGTGATAAAATCAATCTGGTTTCCCCATCTTGATCCCCACAAATCAGCCTCTTTTCTCTATTTAAGCACATTAATGTTAGAGTGTTTGTGGCCCAGAGCCCAGCTCCTAAGGCAGCATCGCTGTCTTTGTGGGGAAGCTGTAAGGCGGATGCTAGCATGGTCTGCTCAATTCCATCCTCCAAACAGACCAGAGGGTGGAAAGGCCAGGCAGGTATATTTAGAGAGCAGACTGGCTTCCAGCGCACGTTTGTGGCCAGCGAGGCAAAGGCTCTTGGGGGGATCTTCCAAGCTAGTCCTAAGGATTCTAGACTCGCAATCATATTCCCTTGACACCCAGTTTTTGTCATGTGACCATGAGATCCTAATGAATTGAAACAGTAAGGAGCCAGTGCTAACATTTAATCTACAGCCCTGTGAGACAAGCCAGTACACCCTCCAGTTAGGGGTGCTCTCCATTAGCAGGACTCGAAATTCAGCGTGATGGTAAAGGACTACCAAGCCCCAGGGCAGGCCTACCAAGGGGAAAGTAAAGGCCAAGGGGATATGTTCTATGTCCCCCAAATCCTCCTGTGCTGGAATCTGATTCACAAACTCGGACTGAGTGTCCACTACCCAGTTTACATGTTCACGCACCTGGGAAGGACCCAAGAAGTGGAGTGAACAGGGGGTGGAATGACGCCGAGGCAGGAGGAGAGCGCGATCTGTTGACCCCAGGTCAGCTCCCTGGGTAGAAACAGCACTCACATTCCTCTCCCCAGTGGCACAGCCATGGGAGCTAGTTCCTTCCCCAGGTCAGCCTCGATTTCCCTTGACCAAGTCATAACTGTCATTCTGAAGGCGTGTACAATTTTTTAAAGTTGGAGGACAACTGAGCTCTCCCATTGTCAATTGAATTCCACCTCTCTTAGCAGTGACTTGGAAACTTTTAAGCAAGTGAGGAGGATGGCACTCAGAAACACACACGCACACAAGCACTTTCAATTTCAATGCTATGAGTTCAGCATCATTGGGAAAAAGGGGGGGATATGAGGTTTCCAAGCCTCTTCTGGCTAGGCTCCTGCAGGTAAACGAAAAGCCAAGTGATTCTTCTCCATAATCATAGTTTTTTTAAAAAAAGACCTTGACTAAACTTTACCTTTGATCATTGGTAAACAAGCTAGCTCATGAGGCTGGCCCAATATAATGAGTTTTAACTCATAGACTGTCAAGTTCAGGAGCACAGTGTGACTTTGGTACAATTTTTCACCTCTTCAACTGTTTTTTAATTTTTTTTTTTTTTTTGGCTTTGTTAGGTCTTCATTGCTGCACGCGGGCTTTCTCTAGTTGCGGCGAGTGGGGGCTGCTCTTCGGTGCGGTGTGCGGGCTTCTCACTGCGGTGGCTTCTCTTTTTGCCGAGCTCAGGCTCTAGGCGCACGGGCCTCAGTAGTTGCAGCACGCAGGCTTGGTAGGTGCTCGGCAGAGCCACTAGGTGGCTAGCGGGCTTTAGAGCACAGGCTCAGTAGTTGTGGCACACGGGCTTAGTTGCTCCGCGGCACGTGGGATCCTCCCGGACCAGGGAATCGAATTCGCGTCCCCTGTATTGGCAGGCGGGTTCCCAACCACTGCGCCACCGGGGAAGTCCCTCAGCTGTTTTTAATGTCTGTTCCCCCGATCTGTGTGCCACACAGCCTTGCTACAGCAAAAGTTTTGATGCTACTATTTGTATATAGCCAATTTAAAGCGACTGCTAGGCTATTTAATGCAGTCTAAAAACGAACTTCTAACCTTTAAGGTTTTTTTTAAACTATGTCCTTTGAATACCTGACTTCTGTACCCAAACCGTATCCCATTTCTCCATCTCATCTTGGACCACAAAGCTTCAGGAGGTAAGAGATGGGGCACATTTCTTGGGAAAAAAAAAAAAAGCTTTTGCAAAAGCTGAATATTTACTTTATGTCACACAATAGGAAACACGGTCAAAACATTTCCAGTGTGAAAACGGTTCTGTGGGCCCAGAAACTCAATTTTACAGCATTCACAAGGAAAAGAAGGATTCAAAGACTGAACCATCATAAACATACTTGTCAAACTGCTGCATTAACCAGAAAGCTGGTCAACTAATTCACGGTGGGCGATAGAGCTGAGAAGTGGGCTGGGATTCTCATGAGGTCCAGTTAGTGAATTCTTTCCCCATTATCATAGTTGCAAGGGAGGGCAGATTATAGCCAGAAAGTTACTCCAGGAGTTGGAAATCAGGGTGCAAAGAGTTGGACGGATATATTAGTTTTCCAACTCTGCCGTAACAAAATGCCACAGACTAGTTGGCTTCAATAACAGGAATTTATCTTCTCACAGTTCTGGAGGCTAGAAGTCCAAGATCACGGTGTCAGCAGAGTTGGTTTCTTCTGAGGCCTTTCTCCTTAGCTTGTGGGTGGCCGTATCCCCCCGTGTCCTCACATGGTTTTCCCTCTAATATGTCTGTGTCCAAATCGCCTCTTCTTAAAGGACACCAGTTAGACTGGAATAGGGTCTACCCATACAACTTCATTGTACCTTAACTACCTCTTTAAAGACCTTGTCTCCAATTACAGTTCCATTCTGAGGTCCTGGGAGTTAGGGCTTCACCACATGAATTTTGGAGGGACACAATTCAACCCCTACCAGTGGATGACTTCAAGGCTAGTTTACCAACATTTTCATAGCTTGGTACATCCATCCTCATTGCAAGGTGAGCCCACCGTGAGGATGTGCCGTTGTGGGGTCTCTTCAGGGTACTCTGCCTGACAGCACTGGAAACACCAGTTCTTGGCCCATGGGATCCCCATTAGAGTTCAGTGATGACAGTCCCACCAGTGTTGCAATTTTCCTTCAGAGTATCTTTCAAGCGATTAGATCTAACCTTCCTGGGTTGCATTTTTATCTCAATCTTGCCTCTCTCGACTGGCAGCTTCCTTGGATTTGGGCTGTTCCCTAACTCCTGAGTCACACATTTCTTATGTATGACTTATTCTCTTATTCTTTTCCACAAATGGCCAAACCCATTCACCTAGTGGGTTTCATTAGTTTAACTCACGGAAAGCAACCATATCTCAAAATTCTTCATTATACATTTCGGTTGCCACTAAGCCATTGATTAAAGAATTAGAATATAGTCATAAAGCGTTCTTGTAAAGATGTTGATTTAACTCTATAAGCTTCCCACTTTGTTTTAAACACATTAGTGACATCACACACACACACTTAATTTGAATAACTTGAGTGCAGTTAAAAACAGAAGAAACAATACATAGATCAGAAATGGGCACAGCTATAAATGAAACTAAAACTGCAGACTGGTTCTGGGTCAAAGTGCCCACTGGCTTGAGAACCGGATATGCCATAAACCCAGCTTCACCATGAGGGTCCAGCCAATAGTGTAAGAGCTGCTTCTGGACAGGGAATCTCAGGAGACCAGATGGACTCAACTTTAAGGCCACCAGACAAGGAAGGAAAAACAGAGGAAAAACTTTGAAAGTAACCTATTTTGACGCAACTGCAAACCATCATTTCAAACCACATGAGAAAAATTAAACACTAAGAAAGATAACCAACAAACCAGCTTCCACCCAACTAGAGAGATAGTATAGTGCAGACCTGTCATTCTCAAGTTTGATACACATCACAATCACCAGGGCATAGTGTTAAAAATATAGATCACAGATCCCCAAAGGTGCCAGGACAGGCACAGAGTTGCCAGATACGATGCAGGTCAATGAAAATCTCTTAGCATAGGTACGTCTCAAATATTGCATGGGACACACTCATACTAAAAATAGTTATTCATTGTTTATCTAAAATTCAGATTTAACTGGTAATCTGAAAAATGACCAGCCAGGAGAAAACTGGGTTTTGCTTTTTGGCTTTTACTAAGTCTGACAAATAACCCTGCTCCCAACAAAATGGAATACTTAAGAGACCAATCTGAAATGACTTTAACATAAGTATGTTTTAGGACCTCAAAGAGATAAAGGAAGAAATAACACTCATTTAATCAAACCATAAAAGTATGAAAAAAAAAACTGAGCAGATTAGCCAATTGCCCCCTGGAAATAATAATATATGTTGACATGGAAATTAACTTTTACAAAGTTAGCAAACTGGATAAACCTATGACAGGGCAAAGTTAAAGGAAGAAAGGATGTGATATGAAGTAATTTGCCTAGAACGCTGTACAGAGAGAGAGATGAAGCTAAAAAGCACGCATGAGAGTTTAAGAGACATACAGGAGGGTGCAGAAGCTTCCTCGTGCTTCTAACAGGAACTCTGTTCAGAAGACTGGATGGGAGGGCAGAGGGGTGAATGAAATGGGTAACGGCTCAGAGCTGTCCACAGCAGAGTGCGTACAGAAGGCCTCAGAGGGTGAGTAAAACAAACAAAAGCCACAAGGAGAATCCACATAGTAAAATGCAGAATACCAAGAATAAAGGTAAAAACTTTCAAAGCCACAGGAGAGAAAAAAGTCACAGAGTGACACAAAGGGACCATTAATGATGGTAGACGTTTCACTGGGGCCAGATGTGCTAGAAGGTCAGGGTGAGATGTTTAAACAGGATCGTGTACCACCCACAAACCACTCTGAAAGATCTGCAGAGGCATTGGAATCACCTGAGACTTGGATGTAACATAACCACAGAAGCCACATCCCATCACCTTGGTCACAGAAGCAAGTTACAGGTCACCCCATACACGCACACTCCAAAGAAGAGGTTATTCAAGGCCATGAGTCATTGGGAATCCTCTCCGAATTCGGTCTATGACACTGACCTTCAAATCATCTATCCAATTGCCTCCCAAATATCTTTATCTTAGACAACACAGGTACCGACAAAATATGTCCAAAAGTAAATAATCTTTTCCTCAACGCTTGCCCTTCCTCCTCTCTTGCAAAGCTCAGTTAACATTAACCCAGTCACTCAGGTCCAAAAACATGGCAGTCACCGTTCACTCCTCATTCCTTCTCACCACTCCCACTCAGACAGCCGGAAGTGGGACTCATCTCCCTCTTCCATCTCCACTGCCTCTGCCTTAGTCAGGCAGTGGTCTTCCTGTCCCTAGACGACTGCACTTGAAGCCAGTCTTGAAGTCGTTAAGCAGGTCCTCACGCTTATGGCTTGCCCACATGATAGCCAATGTTAGCCAATGTTCTATCATAGTTGAGTCTATCTTCTTTTGCAGCTTTTTTGAAGGACTATAGAAATGTGACAGTAAGTATTTTCTATGAGGATGGGATAAAACTTTCTAAGCTTGAGGCAGTTAGGCTGGGCAGTCAAGACAGCAACCTCCACACCCAGAGAACAAGCTTAGCCTCACAGCTGGCTGCTGGGCTCCGAGGCCAGCCCTGGATACTGAGGGGCCCCTCGAGCCTGGTCCACACAACTGTCATTCAGTCTATTCATTGTGTGTCTCCCTGAGAGTTACCCGGTTGAAAATATGGTCAGTGCCTGTAGAAATGGATGCTGTTACCTTAGTGACGGAGAAGTTTATTAAGATAACCCCCCATTTAGGAGAATTGGCATAGGGTCTCTTTTTTTAAACATCTTTATTGGAGTAGAACTGCTTTGCAATGGTGTGTTAGATTCTGCTTCATAACAAAGTGAATCAGCTATATATATACATACATCCCCGTATCTCCTCCCTCTTGCGTCACCCTGCCACCTCCCTAGCCCCCTCCTCTAGGCAGTCACAAAGCACCGAGCTGATCTCCCTGTGCTACGCGGCTGCTTCCCACTAGCTATCTATTTTACATTTGGTAGTGTATATATGTCCATGCCACTCTCTCACTTCGTCCCAGCTTACCCTTCCCCCCTCCCCGTGTCCTCAAGTCCATTCTCTACGTCTGCGTCTTTATTCCTGGTCTGCCCCTAGGTTCATCAGTACCATTTATTTTTTTTTTAGATTCCATATATATGTGTTAGCATACGGTATTTGTTTTCCTCTTTCTGACTGACTTCACTGTGTATGACAGATTCTAGGTCCACCCACCTCACTACAAACAATTCAATTTCATTTCTTTTTATGGCTGATTGATATAGGGTCTTGCACCACCCTACCTATCTTGTAAGCTGGATAATCTTACAAGAAGCACTCAGCCTCATCCACCCTATTTTTAATGGGACCATACACCTGCCCACAGCTGTCTCTTAGAAATCAAAGAGGATGTGTGAGAAAATTTCTCCAATCCCTTTAGAAAAGGGTGAGCAGTCAATTTGCTAAATTATTTTTCATATCTGGTAGATATGTTCTGATAACTTTTATATTTTGTTGATTTTCCTGTTCAAACACTCCAAAATACCCTTAGTCATTGATGTGAAAAATGTGGGCTAATTTCTGAAACGACTGCAGCTCTTGCCAGGAAAGAGTAAGATGTAATACTGTTCTGATGTATCTCATATTTTGTCAGAACCCTTTCTTCAGAATTAATGACCTGGATGCCTTGCTCCAAAATATATGAAAGATAGGCTCTTTACAGAATTCTGCCACACAGTTGAAACTAAATCATCATGTGTGTCTGGAAAAAAATCCATCATTTTGTGAAGCCAGTAAATATCCCTCCTTAGCAAATGTACTGGTAATGGATCACAAAGTCACTTGATCTATCTGTATGCAACAAACTATCTGAAGGCATTGCTAATTTCTGAGCTCTCATTTATAGTTTTGTTGAAGGACCGAGAACCCAGATGAAAGGTTACAGGGACGAATCTGAGTTTCCTGTAGACCTGAGCCCACCGCTCTCCCCCGGCTTCCATCCACCTGCGATAACCAGGGTGTGTCCCCTCCCACCGCCAGCCTGTGCTCGCCTAACTCCCTGAGCAATGTCAGCATCTTTCCAAGGCCCTCCAGTGGCAGAAAGCTGGAACTGCAAGACCAGGTAGACAGGCTGCCTGGAAAGCCAAGGGGCTGAGTGATTTGTCTCCACCCGCCCTCCCTGTGAACAGAGTTAGAGCTGAGAATCATGATTGATAAACATAACTAACCTTTTCCCTCACACATTCTATGTGGATAAAAATGGTGTCGAATTATGAGCCAAGTACTTCACAATCACTTCCTCCTCACCAAAATCCAATATACAGTTGGGAAACTGAGGCTGAGTCGGCAGGTCAATCACTGGAGGTCGTACAACTGGCCAGTGACAGAGCCAGACTGTGAGCTCAGGTCTCTCTGTCTTTTTCAGTAGCTTTCAGACCTGAGTGTATATCAGAATCCCTGAGAGTCTTTTAGAGCCTGGTACCAGAGCCCTGGGAGCCCCGTGGTCTGTATTTTAATGCTATCTCCTGGCAAACGTGATGTGTGTGCAACTTGAGGCCAGCTCTGAATTACACCACCTCCCGACAGTTTATCAGGAGAGCAAAGCAGGACTCTTCCACCTGAGATGTCAGCTGCTCTGGGGATGGAGCATGAGACAGTATGGGTCTCACAGCTCCCAGAAGTTGCTCAACAAATAATATATGAGGGATATATATAACCCAATCAGTCTGCTGTACACCTGAAACAGACACACATTGTAAATCAACTGTACCTCAATTTTAAAACTATGAGGTAGTTAGAGTAATTGAATTCATAGAGAAAGGCAGAACGTACACAGAATATACACAGAAGGTATATAGAATGTATACAGAATATATAAAGTATACAGAAGGTACACAGAATATATACAGAAGGTATACAGAATATATACAGAATGTATACAGACTATATAGAGAAGGTATACAGAAGGTATACAGAATATATACAGATTGTATACAGACTATATAGAGAAGGTATACAGAAGATATACAGAAGGTATACAGAAGGTATACAGAATATATACAGATTGTATACAGACTATATAGAGAAGGTATACAGAAGGTATACAGAATGTATACAGAATATATACAGAAGGTATACAGAATATACACAGAATGTATACAGACTATATAGAGAAGGTATACAGAAGATATACAGAAGGTATACAGAAGGTATACAGAATATATACAGATTGTATACAGACTATATAGAGAAGGTATACAGAAGGTATACAGAATGTATACAGACTATATACAGAAGGTATACAGAAGGTATACAGAATATATACAGAATATATACAGAAGGTATACAGAATGTATAAAGAAGGTGTACAGAATATATACAGAAGGTATACAGAATGTATACAGAAAGTATACAAAATGTATAGAGAAGGTATACAGAATATATACAGAAGGTATATACAAGGGAATACTACTCAGCCATAAAAAAGAATGAATTAATGCCATGTGCAGCAACATGGATAGACCTGGAGACTGTCATACTGGGTGAAGTAAGTCAGACAGAGAAAGACAAATATCATATGATATCACTTATACATGGAACCTAAAAACATGGTACTAATGAACCATTTACAAAACAGAAATAGAGTCAGAGATGTAGGAAACAAACTTACATTTACCAAGGAGGAAAGGGGGCAAGGATAAATTGGGAGATTGGGATTAACATATACGCACTACTATATATAAAATAGGTGACTAATAAGAACCTGCTATACAGCACAGGGAACTCCACTCAATACTTTGCAATGACCTACATGGGAATAGAATCTTAAAAAGAGTGGATATATGTATATGTATGGCTGATTCACTTTGCTGTACAGCAGAAACTAGCACAGCACTGTAAACCAACTATACTCCAATAATTTTTTTTTAAATAAAGATTATGGTAACCAGGGACTGGGGGAGAGGAGAATGCAAAATTATGGCTTAAGGAGTCCAGAGTTTCAGTTGGGGAGGATGAAAAAGTTCTGAATTTGGATGGTGGTGATGGTGGCACAAAAATGTGAATGACCTTAATGCCACAGAACCGAATGCTTTAAAATAGTTAAAATAAGAAATTTTATGTTATGTATATTCAACTACAATTTTTTTAATGTTTTAATTTTTTAAAAAAGCACTATCCTCATTAAGCTTAAGTAATTTCCTCGTGATGTATGAATTCATGAAACTTGGCAGATTTTCTGGTTCTTTCAACCAAATGAACAATTCTATCTACCTCCAAAATTTCTTTCCTAAGCAGTTATTCTTTATGGAAAGTTCAACCATTTCCCCTGGCTTAGCAGTTACTGAAACAGATACATCCTTAAATTGTAGTTTACAAACTTGACATCCATAAGCTACTCCCATTTTGCTTTTGTTTGGTTTGGTTTTGGATTTTTTTAGTGGCGAAGAACTCTTGGAGAAAACAAATAAAATACGCTAAGTCCATTAGGTCATCTATTCGTGGGATAACTTGGCCTCATGGAAGCCTAATGAAGCTGGATTCCCACATACAGTGGAAACTGCTTTAATAGACAAGTAGCTAAACAAAGTGACATGTGGTACTTCACATTTGTTTTGTTATATGACATTGATTCTTTTCTTTTCTTTTTTTTTTTTTTTTTTTTTTTGCGGTACGCGGGCTTCTCACTGTTGTGGCCTCTCCCGTTGCGGAGCACAGGCTCCGGATGCGCAGGCTCAGCGGCCACGGCTCACGGGCCCAGCTGCTCCGCGGCATGTGGGATCTTCCCGGACCGGGGCACGAACCCGCGTCCCCTGCATCGGCAGGCAGACCCCCAACCACTGTGCCACCAGGGAAGCCCTGATTTTAGATATTTTTAATGGCTTATTGACATACTATTGATACTGATTTTAGAGACACTGCAATTAATTCTTGTCATCAATATGCGTTTCTTAAAATTTAAGGTTAAAATCCACTGCAATTAATTCTTGTCATCAATATGCATTTCTTAAAATTCAAGGTTGAACGACTCTGAATCCAAGAATCGTTCGAGTAGGGCCTTCCCAGCCTCCTCTGAAGCCCAATCTGTGCTCTGCTTCTGCAGGAGACTTTCAGTTCCTTCCAGAACCAGTCAGGCCAGAGAAGAAATGGAAACACACCAGCCTCAGCTCCACGGACAGCGAACAGTGAGATAAAAAGTCCAGCCTGGGGAAGTGTCAGTCACTTACGGTGTCAGCAAGAAACCTAAGTCTAGGCGGAAAGGAGCTATAAATAATTCTGAGGGCCTCCCAAGAATTCTTGGAGAATGTTCAGGAAAATCAAGCTGCTTCCAATTGCTCTGAATTCCTTTTCCGAGTGTAGACAATGGTTCAATGTCGGCTTACTCCTCCCCTCTGGGCTCTGTTCAGGACACAGCCCACTTTTCTTTCTGTTGCTCATGTGACAAAGCCCCAGAGGACTGTCACACCAGCCATTCTTTCTCCTCCTGGCAATCAGTTAAATGCACGAAGCCTTGACTTCCTCTTATGGACTCAGATCCATGCCTTGTCTTACAGCGTTTTGCATTCTCAGCAAGCTTTTTCATTTCTGATAAATGATTGGATGCCTGGAGAGGAGCTGTCCCGGTGGAAAGACTAGATAGCTCAGGAGGCTGAGGAAATAAAAGTGCTTTTCTCTGATTCAAATCCCATTTGGTTAATGGAGACAAGAGGCTATTGTCTAAAAGCCATTCACCAGCAGAGAAGGAGCAAATCTCCCCCATACCCGGGAGTCTTTGCAAAGGTCACTCCTCTGGACTTGCTGTGAACTGAATATTGTGTCCCTCCAAAATTCATACTCTGAAGCCTCATCCCCTTAATGTGACTGTAATTTGAAGATAGAGCCTTTGGAAGTAATGAAGGTTAAGTGAGGGCATAAGAGTACGGCTCTGATCTAATAAGATTAGTGTTCTCATAAGAAAAGGAAGAGACACCAGAACTCGCTTGCTTGAGCTCTCTCTCTCTCTCTCTCTCTCTCTCTCTCTCTCTCTCTCTCTCTACAAGCCAGAAACAGAGACCTCACCAGAAACCAATTCAGCCTGTATCTTGATCTTGGACTTCTGCCTCCAGAGCTGTGAGACAGGAGTGTCTGCTGTTTGAGTGCTGTGTCCATGGCGTGTTGTCATGGCAGCCCGAGCAGACTCAGACAGGCATGAGCCATTTCCACAAGCTCGCCCAGCCTTGTCTCCTTGGGCCTGCATTTGCACCCCAGCCTTTCTCCTGCCTGCCCCGGGACTAGCAGGTGAGCCAGGAAGAAGCGTTTAAGGTACTAAAGTATGTAAGGTAGGTTCAGGTGGGGAAGAAGGCCCCTCCAGAAGAACACACATTCGAGAAGTATTTACTGAGCATCTCCTAGGCCCGGGACTCGGCCCAGTGAAGTCATTTGTAAGCACAGGCTGAGAGCACAAAGGAAGCAATTTTACTAGTAGCCAATCGGGTCCAGATGCTACTGCAGCGTATTTCTTTATGATTCCTACCCTCATCTTCCAACCTTTCAGAAGCCATGGCAGATAGGCCAATGAGGTCTTTCTCTTGACCCCTTTCTTTCCTACCCTCGCCCACCCTCTGACCTAGACTCATTTTGCTGCCGCCCCTTTAGGTTAGACCTGTGAGGGGAGCTCTGCCCTCAGAGCCCAGGCCGTCCAGCCCCCCATTATGCACTGCTCTGTCTTCTGCAGGAAGCACTTGCCAGACGAACAAAGCTCTCTTTTGCAACCCATGACCAATTGGCTGTGGCTTGAACTTTTTTTCCAGTTTCATCGAGCTATAGTTGACATACATCACTGGATAGGTTTAAGGCATTCAGCCTAACGGTTTGATTTACATATAGTATGAAATGTTTATCACAATAAATTTAGTTTGCCTCCATCATCTCACATAGATACAATGAAAAGAAAAACCAAAATAAGAAAAAATATATTTTTTTCTTTGTATTGAGAACTCTTAGGGTCTAGTCTTCTAATAACCTTCCTATATATCACCCTGCAGAGTTAACTATAGTCATCATGTGGTACTTTATATCCTTGGTACTTATTTATCTTCTAACTGAACGTTTGTACCTTTGGACCACCTTCCCCTGATAACTTTCGTTTTTAAATTGAGGTTTAATTTATGCACAGTGAAATGCCCAGATCTTAAGTGTACTGTCCACTCAGTCTTAACGAATGTGCATCAAAACACAGAACATTGATGTTGCCCCCAAAAAAAGTCTGTCTGCCCTTCCGCACTCAATTCTCGCTCCCTGGAAGTAATCACTGATCAGATTTCCATCACCATAACATAGTTTGCTTTACTTAGAATTTTATGTAAGTAGAATCATACGTTTAGGTTTTGGCTAGTGAGGAGGTCTGGCTTCTTTCACTAGGAAAATGTTTTTGAGGTGCATCTATCTTGCTGCGTATACCATAAGTTTGTTCCTTTTGCTTTGAGGTACCTTTTGCTTAGATGTACCACAGTTTGCTTATCCACTCTATTGATGGGCAAGCAGGATACTTCTAGTTTGGGGCTGTTATACAGAAAGCTGCTATAAACATGCTTGCACATGTTGTTTTCATCTCTCTTGGATAAATACTTAGGTCATAGGGTAGTTGTAAGTTTAACTTTTAAAACACTGTCGAACAGGATGTACCACTTTAGGCTCCTGCTAGCAATATACGAAAGCTCTGCTTGCGGCATGTTCTCTCATTTTATCCGTTCTAGGGGGTGTGCAGCAGTATCTCGTGATTTTCACTTGCGTTCCTGAAGGATCGTGTGTGCTTTTTCATGTGCTTACTGCCATTTCATTATCATCTTTTGTGAAATACTTAAGTCTTTTGTCCAGTTTTTATTTGGTTGTCTCTTTTATTAATGAGTTGCAGGAGTTCTTGATATACTGGATACAAGTCATCTGTCATATGTATGTGTTGGGCATTATTTTTCCCAGTCTGTGAATTGCCTATCAATTTTCTTGGTGGTGTTTTTTAACCCACAGGAATTTTTAATTTTGATAGTCTAATTTATTAATGTTGATCCTTTTATGGTCTGTGGTTTTTATGTCCTCTCTAGAAAATATATACCCACCTCAAGGTTGTAAAGATATGTCTGTGTTTTATTCTAGGAGGTTTATCATTTTTGCTTTCTCACGTAGATCTGTGATCCAGCTTCAGTTGATTTTTGTGTGCGGTGTGAGATGGAACAAGGTTCTTTATTTTTCCAAACAGATGCACAGCTACCCCAGCACTGCCAGTTGAATAGATTTTCTTCTCTCCATTAAATGGCTTTGGTGCCCAGGTTAAAAATCATTTGAATGCTTTTATGTGGACTTACCATTACTTTAATATGTTTATGTGAAAAAGAGCCCCTTCCTACCAGGAGGAAGGGAAGGGCACAGAGAAATTGATTCTCATCTGTACAAGGACTATACCAGGTCTGCTGTGAACCCTCCGGAGCAGGAGCTGCCCTGTCCTCGAAGAGAAGAAACCAACAGTGAATGAAACCCAGGAGCCTTCAAGCTGGGGAGGTGATTGGCACAAACCAGGGGGCATTTCTACCTGAGGCCTGATTCTCACGTTAGCTTCTCAAGCTCTCTGATGATGAGAGAGAGAGGGAAAATCAATCAAAAGAGCTGTTGGCATTTGCAAAGGACAGAGTCCCAGTTTGTTGTTTTCCATCCCCACTGAAAGAGGAATGGTCCCAGGTTCTTCATGAAGCTCTGCCGTGTGGGGCTTCTTGATCCAAAACACAGTCATTTACTCTCATTTCTAGAAAACTGCCTGGAAACCTCCTCAGTGCTAGGGCACTGAGCAGATATATTTAGAGTTTTACGGCTGCTCTAAATCAGAATTAAGGAGTAAGTAGCCTGACCAATTTTCACTTTCCTATTTCCTCCTCATAAATTCTAAAGTGATTCTTATCATAGGGAAGCTGACATTTTAAGAATAGTAATTTTTTTTACATCCATGGCAGATAGGTCTCTTTGAAGTTCTGGTGGAAAGCCTTCCTTCCAGCTATGGTTGTCAAAGTCTTAGTGTAGGGGCCTTGTAAGTATATTGAGTGCTTGGAGACGGGCAGGAAAGGAATTTGCTGGGCACTGACTGTGCCGTGCACTGTGCTAAGCTCTTCAGAGGCAGCACCTCCTTTAATGATCACAACCACGGTACCAGGGAGGTTTCCTCATTATTTTCTTCGAGATAACGAAGCAGAGACGCAGCGAGATTCAACCACTTGCTTGTGGACACAGAGCTAATTGATCCTGAGTTTGAACAGAGGACTGTCAAGCTTCAATGCCTGTTCCTAACCACGATGTAGGCTACCTTCCTCTGTGTTGCTCTGGGTTCATTTGTTTTATTTTTTGCCAGATCAAGCTATGTGTTACAACCACCCGCCCCCCCCAAAGTGATACGGTGCCCTCATACGCTTATGGCAGCTACCATTTCTCAGGCCAGAATGATGACATGGTTGTTTCTGATTTTTCAGTTGGAATGTTTGGCAAAGAAACGCTATTTCCTCTGTTGAATCTGATGGTGTTGTTGAATACAGCCTCTTTCATTTCAGCTTCATTCAGAACAGACAAAAATCAATTTCTGCTTACGTAAAAAATAAAGTAACGTGCTCTACCGGGGGGAAGAAAAAAGATCTCAGGTTCCGTGTTATTATTCTGAACAACGACAAAAGCAGGGATGGAGCTGAGCCTCTTGTCATTGCTGTTTGGGGTTTCCTTTTTTGCTTTCTTTGTGGAGAAGAAAAAAATTCTGATTTGCAGACTTTTTTTTTTCCAGCTGCCCAGAGAGTCACTCTTAAAAGCCTAGGGATCTAGCTTAAAATGCCTTGTAAAGCATCTTGAAAGGACTAGGTTTTTTTTTGTTTTTTGCACATCTGAACTCCATCTAACCGTACTGGTGCAATTTTACCTGGAAATGCCCCCAGGACACCGGGTTCAGGAGCCCGCCAGGTGGCCGACATTCATTCTTTCCCTCAGTATCCTGGAAGCACCCGGAAACCCAGGACAAGCCGGACCCACGATGTTTTAGGGACAGCTGCATGCAGACGCGAGGCAGGGGTCCCGTGGGCAGCACCCTCCTCCTCCCTGAACCCCGAGGCCGCCACCCTCCTCCAGGAGCGACCCGTCCCCCTCAAGGCTCTCCCCCCGCCCGGAGGCACAAACCTCCTCTCTCGTTTACTTTATCCTCGTTATTGGAGGACTTTATTTTTATGTCTACCTTGCCAGCCGCAGAGAACAAACCACAACAGCGCTTCCGACTGTCTCCACACACCTGCCCCTGGAGCAAACCCCACCTGCAGCCACCGTCTGCGAGACTGCTCCTTTCATCCGCGTGCAAACGTTTCCAACAGGCCTCTGAAAGGCAGCCGCTTGCCCAGCCACGCAACCGCTTTCCCGCAAACACTGGGATTTCAGATTTCAACTGCAGCCCCTTGATTGGACATCAAAAGTCCATAAGTGGGCTTCCCTGGTGGCGCAGTGGTTGAGAGTCCACCCGCCGATGCAGGGGACACGGGTTCGTGCCCCGGTCCGGGAGGATCCCACATGCCGCGGAGCGGCTGGGCCCGTGAGCCAGGGCCGCTGAG
The DNA here is from genome assembly GCF_949987515.2 of Delphinus delphis. Lineage (NCBI taxonomy): Eukaryota > Metazoa > Chordata > Mammalia > Artiodactyla > Delphinidae > Delphinus > Delphinus delphis. The sequence continues at coordinate 8,253,130 of NC_082699.1, read as the reverse complement.
CCTGCGCGTCCGGAGCCTGTGCTCCGCAACGGGAGAGGCCACAACAGTGAGAGGCCCGCGTACCAAAAAAAAAAAAAAAAGTCCGTAAGTGAGCGTTTGAAATGGCATTTCTAAAACGCAAATCTACCCGTTTCAAGCGCTTCCGCAGGGTTGTCCGACAACTGCACTGGTTTTGTTAGGCAGCAAGTTAGCCATGAGCAACGAGAGGTGGGCCCCTCGGCGGAATGTCCAACAGCCACCTAATCCCGCCAAGCTATTTTGCCAACCCCGCCCCAAACACGACCCCATCCGTCCTCCAAAATGGTCAGGGCACCGAAACAACCACCACCACCCCACCCCCGCCGGCTGACTGGAGGGACGGTCCTCACTCTGGCACATGCGCACATCTCAAGCTATCACGTCCTTAGATAACCTTTGGGCTCATTAAATGTTCATAAATATTCTATGAATACATACATCTAATTATAACAGACTGCATTATGGGAAGAACATGCACAGCAGAGCCTCTTGTTATATAACCTGCAGCCGTCAATTAAGACTATCAATCAACGACCTCCTGGATTACGCAAAAACCTTGCCTAAAAAGCTCTACACCCCAGTCCTTGGGGGCCATTGCCTTCCTTGGCCTGGCCCACCTCTCTTTTGAGGTGTTCTCTCTGTTCTCTCCTTAACTTCAGTAAACTCTCTTGCAACGGGTAAGACCTCAGATTCTTCTTTGCGTCCTTACCAAGAACCAAGGCCCGTGGGAGAAGGGGTCTCCAGACTCTCTTCTGCTAACAGTGTTCACCACCCTGTTCACCAACACTGTTAGGAACAGTGTTCCTAGCGTGCACCACCCCTAGGAAAACACTCTGGTGGGTAGCATTCGTTATTCTTCACTTTCATAGTCACCTTTTTCAGATACTTACAGAGAATCTGAGCCTCGCAGCAGCCAAGAAGAAGAAGAAATAGAAGAGGAAAGACAGTGGGGGGGACATTCAGTGAAATCTCGCCCCTACCCCACGCGGGTCCATGAGGCACAGGGAGGGGCAGCTGAACACTCCCATCCCCTCCCCTCCCCTCCCCCGGCCTCCTCTGCAAGCGCCTGGTCTCATCCTTTCAACTTTAATAAACCAGGACCTCAAGGATTTCAGATCTGAAAATCTGCAAGGAAGGGGCTTGCATCCAAGTGGATCACCCTTCCTGGGGGAGAAAAATGCAAGAACTGGAAGGTACTCCTTCCAGGAAATATTTGTGAACCACTTGATATGTGCCTGGCCCTGTGAGAGGTCATGTGACAGGCCCCCCTCGTGCCCTGCTCCCCACCATCCCCTCACACTTTCCCATCTTTCCACAGGAACCACAGCCCTCTTTGAGGCCAAAATCTCTCACTTTAAGAAGCCCTCGGGGGTTCTAGAAAGAGCAACAACTTCAAAATCAGACTGATCTTGACTTCAGTAAAAGCTCTGCCTCTCTGTAGCTGTGGGTGCTTGAAAGAGCAACTTAACTCCACTACACCTCAGTTTTCTCATCAGTAAAATGGGGAGAATATCTACTTCATAGGATTATCATGAAAATTAACAAGATAACATAGCAAAGAACATAGCCCAGGGTCCAAAGCCAGTAAATGTTCAGTAAATATTAGTTTCCTCATTCTGGCCCCTTTCCATTTTCTGGTTTATTCCAAAATCCTCTGAACAGCACCAGACTTGAAAACCTACCTTCCTAATTCACCCAAGCTGCTGTACTAACACCGCAGAAGCCCAGCTCTTCTCTTCACCTCGACATCGACTTCCTGTTACATGCACGTAGGTACAAGAGTTTGTGTTCCTCTAACCCTGGCAGCCAGTGTACTAGACAGGATTTTTTCATTGCAAGAGACAGAAATCTAATTTTTCAAACATGGTCTGGAAGCGCATTGATTCCCACCACCGAGAACTTATGTCCTGGCTTATCCAGGGCCCTGTAATGCCACCCAGCTCTCTCTGGCTCCATTTCTCATTCTGCTTTCCTTTGTGGAGCAGCCTCCTCTCCTGCTGCAGATGGCTTGTCTGATGGGTGGGAAAGATGGCTTTCTGCGGCCCCGGAATCTCATCCACCCAGGGTATCGACCTCCATGAAAAGAGGATGCATCACCCACAGTGCCTGCACACCAACTCCAGGGATTTGCCCAACTGGCCCTGTGAGAGTTACATCTTTGTACAACTGAGGGGACAGGCAGATCACAGTGGCTGGGGCTTCTGGTGGAACCTCAGGGCAAGAGAGGGTCGTCATGACATTCTGGAGGGCACATGCCCGCTGCAGCCAAGGATCCTGGGCCCAGCGACCCAGGGCCCTACCCCTGGAGCATCAGACGAAGCCCGGCCCGACTGGGGTCTGTAATGGGAGTCAGGGGCGGGCTCCCCACCTGAACCTCCCTTGGGGGTAGGGGTAGAATCCAAACCAGGCTTTCTATGTAATCCACAGAAACTTCGGGTCACAGAATGGGACAAGGCAGGTTTCCCCAGCATCTGGCCTCAGGAGATCAAGCTTAGAAAAGTGTGGAAAGGAACAGCAGAGCTACCCAGGGCCACTCGAGCACCTGGTCGAATGCAGGAAGTACTAAGCGCCATGACCTTGACCCTCTGTGTGGCTCAGAGCTTTGTCTTGCTGGACCAGAAATGAAGAAGAGTGAAACTGGAACACGGCAGCTAAGTCAAGTCTTTCAACGGTTCCCATCACACTGACAAAGCACTTCCGGCCTTACATTTATCTGCTCCCAGGACACACACACACACACACACACACGCCAGGTGCTGTGGTGAGGACAGTTACAGGGAAGTGTCTGCAGAGAGAACAAGAGCGTTGTTTGGCCTTTACTAGATGCCTTTTATCTGGGCATCACAGGAATACTTTTGAGATATTTAATTAGGTCACAACATGTCTGTAAGGAAGGTATTATTATTCACCTTCCCCAACTGAAAAAACCGAAACAGAAAGTTCAAAGCGTTCCCAGGAAGTGGGATTTCCAGTAGCGTGACGGTCACAGATTCTGAACATGGCCACCAACTCACCTCTTCTCCTCTCCCGCGGCCGTGAGTGCGCCTTCGCAGCCGGAGGTCTAAATCCACATGGTTTAAGCTGATAAGTCCACACAACGCTGGATTCCTAAAGAGGAGGAGAAATTTTAAATATAAAAAAATATTTTTAGCTTAATCTCACCCGCTTGTAGAGGTCATTGAATCCATTTCTCACTCTAGTCCTGGCCTGTAATGTTTTCTTTGAATATATCAAGGCACAGGGAACCATCCCCAGAAAACACTGGTTCCAAGACCAGACACCAGCAATCGTTGGAACATCCCATGTCTTATTAAGTTAGAATTAGTCTCTTCCTAACTCTATGCACTACGTCTATTTTTGCCCATTGGAATCCATTCATGTTTTCTTCCTTCCTTTCTATCTTCCAGCTATTACTGATTAAGAATCTACTCTGTGCTGTTTAAATTGGCTTGAGCACCAGGACACAGCATTGAAGAGGAGAGAAGGGCCCTTGCGTCACGGGGATTATAGTTTGATGGATAAAGAGAAAAAAAAAAAAGAAAACAAATGAACAAAAATTTCAACTCGTGCTAAGCCTTATAGAGGAAATGAAACAGGATGATGAGATAGTGTGGGCCCGGGAGGAGGGGCTTTCTGTGAGGGGTTATGAAGGGCTAAGGCGACATATGACCTGCAACGTGAATGTTCCTGGAATCACACAGCATATTTCCAGCCCTCTTGCCTCGGCCTCTGCTCAAATTTGAAGACAGATACCATGACACTCACGCACGCAGACACAGCTGTCTTCTTTCCTCTTGGTTAAACATCGATATTCCTCTATCATTTCAAACGTACAAATCTGTCCCTCAGTGTTGCTCTTAAAATATAGTGTTCAAGGGGGCTTCCCTGGTGGCGCAGTGGTTGGGAGTCTGCCTGCCGATGCGGGGGACACGGGTTCGTGCCCCGCTCCGGGAGGATCCCACATGCCGCGGAGCGGCTGGGCCCGTGAGCTATGGCCGCTGAGCCTGCGCGTCCGGAGCCTGTGCTCCGCGACGGGAGAGGCCGCGGCAGTGAGAGGCCCGCGTACCGCAAAAAAAAAAAAAAAAAAAAAAAAAAAAAATATAGTGTTCAAAACTGGAGAGTCCACTTTAAATTTGGTCTGACAGATACAGGAGGGGTGGGTCCATGCACTCACTCTCTTGTTCTGGACTCCATCCTACCATTAACTAGACTTCTGTGCTTCCAGACATTGGGGTGCCAAAGTGGCCATCGGCTTTGACAACCTGTATTCATTAGTCCTCCCATTAAGCCCTCAGCCAACTAAGTACAGGAAGTCTAGCACATGCGCTGTTGCCGAGTGTCATCACTAGTATCCTGTCACTTTGTCATTTTGGGTGGGGAGGGGTAGTCAAGAGGAGGACCTGGGTCTCACCCTTTTTCTGTTAAAGCCATTTTGCTACCTGATTAATATTTTCTTTTCTTTTTTTTTTTTTTTTTTTTGTGGTACGCGTGCCTCTCACCGTTGTGGCCTCTCCCATTGCGGACCACAGGCTCCAGACGCGCAGGCTCAGCGGCCACGGCTCACAGGCCGAGCCGCTCCACGGCATGTGGGATCTTCCCAGACCGGGGCACGAACCCGTGTCCCCTGCATCAGCAGGTGGACTCTCAACTACTGCGCCACCAGGGAAGCCCGATATTTTCTTTTTTTTTTAGTGCAGATATTGTCATTAGGATTTTAACTGTCCTACATTTCACTCTCAGATTTGATAAGCATGACACCAACATTCAGATCCAACTCATGATATAAACATCTCCCAGGAGGGGACAGGGAAGGACTGTGGACAGTCAAGCAGTATCAACCCAACTAAAATATAATGAGCCAGTCCACAGAAAAGAGAAATATGCAAGACACTTGCTGAAATCCAAATACACTTATACATTCATTCAAGACCCAGCGAACAAAGAAAGAAGGCCATTGCGGTATTAAACCGGTGCTGAGTCTTGAATCTGAATTCTCAAAAACTCTCCTTCTGAAACTCTGTTCTAAATACGTGTTCTAGAATCTTGCTGTTCTACATATGGGCTCACCAGTTTATGGAACACATATTTTTATTTTCCCCTTGAAAATTCCAACTTTAATCCCTGGATCATGTTCCAGGATCCCCCAGAGGTTGCTGACAGTGCTGCTGCAGTGGGAAATGAAGGGTTTTTCTCAATGTCCTAAGGTGCAATCCATTTGGGGCCAGAGACTTAGAAACTTAGAACCCATAACAGCCTCGCTTTTACAATCATTGATCTAATGTTGGGTTCCTTTTATGGTCATCAGTTCCCCCATTTCCAGTAAGATTCTCATCCCTAAAAAAATTGAGGTAGAAAAAAGGAATTGAACACTTCTCCATTTATTGCTTTTCGTGTATCGTTTTTCTTGTTCATACCTTTTATTTGAGGATATAGAGAAGTTCCCCAAGAGTAAAGCGGAAAGTGATAGAAAGGAAACCTATATAAGAAATAAATGAAAGACAAATACAGCACAATGGCACTCATATGCGGAATATTAAGAAAAAAAGTGAACCAAACCAAATGAAAACAAACACATAGACACAGAGAACAGAGTAGTGGTTGCCAGAGGGGAAGGGGCAGGGGGGTGGGCGAAATGCGTAAAGGGGGTCAACTGTATGGTGATGGATGGAAACTAAATTTTTGGTGGGTATACAGAAATAGACATATAATGTTTTACACATGAAACTTACATCATGTTATAAGCCGATGTTACTGCAATTTTAAAAATCTTTAAAAAAGAAAAAAATGAGATTTTACACCTATCTTTTTAGGATATTTTGAAAATTAAATTTCTAAATTCATATGTGCCTGGTCTAAGCACTATGGTAAGAAATTTCTTTAAGCTTCAGATGACATTCTCTTTCACACCCAAGGTTTTTATAATTACAAAGTATTCCCTCTTCGATCTGAAATAATTCCACAGCAGCAATATCCATTGTTGCTTCTTTTAACTTCCTAGAAATAGAACTGTCGCCAAAACAAGTGGAAAATCTATCGGCAGCTCTGTTTTCACTGAGTGAGGGGTCCAGCCGAAGTCCGGTTATTTCCAGCCCTCGCTTGTGATTCGCTCTTTCCCCTAAGCCTGTCTTAGGGTTTTTATCGGGAACACGTGATTCACTTCCTGCCTCAGGCCGGGGAGGGGGGGGGGATTCCACACGGACAAGCAACGCCCCTTCTCCTTTAAGCTTGACTGAGAAACCTTCCATCTTGTGAAGGGGACATTCTCAAAAGGAGGAAGTCCTGTTTCAGTCACCTTTTTGCAAGGGCTGCTGATCTTATGATCCATCCCATCACCAGGAAAGGAACTCAAATATGGGTTGCGCCTACCTAATTAGGTATGTCCCCCAAACAATATATAAAGTATGCTTTTAACTCGGGGCTTTATAAAGACCCTACAGTCATGTTGATGATATATATATATATAGTCAAAATACTGGTTAATACACCAGTATTCAACAAATAGATAAATACAGAAATAAAATATTAGAAATATGTATCATATACATGCTATTTTCTGAATGCTGCGATTGTTCTTAAGTGAGTTGAAATACAACTGAGGTCATAGAGTAAAAGTTCCACTTGTCTCCATGTTTAGATGAGGTTATTTGAAGAAAAGAAGGAGACCGAAAAGAGGAAGCAGAGGAGTAGGGGGAGGGCTGATATTTCGGAGGACCTACTATGCTGCAGGTGTTTTTGACACCTCGTTGTACTTTATGTACATGTGCACACATGACGAAACAACTCTTATTATTACCCCATTTTGCATCTGAGAAAACGGGAGCTCTGATGAGCTCAAATAAGTGAAATGATGAAATTAGTAAAAGGCAGAAAATGGACACAGAATGAGTCTCACCCTTCTGGCCAAATAGGGGAGGATTCAGGGTCACTTTCAGCCTCGAAGGTGTGCCCAGGAATCTGCTGCAGCACAGTCACAAGCAGGGGTGAAGAATGGCAAGTCAATGGAGATGATGAAGGACAAAGAAACTGCTAAACGTTTCTCTCTGCTAATCAACGGAATCAGTATGAGAGGAGACACCTGTCGCCAATGGAAAGATCAAGGCTGCCTGTCTCCCCTCACTTTCTGCTTCTCTCCCTTCATCAGGCTGTGACGCTTTGCTGCCTTCTAGAGCACAGCCTCTGGAAATGTGCCTGCATCCTCAGGCTCCTTAATGCAGCCGCCTGCCTTCCCGCCCGCCCGGGTCCCGGGTCCGCTGCCCCTTGTCCGCCGCTGGCAGCGGCCCCAGAGAGGGTGCTTGGCGCTGGGGAGAGGGGCTGGGGCCCGCGGCCGACGTTCACCGGCTCCTGCACCAACCTTAAGCGGGAAGAGTGTGTCACCAGATGATAAAATGCTAAACGACAACTCATTTTCATTCTGCGGAACAGATTTGTTGAATATTTCATTCCTGTCACCAGCTCCTTTTCGGGGCACCGTCACGCGGCTGGAAGGGCTCCCGGGGAATTGCTTGAAAGCTTGGCGCCTGCAGCGAGCGTGGGTCCTGACGCTCGGCTTCCTGGCGTGGCCCCCGGGCGCCGGCGCCGTCGGTGTCTCAACGCTGCCCTCTGCTGGGCGGAGGCCCGCAGCCACCGAGCGGCTGAACGGAGAGGGGTCACCTACGCGGGAAGGGAGACGGCGCCAAGGGGTGTGTAGCTGCATACAAGGGGGCACAGCAGAAATCCACCGCCTTCGAGGGCATCGGACCTCACCGGATGGATGCTCAGCTGCTCTTTCTTTCCGCCGCGTGGCCGCTGCCACCCGCTCCCAGGCTGTCAGTACACAGATGAAGAAAGCCACTGCCGCCGAGGACTTTCCTGCCTGAAAGAGATTTGCTTGTGGAACGAAGATACGTGTGAGTTGGGGGCGTGGGGGAGGGTTGCTACTAGGAAAGAGCGAAAAAACACCTGGGGCCTATATACAAAATTTCCAGATTCAGGGTCCAGTGATAAACCACACATTCACCCCAGCTGGGAACCACCATCCCCGCCAAGGAGCACTCCCTGAGGGGATCCAGCCCCGCCCGCCTGGCCGGCTGCTGTCCCCGCCCTTCAGGCTGCGTTCCTGGCACTATTCCCCGTCAGACACCCCAACTTGCCTCTCCCCCGCCAGCTCTCTCCTCCCCAAGTCCATCCTCCACTCAACCCAAGGAAATCTACATTAAATGACTCAATTAACATAAAGCTCTTCGTACAGTGCTAGGCATGGGGTAAGCACTCCAGAAATGTTAGCTAGAAATTTAGTTCTCTCTGATCAGCCACTTCCTGCCCAGTGAATGCTTCAAGGGGCTCCCTAGGTACGTCAGCGGGCCTCTGCCCAGCTCTCTGCTTCCTCTTCAAGCATCTTCTCAAGCTTCACAAACCAGCGATGGAACCCCTGGGGCTCTCCCGTGCACACCCTGTGTCTGATTTCTGCCAGTGGTAGTGCTAATCCCTTTACCTACTAGACCCTCTCCTGGCCCCTTCATCTGTTTATTTATCCAGACTCAAGCCTTCCGGAAGGCCTCTTCTCCTTCAGGAGTTTCCTAAGTGTCTGCTTAGGAGTCTGTCTGCCCTCTGTGTATGAGCTTCTTGAATTCCAGGACTGAGTCATCTTTCCATCCCGTACAGCCTGCACAGTACCTGGAGACACTTGAGACTCACCAGATGTTCATTGCATGAGTGAATGAATGAAGGCAGGAAAGAATGCACACACCAGAGGGGTCCCAGAAGCACCTACCTGCCCCATCCATCTCCTTGTGCCTGCCAGCTGAGAGCCTTATGACTTAATCTGCTCCTGTGGTGGTTGGGAAGGACACCGCGTCACCTCCTGGGAGGCTTAGGCCAGTCCAGTTCACCTGGACCTTCAACTTTTTAAATTAGATGATGCTGGCCACTCCAAGCCTAGCTACCTGTGAAAAGGGAAGTGATTTTTGGAGGAGAGGAGAGAGAGGTTCTGGAGACGTGGGAACTTGGCAGAGGACAGGTCTGGCAGGAGTACAAGAATTGAGACCCAGGAGAGAGCTATTAGGACACTAGGCACACAAGGAAAGAAGAGAGTGTGGGAGCTCCGCAGAGGGGCTTAGAGAGAGGAAAATTGCCTGAGTCCCTTGTACGTGCCAAGTGCCGTTCACATCACTGCTGAACCCCATGCCAACCACAGAAGATCACGCTCCCCATTTTCTCAATGGGAAATTGAGGCTCAGATAGATTTGGTTCCATACCTGAGGTCACACAGCAACTAAGTGACAGCCCTAAGATTCAGAGCCGGGCTCCATGACTTTAAGCCTATATTTTCGCATTACGTTAACGTTTGCTCTGCTTTGAGAAGAAAGGCCAAAGCACCTGGCACAAGCAGGAACTAACCTCCCACCTCTGAGTGAAGTGGTCTAGCCCGTCTAACGATCATTCTCCTCTCCATCTTGGGAGTACCGGTGGATTTCTCCACCTCTGAAACAGGCCCCCTTGAATATTAAGGGTCACCTATAATTCAGACCCCTTCATAGCTCCCAGTCTGGGCAAGTCCTAGGTCTGATGGGGAACAGTAATTGAAGAGTCTCATTTCCCATCTTATATAGGTGAGGTCCACTTTCATATACCCCACGTTACTAGGAAATTTGAGATGCTACTTCATTCATCACGTTCCGTCCCTGTGTCACACTTCCTTAGGCATCAGTAGGATTAAACAGCGGTGATTAAAGAGATCTAATCGACTATTACAGTCTTTAGAGAAGGAACCCAAGCTCACAAATCTGTGTACTTTGGTGTTTCAGGGAAACCCAGACTTGTGTCTCAACTTTATTTCACAAAATGGTGCTGCAGTGAACCAGGAGCTTAGAGCTAAGAATCTGAGCCACGTTTTTACCGAGTCCAAGTTCGCTCTGCTCGCCCGCCACACGACAGGCCAATCAATTGAGGCAAGGAAGACGACTTTATTCGTTAAGCCGGCAGACCGAGAAGATGGCGGATTAAAGACTCAAAACAACCATCTTATCGGGGTTTGGATGCCAGTTTCTTTTATAGCACAGAGAGGGGGAGGAGATGAGGAAGTAAAGTAAAAACCATAAGTTTTGCAAATATCGCGGGGAATGGCCAGCCTCGGGGAGGGGATGTGTTAATTTCTTCTTTGTTGCAGCCATCCACAGGTGGACAGGGTTTCCCTGAACAAAGGCACTTTGGTTTAGCTTTCAGGCAGAGGGGCAGGGTGCCCCGAGGCAGGCCATTATGTAGAGACAGTATCCTTTTCCTGAACAAAAGCAGCGGAAAGCAAAGGTTAAAGTGAAAGAAACAGATCCAACGTATAATCAGATTTGGCCCTTCCCTGTTACAGTGTCAGCAGGGGAAATCAAATCTCAAGTCTTCGACATCAACATCCACTGAACTCCACACGCATCCCACATGACCCTCCGGTGATACCATACCTGGCAAGAGTCAGAAATAGCAGCCTGAGAGCAGTGGTTCTCAAACTTCGGTGTCCATCACAATCACTTGGAGGGTCATTAAAATGCAGACAACTGTGCCTCGAAATCCCTGGAGTTTCTGATTCAGTAGGACTGGGGAAATCAAGAATTTTGGTTTCTAACCAGTTGCCAAGTGATGCGGATGCTGTTGGTGTGGAGCTCGTACTTGGAGTACCGCTGCCCCCAGCAGTTGTAGCCAGAGTCAGCGGGAGAGCCTAGAAGAGTAAGGACCGGCACTGGAGCGCCCCCTGAGCAACCCCAGTGGCTTCATCCTTAACTTACAGTGGTCCCCAAGGCATGTAACCTCTAGTAGAGTTACTTTTCTGTTGTGAAATGCTTTTTTTTTTTTTTTTTTTTTTGCGGTACGCGGGCCTCTCACTGTTGTGGTCTCTCCCGTTGCGGAGCACAGGCTCCGGACGCGCAGGCTCAGCGGCCATGGCTCATGGGCCCAGCCGCTCCGCGGCATGTGGGATCCTCCCGGACCGGGGCACGAACCCACGTCCCCTGCATCAGCAGGCGGACTCTCAACCACTGCAGCACCAGGGAAGCCCGTGGAATGCATTTTTACGCCTCTACTCACCGACTCTGCACGTGCAAAAAACTCCAGAGGCCTCTAGGTGTGTTAGGGCTCATTTGGTTTAAGTGACAGGAAGCCTGGCTCAAGTTGAAATAAACACAAATACATTGCAAGATAAAAACAAATATATTGGTTCCAAAAGCGAGAAGTCTAAACCTGGCTTGATCAGGGCTCGAATGATGTCACCAGGACCAATTTCTCTTTCTCAGCCCCTCCTTTCTCGTGCTCTGTCTCCTCTCTCCCTTTCTCCTTCGCATAGTCTCCGTTACCATGAGTCCTTTTCACCGGGGTCTAAAGAAGGCTACTGAGGCTAAAGGTCTGGCAAATTCTTACATTAAAATCTTTCCCAGGATTCCCAGCCAAAATTGCATTCCTGTGATCGCTTCTCATGGACACAAATTGAATCAAGCCCTCGCGCTGAACCGAACGGGAAAATGGCAATTCACGTTAGGCTGACATGGCGTACTCCACTCTTGACCCCCAGACAGATCGCAGGCGTTTGGAAGGGTTCAGGTGCATGGACTATGGGCCTCCCCAGGCCATCAGGCAACACTGCCACTGCTAACTGCCAAATCTAATGGGCACTCTTCCATCTGAATCTTCAAGGGAGCATTTGCCCCCCTCCTTGGACCACTTTTCTCCTGGCTTTCTTGATTACATACTTTCCTTGCCCTCCTCCAACTTCAGTCTGCCTTTCAGGATCATCTTCTTGTGCCACTTAAATCCAGGTGTACATCAAGGATTTTTCCTTAGGGCTCTTTTTGTTTTATGTACTTTCCAGGATGCCATCCACGCTCTTGCTTCTAAATACCACCCCAAGGCAGTTGATTCCCAAATGTATATCTCCATTCATGGAATATGGCAGAATAATGGTCCTCCAAGGATGTCTACATCCTAACTTCCATAACCTGTGGCCGTGTTACATCACATGGCAAAGGGGGATTACAGTTGCTAATCAGCTGACCTTGAGATAGGAAGGATATCCTGGATTATCCAGTGGACCCAATGTCCTATAAGTAAAAGGGTGAGACAGAAGAGTCAGTGCCAGACTGGTGTGATGTGACAAAGACTCCACTGTGGTTGCTGCTTTGAAGATGGAGAAGGGGCCACAAGCCAAGGAATTTGGGCAACCACTAAAAGTGGGAAAAGCAAGAAAATGTGTTGTCATGTGTGTTACCTAGGACCCCAGAAAAGCCCTGACAACACCTTGATTTTAGCCTAGTGAGACCTGTTTTGGAATTCTGACCTCCAGAACTGGAAGCGCATAAAGTTGTATCATTTTAAGCCATGAAGTTTGTGCCAATTAGTTATGGTAGCAATAGGAAACTAACACAGATTTTAGTCTATTGATTCTCAGATATCTCCATCCCAGATACTTTACATGGCAAAGATGTTTTGAAGCCAGCATATGTGGCAAAATTGCATCTAACTAAAAATACCCTTGAGAATTCCTTAAATCATTCACAAAATATACAAGGATTTTTCTATACATGCATGTACAGTAACATATGTGTACAAATGCATACTGAGTTTGGCTTGTGCTTAGTGGTATGTTACTAAAGCAATGTGTCTTTAGTCCCTAGAGCAGGGATCATCACGCTTCATCTGTAAAAAGCAAAATAGTAAAAATCTTTGGGAGCAAAACTGTCTCTTTCTTAACTTTGCTAGTATATCGCTAAAGTGGCCATAGATAACTCACCAACCAAAAAGAGTGTTGCTGCAGTCCCCTAAAAGTTTACTTATAAACCCTGAAATTTGAATTTCATATAATTTTCACATGTCATGAAATATTCTTTCTAAAAAAAATTTTTAGCCACGCTGCTTGTGGAATCTTAGTTCCCCGGCCCTGGCTTGACCCCGGGCCCTTGGCAGCGAGAGCGTGGAGTCTTAACCACTGGACGGCCAGGGAATTCCTAGAACCATTAAACCCCTGCCCCAGAATACCATCAGGCCGACCCTCACACTCTGAAAGGCCCCTGGCTCCACTGAGAAAACGGACGGATAATGCCTGCACCGGCTGCTTCCCACTGGGCATATGCTCGTGAGCAGAGTGGCACAAACAACACTTTTTAAACTAGTGTCTCCTCTCCCTGGGCCTCCCTATCTCTGTATCTATGTGCTGGGTGCAGTTGGATTTCCATACACTACATATGCTAATGACGTGTACCCAGCTGCCTGCTGGACGCTGCCCCTGAACACCCCATAAACACCTCACGGGCACCGTGTCCAAAGCTAAGCTCCACTGAACTCATTATCTCTACTTTTTCTCCCTGCCCCACACACTTGACCACCTCAACCGGAAACAAGCCACTTCTAGACACCTCTCCCGGCTTGTCAGCACCACGATGCACCTGGTCGCCCAATTCAGACCTCGAGAACATCATTCTCCCCTTCTCTCCCTCATATTCTGCAGCTGGCCGTGAGAGCCTGTGGTGTCCACCCTTGCCACCCAACAGCGCCCTTGAACTGTCCCCCTAGCTGGTGCCTTCCCCAGCCTCCATCCCTAGGACTCTGCATCACAAAGGCCTCCTACACCTGGGCTAGCAAACTCCAGTCTCGCCCCTTGCAATCCTTCCAACGTATTTTGCCAGAGTGACCTCCAAACTCTTTAGCAGAGTCACTCTGTGACTCCCAGACCCAAAGCCCTCCAAGATGTTGCTTCACTGCAGGGAGAAAGGTCCCCGTGACCTGCCCCCTGCCTGACTGTCTACATCCTGCTGCCCACCCCCCGCCCCCCGCCACGCTGATTACGAGTCACAAAGAACGACTTGCAACATCAAGAAACATGCTGTTCTGTGCTGTCACGCCTCTGCACGTGCCGTGTCTTCTTCCTGGATTCGTGCCCCTTTGTCCACATGGCTGATCTATACTCACTCAGCACCCACGTCTGCTGGGGAGATTTCCTTAGCGCTGCCTCCTGTGCAGAACTGATGTGATTCCTCTCCATTCCACCTCTGTATCTTTTTACATCTGTCTCTCTGGCATGTATTTAACTCCATCGAAATTATTTGCTTTCCGGTCTGCCTTCCCCATAGGCTACTAGGTCTTCGAGGGCAATCTCTCTTGGTGTCTCCGGGACCAAGCACAGCACCTGGCCCTCAGTTGATGCTTCACGTGCATAAAAGCTCTAACCTCCAGGCTGACACGAGACCCCCCCACGGTGCAGTAGAAGGACGCTGGTTCTCGCAGGACTTGGATGCTGGCAGTTGTCACTCTTCCAATTCAGAATCTCACTGATTTCCATAAAAAGAGCCACGCTGCTCAGGCCTTTCTGAAAGGGAAGAGTGTCCTGTGTGAGGCGCACCCCACAAAAGCTGCATCTCGTGCTTGGCTAAATGGCAACAGGAGGGTCATGCATCCCCCGTGGAGGATGAAACCACGTGCCCTGCGTCACGCTGCGCTAATGACATGCTGCGTGCACCCTAAGCCACCCCCTCCGGCATCATGGGAGTCGGGCATCGAGTCCAGCAGGGACACTGGAGGCCCCATCACAGGAGCGAACCCCAGCCCGCTCCCAGGGCATCGGAGGCGTCCAGTTGGCTGAGCAGCCGCTAGCCTGGGGGTAACAGCCCTGGATCAGCCCCGGGAGTCTCGCCACTAAGTACGCCCATGGACAGGTCGATCCCGTGAGAAAAACTGACAAGTAGGCGGGGCTCTGCCGCACAGAAGGGCAGGTGCTACAAGATGCAGTGTCTCTGATGGAAGGAAGGACACCGACAAGGGTTCTCTCTTCTCTTTTGTGAAAACTGGGGCAACTGCTTCTTGGGGGCAGGGATCCACCTGCGCCAAACGCCAGCCCCGTCCCACCAGCCTCAGCCCCCCTCACATGACTGAGTCGCCCTCAGCCGGTGCGTCTCCAGCTTCCAGAGCTTTCCGGGAGCACCTTTCTGGGCCTGGCCAGAGTGTCTTTGGTTCCAGGCTCTCGCTCCTGACCTGCCCACAACACCTGTGTCACTTTTCATCACCACCAGCAGCCGATCCCAGCCCAGCTGCCCAGATCCCTCCCAAAGGGCTCCCAGGCCAGAAGACTGGGCCAATTTAGGGCTGGTTTCTCACACCGTGTGGTTTCACTTACCGCAAAGAAGGACACACGAAATCTCCCCACGAGTGAAAGAATCACAGGGTCATAAGGACGAAAGCATTTGAAGCTCTAGCCTGACCCTTGCCCGATGCAGGTGCCTACCGGGAGTCAGCAGCAAGCACAGTTCTTTCTTTCTTTCTTTTCTTTTTTTTTACATCTTTATTGGAGTGTAATTGCTCCACAATGGTGTGTTAGTTTCTGCTTTATAACAAGGTGAATCAGTTACACATATACATATGTTCCCATATCCCCTCCCTCTTTCGTCTTCCTCCCTCCCACCCTCCCTATGCCACCCCTGCAGGTGGTCACAAAGCACCGAGCTGATCTCCCTGTGCTATGCGGCTGCTTCCCACTAGCTATCTACCTTACGTTTGGTAGTGTATATATGTCCATGCCTCTCTCTCGCTTTGTCACAGCTCACCCTTCCCACTCCCTGTGTCCTCAAGTCCATGCTCTAGTAGGTCTGTGTCTTTATTCCTGTCTTGAATCACTCTCCCTTCTGCTACCAGAGGGAACCTCCTCAAATGCAAACACGCTCAGGTGAAAAAGCTCTGGTGTCAAGCGGTATGTGCACACCGTTGCTGTGATAACACCTCAGCGCAGAGCCACAGACGGAAATTACCTCCCCAGAGAAAAACACTGGGTCATCAGAGGGGGACATAGAGTGGGGAGTAGTCATCGCGGGGACCCCTGCCTGGGGATTAGGCACGTGACCCTTGTGTAGAACAATCCCCAGGTATGCAGGTGGGCACACCCAGGGCTAACCTAGAAGTAGAGAAGGGTTCAGAACATTCAGGCCTGAAACAAGCCCTGAGCCAGAACTCCTTCTAACCTCACGAATAGTGAAATTATTATGATTTGATGCACCTGGAATTTTGGAAACGTCTTAGGCCTCTGCCCTGGCATCAATTTTGCAGAGAAAGGTAGAGGCCCAGGGGGATCACCAAGGAGCCCCATGGCAACTAGCTTCCAGGCTTCTGAGAGAATCCCAATGTTCCTTCCATCAGCAGTGAAGTCAGGGAGGGGGGCCCTGCAGCCTGTACATTTCAAACCCTTGCCCTGGAGCCTCTTAAAACTCTTCAGAAAATGTTGTCTTCCTCTGCCTTCCTTCACCCCATCAGGCATTATTGTGAATATATGTAACTACCTTTTAACGAGATCATATGTACAAAGAAAACAAAGAAAAACAAATGCGATACTAATTATAATTTAGAAACATGTTTCCTCACCCAGGATGCCACGTTATTATTCATTCTGTTGGCTTCTAATCTATTTGGCGTAAGAGTTTTTTTGATTGATGACAGATACGTGAACTAACGCATTATATATTCATCCGTTCACTCTGCAACTCTTTATTCACTAACCACAGGACGCTCGGCATGAATTGGGCCAACTGGATATACACAAAGGCGCCGTACTGTTCACGATATCTTGTGAAATGCCCTGATCTACAGTGGAGCTTTGCAATATACATGTGCTTTCACACTCTTTAAACGAATTGTTCAATCAGGATCATTTAAAAAAAGCATGTGTTTAGAGTCACACCAAAGAATATATTAACATTGTCTTAGAGAGGTGTGCTGCTTTGAAAATATGTCTGCAAGTGGTTTGACAGTCCTGCCACGGAGAGCTAGCAGTCTGTATGCCCTCCCTTTGAACCCAGCCCAAACGTAGTCACTGGCTGACCAACGAGTTTGGCAGTCATGGTGCTACAGGACTTCTGAGACTGTGTCATAAAAGCAAGGTGGTTTTTACCTGGGTCTCTGGAACATTCACACGGAAGCCCTAAGTCTCTGCTAGGAAGTTCTACCACGGAGAGGATGCCATTCTATGAGGCCCAAGCTGGCCTGCGTAGAAGGACCCCACAGGAGGCCTCGCGACGACATGGGGAGAGAGAGAGGTGTATGCCGGCACAAGCCTCCAGCCTCCTACTGTTTCAGCTCCAGCTACTGGCTGACGGCACCGTTCGGTAGACCCAGAGGCAGGTCAGCCTGGAGGAGTCTTCCTGAATCGCTGACCCTCAGAAACCGTGATTGATTATAAAATGATTACTGTTGAAAGATACCATTAATCCTGGGACTGGCTTCTTACCCAGCAACAGACGAGTGATACAGGAGGAAAGGGAAGGTTTTCAATATGCATTTCCACTGCTCTCATTAGGAATGGTCCAGAAAGTATTTCCTATTAACTTCAACAAGACAAACCACCTCTCTCTTCTTATATTTGACCGGTTATTTCTCTGAGTCGTTAATGTTTCACGTGCCCTTAAGTAACATTGGGCTTCTCTAGCCATACTTGACTCTAAAAAGATTATTCATAGATAGCGACTCCAACTTGCTTGCATTTTAAAAGGAGACAGAGTTAAAGGAAAAAGCAGTAACCACAGGTTTAGCCAAAGTGTAAATGTCAGAATCCCTGCAGTGGCAGGACACAGAACCAGACGCAGTTTTTCCTCCACTTAATAGCTGTGTCACAGGTGCTCAAATCAAAGTCCTCTAATTGCTACACAACTAAAATGGCCAAATTTCATTCATCCACAGGCAAAGCTTCCACTGTGCCTCTTCTTTTCTGAAACAGATAACGAATGTGAAATTGTCTGGTCACCAGCAACCATGAGTTACTATCTCTGTTCCATTTAGCTACAAACAATTCCATCTCTCTCTGTGGCTTGCCTGGGGCCTACCTTGCAACAAATGAATCAGCTGAGGGTTAGCATTCTAACAAAACTGGATGGGCTTCAGAATCTCGATCTTCTTGGTGTAGAAACAGGACTCACTGAACATTACCCTGGAAAAGGCTGAACAGTATCTAAGGCAACAAAAACAGAATCAGTCACTAATCAATCAGAAATCCCCCAAACAACTTAGAAAAACTAACAGGGGCGCAGTGGAACTGCTCTGTCCTAAGAGCAAGCAAAGAAACAGTAGGACTGTGAGCTTATTATCTATTCCTCCAACAAATTGGGGCAAGGTCAACTCTTGATGGTAAAGAAATGGGTCTTCTGGGAATTCCCTGGCAGTCCAGTGGTTAGGACTCCACACTCTCCCTGCTGAGGGTCCACGTTCAATCCCTGGTCAGGGAACTAAGATCCCACAAGCTGTGCGCTCAAAAACAACAAAGAAAAAAACGGGTCTCCTAAGTGGGTTGATATGAGAAGTAGCTATTCAGCAGCGTGCTTTTTAGGGGTTTGGGCTAGAGAGTGAGAAGGAAGGTACAGAAGGCAGAAAGCCAGAGTGTATTCACGTGTCAGTGAAGCTATTGAAAGTCGAGGCCGAACGAAACACTGGGACAGGTTGAGAAGCCCCAGAGTGGAGACAAAAGAGCACAGATGGAGGCCACGCTTGGTGGCTGCCCTGGCACGAATCCTCTGCCTCTTTCTCCTCTGGGTTCGGGAGTTCATACCATGTTACATAACACACCAAATCAGGGCTTCCTATTGCAGGAGCCTGCGACCATTAAGAAGATGGAACAATAGTTAGAAAAAAAGAATCTAGAGGAAGGCACCCTACAGATGGAGGAAAAGAGTCCAGGAAAAAAAAAGCAGATGATAAAGACAACCAAACACCCAATTCTGTGGCTAGTTCTGACTGTGAGGGATCAGGAAGGAATTTCTTTGAAAGCATCTAACAGATCAAGAAGAGTAATATCTAACCCACGTGCCTGTGGAGTAATTCAGGCCTTACCCCCTCAGGTGCCTAAATGAGTTCGGAGAGGAAGTTAGAGCACAGTAATTCTTTCAGGACTGCGTGTATCTGTGCACAGATCAGGTACCACTACTAAGAAATAGCTTTAGATCTAGGTGGTCATATACAGCAAGAACTCAAAAAATCAGATATTTGATTATACTGATCCCAAAAAGCTTGTTTAAAAAAAATAATAAAATCAGTCAACTGAACACTCCACAGCAGCTGGTTAATGAGTTTTCAAAATAACTCTTTTTTTCCCCACTGTTGTTGCTTCCTAGATCTTCTATGTGTATTTAAAACCATCTCCCATTGGGATGGTCCTCTAATAGTGACGGTTGTGTTTATTACAAAGAATGGTTAACAGTGTTTATTTCACATGGTTTGTAGAACAGACTGTACATCTCGAAAAAGAATGAGGGGAGGGGATTCTTTTTTGACTTCACAAGGATGCTGTTTGATATTGAATATCCGATTGGAATGCACAATGAAAGAAAAGTATATAATCTTAAAGTGTAGTTTATCTCAAAGATTAATCAATTTGGCTTAAAATACTCAGTGTGCTATCAAGGGTAGATAGAATATTCTATGAGCTCATTAGGCATATTCCAGTTAAAAATTAATCAAAACTATAAAAAAATCATTGTATGTTTCCTCCACTTTATAGATACTTTTTTTATCCCAGAACGCATACATCTGAGGCTTAATTATAAACTGAATCAATATTAAAAATAAATAAATAAATAAAAGACAACTCTTGTTGCTGAAGTTTTTGTCTGCAACCCTCTTTTTTTTTTTTTTTTTTGTGGTACGCGGGCCTCTCACTGCTGTGGCGTCTCCCGTTGCGGACCACAGGCTCCGGACGCGTAGGCTCAGCGGCCATGGCTCACGGGCCCAGCCGCTCCGCGGCATGTGGGATCTTCCCGTACCGGGGCACGAACCTGGGTCCCCTGCATCGGCAGGTGGACTCTCAACCACTGCGCCACCAGGGAAGCCCCTGCAACCCTCTTCTTGGAGGTTCTTTCGGCAAGCTCCTCCCCCATTCCTGTGGGCCTGTACAGGGGTGAAATCACCACGCTCATTTCAAGCCCCCCAGCAGGCCCACTTGGACCTGCCCGCAGGAGGCGAAGAGATCCCAGGCCAACCCGGAACATACCCCCAGGGCCCAGTGATTGGTTCAGGATGTACATGCGACCTAAGTGTAGAGTCCTCTGTGCCACCTCTTGGCTTCAGAAGGAAAGACTCCCCTTTCCGTTTGGGGATCGTGAATGGTAGGAATGTCAACTCAAGACTTTCCAGCAATTTAAAGAAAAGTATGAATCAGGAAGAGAGTAAACCTGACATACAAACAAAAAACAGGAAAAAGCTGCTCTGAAAAATGAGAGGAAGAGAGAAAGTGACGACAGTGTTGTTTAAACCCTTGGATCCAGCTGTGCAAAAGTGAGAAATTTTCCCTAGACCTCAATTAAATCAGTCAGGGCTTCTGGTTCCTGCAGTGCAAAAACCCCTGATTAATACAACTTAGGTGGTTATTTTAATATTTCTTTAGAGCCGTCAGTTCCACTGGATACAAAAATTATATATTTTATGTACATCAGAATACACAAAATTTGGATGTACAAAATATTCCAATTTTGTAAAATAACAATGTAAGAAATAATTCTAGTTATGACAATAGCACACAGTTTTGCCCACTTATTATGTGTACATATATGTATAAAGAGAAAGAGAGACGTGAGACCATGGTACAGGGCCAGCTAGCCTGGCAGGACAGACCTCCACAAAGTTCATGTGGGGCTCTGAGGAAGCCTCGAGACCTTAGTGATTTCCATTCCTTTGGGTACTTACCATCCATTTCCAAACCTTCCACAATAAACTATATTACATTTGGAATCAGACCAAAAAAAAAAAAAATGTCCTTGAAAAAGACTCTACTCCATTTATCAAACCAGCAAGGCTATTTCTCATTAATTGTTGTTTTAATATTAATTAAGAACATTTATGTAATGTTGAAAAATCAAACTAAAATATATTATCTGTCATAGTTTTTCATTGCGTGTGTCTCAGAGCTGTGTCTTCCTATTAATCTCCCTGGGATATTTGCATATCGCTTTTTAAAATTCCCTCCCAGAAAACCTTCCTGGTACTAAGTAGGACATTGTCCTGACCCTGGAAAAAAAAAAACAAGGGACTTCTTTAGATTAGAAAATCCCTTTGGACTGAATTTAAACAATAGTTGAAAGTTTGTTGCCTGTTTGTTTATTTTAACTCTCCCAAGAATGATTCCATGTGCCTCTATCATGTGTTCTTTTAATCTCGTGTTTTAAAGGAAGAAAAAAAAAATCACTCATGTCTTTTTCAGTCAGTTTGAACTAAGTGAGGAAAGAAATAAGATCTGGAAGAGACAAACCAAAATGAGGAACTGAATGTACGTAATTGTTTTAGTTTTAGTTTTAGTTTTGAGTAACCCCTTCTGGGTAAAACCTGACTCCCCTAGGCCGGCTGTGCTGTGGCATAACCTGTCCCCCATCCAGCCCTCACCCCCTCCCGGGACACTGTCGCACTTGTGGATGCAGTTGCCACCATGGGGGAGAGAGACCCACTCTGTGTTTGCAGCACCAAAGCCGAGAAACGGGAAGACAGCAAGGGTTAGCATTTAAAGGCAGACTCTGAGGTTCATTGCCTGGAGGAGAATCTTGAAGTTGTCATGCTGATTGCATGACCTTGTCAAGTTGCTAATCTCTGTGGGCCTCCGTTTCCTCTTCAGTTGAGAGATAATAATAGGAACCGGCAAAGAGGTGTGTGGAGAGAGATGAAAAGTGCCTGCAACACCCGGGTCCGGGACATGCGCGTAGTAAGTGCTAGGTGATTGTTTGCTATTACTATTACCCGAGGACTTTCCCAGACATTCACTCTCCTCTGACTCTGATGTCCCCTGCTCCTCTCGTCCCCAAGGAGAACCGATCACCACCACTTCCCACCCTCACTTGGTGTAGGGACACTTCCAAGAGCTCAGGGCACACATGACATGAACATGTGCGTCTCTGCACCACAGCGTAACTCACGAGGTTAATAATAGTAAGCCTGTATCTTATTGTCCTTGTGTGTCTGACACCCAACATCTAGTGGCCATTCCCTGAATTTAAAGGAATGAGTGGATGAATTCTAACATGAAGAACTGGAGGCTCAGCCATCCTAAGCGGCTTCCTCGAGATCACAGACCAGTGAGTGCCCGTCTGGTGCTTTCATTAAAGGGTCTGCAGGACCCACAGTGACACGCTGCAGTTTCATGTCCTAGAAAACTAGACAAGCTTGACTAGAAAGGGGACAAGATAAAGGGGCTGTTAAAAATAACGAATTTGGATCAAACATATGACAATAACATGCTCCCTTTATAAGAAATGAAGGCCTTGTCCAGACACGCACACACCACCTTTAAAACAAAGCGACCCACTCCAGTGCTGTCAAACACGTGATGACTGGGAATGATTCATCTCCTTCCAGGGATCAGTCACTAACCATGGAATCTCATATGAAGTACTGGCCTGTTTTTTTAAGACCTCCTAAATCTTGTCCTTTGGTTATGTATTCGTTGCTTTCATTCAAATCGTTGTTTTAAAACCCACTCAGTGATGGTGAATTTTGGAGGGTTTTTCGTCTGCAAAGGTTTTAACCTGAAAGTATAACCACCGAGGAACACTGATCCTCTGAAACACATGGGTATTTTACTAAAGTGACTTTTTAACAATTGATTGTCATCCTTTTTTTTTTTTTTTTTGCGGTATGCGGGTCTCTCACTGTTGTGGCCTCTCCCGTTGCGGAGCACAGGCTCCGGACGCGCAGGCTCAGCGGCCATGGCTCACGGGCCCAGGCGCTCCGCGGCACGCGGGATCCTCCCGGACCGGGGCACAAACCCACGTCCCCCGCAACGGCAGACGGACTCCCAACCACTGCGCCACCAGGGAAGCCCCCCTCTCTTACTTTTCTCTGTTCCAAATCTTTGGAAAGAGTGAGGCCGCTAGCATCTTATTTCTAATCTTTTATAGAAATACACATGTAGTATTGACCTGCAAGGCTTTAATTGGCTAGTTATTTCAAGGCTTTAAGGAAAGACTTCTCTCTCTGCCTATTCAAATTATTTCAAAGTTTTAAAGATGGGAAACTTTGCAATTATTTGATCAACATAGCTGAGATCTGATATAAAATCTTACAAAGATAGCACTGAAAAAGAGAAAATGATTGAACAATTCTTAACTACGATAGAAATGCATGAAATTCTACACTAAGCATTAGCAAATTTAATCAAGCTTATATTATCGAGATTAATACACCATGATCAAGTAGGTTTTATTCTAAGAATTCAGGAATGGTCAGAGGAAAAAAACATATGAACCTCTTTATGTGTGTGCACGAGTGCATGTGTGTGTGTGTGTGTGTGTGTGTGTGTGTGTGTGTTTAGCATGGAGAACGTTACACCAAAATAATAACGGTGCTCACATAGGTGGTGGGCTTATAGATTCTGGTTTTTTCTTCCTTTTTCTTCTCTGTAAAGCCATTTGAAATATAATGAGGAAAAGATCTTATTCATAATAGAAAAAAAAACAAAAACAAAAATGCCTAGGTGAGATTTAGCAAGAAATCTGCAGGACTCATTTAAAAAAACTTTCCTGAGATTACTAAGAGAAGACTCTACTAATTAGACAGATTTTATGGCAAAAATAAATGCCAAGTCTCTGCAAAATAATCTATAAATTCAATATAATTTCAATAGAAATTTCAAGGAAATATTTTGAAACCTATAAAAATGATTTTTGGACTTATTTGATAGAATGAATATGTGACAGCCAATAGTTTTAAAAAAGACAACAGAAAAGAAGGAAGACTCATTTTCCCATATACTAAAACATTTTCTAAAGCCACAGTAATTAAAAAGTGTACTAACAGCAAAGAACTCGGCAGAAAGATTTACAGAACAGAGTAGACCCGAAATGAGCCCATATATAAACAAATAGGTTATAACAGTAACATTCAAATCAACATGGAAAGGATCAATAAATATAGCTAGAACTTGTTATCTTAAAGGAATTTCAATTGAATTAAAGTTTAAATGTGAAAGATAAAACCACAAATGGACCCTGCTTGTGTTTCTTTTCCACTCCCAATTCTTTCATGCTACATTCGAAGGATAATACACATCGAACACATCTATCTTCACCAAAAGTAAATTCCAAGAAGATAAAGAAAATACTGAGCCACCATCCTTCTCTTGGGAAAAGTGACAGTGCCTTTTGGGGAAAGAAGAGCATCTTGTTTCTGTGATGAACCGTCATTACGTAGAGAATTTTAATAATCTGACAAATATTTATGATCTTTCTGTTCACGAGTTTTCTAGTTTTTCGCACAGCAAAAGCTGAATATTAATACCTGAATATGTTCTCTTAAGCATCATTGCATTTTCTTCAGAAAAAATCCTGCTTATTTTTATACATCTTCACAGTTTTTTAATTATAGGAAGGGGAAAACGTCCACATTCATGGGTAGCTGTCTTAGATTTATTTTCCACCTAAGACAGGGCTTGAGACAAGGATTCTTGGGAAATTAAGAAACAGTTCTCCAGAGGGGACAGAGGGAGGGAGCAGGGGAAAGAAGATGCAGGACGGGGTCTCTTCTGGAGCCTGGCTGCAAACTGCACTGAGGGGTCCCTCCTTGAGAAAGGGGGGCTGGTCTTTTGTGCCCACTGCCAGTCAGTCAGAGCCACAGGCTGCTCCCATTTCAGGGAGAGGGGATGGCGGAGCCTTAATTTCCCAGGTGAGGCGGCTCTGCTCAGCCAAAGGGGCAACTGGGGAGCCTTCAGCAGCCAATGTGAAATTCCACCTTAACTGGGCACCCTGTTTTCAGTTGCTTAATTTGGCAACCCTAGGGGGGGCCCAACACCACGTCCCCCCAGTAGCACATAGGTACCAGGCTCTTTTATGGAAATTACTTCCTTTAGACTTTAAGAGTAGTAGTATTTTCCTTATAGTGTGAATAAGGAAAGTTACAGAAATCACTGGAAGAAGCAGAATGTGGACCCAGTATGACTCCCCAGCCTGAGGACATCAGCCTCCACCAGCCACTCAAAGGGACCCCCTGCAGTCACTCTTACGCCCCCTCACACCAGGTCCTCGGGCCAGCGCTTAGCCAAGGCGGGGAGAAACCCCAAGGAGAAAACTGCTTAGTGAATCCTAAAATAGATGGGAAAAATCCCTGCTCACCCCCTTCGCTCCAACCAGGCATCTTGCTAAGGAAAATGCTCTCTGCTCTCACAGGAAAGGCTGTTCCCCTGCTCAAGGCAACGTGGCTCAGAACCGAGAGAGATGAGCAAACTAGAATACAGAGCTGGAAACGCCCGCAGGCCTCTGAATCAACAGGGCTGCCTGGCCCACTAAAGAAAACAGAGCCTTCTGAACAGTGAGCTCCAGACTCGGGGCTGAGCTTTGCAACAACAGGCAGGACATGTACAGCCGAGAGGGTTGTAAGTGGAAAGGAAAAACAAAGTCAGGGGAAAATACAACCCCTGGATTAGGACTCACTGTATTTAGCCTGGTTGGGTCGTAGAAGATTTCTTGGAAGTTCTAATAGTCTGACCCAGGCTCACACATGTAAGTATAATAATAGGTGTCCCTTTCCTCCTTTCTTCCAAATGTTCTTAGGGATGCACATATTATCTGAGTATGAGTAGATACAGAGAAAGAGATACACACACAGAGAAAGTGTGAGAAATTGGAATAGACTAAACTAGAGATCCATTCAGAGCTTTTGGATACCAGAATTACAGATCAACTACGTAGTCAACAATGACCCATGAATGGCACAGAAAAGTACGAAGCAAGTGTCACTCCTTTTGATATAAAGGAGAAATGTAGCCATTACTGTATGTTTGTAACTAACATTGCAGATTTTTATTACACTTAATATAAGACCCCAAAGAGCAGAAATTCCTGTCTGTTTTGTTCTCTGATGAATCCCAAGTGCTGGAGCAGAGCCTAGTATAGAACAAGCACTCTATAAACATTGATTGAATGAATTACATTTCAGCTTATAAATAACCAGAGAACATAGAAAGATGTCGGTTCACAATTCCACCCAATCCAAAGGAAAAGGTGATCTCTTGAACTCTGGAAATTGCAAAGAATGGTGGAAATATTTCCAAAGCACCTCCAACGACATTTCAGTTCAATCCAGACAACACGTTTCTGTGCTAATTGATGTCCCGCTGAGCAGAGGGAGATGCAGATGAAGATCCTGCAATAGTCGACTTCACAGGGGACCATCCGCGGCTCCCAGTTGGTCCTCACAGGTGGAGAATCTCACTACACTGGGCTCCGCAGAGCAAAGGAAGGCTTCTGTCCTGAATTCTGACTGATCTTTAGATAATTTCTCACTCTCTAATGTGCAGACCAGCCCTTACGGTTTCAAACTGTCCACCTAGTTTTTATGTTCTGCTTCCTCAGTTAGGGTAACAGGGACGTAGATGATCAAAATGTCCAAAATCCATGAGGATAATCAAATGGGGGAGTGAGGGAGGGTGGCGTTCGGCCGGCCTCCGTCCATCCTTCTGAGACGGCCTTCTCAAAGATTCGGGACTGCCTCCGTCAGGCACGCTGTCACATGCAACCATGAAGCTGTGTCCATTTTCTCATTCATTCATTCATTCCATCAGCACTGAGTACCTGGCCCTCCGCTTACCTCTAGGCATCCAGAGATAAGAAGCCTGGTCTTTTCTTCTCAATGTCATGGTACATCCCTTAAAGCTGACTTGGGGGCTTCCCTGGTGGCGCAGTGGTTGAGAGTCCGCCTGCCAATGCAGGGGGCACGGGTTCGTGCCCCAGTCCGGGAGGATCCCACATGCCGCGGAGCGGCTGGGCCCGTGAGCCATTGCCGCTGAGCCTGCGCCTCCGGAGCCTGTGCTCCGCAATAGGAGAGGCCACAACAGTGAGAGGCCCGCGTACCGCAAAAAAAAAAAAAAAAAAAAAAAACCTGACTTGGTCTGATTCTTATCTATGAACTTCACAGTGCCTGGGAGTGTACCCAGTAAGGTTTCAATAGCTGTGTCTCCTCTGGGTGCCGGGAACAAAATCAGGCATCTCCACAAGGCCAAGTGCCTCCAAGCAGCCCGTCCAGGCAGGCAGCCTGCATCTGGGCTGCTTGTCAACATGCCAGGGGCTGCGACGCCCCAGCACCATCCGCCGCCAAGAGGCCAGCAGCTCGTTCCGCGGGGCCTGCAGCAGGCCCGGGCTCGCGCTCCTTTTCTTAACCTCTAATCCTCCCACCATCATTGTGTGTCTCCCCTACGCCCAGTCTGGTTGAAGAGCCTGTTCCAAGCATTGTTTTTCTGTTTGGCTCCCCAAACGTCTTTAGCCTTCACTCTAAATCTTTTTTATTTTTTAGGAATTTTGGATTTTTTTTTTATACAGCAGGTTCTTATTAGTTATCTACTTTATACATATTAGTGTATACATGTCAATCCCAATCTCCCAATTCATCCCACCACCACCACCACCACCCCCTCCGCTTTCCCCCCTTGGGTCCATACGTTTGTTCTCTACATCTGTGTCTCTATTTCTGCCCTGCAAACCCGTTCACCTGTACCATTTTTCTAGGTTCCACATATATGTGTTAATATATGACATTTGTTTTTCTCTTTCTGACTTACTTCACTCTGTATGACAGTCTCTAGATCCATCCACGTCTCTACAAATGACCCAATTCCATTCCTTTTTATGGCTGAGTAATATTCCATTGTATATATGTACCACATCTTCTTTACCCATTCGCCTGTCAATGGGCAGTTAGGTTGCTTCCATGTCCTGGCTATTGTAAATAGTGCTGCAATGAACATTGGGGTGTATGTGTCTTTTTGAATTATGGTTTTCTCAGGGTTTACGCCCAGTAGTGGGATTGCTGGGTCATATGGTAATTCTATTTTTAGTTTTCTAAGGAACCTCCATACTGTTCTCCATAGTGGCTGTATCAATTTACATTCCCACCAACAGTGCAAGAGGGTTCCCTTTGTAGTATAGTATGAAGTCAGAGAGTCTGATTCCTCCAGCTCTGTTTTTTTCCCTCAAGACTGCTTTGGCAATTTGGGTCTTTTGTGTCTCCATACAAATTTTAAGATTTTTCTAGTTCTGTAAAAAATGCTACTGGTAATTTGATAAGGATTGCATTGACTCTGTAGATTGCTTTGGGTAGTATAGTCATTTTCACAATATTGATTCTTCCAATCCAAGTACATGGTATATCTCTCCGTCTGTTTGTGTCATCTTTAAGTTCTTTCATCTGTGTCTTATAGTTTTCTGAGTACAGGTCTTTTGTCTCCCTAGGTAGGTTTATTCCTAGGTATTTTATTCTTTTTATTGCAATGGTGAATGGGATTGTTTCCTTAAGTTCTCTTTCTGAATTTTTGTTGTTAGTCTATAGGAATGTAAGAGATTTCTGTGCATTAATTTTGTATCCTGCAACTTTACTAAATTCATTGATGAGCTCTAGTAGTTTTCTGGTAGCATCTTTACAATTGTCTATGTATAGTATCATGCCATCTGCAAACAGTGACAGTTTTACTTCTTCTTTTCCAGTTTGTATTCCTTTTATTTCTTTTTCTTCTCTGATTGCTGTGGCTAAAACTTCCAAAACTATGTTGAATAATAGTGGCGAGAGTGGGCAACCTTGTCTTGCTCCTGATCTTACAGGAAATGCTTTCAGTTTCTCACCATCGAGAATGATGTTTGCTGTGGGTTTGTCATATATGGTCTTTATTATGGTGAAGTACATTGCCTCTATGCCCACTTTCTGGAGAGTTTTTATCATAAATGGGTGTTGAATTTTGTCAAAAGCTTTTTCTGCATCTATTGGGATGATCATATGGTTTTTATTCTTCAATTTGTTAATATGGTGTATCACACTGATTGATTTGCATATATTGAAGAATCCTTGCATCCCTGGGATAAATCCCACTTGATCATGGTGCATGATCCTTTTAATGTGTTGTTGGATTCTATTTGCTAGTATTTTGTTGAGGATTTTTGCATCTATATTCACCAGTGATATTGGTCTGTAATTTTCTTTTTTTGTAGTATCTTTGTCTGGTTTTGGTATCAGGGTGATGGTGGCCTCATAGAATGAGTTTGGGAGTATTCCTTCCTCTGCAATCTTTTGGAAGAGTTTGAGAAGGATGGGTGTTAGCTCTTCTCGAAATGTTTAATAGAATTCACCTGTAAAGCCATCTGGTCCTGGACTTTTCTTTGTTGGAAGATTTTTAATCACAGTTTCAATTTCATTACTTGTGATTTATCTATTCATATTTTCTATTTCTTCCTGGTTCAGTCTTAGAAGGTTATACCTTTCTAAGAATTTGTTCATTTCTTCCAGGTTGTCCATTTTATTGGCATAGAGTTGCTTGTAGTAGTCTCTTATGATGCTTTGTATTTCTGTGGTGTCCTTTGTAACTTCTCCTTTTTCATTTCTAATTTTATTGATTTTAGTCCTCTCCCTCTTTTTCTTGATGAGTCTGGCTAAAGGTTTATCAGTTTTGTTTATCTTCTCAAAGAACGAGCTTTTAGTTTTATTGATCTTTGCTATTGTTTTCTTTGTTTCTATTCCATTTATTTCTGCTCTGATCTTTATGATTTCTTTCCTTCTACTAACTTTGTGTTTTGTTTGTTCCTCTTTTTCTAGTTCCTTTAGGTGTAAGGTTAGATTGTTTATTTGAGACGTTTCTTGTTTCTTGTGGTAGGCTTGTATTGCTATAAACTTCCCTCTTAGAACTGCTTTTGCTGCATGCCATAGGTTTTGGATCATTGTGTTTTCGTTGTAATTTGTCTCTATGTATTTTTTGATTTCCTCTTTGATTTCTTCAGTGATCTCTTGGTTATTTAGTAACATATTGTTTAGCCTCCATGTGTTTGTGTTTTTTACGTTTTTTTCCCTGTAATTGATTTCTAATCTCATAGCGTTGTGATCGGAAAAGATGCTTGATATGATTTCAATTTTCTTAAATTTACCGAGACTTGATTTGTGACCCAAGATGTGAGCTATCCTGGAGAATGTTCCATGTGCACTTGAGAAGAAAGTGTAATCTGCTGTTTTTGGATGGAATGTCCTATAAATATCAATTAAATCTCTCTGGTCTATTGTGTCATTTAAAGCTTCTGTTTCCTTATTAATTTTCTGTCTGGATGATCTGTCCATTGGTGTAAGTGAGGTGTTAAAGTCCCCCACTATGATTGTGTACTGTCGATTTCCTCTTTTATAGCTGTTAGCAGTTGCCTTATATACTGAGGTGCTCCTATGTTGGGTGCATATATATTTATAATTGTTATATCTTCCTCTTGGATTGATCCCTTGATCATTATGTAGTGTCCTTTCTTGTCTCTTGTAACATTCTTTATTTTAAAGTCTATTTTATCTGATATGAGTATTGCTATTGCAGCTTTCTTTTGATTTCCATTTGCATGGAATATCTTTTTCCATCCCTTCACTTTCAGTCTGTATGTGACCCTAGGTCTGAAGTGGGTCTCTTGTAGACAGCATATATATGGATCTTGTTTTTGTATCCATTCAGGAGCCTGTGTCTTTTGGGTGGCACATTTAATCCATTCATGTTTAAGGTAATTATCAATATGTGTGTTCCTAATACCATTTTCTTTTTTTTTTTTTTTTTTTTTTTTTGCAGTACGCAGGCCTCTCACTGCTGTGGCCTCTCCCGTCGCAGAGCACAGGCTCCGAACGCACAGACTCAGCGGCCATGGCTCATGGGCCCAGCCGCTCCGCAGCATGTGGGATCCTCCCAGACTGGGGCACGAACCCGTGTCCCCTGCATCAGCAGGCGGACTCTCAACCACTGCGCCACCAGGGAAGCCCCCTAATACCATTTTCTTAATTGTTATGGTTTTGTTTTTGTAGGTCCTTTTCTTCTCTTGTATTTCCCACTTAGAGAAGTTCCCTTAGCATTTGTTGTAAAGCTGGTTTGGTGGTGCTGAATTCTCTTAGCTTTTGCTTGTCTGTAAAGCTTTTGATTTCTCCATCGAATCTGAATGAGATCCTTGCTGGGTAGAGTAATCTTGGTTGTAGTTTCTTCCCTTTCATTACTTTCAATATATTGTGCCACTCCCTTCTGCCTTGTAGAGTTTCTGCTGAGAAATCAGCTGTTAACCTTATGGGAGTTCCCCTTGCATGTTATTTGTCATTTTTCTCTTGTTTCTTTCAATAATTTTTCTGTGTCTTTAATTTTTGCCAAT
The DNA here is from genome assembly GCF_949987515.2 of Delphinus delphis. Classification (NCBI taxonomy): domain Eukaryota; kingdom Metazoa; phylum Chordata; class Mammalia; order Artiodactyla; family Delphinidae; genus Delphinus; species Delphinus delphis. Next base: position 8,222,024 of record NC_082699.1, on the reverse strand, counting down.
TTGATTACTATGTGTCTCGGCGTGTTTCTCCTTGGGTTTATCCTGTATGGGACTCTCTGCGCTTCCTGGACTTGGGTGGCTATTTCCTTTCCTGCGTTAGGGAAGTTTTCGATTATAATTTCTTCAAATATTTTCTCAGGTCCTTTCTCTCTCTCTTCTCCTTCTGGGACCCCTATAATGCAAAGGTTGTTGTGTTTAATGTTGTCCCAGAGGTCTTTGGCTGTCTTCATTTCTTTTCATTCTTTTTTCTTTATTCTGTTTCACGGCAGTGAATTCCACCATTCTGTCTTCCAGGTCACTTACCCATTCTTCTGCCTCAGTTATTCTGCTATTGATTCCTTCTATTGTGTTTTTCATTTCAGTTATTGTATTGTTCATATCTGTTTGTTTGTTCTTTAATTCTTCTAGGTGTTCTTTAATTCTTCTAGGTCTTTGTTAAACATTTCTTGCGTCTTCTCGATCTTTGCCTCCATTCTTTTTCTGAGGTCCTGGGTCATCTTCACTATCATTATTCTGAATTCTTTTTCTGGAAGGTTGCTTATCTCCACTTCATTCAGTTGTTTTTCTCAGGTTTTACCTTGTTCCTTTATCTGGTACAAAGTCCTCTGCCTTTTCATCTTGTCTGTCTTTCTGTGAATGTGGTGCATTTTGTCTGCTTTTCCTTCCACAGGCTGCAGAATTGTAGCTCTTCTTGCTTCTGCTGTCTGCCCTCTGGTGGATGAGGCTATCTAAGACGCTTGTGCAAGCTTCCTGATGGGAGGGACTGGTGGTGAGTAGAGCTGGGTGTTGCTCTGGTGGGCAGAGCTCAGTAAAATTTTAATCCACTTGTCTGCTGATGGGTGGGGCTGGGTTCCCTCCCTGTTGGTTGTTTGGCCTGAGGCGACCCAGCACTGGTGCTTACCAGGCTCTTTGGTGGGGCCAATGGCAGACTCTGGGAGGGCTCACAGCAAGGAGTACTTCCCAGAACTTCCACTGCCAGTGTCCTTGTCCTCTAGTTGAGGTGAGCGGGGGCTACCCTTCGTTGTGGTGCATGGACTTCTCATTGTGGTGGCTTCTCTTGTTGCAGAGCACGGGCTCTAGGCACGCAGGCTTCAGTAGTTGTGGCATGCGGCCTCAGTAGTTGTGGCTCGTGGGCTCTACAATGCAGGCTCAGTAGTTGTGGCACACGGGCTTAGTTGCTCCATGGCATGTGGGATCTTCCTGGACCAGGGCTCGAACCCATGTCCCCTGCGTTGGCAGGCGGATTCTTAACCACTGAGCCACCAGGGAAGCCCTCCTCATTGGAGTTTTAAGTCAGGCAGGTATCAGATACATTCTCTATCATAAGAAGTTCTCTCTGGTAGTTATGAAAAATGAAATGAATGAGGAAGAACCTGGGGTCAGAGAAATCAGTTGAGAAGCTATTAGATTTCAAAGATAGAAGCTTTATGCAAAATTGCGTGTGTGTGTGTGTGTGTGTGTGTGTGTGTGTGTAAGGTATGCACAAAAGCTCTCTATGTACATCTAATTGATTCAAGTTTGTTTTTCAAATTCCTTTTATTGTTTTTTCTTCCTATAAATACTGATGAAAGCTACCTTAAGAAAATCTGTATTTAAAAATGTCTCTTAAAATAAATTTAAACATTCTGATCCAATTCTTGGGTTTTCTTCAAAAAACACATATGCTTTTGATTTGACCAAAAAAAAAAAAACAAACTGAAAAAATCTGTATTATATAGAATAAACCAAGTTTCCAAATGATGATTTGAATGTGTTTCATATTCTTACAGGTCACTACAGCTAATAACAATAAGATGTAGCAATAGATCGCTTTTGTAACTTGGGTGAGTTTTTCTTCCACTCCATCCAAATCACTGGAGTCAAGGACTACATGAATTTCTCTTGGATTTCCCGTCACTGCCAACCACAACAATAGAGATAGCCACACTTTCTCTATACCTTTCAAGCACATTAATTTTAATCTGCTGAAACAACTGTTTAACCTCCCATTCGCTCAAGAGCTCTGAAGTTGACCAAATGATGAATCCAGCCTGACTCCTGGTTTATATGGACCAAGTTTCTTCCTTCTGCTGCCTGTAACTCAAGTTTTCATTATCTATAGCAAGAAGTTTTTAGAAAAGCAGAAATTTTGCAAGGCTGAGTTTGTGCTTCAAAGAGCAATGGGCTCAATTTGCTTACTTTCATGCCTTCTGAAATCCCAGTGTCTAATAGATTGTTAATCACTTTCTGAATACATGAAACACGCAGAGAAAAAAAACCAGGTTTTATGATCTATGTTGGCTACCTATTGTATTGTGCCCCTGAATACTAAAAAGCTAAAAGACTTAGTTGGAGTTTTGTTAGGCTTCTAGAAGAGGGGTCTGGTGGAGGGACGATATAATAGCATCTATTCTCCACTCATAAATTCCCACCCATCCAGGAGAGAATAGAGCCCTAACATTTCCATTCTTTAAGCCAGCCCTTGCCTAAAGTTCACCCCTTCCTGAAATTCAAGTCAACTGTTCAGCACATGTCGACCCTGCAGTAATGAATTGGCAGAAGCCTAATTCTTATGATGATTAATGGAGCGCCTCGGAGGCAGCCTATTATTTCATCCAAAGTTAAAACAGTGACTCATCATTAATCACTATAAGAAATGGGCCAGTGATTCATAATTCTAAGCCAGCCCGTTTCCTTAAGGATCCCGTTTGCCTTTTGTTATTCCAGAAGTGGCACCGTTCACAGCCTTGTGCTGCCTACATTCTGATGTGCACATTTTCTGATTAATTCTCTTTAGAATCTCACATACTCCAAGGATATTTCCTTATAACCCCAAAGCCTCTGAAAAAGCATACTCCTTTCAGATACCAATCTTTTTCTGGATCCAGCTGCCTTCAGATTATCCAAGTTAAAACAAGCACCCGCAACCCAGAGACTGAATGAATTAATCACAAGTCAATAATCCTCATGGTTACCTTTGGTCCTTGGCAAAGAACCACATTTGGAGTAGGGCCATTGGGTTGAAATGCACTCCCCTTGGCAATTTCTTCACTGTTACCCCTCACCTACAACCAGATGGTCACCAGTGGGCAAGGAAGAGCAGCAACACAACCGAGGCTTACCCTTCCATTCCTGGCTCAAAGTCACTGACAAGGACAGAATCACCGCTTTCTACACAGAAACCTGCATTGCATCATTTGCCATCTTGACGCTATTTTCCCTAAAACTGCCCATCCTGCATTTGCTTTACACAAAGAAAATGAAAGCCTCTACTAAGCTAGAGCACCACTGCCTGCCTTTCCTGCTGGTGATCAGGCAGTACACAAAAACCAACAGCATCACTGCTGGCGCGACTGCCTACACAGAGCTCAGAGAGGAAAACTTCAGCCCCAGAGCCAACTCTTTTTTTCTGTTCTTTTCCTTCTCCTCCTCCTTCATTACCTCCTTCCTGTTTCTCTCCCTTCACTCACTTCTCCTTTTCCCTCTCCTTTTCCCCTTTTCCTATTTTCCTAAGATATTTCTTCCCTAGGGACCTAGTAGTAAATCCCAGATGACAGCTCAGCCCAGTAATGGCATTTAGGAATAAAGAGCTTTGGAGAGGCACGGAGCTTGTCACTATGATCCATGATATTCTCTCCAGAAGTTATAATTTCTAACCAAGTCAATTAGGCAAGAATCTTAAATAACAGGCATACAGATTGGAAAGGAGAAAGTAAGACTAACTCTATTTGCAGATGACATGATCTGATGTATAGAAAATCCCAAGGAACCCACTAAAAAACTACTAGAACTAATAAACAAGTTCAGTGAGGTTGCAGGATACAAGAAAAATATACAAAAATCAATTGTATTTTGATACAGTGGCAATGAGAAAAATAGAAAAGAAATTAAGAAAACAGTTCTGTTTATAATAGCATCAACAAAAAAAATACTTAGAAATAAATTTAACAAAATAAGTGTAAAACTAATACTCTGAAACCTATAAGATATTGTTGACAGAAGTTAAAGAAGAACTAACTAAATGGAAAAGCATCTCATGTTCATGGTTTGGAATACTTAAGGCTATTGTTAAAATGACAGTACTCCCCAAATTGATCTACAGATTTGAAGTAATCTCTATCAAAACCCCAGCTGACTTCTTTGCAGAAATTGACAAGAATGGGATAAAAAAATTGAACCCACAGAATGAGATAAAATTTTTGAAAATAATATATCAGATAAGGGATTTGTATTGAAAAAATATACATAAGAATTATTACAACTCACTAATAAAAAGGTAACCCAGTTGTTTAAAAGTTGGCAAAGGATCCAGATAGACATTTTTCCAAAGAAGATATGCAAATGGCTAATAAGCACATAAAAAGACTATGAACAGTATTAGCCATCAGGGAAATGCAAATCAAAACCACAGTGAGATTCCACTTTACATGCACTAGGATGGCAAGAATCAAAAAGTGTTGGTGAAGATATGTAGAAATTGGAACCCTCATACTCTACATGCAAAATGGTGCAGCCACTTCGGAAAACAATCTGGCAGTTCCTCAAATGTTTAAACATACGGTCATGCTACCGTGTGACCCAGCGATTCCACTCCTTAGGTATATGTTGAAGAGACATGAAAACATATGTGCGCACGAATATTTGTACACAAATGTTCATAGAAGTATCATTCATAATAGCCAAAACATGGAAAAACTCACATGGTTATCAACTGACAAATGGACAAACAGAATGTGATATATACATACAATAAAATATTATTCCACAATAAAAAGAAATGAAGTACAGATACAGGCGACAACGTGGATGAACCTTGAAAACATTATGTTAAGTGAAAGAATCCAGTCAAAAAGGACCATGTGTCTATATTAAATGTTCAAAATAGGCAAATCACAGAGTTTAGTTTGGTGGTTCCCTAAGGCTGGAGGAGGGGGTAGCATATGGGAGATTGGGAGTGATGGCTAAGGAACATAAGGTTTGCTTTGGGGCTGGTGAAAATGTTCTAAGATTGATTGTCATAATGGATGCACAACTCTGTGAATACACTAAAAGCCATTGATCGTACACTTAAATGGGTGAATTGTATATTATATGAATTACAATTTTCTGTTTCTGAAAAAAAAGAAAAAAAAAACAATTTAAAAGAAATAAGTCATGGCTTGAAATTTAAAGCTTTTGTGGAAAAGTCAAAGTAAATTCTCCAAAATACTAAAAAATTTTAGGATACTATTTGAAGTTCTGGTGTAATTTCTAGTGCTGGAATTTACTCACGAATTTAGACCAGTCATTTGCTTAACTTGTATCATTTTTGCCTATGCCATAAAATAGTGGCTAATAAAATAGCAATTAATGAAATAGCGATGAACAATTCAACAGATCAGTCCCTCACAATGCATTGTGAGTCCTGATCATTGTCAATGGTAGTCACTGTCGTGGTCCTTAGGTCCTTGTCCTGCTTAATGAAACTATTCAAAAGTCTATCTATCATTCCAGTTAAATTCTGTCACTCTAAGGAAACACTTCAGAAGAGACCCCTTTGGTCAGGAATGAAATAGACTTGTCCTTTGTCATCCGCACACCTGCAGTGGGATTCAAGGTGACTAAGAACTTCGGAGAGTAAAAGGGGGTAGCAGAGGGCGACTCCCGTGTTTCAGGCTTAGCTTTCCTGTTGCCCTGAGCAAAACTGGAGGCTCATGAATAATTAATAGCATTCAATCCACCAAAGTACTGTGTTTTCAAAAACACAACATTTATCATCTCTTTTAAAATGTCCTTTTACTCATGGTGAAAAAAGACTGCTGTATGTCCCTGAATACACACTTTCCTGTTCTTCCTTAGGCAGCTGTGGACGTGGATGCCTGGTAAACACAACACTTCCCACCCTCCCCTGTAGCTAGGTGTGGTCACATGACCAAGTTCTGGGAAATGGGAGAGAAGCAGGAGTGGGGTATGCAGTTTGCAAAACCTTTCCTTCAAGGGTGGCCTGCACCTTTTTCCCACCTACTTGCTCCCTGGTGGCAGGGGAATGGACATACGGCTTCTCCTCCAGCACCCACTTAAACCACTTAACACTTGATCTTGGTCAAAACTTGGATTTGTGGAGACACTACCACCGTCCACTGACAGCTTGTTCTCTCCTTCCAGATGCAGTGGAGGGTTATGATTCCTCACCCCTTGACATCTGGCTTGGCCATGTGATTTGCCTTGACTGTGAAATGTCACTAAAAGTGATATTTATCATTTTGAGTTTAAAACAATTAAGTAATTGCCTGTGTGTAAGTCTCCAGGGTGATCTGCCAGCCATTGCGATCAGGTAAACCCATTCCGATACCTAAGTGCAGCACTAAAAGAATGTTATTTGTTAAAAATGGTCTCATTTGTTACTGCAGCACAGCCTAGCCTAATCCAAATGAAACAAGAAAACTGGAGCCAAATACAGGTGATGTGATCATAGAAAACACGAGGATGTTTTTAATGCGTTTCCTGGACTAGAAAAGTTATACCCCAAGCAATGTCTATATTCATTAAAAACACAATCTTTGGAGTTTGAGGGGAAAAAAACCCACAAAAACTACAAAAACAGAGACAAAACCTGGTCTCAGCAATGGGAGCTTTGCAAGGTGGAGGGATGAGAGAGCGGGACTGGGGGGTCGGGATGCCGTTCCTGGAGAATCTGCTGCCAGCCTTTGACATGAGAGGGGACGAAATGTGTTTCTTGTTTAAGCCACTTCTGCTTGGAGTGTTCAGTCCCTGGCGGCCAAACCTAAACCCACCCGTTAGACCTGCCTGCCCAAGAGCCTCTGGATGCTCTGTTCTCCAAAATCAAAGCCCACCCCTCCTAGTCCGGAAGTGAGGTCTGACGGTACAGCTTGAAGTAAAGGGCTCCAGTGGTGGCTGGGCGTGTTGGCACCATGAGGGGTAGGGGGCACTGCCGGCGTCACAGTCAATGAGCATGAAAGCCCTGCCCCACCTGTCTATGCTTGGGTCCCATCTCTCCTGCCTCCTCACCAAATGGCCTGTGTTTGGTCCACTCAATATGCCCCCACCTATCCCCACCGCAATCATTTTCGTTTTATTTCCTCTGCCTAAAATCTCTCCTATGCCTCTCACTAAATATCAGAGGTTCTCATCCTAGCCCCAACTTAGTTTCCATCTCCCCCATAAGTATCCTTAATTCTAGCATTTCAACATTCACCCTCTTTTCTCTGGATTTCTACTGTGCGTATTGTCTGAGTCCTCAAGTGGGACTAACTAGACATCGCATTCTATTGCTACTTGTCTCTAACATATCTCCTGTTTCCTCAAACAGATTGTAATTTGCCTGAGGTCAAGAATCATTTCTAGTGTCTTTGCTTCCCCAGGAGTCCAGGAGTGTGGCTTGTGTATATCAGGAATTCGGTGACCACTTGCTGCTGCTGTAAATGATGCTGTCACTCCTAATCACAGACCTTCAGCAAATGGATAACCCTGGAAAGTTTAGCTCCGTTGCTGCCCTCAGCAAACTTCATCCTTCAGACACATCCTCTTTATGGTCAAGAAACGCCTCTTGGGGCTTCCCTGGTGGCGCAGTGGTTGAGAGTCCGCCTGCCGATGCAGGGGACGCGGGTTCGTGCCCCGGTCCGGGAAGATCCCACACGCCGCGGAGCGGCTGGGCCCGTGAGCCATGGCCGCTGAGCCTGCGTGTCCGGAGCCTGTGCTCCGCAACGGGAGAGGCCACAACAGTGAGAGGCCCGCGTACTGGGGGAAAAAAAAAAAAAAAGAAAGAAACGCCTCTTGGAAGATTTCTCTGAGCCATTCAAGCTAATTTTCCTTAGTCGGACTTTGTAAATGTCTCTACAATTACTTACTATTTTATATAATAATTATCTGTTGCTTGTTTATCTTTGCTCCTTGACTGCAAACTCCTGCAATATGAGCATTATGTCTTATTCATCTTAGAACCGCTTGCACCCAGACGACAACTGGCGTACAACAGATACGCGATGAATGTTTGTTGAATAAATAAATAAACCATAAATAAAGACAATGGCCCAAGAAGGCTCATGGTTTCCCACTGAATCTGCTGCTCTGCCTTTCAAGCCAGTCTCTGGAGCCCTTTGACCCCAGGTTCCAGGCTTTCAGTGGCTCTCTTGACATTAACTAGCACCTTTGGTGCCCACCCAGATCACACGGTGGCCCCCTCTTCTGGCTCCACTGAAACTACAATGAAGTCCACGTGAAACCAGCCTGCCTTCAAGTGACACCAAGGAGAAAAGGTTGTCTGTCACACTCAAAAGACAGATGTCAGTACTTCTCAGTTTCAAACTGAATCCTAACTCTTGTGAAGTTCAAGTTTCATTTCTGCTTGGCCAAATGGCATTTCCTGATTCTATGTAAGAAAAGTTTAAGGGTCTATATTAGAAGACTTGGAGGACTTTGGGGCTCTATCTAAGTGATACCCAATTTTATTTTGGTGATTAATGTACACATCTCTTTTCCTTAAGGAGCACAGGTTTTACATTTCAAGGAAAAAAATATTCTGGCTTTGTTTTTGGCAAGATGTTCGGTGTGTTGCTCCACACTGATATTCAAAAGCAGGTAGAGACAATTCCCGAGATCCAGCTGTTATTGGCTTTTGCTCCTGAGAAGAGGCAGACTGGGGTTGGAACACTACACGGCTCTGACTCCTGCGACCTTGGGGAAGTTACTGAAATCCTCTGTGCCTCCGTGGCCCTGTCTGGAACATGGGCTAATCACCTTGCCTCCGATCCACCTCCCCGGAGAGTTGCAAGTATTAATGAGTTAATGATGTTTGGAGAGCATGTGAGCTTTGGATGAAAGATACAGAAGAACAAAGTAGGAGGGTTATTATGCATAATGAAAAGCTCCAGCAGAAACGCTGGTCTGAGTTGACCCCCAATACCACAATAACCACAACTCAGACATACCATAGGACCAGTACTCAAATACAAATCATTTTTAAATTTTAAAACTTAAAAGGGGACTTTAATCTGATTGCATGATTATACCAAACTAGCTTGTCTCACGAGCAGGGGGCTCATCATGACCGTGGGTAAATGCCTGATTCCATTCCTACCCCGAGGCGTTGGTTATTGCCCCGACTGTGCACTACCGCCCACCAAGAGGGCAACTCTCACCCCCACACTGTGAGCTCTTTTAAGACTCTTTTTGAAGAACTCTTAGGGGTAGATCAGGGAGATCCACTGCTCCCAAACCATCCTCCCACGTGGTCATGGATTCTCGAAGTTCCTTTAAGAAGAAGACAAAACCCTTTGCAAATTAGAGAGGAAACTTAAAATACAACTACTGCCGGTAGTAGAGGAGAGCACTTAGCCTGTGAATTACGTCCACCGGATGACATAAACGATAGCAGACCCCACCCTCCACCTAGCGCAGGTTTCCACAGAGAAGAGAGAACAAATGACCTTGAGTTCAGGCATGAAGATGAGTTTCTCCGAAATATAGGGGCTGGGTGCAAAAGGAGAGACTCGGATGCCTGAGACAGTCACAGCCTCCCTTCCAGCTTCACCCAGAGCACAGACTGCACACAGAGGACCCTCTCATCTTCCTCCAGAGCACGGCCTCCTCTCACACCACCCAGGGAAACGCACAAGCCACGTGCGCTAGAAACCCTGGGCCGGGAAATAGCAACCAGCGCCGTCCTTGCTAGTTTCTGAGGGTGAAAAGGCAGCGTACTGTGAGAGCTCGTCAAACATCACCCCGCTCACACTTCTCCCAAATAGCCACCTAGCGGCCTCGGAGCGCTCCAGCTGCGCAAAGTGCTCTCTTTGCTGGTCAAGTTGATGTCTGAGTTGGACAGAATAGAAAGCAGGGTTTGCAGAGTGGAGGTGATGCTCTCCATCAGCTTCACAGGGGTTTGCCGCGGATGCTCAAGTACAGCAATCCAGGCAGGACCAGCGACGAGCAGGCACAGCCAGAGGAGCAGGTGGTCGGGGGGCGGGCGGAGGGCGTAGGGATCAAGGCTCTGAAGGCAGGTCTTCAGCCTGAAGGATAAGCCCAGGGAGCTGGGATGACGTCTTCATATGTGCGAAGAGAGAAAATCCGCTCTCTCTGTGGCGTTCCAAAGCACGGGACCAGGCTCAAGAGGCGAACACAGTTTAATCCAATAGAAGGACATGCTTTCTAATAGCACTGACCCGAGATGGAGTTAGCTGGCCACTGACCACTTCCTGAACTCAAGCAAAGGCTACTGCATTTATTTTTTAATAAATTTTTTTTAAGAGATCTATTTGTCTATTTATTTATTTGGCCGCAGCATGTGGGATATCAGTTCCCCCACCAGGGGTTGAACCCATGCCCCCTGAAGTGGAAGCACAGAGTCTTAACCACTGGACCGCCAGGGAAGTCCCAACCATGATTTAAGTCTTTTTAAATGACATTTTACAGTGAAAGGCATTATTGAGTCACTTCTGATATAAGAGGGGGAAAAAATAAAGAAAAATTTGAAATGGCTGCCTTACCGGTTCAGACACTGTGTCGAACAAATCCTTCTCTCAAGGCTCCTCTTTCAATATTTATATCCTCTTTATTATAAATGTGTTACAGAATTTGAAGATTCATTATAAAGAAGAATTTTTCCTACAGAATATGAGGTTTCGCTTTGTATTCTAAAAGAAAATTTAAAAGATTCTGATCTCTTGAATGACACTGGGAAGTGGGTAGAAGAAAAAGTCATACAGATTAATGGCTGAGGATGGGCGACTGTGGCTGCGCACGTCCCCGCTCTGTCCTGTAGGTGGCAGCATCTGTTTACAGCTGTCGCATTTACCTTCAATGGCGGCTGGAGGGCAACTGGGTTGAGCGAGTTTGAGTCCGGCTGCTTCAATTTCCAGAACATCCAGCATAATCAATTAAAATTTTAATATCATTAGGTAACTGCCTTTACTGAAGGAAAGAAAGAAAGAAGCATAGAAGTAGGCTCTGCCTGACAGAAAGGGAAGCAGCGTATTGATTCTATGCAAGGTCATAGCTCAAGCCACCACTGTCACATTTTTTTACCTGGACCACGTATTGAATCCTTTATTTTTCCTCTGCTCAAATCTACATGAATGCAACAAAAACTGTTGTTTACTGTTCTCTTGTCCTTCCCACGTAGATTTCAGAAAGAAACCAGTGAAGAAGTAGCCTACACTAACCCAGTGAAAATTCAGAAAGGCCGTGAACTGTCTACAGCTGAAACCAGGGAAGTGGGCTAGCGTTGCTTTTTATAAAAATAAATAAATAAAGTATACAATTATATTTTAAAGTTATATTTTTAAATATTATACATATTTTAAATACATATATGGAATGGAATAAACTTCTTGAAGTATTAAAAATGAAAAGCCAGATGTGCCTTGCTTGAAACACCAAACATTCCGCTCCCTGTGCCTGGGGTCTCTGTGTTGATATATTACTGCAAAGCCCCAGAGTAAGCCAGAGAGCATGGGGAGAGCAGGTCTCCGACTGCCATTATGGTCAGTCTTTTGGAAAACTCAAAATACTCTGTTGTGTAAGATCCTCTAGGGCAAACATTTCCAACCAGTAGATCAGGATCAACCAGTAGGGTCACCTAGCTCCTCAGGGGGGTGGCCAGGTCAGGGCTGTCCACACCCTGTCTGCTCATCCCATTTTTATCCCAGGCTTCCTGTTGGGAAAAAGACACCACGCAGGCCCACACCTCAGAGGCCTCCCCTGGGGAGACTCCCCCCAACCCCTCAGCCCTCCCCCATGCCCAGGCTCTCGATCCTTTGGGAAAATAAAAAGTGTTCCACTTCTGGAGAGGCCGCCCGCCCCTGCTCTGGAGTCAGAAAGCCCCACTCTTTGGGGAATTTCCAAACCTTATTGTTTGTTTGATTTCCTGAAACCTGTCTTCTGCCCCTAAAAACCAAAAGCTGTTTTGCATAGTTGTTTCTTTCCCTTTAATTAAAGAAAAATTGAGTAAGTGTTGTTTTGAAATTTTCACGGCTCACTTAGACATAACTGGACACCAGGGCAGCACAGAGTCAGATTTGGGAGAGACGACTTCCAAAATTTGGTAAGTACGTTATAAATAGGAACAGAGAGACATAGCTAGTATTTTAAAACATGTCCTTCCAGAATATTAACTAATGCTTAAATGTATTACTTGGAACTTATAGAAAAATTATGAGGTTTACACTGAAAATGTGGGTTCTGTAGTCAGGTTTGCCCCGTGTATAGCCTTGGGAAAGTTACTGTATTGCTTTGCTAAGGCTGCCATAACAAAATACCACAGGCTGGGGGATTAAAACGACAGAAATCTACTTCCTCATGGTTCTGGAGGCTGGAAGTCTGAGATCAAGGTGTCAGCAGGGTTGTCTTCTTCTGAGGCCTCTCTCTTTTGCTTGCAGTTGGCCGCCCTCACCCTGCGTCCTCACATGGTCCTCCCTCTGTGTCTGTGTCTAATCTCCTCTTCTTATAAAGACACCAGTCATGTTGGATTAAGGTCCACCCTAATTCACTCCCCTCTCCCACTTCTGACACAGATATCTCAGAGCAGAAGATTGCTGGACCCACAGGAAATTCCAGCAGAGGAGGATCTATTTAAAGTTCTGACTTCTCGGCTTCCCTGGTGACACAGTGGTTAAGAATCTGCCTGACAATGCAGGGGACACGGGTTCGAGCCCTGGTCCGGGAAGCTCCCAAATGCCGTGGAGCAACTAAGCCCATGCGCCACAACTACTGAGTCTGCGCTCTAGAGCCCGCGAGCCACAACTACTGAGCCCACACGCCACAACTACTGAAGCCCAAGCGCCTAGAGCCCGTGCTCTGCAACAAGAGAAGCTACCACGATGAGAAGCCCGCGCACCACAACAAAGAGGAGCCCTGCTCACCGCAACTAGAGAAAAGCCCACGCGCAGCAACGAAGACCCAAACGCAGCCAAATATAAATAAATAAATAAATAAATTTATTTTTAAAAAAGTTCTGACTCTAGAATTCAAACCAAACATGGGTTCAGAAGGAAAACAAGAAAAGAAAGATGCATTTTCCTTCCCTCAAAGAAGTGTCTGGCCGTGCACAGAGTGGGTGGCCAAGCAGAGAAGAAGCGATGGCCAAATGGCCGGCACCCCATGCTCCCAAGCACACCGACTGGGATGGAGTTTCACAAGCAGAGCTCTCCTGGCAGAGACAAAAGCTGGCCTGTCTGTCCCTCCTTCTCCAGGGAAAACGCACGGCCATTCACCCAGTCACCCCAGTGGCTGTGACACCTGATGCTGGCATAGCAGCCAGCTGCTGAAACAGCATTGCTAAGGTAGCCCGAGAAAACCAAACCATGGCAGATAAACGCGGTGATTTCTTGCTGGAGGGGAAAGGGCCCCAAGAAAAGAGCAACCAAGCAAGTGTGTTCCAGAAAGAAAGGTAAACAGGGATAGGCCAGGTGCCTCACTATTTCTTCCTTCACCTTCTCCCTGGTGCGTGCTTTTAATTTGCGACACGCGGTACTAAAGAGACTGTCCATAGATTTAGCATTGACGTTTCCTTCATGCAGTAATCCTTTGAATCCCATTTGCTGTAGATTTCTGCAGAGTGACATAAAAAAGACTTGTTTTGAAATTAGTGAGCACATTATAACGAGCTATTTTTTTCCAGTATTTGGGGCAACTTGAATAAGCTAACTCACCCAAACTCACCTTGCTCGGCCTGTGCCCAGGAAGAATTCTACAGGAATAGAGGCTGGATTACAAATCATCGCACTATCCATTGTTATGAAAAACGCCAACGGACACTGGCTCTAATCACATGATTTTTCCCACACAAACAACTCAGACCCTCACCCGACTTAAGGAAAGGATTTGTATGGGGTCAGTATGGCGACTTCAATAGGATTAGCCTTTTTTCCATCACACTGGTGCACTGCAGAAAGTTGTGTATAGTTGTCACATACACAGTAAAGTATAAACAGAAGAACGATATACTCTCTTGCTCCTAATAAAAAGGTTTCTGAGATTCCACATTAAAAAAAAAAAAAGAAAAGGAAAGGAAAAACGAGAAGTTGGACGTCCAGTACAAGACGCTTACTTGGGGAAAACTTCCCATTTTGCAGGGAGGAGACAAGGGATTTCTTTCTCCCCGCCTCACACTGTGAGGGATGTGTCTTGCCCACGCCTCTCCATCCACGATCATAGCTCGTGCGGTGGTCCAGCTCCCACCGTATCGCCCTGGCTGCCAGCCCCAGTAATACCCCTTGGGGAAAGCAAAATAATGGCTTCCAAAGATGTTCATGTCCCAATTTCCCCCAATTGTGACTATGTTACAGCAGAAGGCCAAGAGGAATTAAGGTTGTCAGTCAGCTGATCTCAAATAGGGAAATTATCCTGGATTGTCTAGGTGGACCCAGTGTAATCACAAGGGTCCTTAAATGTGGAAGAGGCGGCAGAAAAGTGATGTTTGAGTGAGGTGATGGGAGAAGGACCAACCTGCCATTGCTGGCTTTGAAGATGGAGGGTGGGACTCAGTATCCAAGGAATGTGGGCAGCCTCCAGGAAACAGGTTCTCCTCCAGAGCCTCCAGGAAGGCCCTGGTGACACCTTGATTTTAGCCCACGGAGACCCACTGTGGACCTCTGAATTACAGAACTGCAAGGCAATAAATCTGTGTCATCATAGCCATTTAGCGTAGGGGAATTTGTTACAGGAGCAGCAGCAGAAACTATCCACCACGCCTGCCCCTTGGCCTCTGGAACTAAGGCAGGGGTAGCCGCCTACTCTTGCAGACCAGTGGGTCTCCCCACTGCCCTTGACTAGATCTCAGATCTTTCATCACATGCGTAACCCACACATCCGGTTTCCTGACTGGTCTGTGACTGATATAGGTACCATCAGAGCAAACTGGTACTTAGTCAAAAAAGCTCAAATGCTAAGAGAAAAAATGCCACCTAATAAGCTAGCTGTCTAAAGAGAATCTTCAAACTTCTCCATCTGCAAATCTTTTCCAGTGAAAGAATCTGCGTCCATACATTAAATGTAAATGGATTAAATGTTGTATGCGTGCATCTCTGATCAGTCAAAAGAAGCAAGTACACATGGGAACAAAGACCTCAGTCTAAAGAATGTTCTTCCTAAAATCGAAAGCACATTCATTTTACTTCAATGTTTTGCCAGATCTGCCCAAACCTGTCCTAAATAACCAGTACCATCAAAAACACCCCGCGAGCTTTAACCATGGCATTTTCCCCTATTAGGATTTCATAAGAATATCAATAATGTGATCTTGCTTTCATTTTGGCAAAAATAATGTTATACGTTATTGTTAGTTTCTTTCCTAAGAGGCCTTAGGTCTTCTAGAGAGAGGATTTTAAAAATGGAATTAGTTCAGATATTTAGTAAAAGCGGAAGTATTGTACCCCAGGTAGTAGCTGCTAAATTATAGAACTTTTGTTTTATGAAAGACTTAATAATTTAGTTGCTTCTTTGTAGTGCATTTAAAGATGTGGTTTTGTTTGAGAAAAAGAAAATTCACCAAGTATAATGAAATAAATAGTCCTCCTAGGAAAAATGTCCCCTCCCTCACTCCTTTTCATACAACTGCTCTTGCTAACATTCTTGCATTTACAAGAGCACTGAAGGACCCTGGCCCAACAGAGAGTGTATTAGTTTCCTACTGCGGCTCCATAACAAATTCCCACAAACTTCATGCCTTAAAACAACACACATGTATTACTTTCAGCTCTGGAGGTCAGAAGAGTAAAATGAGTCTCATGGGGTCTAAATCAAGGTGTCAGCAGAAGCTGGTTATTTCCGGAGACTCCAGAGGAGAATCTGTTCCTTCCCTCTTTTACCTTCTAGAGGTGTTACCGACCAGAGTTCTTGACCTCCTTAATCAACAGAAATTGATCAGAGGCCAGACAAGAAATTCAGGCAAGGCTTTACTGGGGCTCCTGCTGCAGCAGCGGGGAGCGAGAACAAGCAGCACATTCCCCTGCTCACTCGCTCTCTCCCCGAGGCAGTGGCAAGCTGGTTCCTTATATAGGGGCAAGTCCAGGGTCAGCCGGAGGGGGGCTTAGGTGGTTTGCTCACCCCTTTGGTGGTGTTGTGTGCAGCAGGTGTGAGCAGTACCCGGCTTTTGCTCCAGGCTCTTCTTTTTGTATCTTGTTGCCCATAATTTGCCCCTACTGTGCACGTACACGGTTATTTTTAGTCCCTCATAGTTTCTTTGTATTCTATTGCTGGAGGAGACATTTGTCCAGGTGCAAGCACTGCAGCAAAGGGTCCCAAGTCCCAGGTCCTAGCCTGTCTCAGAGGCTGCTGACATTCCTTGGCTAATGGCCACATCCAATCCAATCTGCTTCACGTGGCCTTTTCCTCTGTCTCTGACGCCTCCTACATCCCTCTTATAAGGATGTTTGTGATTATCAGGCCCACTTGGATAATCCAGGATAATCTCCCATGTCAAGATCCTTAAGCAAATCACATCTGCAAAGGTGCTTTTGCCAGGTAGAGTAACAGTCACAGGTTTTGGGGATGAGGGCCTGAACATATTTAGGGGGTCATTACTCAGGCTTTCACAGTCCACCCTCTGGCCCCCAAAGATTCACACGCATCCCACATGCAAACTGCATTAACCCCATCCCAAGGTTCCCAACGGTCTTAACCCATCACAGTTTCAAGTCCAAAATCTCACCCAAGTCTCAGCAGCTCCCAAATCTCATCTAGGAAATACAAATCAGGTACAGGTGAGTCTCTGCATATAATCCATCCTAAAGCAGAAGTTCTCTCTTCCTGCGGACTAGTGAAATTAGAAAATGAGTTACATGTTCCAAAGAAACAATGATGGGACATGCACAGGATAAGTTATAGGCATGCCATTCAAAAAGGGTGGAACTGAAAGGAGAAAGGGAGCATGTGGGTCTCAACCAGTATGCAACGAGGCAAACTCCATTACATTTTGGGACCCAGGAATGAGTCTCTGGCTCAGCCCACAGCTTCACCCTCGAAGCCATTCTTTTCCTTCTTTCCTCCCTCCCTCCCTCCCTCCCTCCCTTCCTTCCTCCCTTATATTTATTTATGTATGCAGTGCCGGGTCTTAGTTGCAGCAGGCGGGATCTAGTTCCCCGACCAGGGATCGAACCCGGGGCCCCTGCATTGGGAGTGCAGAGTCTTACCCACTAGACCACCAGGGAAGTCCCTCATCCTTTTTCTTGAAGGGTACTGCATGTTTGCAGCTGAGTACTTTTATCAGCCTGTCTCCTACCTGTGGAATTTGGGGAGCCCACCAGCCTTATTTTATTTCATCTTCTTTCTGTCCCTTTCCATCCAAGTGTCAGTGTTTCTGCTGGAATGACATTCTCAAAAACCTATGGGCCATTATTCAGCCTGCCACAGATTGCTCAGACAGGATAATTAATACAGGGAGGAAAACGTGACTTCTGAAGGATGTGTTTGGCTACCTACGTTATAAAGCACCACACACACAGAATGCAATCATTCACCGCTCTTAAATGTGGATTTAAGGTATGTCAGGTCTTTAAGTCTCAAGTTATACACTAGAACACGATATTATCTGAAAGACCTTTCAACTGTGCTATATCTCCTTACAGGAAAAGTCAGAATGAGTGCTAAAAAGTAAAAACTGGACTGTCCAGACGATGCTCATGACTAATAAATAGAGAATAATTTTAAAAGGAAGGAGGTGCTCAAATTACAGCAGGAGGTATTAGGGACAACTTCCTCATAGGACCCCAAATGAGCATCAGGAAGGTTTATGAAGCTGTGGAATCTGCTTCCTGGAAAATTTTTAACAATTTCTTTTGAAATTAATGGCATCAAGGACTTTCTTCCCTGAGTTAGGCCCCCACTGCTGGCAAGGTGGACACTGAAAAAGCAGCAATCAACTACTTTGGAAAACAGTTTGGTAAAAATTAAAAAGTGATACCATACAGCCCAGCAATCCCACTCCTACGTATATATCCTAAGTGAACGCTTGCAAATGGGCCCCTTTAAACATGTTTAAGACAGTGTAGTATATCATGGCAAAAATGCCAATAAGCCACGCATCTCTTGACAGGAGAATCGATAAATACGTTGTTATGTATTCACACCATGGACTACCGTACAGCAGCGAACGTGAAGAAATTATAGCTACGTGCTTCAATGTGGATGAAGCTTAGTAGCTTAGTAGCAGGTGAAATAAGTAAGTCATAGAAAAATACATACATATAGTTCGATACCATTTAATAAAGTTCAAATCAAGCAACACATTATAGAATACTCACATATGACACAATTGTAAGGAAAAGAAAGTCATGAAAATAAACCAAATATCAGGGTATTGATCAACTGGTAGCAGAGTGAAGGATGGACTGGGGGTGGGGCAGCAGGGGTCTACAGGGAACTTCAGGATTTGAGGCATGTTCTATTCCTTGGGTCAAATGGTGGGTTCACGAGGGTTCATTTTATTATGCAGATGAATAATTTCAACATATGGCATAGTTTTAGAGTATAAACCAGACTCAAGATAAAACTAAAAAATTCTCCCAACGTCATTTATTTATTTATTTATTTTTGGCTGCGTTGGGTCTTTGTTGCTGTGCGTGAGCTTTCTCTAGTTGCGGTGAGCAGGGGCTACTCTTCGTTGCGGTGCACGGGCTTCTCATTGCAGTGGCTTCTCTTGTTGTGGAGCACGGGCTTCTCACTGCGGTGGCTTCTCTTGTTGCAGAGCACAGGCTCTAGAGTGCAAGCTTCAGTAGTTGTGGCACGCGGGCTCAGTAGTTGTGGCTCGTGGGCTCTAGAGCACAGGCTCAGTAGTTGTGGCTCACGGGCCTAGTTGCTCTGCGGCATGTGGGATCCTCCCAGACCAGGGCCCGAACCCGTGTCCCCCGCATCAGCAGGCGGACTCCCAACTACTGCGCCACCAGGGAAGCCCCATACAGAGGTTTTTTTTTATCACTAGCCTTCCTTTTGGTTCTTAGAGTTTCCATCTCCCAGTTTATATTATCCATCTCTTCTTGCACGTTGTCCACTTTTTGAATTAGAGCCCTTAGCCTATTAATCATAGTTGTTTTAAATTCCCAGTCTGATAATTCCAGTATGTCTGCCATATCTGAGACTGGTTCTGATGCTTTCTCTCTCCTCAAACTTTGCTTCGTGTCTTTTGGTATGTCTTGTAATTTTTTGCTGAAAGCTGGGTATGATGTACTGGGTGAAAGGAACCCGGTACTGATTCCCATGGAGGTTTCTGCTCTGGTACCTCTACTCCAATAAACTGTGATTCTCTGTATCTGCCTATCTGTATCTCTAATTTGGGGGGCAGTGGTTTGCCCTGTGACCTCGGTCTCTGATGAATCTAGTTAAGAGTTGTTGCTTTTCAGTTTCTGAAGTCTTTCTCTTGCTGTGAAGATGGGAGTAATGACTTCCAAACTTTTTACAAGCCAGCCTGAAAGCTGGAAGTCCTCCCTTTTGTTTATACCAACAACAAGACACTCTCATCTCTGCAGACCAAGATACAATTTACTCTATTTGCCTCACGTAGGCTCTTCCCACTAATTCCAGGCTCTTGTCAAGCACACAGAGGAGAAATCCTCCATCAACCTCGGAATTCGCCAGAGATGGGGCCGTCCTCACACCCTCCAGCCTGGCATGCCTGCTGGCTTCTGCAAGCCTTGGCTCAGGAGACGAAGCCTGGACACACTCAGGTTGCCATCTTTCCAGAACTCTCTTCAATCCACCTGTACCCGATTCGCTGCCAAACCAAATGTAGATCCTGCCTCTTCTCTTTCTTTCCCTGTTGCCACTGGCCTGGCCCGGGTCCCCACTCCTTCTGTTCTCTCTTCTTCACAGGGCATTCTACCAGCTTCCACCCTGCAGGTCTCTTCCCAAACCATCCCAGTTCAGTCCCCACTATCAGTGAAGCATGACTTGGATCATTTCGCTGCCTCCTCAGGAACTGTCAGTGTCTTCCCAGTGCTTTCTGGATTAAATACAACATGCCTCGTCCTGACATTTAGGACCAATCTACATTTCTAATCTTAACTCTTACTGATCTCCTACAGACAACCTACTTCCAGCCAAACTAAAATTATAGCATTTTCCCAACACCTGGGCATTTCCTACTCTGTGCCTTGGCCTTATTTCAATTCTGCCACCTAAAATGCTTTCTCAGTTTGCTAAATTCTTACCCATTCTTCCCAAACCACATCCTTTATAAAAGGACCAAACACACACACCACAACTTCACAAAAAATAGCTAGCTCTTGCCGCACTTTCTCTCTCCTTTGTGAATCTCCAGGCCACTTTCACTTTCAGCATTTAACACTCGCTTTTATTAGAGTGTGATTGTCCTTCGGGCGCCTGTCTTTTCTATGGTATTTCTAGTTTTCTGAGGACAGAGTCCGTGCCATACTCATCTCCACATTCCCCCATAATATCTAACACAATGCCTTGCAGACAGTACACGCTCAACAAACATATCTTTAATTTAAATGAAACCATGTTATTTTAGGAAGGCAATCCATGGTTTTCAGCTCATTCGTTATGGTTCTGATGTACTGGATAAAATAGATGATACGATATCCCTGATAGTCACAAGGGGAAGAAGGACTGGGAACCAGAGGAATCCCAAATGGTAGAACTCAGAAATGTTCATCCACCTCTTAACTCCTCCTTCATTGCGTCTCTGTCCATAGCTACGTGTTGACCAACTCTCCACGGATTAACTGCATTTTCTATCTTTACTTAACGTTTTCTCTTACTTAATGATCATTTCATTCAAAGGAACAAAGTTTTGAATCACTTCATGAACGTTACTGTACGTGTGTTGGGAGCAGGTAACCAGGAGGGATACTGGCAGCCAATGAGCCTGGCAATTTGCGTTGTTGGGTTTTTTTATCTCCCCAAAATGACAAATGACTATAAACTATAGACCTTATGCTGTTTTTCTTACAGACGGTGATCACCGCAACTGTTAAATCCTTATTGCTAAGAAACTACTAGACTAAGAAGAATGTTCAAATCATCTACCACTTGCCATTGATAAAATGTAGTGCCAGCAATAAAGAGCTCCAGGTCTGGAATATTACACCCTTGCTGCTCCCGCCACCCCACTGGAAATCACATAGCTACAGTGATAGTCAACATTAACACTCTCAGCCACTAGAGTAAGGTAAACTTTTTCTACTGACTCTATTTTGATTTTGGTAAAATACACATAACATGAAATTCACAATTAGTGACACTTAGTACATTCACATTGTCGTGCAACCATCACTACTATCTGGTACCAGATACACTGGCTTTTTTTTCTTTTCCTAATGGCTTTTTGCTAAAATAAATTAGAACTATCTTCTATAATGTAAGCACTATTCATTTTGCAGAACTGGATATTTTCAGTCTCTTAGACTCACCAGCTTTTGTCAACAGGACAAATAAACAGCCCCAAAGAAAGAATCACTGCTGGGTCCCTCTGTTGGTCTGTGTAGAGGTATTCTGAAAGTCATAGGTAATTGATATCCATTTGCCTTGCAAGGACCAGGCAGCAACGTGGTTTCTAGCCCCTGGCGGTATGTTTCTGGAACTATAACAAACCTGGATGAAACACAGGAGACCCAAGACCTTGGCACGTTTTCACCTAAGCCAAGTCACACCATTAAACCTCAGTTAGGAAATATCAATAACTTGGGGAAGGTGGATTGCAGTTTAGCGTATTACCAGCTGTCAGCACCTCAGGAACTAAATTGAACAGCCAGGGAATTGAGATATGAAAAGTAAAGAAAGCAATCATATGGGTCTCCTTTAATATCATCTGTGGCATGACCACCCCCTGCCAGCCTCACGCCACTGCCCCTCCCCAGTTGAAACAAACATAAACAGTAAAACAGAAGTTTCATTTTATTTTTAAAGAAATAGGGACAGAGCGATTATAAAATTCCAGAAATATAAAAGTTGATGTCTCAAAGACCGCTACTCTTTCTATGCTTATATTTTCTAATATAAACCAGATGTTTTGAGTTTTTCCAAATAACTTCTTTCAGAGAAATAATGCTTTAGTCTTTGGCATGTTTTTGATCTTAGGTCAATTATTCTTACCTACTTTTTCCTCAGCCTTCACAGATGTTGTTTTCATACAATTCTAAACGTAAATATCCCCTAACTGGGCTAATTTGCATTTGCAGCTGTTCATCTCAACATTTAATGTTTATCATATAATAAGGTATTGGTTTTGGAAAACTCGGAATTTAATGAGAAAAATGCATTTACAGGCCTATCTCAGAGATATTGCAGGTTCAGTTCCAGACCACCACAATAAAGCAAATATGGCAAGAAAGTGAGTCTCATGAATCTGTTGGTTTCCAGTGCATATAAAAGTTACGTTTACATTACCCTATGGTCTACTAAGTGTGCAATAACATTATGTCTAAAAAAGATCATGGACGTACTTTTGTTTAAAAATACTTTATTGCTAAAAAAAAAAAAAAAAAAAAAAAAATACTTTATTGCTAAAAAACGCTAACCATTACCTGAGCCTTCAGAGATCTGTAGTAATAACATCCAAGATCACTGATCACCATCACAAACATAATGAAAAGGTTTGAAATATTTTGCGAATTATCAAAATGTGACACAGACACGTAGTAAGCAAACACCCTTGGAAAACGGGCACCTATAGACTTGTCCCACTCAAGGCTGCCACAAACATTCAACTTGTAAAAAGGCAATAGCTGCGAAGTGCGATAAAGCGAGGTGTGCCTGTAGACGACTCTTTTGACCTAATGATACCCAGTTCTTTAGGAAACATTTGGGGGAACGTTAGCCCAATAGGGTTAGCAAACGAAGATAGAAGGAATGGCCCAATACACATAAAAATGCCTGAGGTCTCTACGATGGGGGGTTTCATCGACCAGCATCAAAAAAGAGGGAAGGAAAATTCTTGAATTCAGAAAGTGTCCTTGAATTTGTTAGATTTATTGTTAGAGTGAAAAATGCAACCAGTTTCAGAATGAATTAGATTCAATCTTTCTGAGGTTTCACTGACGGGTTGCATGCATTTCAGGCTCGTAGAAAGCCCAGCCAGTAACACAAATCAAGATGGCCATAAAAACAGATATAAGCTGAAACTAGAAACTTCCACCCTCTGACCAAGACACTGCCTCTCGCCGTGGCCTGGTGCCCTGCCCTGAGCCGACTGCCAGAGGTGGCAGATAAACACACAAACACACACCCAGGTGTCCTAATCCAAATCAGGCCACGTTAGCGAAAAAAATTCATCACTTGGGCCTCATGACACAGCACAAGGGAGCAACTGTGGTGTGTGTGCCTTGGGCCCCCAGACAGTTAACATAAGCCACACTGCAGAATGCAAAACAAATACACCTCCCTCCTTCCTGTACCACGCAGCGTCTTTTATCAGCTGCCTGGTGCGCCCCTTAGACAGGCAGCCCCTTCGGGTAGACTGGGCACGATGCTGTCTGGGATCCATCCCGGGAAAGCCCGGATGGGGGTTCTATGGAAAACTTCAGATCAGCACTCCCCTCGGCTCCCCCGACCCGGCCCCAGCACTGCTTGTTAAGACAATAGGACAGCGGGGGCGGTCTGATCCCGAGTCTAAGGCAGCTCAGTCTAGCGCAAGGACACAAAGGCTGCTGAAGGAGGGGCCCAGCGTCCGCGCTGGCCACTGCCTGGCAACGCCAGCCGCGCAGACTCCTAGCCACCCGCCACCCGCCACCCCGGGCCTCGTCACGTGGCTCCGGCGTGGTCTGGGGTCCACTGAGGCCGCCGGTGCTCTGCCCGCTGCTGCACGGGAGCGAGGACGTGCACACTGCTCGCCCCAGAGCGGAGCGTTTCCTCTCATTCCCCTCCCCCTCCCGCGCCGATTTCAAACCCCGGTTTGCTGGCAAAAAGCTTTGCGAGTGTTTAATTTTGGAGGGCCTGCTGGCTTTCGGGAGCTCAGGAATAGCTGAATGCTATTCATTCTGGGGAAAGTAGATTATCTGGTTTCTAGGCTAAGACCTGGCCCGAGGCCAGTAACACGTTTTGGTAAATATTTCAAGGACCAAATGTAAAGTATAAAACAGGAGCCCTAGCCGCAGAACAGCAGTAGCACTCCTGGGGAGACACAGTAACGGCCTGGCTGGATGAGGGCGTAAGAGAGGAAATGCACTGTTGCCTGAAGATGAAAAATGGGCCTAAATCTTAGTGCAGGGCCTCTGGCCTTCTTCCAGCGGGACGGTTAGACCTGGTATCAGGGCTGGTACGGCAGAAGTCGCTGAGATGACGCATTCTGCTGACAGAGCCACCCAAACAGCTGGCAAGCCGCCCCGCTCCGCCCGTCTCGTGCGCTCACCGCAACCGGGACGCATCCGGCACGTTCATCATCTCCGGGGCGTGAATGGATGCTTAGCAGGCAGATAAGTCCGCAGGCATATATGTGTGTATTATCATGCAGATACGACAATTATTTCGTAATAGAAATGGAACCTGGGCCGTCTCTGCCTGACTTTTGATCCTGCCAGCGCTGCAGAAAAAAACGCTCGCTGATATGTTCCATAGTCAGGAAATGGACGCACAGAAGGAGAGCGAGATTACAGGCCACTCTGTGCATTCGCTAACACGTGCTGTGATTTTAGCCCTTTCTTGTGGATATCTCATTTCACAGGGAAGGGGAAAAGGCAAATGGGAGACAAAGAGGCCGCCACCCAGCATGCACGCATTTTCCATCCCAGTGTGTAACTAGAAAATAGAACAGAGTCATATAAATAAGGCAAAAGCGTATCAACAGACCAGTTGCTGTAAAATGGTGCAGAAAGAGAGAGAGAGAGAGAGAGAGAGAGAGAGGGAGGTGGAGGAAGAGAGAGAGAACAAATAAATGAAAGAAATGTGTAAAACTGACTTTTCCTTATAACTTTCTTTTGAGTCAGATCGGCATTACCCCACTTTGTTTCATTTCATGTTGAGTATATAGATAGATAGATGTCCATAGAGAGAAATGATTTTCTACGATAGATATTAAACTCAGTTAGGGCCAGACACGGTACTATTCTTTGTTTAATTCCATAGCCTCAAACTCTTGGTAGAAAATCTAATATTAAACTTTTTTCTTACCTAATTTGGCAGGAATTGGAAGATTTAGGGAAAGAAGGAAGTTAAATAGGATATGAGATCAGGTTTAACCAAGCTTGAATTGACTGAGCTGTAAAAAGAGGGAGGGGAAGGAAGCATTGTTGTCCAAGCCACTGAGTCCGCCATACTCCATTTGTAATCAAGGCGGCAATGGTTAGTCAGTGGCCCAGGACACCCCGGGTGTTTTCTGAGAAGAGCATGTGTGAAGAGGGGAGCAAGGATATTTGAGGGAAACTAGTACCCAACCAATCACTGATACTTATGGGCCATCATAAATTAGGTGTTTATAACTTGGGAGATACTTTTGTTTGCATCATACTCAGAGTAGTTTCAATCATAGTTTAAGGTTAGAAAGATGTGACCCATGCAAACGTTATTTCATCTTAATTTGGATCTATTTCCTGCACCTAAGGAACGTGATGGTCCTGTTCGCTCAGCTCCCCCCCTTTCAGCCTCTACAGGGGTCACACCTGGAGGGTGCTTATGCGTCTCGATCCAGATAAACTTAGGGGTGCTTGACTGATCTGTCATAATTCTTTCAAACTGTTGGTCCTGTTTTGGATCAATTCATTGCCCTTTCAGCTGTAGAGAAAGGAACACCCTCTGGGGAGAATGATCTGCACACACCTCTTTCATTTGCCTGGGGCTGCTATGTGAAAACAGCCACCTGCCGCCGTCTGGCATCAATCCATCAATCCATGCCCTGCTGCTTGAGCAGCTGGTGGTGCCTCCCATTCCTTAAGTACTTGAGAATCCTTCCCCACGAGCTGGGCCATTGATTAAGTGCCTACTTTGGAAGAGGTGTAAGTAAGGACTACAGCGTGATCATAGAAACCACGTGTGCCCACTTGAACAAGAGGAAAAAGACATAGAAGAGCATTTTTAAAGGGAGGATGTGATTTTCTGTTTCAAAAGTTGCCCCCCCCCCCCCCCCCCCCCGCCCTGCCCCTGATTCTCGTAGATCAAACAGCCTGATAGGAGCTCTCTTTGTTGAGCCAAACTGGGAATAATAGTTCCTTTGTCTGAACACCCACTATTTATTCATTTAACACTTGGTAAATGCCTACTAAGTGCCAGGCACTTTAAATGCATATTTGTTTTTACAAACAAACCTACAAAGCAACTATTATTATCCACCCCACCTCCACTACCACCACAAATATAATAAATATAAAAATCAGATGAAAGGAATGCAGCTCAGAGGAAATGCTAAAAACTAATATAAAATTATCAATAAAAAAGATAGCCAAATACCAAAATATAATATTATTAATATATTATCAAATATTATATTATCAATATAATATTATCAATAAAAACATATTATTAATATCATATTATCAGTTAAAAATGATAGCCAAATACCAAAAATATATAGACTTCCATAAAGGAAAACCTTATCATTTCACTTTGTAGTTTATTATTCCTTTTCACTAAGCTTGATTTTCCTAGAGGTTTCAGAGATTTGACCTAAAGACGATAGCTTAACAGTTCCCTTTGGAAGATAAAATGTTTATTAGCAAACATATACTTATAGTGCATGGTATTATTTTATTTTATGCTAAGATGTGAGCTGAGAAATGTGATTTTATTTATTGCAGGGGCACCATATTCAAAACCCCTTTGGTGCTATATATGGGAAGCAATGGATGGACCATGGTCCCATTAGCTGTGTTTAAATCTCCATTCTAAACTTTAATACTCTAAATCAAGTTTTTGCTAATGTAACTTGCCACAATTTTGGATGTGTCTTTCTGGGTTTTTCTCCTTTTTTAAGTGAATCAGATAACCTGACTACATTAAGTACAGTTTATTTTATATGTATGTTTATAAGAGCACCTACCATACCAAATATTCAGTCAACGTGGGTCATTAAAATATATAACCTCGGCAAATTAAAACATAATCATTAAAACATCTTAAACCAAAAGAAATAGTAGAGGCACTTGAGAAACTATCAAAGAAATACTTTATGTTTAGTGTTTTCCATTAGGGACATAGGTCTGGAATTCCTCCCCACAGTTGAGAGTTGCAGTCATGGGAGTGAGTAAGATTACCAAAGAAGAAATTCATGAAGGAGGGAGGCAGTCCTTAAAGGATAGAATCTTAATGGAAATATCTCCAGCTGGGCGTTGAGGGCAGTGGGCAAAAGTGAGGAAACCAAGGAACAAGGCAGGGAAGTAGGGGGTGATTGGGGGTGTGCAGTCAGTGGAACAGTGGGTGGGGGGCATCTTTCACTCTGGGCTTTGGAGTTTTGGAGACTGGAGAGAAGCCAGTGTCATTACTGGCACCTGAGTGAGCCCAACACCTGGAACCTGGACAACTCCCCTGACGGGTGTACATGTCCTCATAGGGGCTCTCTTTCAACAGGCTGAAAGAGGACATAATATTGGCATGATGGTTTTTCCATGAAGTTAAACACAAACACTGACACTGTAGAACGGGAGAGGCCACAACAGTGAGAGGCCCGCGTACCGCAAAAAAAAAAAAAAAAAAAAAAAAAAAAAAAAAAGAAGGATTTTAGAAGAATCAAGCTATAATTCTTCTTGGATCAATACCTACATCCTAGTAAGCAAACCTCAACAATGATCAGCTAAAGCTCTCAAAGACCTAGCGAATGAAACTAAAATGATAAGGGTAACATGCATAAGGAATGCACACAAAATATGCCAGGGGGTAAAGCCCCCTACAGAAAACTCAGAGAGCTAGGACAGGGAGGCTCTGCTCAGAACCCCACGGACACGGCCCTCAAGGGTCAGGCCGAGCAAGAGGCATCCACGGAGGAAAAAGGAACCACGCCAGCTCTGTGAGGAAAACGGGGAGCGTGCGGGGAAGTCTGAAAACAAGCAGGGTGGACGCTGTCAAAAGCCGGATGTAAAGACTGAACAAAGATCAGCGGCAGCGAGGAGGTCCCAGTGACCCTGCTGTTCTAGGGGTGCTGGGAGCAGAGCCAGGGAGCGGCGGGGATGACGTGGAGGTGCGTGAGAGGCGCTTGAGCCAAAGCCTGGTGACTGAGTCAAGAAGTCCGCTGTAAGGTGCACCCGGAGAGCTGTGTTACTATTAATAACTACTCAGGTATGCAAATGACTTACTTTCAAAGGGAGGGAGGGAAGGAAGGGAAAAGTAGAGAGGCTCTAATATCACCCTTAGTTACTCATATCCTGATACGATTCCTGGAAATAGTGAGGCGCAGATGAGTTGGAGCTAGTGCGCTGGGAATTGCCTGTGACCCTGCATTGTAAAAGATTCCATGTGACCGCGCTGCAGAAGAGGCAAAATGGAAATGCAGGGCAGGTTAGGAGGCCGCTGCAGGAATCCAGGAAGGCGGTGAGAGCGCAGCCTCTTCACAGGCAGAGCGGGCATCATCGTGGAAACGGACCTAAAGATTGGAGAGCCTCCTGGGACGGGAAGGGATGAGAGATGAACCCAGAAGGGCGGGGGTAGGACACGGACCCTGGGAGAGGCTCACACGGCTGGGAGAGGAAGCCACCTTACCTTTGCCGGCTGGAGAGCAGGCTGGGAGGACGGACGTGGGTGTAGGTAAATTGTAGGTAGAGGGTGAGAAGTTACCAGAAAGCACGCGCATGCCCTCAATTTTCTCAGTGACTCACGAGGTGAAGTCTGCTGAGAGCAGGGGGCGTAGGAACTGAGAGGGAGTCTGTCTTGAGAGGAGCGCTGAGGTCTATAAATAGTCTTCTAACTAATTAGACTGCGGAGGGAGACTGTGGGTCTGTCTGGGCGCACTGGGGGCCTCATGGTGACCTCTTACTGGGGGCCACAAACCCAGCTCTGCACCCACTGCTGCGTGTGCCAGATGTGCAGTTAACATACCCAGCTCGTGGAGCTTTGCAGCCGCAGGGTCTCGGCCATATTTGAACAGCACTGAGGCCTGGAAGATGCTATTGATTCCAAAGTGGCAGCTTTTTAAAAAAATGGATCATTGTCAATTTTTTGCTTGTGCTTTCAAGACATATGGCTTGATGCTAACTGAAATAGTGTGGCCTTCGGAAAGTTTCTTAACTTCTCTGTGCTTCCTTTGCCTCTTTTGGAAAAAGTAAACAACCTAATTAATCCTCATAGGATTCTTGTGACAATTCAATAAAATGATATATGTAAAACACTGAAAAAAGTTTCTGTTTATAAAAATTAAAGTGCTCAATAAATGATAGTTATTTTTGTCAAAAAATATGACTTGTACATATCTATCCATACCTTGAATGTATATATATTTATATGTTCAGTGAAAGTATACATATACAATGTGTTGTAGCATTCATATATGTGTGTATATGTATGTAGGTATGCACATATATGTGTATTATATATGTATGTATGCGTGTATAGACACACATATATATAATTATAGCAACCATTTATTCAATATGCATTTGTCGAGCACATTCTACGTGCCAAGAACGACGCTAGATTCCGAAGAGACAATACTGAACAAAAATAGATGAAGCATCTGCCATTATAGGGTGAACAGTCTGATGGTTACGACAAGAAGAGGGTCAAACTGATGTAAAATGACAACGTGCTCAGTGCTGTAAAGAGCTCTACCGAGTGCAGTGAAAAGGTAAATCAGCACAGGTCAGGTGGTTCCGCCCCACCTGAGGTCACAGGCTGACGTGTCCTCATCCTTCTCCCCGACTACATTACGATTCCTTCGAAAGCTGTGGATCGCTGCCTACTCCCCTCTGTTTACGGCACCTGACTCCTGACCCCCGTGCACACAGCAGGTGCTCAATGTGTGTCTGCTGGCTAACCTGATGCCATGGGGTGTTCACCAGCAGTTTTAGTCATGACAGCCACGTGGGGCACCCACTGCCTTTCTTTATGAGAAACCGCAGAGGGACATCTTGGTGGTAACGGAACGTCGCCGTTGACTGGCTGATTTGGCAGGAACAGCTCACCCCAGACACTGCGTGAACTCTCAGCCCAAAATGCAGCGTCATTGATGCTTTTCCTTTTAAAAAAGCACAAAGCGCAGTGTTCTTTGTGCTAACATACATCGAGGACCTATATGTTTATTTCCTCTTGTTTTTCAGCGCAACTTCCATTGATCCAGCAGGTCGTCGGGAAAATGGGGGAATGATTGTTCAATGGGTACAGAGTTTCCCTCTGGGATAATGAAAATTTTCTAGAAATGGATAGTGGAGATGGTTGTACAATGTTGTGAATGTACTTAATGCCACTGAATTGTACAATTAAAATGGTAAGTTTTGTTATGTTGATTTTACACAATAAAAAATCCCCCCCCCCAAAAAAGATTTAAGCTTGGGAATTTAGAAAATAGAAAACAAAAAAACTAGGTATGAATAACTGTCACCTTTTCCTCAAAGTCCTTCAACAGTTCCCCATTCTCTCCTGACCAAATCCCAACCAGGCCCTTCATGGACTGGGTCCCGCTTGGCAACTCCTATGTCTGTCCTTCCTGAACCCCAGGCTCCACCCAGGCCAGATAGCTTGTGTTTCCCCCATCATGCATCTGTGTTTTGCCTGCATGGGTTCTGATCTCTGAGATGCTCTTCTCATCCCCCACCTTCTAGCTGGAAAGGTGCACCTCAGCTTAGCCTCCTCAAGGGAACTTTTCCCAACACCCATTTCAAATCTTGCAGCCCCGGCCAGAGAAATGACTGCGCTCTCTCTCTCTCTCTCTCTCTCTCTCTCCCACTTTCCCTTGTGTAGCTCATTATCACAGCAAACACAACATTAAATGCACTTGTTTATTTATAGGTCTGTCTTCCTGTGCCCTACCTTGGTGGCAGCAGGGGCAACATCTCTGTTTTATTTGCATACTATGGTTTTAAAATCTTTGGCTCCAACGGGGTGACCTTGGGCAAGATATTTAACCTCTTCTAGATCTGTTTCACCTTCCATACAATTTGAATAATAATAATAGTCTCTATGTCATACAGTAGTTATGAAGCATAAATGAAATAATGCATGTGACGTGCTTAGAGAGGGCCCGATGCACAATCAACAATGAAGTGTTTGAAGAAAGGAGGTTCATAACCAATAACAATTGTTCAGTGGCTAAAAGGATGAATATTTAACGTTGAGAGTTGACAAGAAGAATGAATAACCTAATTCCAGATGTTTATTTAGAAAGACGAATGACTAGAAGAAAGAGCATTAGAGGAGAACATCTTTTGCTGTGTGTATCATAATATAGTCAACATACTTCCAACAACCTCCCACGTTTCTGCCATAAACTCTTCCACTCCCTCCAGAACCAGGCTGATCAGGCTACAGAGGTCTTTATAACTAAAATATCAGAGTCGGAACGAGGGGAAGATGGCGGAAGAGTAAGACACGGAGATCACCTTCCTCCCCACAGATACACTAAAATATCAGAGTCTTCTTAGAAAACAAAAACTCAATGAAACCGATAAGAAAGGCTCATTGCCACAGTCTTCAATACCGAACCAGTGGAGGCTCTTCATGCTTTGAAGAATACAAGGCAGTCCTGATGTAGACGTTGAGGAATTTTTGAGTGTTGTCTATACTGACCCACTTGCATCAGAATTTTGGCAAACTAGCCTGACTCCTGGAATTTAAACCAGTAAGTAACCTTTTCTCCAATCAGCTTGGCTTTGGGTGTAAATTCTTATTTTATTTTATTTATTTATTTATTTATTTGCGGTACGCGGGCCTCTCACTGTTGTGCCTCTCCTGTTGCGGAGCACAGGCTCCGGACGCGCAGGCTCAGCGGCCATGGCTCACGGGCCCAGCCACTCCGCGGCACGTGGGATCTTCCCGGACCGGGGCACGAACCCACGTCCCCTGCATCGACAGGCGGACTCTCAACCACTGCGCCACCAGGGAAGCCCGTAAATTCTTATTTTGCGTAAGCAGATGCTGGCTATTTTCAAGGTATGGAGCTGGCTCATGCAGTGGACACAAAACATTATGTGACGCTTATGCACCGTTTCTTCTAAGGCAACACACACTGCAGGGAACAGTGCCGGAGTCCTCCAGGTGACTGTACCCGATTTCCATGCAGTCCCATTAAAGCGGACTCCACACCGAGCCCCAGGAGTGGAGCCTGTGACCAAGGCCTAAGTCATCAGCTATCTCACTTCCCCATCCTTTGATCTTCGTGGGTCATATGTGACCTAGGCAGAGTCAATGAAATGCAATGACATTTTCACTGCACCTTCTGGGGAAAAGACTCACTCAAAACCTTTGACCTAAGACGTAAGAGAATGAGTGGGTTAGCAGGGACCTTTCTGGTACCCACAAAACCCAAGGCTAAAGTCAACGCAGTGGAAGGCAGAACAAAGGAATAAAGTTTTTAAAAGCTGGCAGGTGCCAATGGTAAGCCTGAGCCCTGAATTGAGTCCTGTCTGTAGGTAGCATCCTCTTTCAGCTTTTGAGTCAATAAATTCCCTTTTGGACTAAGCCAGTTTGGGTTGGGCTTTTCTGTAACCGCAACTAAATAATCCCAACTGGCCTTCATCAAAGCCACTCTTCCCAAACGGGAGCTCCACACTCTGATTCCATCCAAGAGATAACTGGTGTCTCTAGAGAACCCACATGTGAATAGAATCAGGGCATATTCAAGAGGGTAAGTGTCTGGGTAAGAAAATCTCTCCTTTGGGGATACCTGTGGTTCACATTTCTGTGTGGGCCAAGAAACTCCTATAAATTTCACCTGTTGACACATTTTCTTTGCGGGCACTTTGCTACTTCAGGGGGAGGAGCCGGAAACAGAGGTGGAGAAGGGAAAGCATGAGGCAAAATGCGAATTATTGTGCAGGAAGCAATATAGCAGATGGCCTTTTCGCAGAGGGCTGGCGTGTGGGTACATGCGGTGTGAATTCACGGTGGAGGAACTAATCAGGCAGTGTTATCTGATCTGGAACAACAAGAAAAAGAAAGGGTCTCTTTCATTTTCCCCTGCTTTGGTATGTCTGAAAGCCCTTATCAGTGTGATAGGGCCTGGAATCACCCAACCAGAAAACCTTGACGGGATTGTGCTAAAGTGGGGACCTGGGATCTGGGTTGTTTTCCAAGGACCAACCGTCATTTCATTTTCAGAATGAATCTGGATTTTTGTTCTGTGAAAACAGGGCAGGTTCTGGATTGAAAACAAAAGTCAGACGTGCTGATGCTTGAATGTAAAGAACTACGGAGTTTCATAAGTTCTTCTGAGTAATAGAGGCTCGTCTCCAGCCTGGGGCCGAGGAGGCAGCGGGAGCAGACCCAGAGTCTGTGAGGTTATTTCTCCCGTGAAAAGCAAAAGCCCGAAGCAGGACTCTGAATAATCTAAGTGCAAAGCTGCTCCCATGGAAGGCAACAGAGCTTTCAGGAGGGCCCCTGGCTTCTGGGTACCAGGACGGGTTTCAAACTTGCCTCCATCCCCCACTGTCTCCATGGTGACAGAGAAGTTAGTTATCCTCTCTGAATGTATTTCCTCATCTGTAAACATCAGTTACGTTCTTGAGAGAAGTAAGTGGTTGAATTACATCAAGAGTGTACGGCCCATCGTAAGAACCCAAATAAATGGCAACAACACGATTTCAGTTACTCTGGGGAGACTTGGATCAAATACAGGACTGCAGGTACTGAGACAGGAATACCTTCTTCTCATTTGTCAGGCAGAGGGGGCAAAGTTCAGTTTCTTCTTACTGTGATTTTCTGCAGAATATCAAGAGAAAAACACCAATTTGCCACGAAATTTCTGCATTTTTCTGGCTTCTTCGAAGCTCAGCAAAATCTTGTCCCTAAACCGCTGAACAGCTCTATAATTCCAGACTGGCTAGAGACAAAACCAAGTCAAAAGACTTTCATTGGACCATCAGTTTCTCAAGTATTCCCAAGTATAAGAATTGGGTTTTATTCCTCTTTTTAGACCAGATACATAGCACGGCACCTTACGGGTTGCTCAAGAAATTTTTATTCTCTTATCTAAGAAAATGAATTCATTCTCAGACCAGCCAACCTAAACTTCTGTTGGAATGTGCTCAAAGAAGCTAGGAAGGATGGAAGGAAGGAAGGGAGGGAGGGAGGGGGGAAGGCAGGAAGGAAGGGAGACTCTCTTGGTGTATTAGTTAGGGTAAGAGCTAAGCTGCTAAGGGCTAATAAAGAAACCCCAAATTCCAGTGGTTTAAAAGCAGATAGGGAGCGGCGCAGTGACGGCGGCGGCAGTGTCGGCGGTGGTTGCTATTCGGAGCCGTTGAGACGCCTCTGCGGCAGCTGGTGGCACAGGTGGCTCGCGTGGACGTGGGCAGAGGCGGCTGGCCCGCCACCGCAGCCCCAGCGCCCACGGCCCCGGCAGGTAGATGAAGTTCCTGATGGAGCTGCAAAACCACCCACAAACAAACTCCCCATTTTCTTTTTTGGAACTCATGAGACTGCTCTTTTAGGTCCAAAGGACATATTTCCTTACTCAGAAAATAAGGAAAAGTACGGCAAACCAAGTAAGCGAAAAGGCTTTAATGAAGGTTTATGGGAGATAGATAACAATCCGAAAGTGAAATTTTCAAGTCAACAGGCATCAACTAAACAATCAAATGCGTCATCTGATGTTGAAGTTGAAGAAAAAGAAACTAGTGTTTCAAAGGAAGATACTGACCATGAAGAAAAAGCCAGCAACGAGGATGTGACTAAAGCAGTTGACATAACCACTCCAAAAGCTGCCAGAAGAGGGAGAAAGAGAAAGGAAGAAAAACAAGTAGAAACCGAGGAGGCAGGCGTAGTGACTACAGCAACAGCATCTGTTAATCTAAAAGTGAGTCCTGAAAGAGGATGACCTGCCGCTACAGAAGTCAAGATTCCAAAACCAAGAGGCAGACCCAAAATGGTAAAACAGCCCTGTCCTTCGGAGAGTGATGGTACCTGAAGAAGACAAAAGTAAGAAAAAGGGGCAAGAGGAAAAACAACCTAAAAAGCAGCTTAAAATGGATGAGGAGGGCCAGAAGGAAGAAGATAACCAAGAAAAGAGCCAGATAAAAAAAAAGGGGGAAAAAGAAGTTGAATCAAAAAGGAAAAATTGGAAGAAAAAAAAAAAAGGAAAAATTGGGCTTCCCTGGTGGCGCAGTGGTTGAGAGTCCACCTGCCGATGCAGGGGACACGGGTTCGTGCCCCGGTCCGGGAAGATCCCACATGCCGCGGAGCGGCTGGGCCCGTGAGCCATGGCCGCTGAGCCTGCGCGTCCGGAGCCTGTGCTCTGCGGCGGGAGAGGCCACAGCAGTGAGAAGCCCGCGTACAGCAAAAAAAAAAAAAAAAAAAAAAAGGAAAAATTTAGCTAAAACAGGGCTTACATCAACCTCTGATTCTGAAGAGAAAGGAGATGATCAAGAAGGTGAAAAGAAGAGAAAAGGTGGAAGAAACTTTCAGACTGCACATAGAAGGAATATGCTGAAAGGCCAACATGAGAAAGAAGCAGCAGATAGAAAATGCAAGCAAGCGGAACAAATGGAAACTGAGCAGCAAACAACATGTAATCTACAGTAATAAAAAATATAGCGCATTTGGGGCTCAAAGCATTAATCCAGTTACTGAAAAGAGAATACAAGTGGAGCAAACAAGAGAGGAAGATCTTGAGACAGACTCATTGGACTGAATTTCCCCCTCCCCGCCTTGATGGAAGAATGTTCCAGATTCTAAATTGAGGACTTCGTTAATGGCATTATTACTGTGTTGTGACTGTTAAAAAACATTTCCTGTAAGATACACACTACATACTAAGGTCAGCCATCATTCCTGTTAAAAGTTTTTTACCAAGCTTAAAATGAAGCTTTGTGTTTGAAAGTTATAATAAGCTCAGATGAAGATGGTGGTTGTACATTATTTCATTTAGAAAATGTAAAAATTCATTTTGTTTTGAAGCTAGGTGTTAAACTGGAGTAGCTACTATACCCCCAGAGAATGGGGCAGTTGTGCCCTTCCCCTTGACATTCCTTTGTTGTTCAGTTCTTTAGAAGATTAATAATTGTTTTTTAATCCTGAGAGATTAAACAGTAGACTTGTTAAGGAAACAAAAATGAAACTGTAACCAAAATTTTAAAATAGAGTGTTTTAAAAATAAATAAATATTTTAAAAAAGCAGATAGAAGTTCATTTCTCGGGACTTCCCTGGTGGTGCAGTGCTTAAGAATCCGCCTGTCAATGCAGGGGACATGGGTTTGATCCCTGGTCTGGGAAGATCCCACATGCCGAGGAGCAACTAAGCCCGTGCGCCACAACTACGGAGCCTGCGCTCTAGAGCCCACGAGCCACAACTTCTGAGCCCACGTGCCACAACTACTGAAGCCCGGGTGCCTGGAGCCTGTGCTCTGCAGCAAGAGAAGCCACCACAATGAGAAGCCTGCATACCGCAACGAAGCGTAGCCCCAGCTCACCGCAACTAGAGAAAGCCTGTGCACAGCAACGAAGACCCAATGCAGCCAAAACTAAATAAATAAAAATTAAAAAAAAAAAAAGTTCATTTCTCCACCATGCAACAGTGCAAAGGTGAGTGATCCTGCTGCACCAGGTCATTCTGATCCCCAGGGCACTGTTCTTACCAGCGTGATCAAAGCTGATCATAAAAAAGAGTCCAGAGAAGCACACACATTATTTTAAGGACTGAACCCAGAAGTAGCACACTTCACTTCTACTCACATTCCACAAGTGGCAACTCAGTCACGTGGCCACACCCAGCCACAAGAGAGGCTGCAGAATGCATGCACATCCGTGTTAAAGAGGATTAAAGACAAGTTGCATGATACCTGCAGGGCACGTATCTGATAAACGTCTTGCATCATGAATATATAAAGACTCTCAACACAATAATTAGAAAACCAACAACTCAAAGACAGTGAACAAAATATCTGAAAAGACACTAAAGAATATGGACAGATGGCAAATAAGCACATGAAAACGTGCTCAACATCATTAGTCATTAGGGACATGCAAGATACCACAACACATCTGTTAGAATGCCTAAAATTGCAAAAATAGATGTTATCGATTATCAGTGAAGATACGGAGGAACTAGAACTCTCATACATGGCTAGTATATGACTCTAAAATGGTACAAGCAAGTGAAAACAGTTTGTCATTTTCTTAGAAAGTTAGATGTATACCTACTGTATGACCCATCCTTTCTATCCCTAGATATTTAGCCAACAAAAAAGAAAGCGTATGTCCATACACAGACTCACACATGAATATTCACTGCAGCCTTATTTGTAATATCCCAAACCTGGAAACAACCAAATGTCCAGCGAAAGTTGAGTGAATAAACAAATTGTATAATACCTGTCTGATGAAATACTGCTTACCAATAAAAGTGAATGAACTCTTGAAATACACAAACAGCGTGGAGGAACCTCAAAATAATTTCACTGAGTGAAAGAAGGCAGACTAAAAAGAGTGTATACTATATGATTCCATTTATATATAATTCTAGAAAATGCAAATTAATATATTGTAACAAAAAGCAGATTAGCGGTTACCTGGGGAAAAGGGGATAAGGCAGAGAGGGACAGAGATGGGGGAATTGCAAAGGGATACAAGGAAACTTTTTGGAGTCATACATATATTCTCTGTCTTGATTGTGGTGATGTTTTCATGGCTGTAGACATATGCCAAAATTAGTGACTTGTACACTTTTAGGATTTGCAGTTTAATGTATGTTAATTCTACCTCAATTTTAAAAGTATGTGCCTTTTTTAATGGATAATGAGGAGAACAGAACTTGGTGGTCAATCGGAAGTATCCTCCACATCTAGTTTCTTTTCGTCACGTCACTATCAAGTTCTGGGATATTCTGGACCACAAGAAGGGAGACTATGGGAGGAAGATTTCTGTTGGGAAACAAGACTCAGGAGATTTATCTACAGCTCTTGTCCCTGCCTCGAGCTCACGCGCTTCTCAAGCATCGACCAAGCTTCCTTCTCTGGTCTTGATTCTTTGCAGTGAACACATCCCATCCTGCACAATTCCATGAAACTCTCCCACCCACTACCAGTCCACAGTGCCAACTGCCAGAGACTTTGCACCCCAGCCTCAGCCCGCCTGCCAGACCACACCTTTCACTGTAACCTGCTGGCCCCAGGCCCCACTCCAGTTCAGCCCACTGGACAAAGTTCTAGCCAGGTGGATGCTGACCTGGCCAATGGGGTGATTTTTCTTTCCCTGACACTTTCAACAGAGTGAGAAAAGTGACCGTATCTGCACCCCATTGAAGCTCACCTAAAACCTTTCCCCAGAATTCCAGTTAGCATCAATGGGACTTTTTCTCTCAATACTCTTCCAAAAGATGTCTTCAAGTCTAACCCCTTTTGCAGCCACCATGCTCCTTCCCAACTGCACACCACATTCGTTTTGGTAACACTTTGGAATCGTCCCAGGTGGAAGGCTGAGATATATAAAGGCATCATAAAAGAATTCTAGAGGGCTTGGGCAGGATTATTCTAACAGTTTTATCCATCCACTTCAAGCAATTTCTTCTGTTGATCTTTGGGATTACTATGGAAACAGCCACGGCTTTTGCTGATTTATCCCAGAATATCATCCTTGTGGGAGCATAGTGGGGAGGTATCACGGAGGCAAAGTTTTTTTTTCCTCTGACTGGCTCAAAGTGGGATACCAGAGCTAAGTAAGAAATAAGCCTATGTAAGAATGAGAAGATTTAAGGATTATAATTGATTCTCATAAACTTAGTTGGGGAGGAGCAGGGTTGCAGGGGGAGTGATTTCCATCTTCCTCCATCATGTACTCAGGCCTTACATGAGAAACACAGCGTACCACCCACCCTCCCTTTAGAGGTGAAATTTTTCTTGGAGGGGTGTGTGTGTGTGTGTGTGCGTGTGAAGGATGCTAGTGTGAGCAGGGCTAGATCAACGGAAATGGTGCTAGCTGGAGTAAATAGCTGCTGATGAATCAAGGAGATACGTGAGAGAAGAGACGGAGCATAGGAAATGCCAGAGGTTGACTAAGTTGAATTTCACTGGGACAATGAGATCGCGGCGGTCCTGTTGACCGAAGGCCTTCCCTCTTGGGTTCTTGGAGCAGAATTATCCAAAACAAACTGCAGGAGAGCCTTTCTCCAGCCAGAATTCTTGATAGGCAGTCATGTGGGGGTAATTGCGCCTTTGTCTGGCTCCTACTCCCTCCTCGCCCTCAGACCCTCTGATTTCTGCCTGAATGGAAAGAACTCTTGCTGCGATTAGGTCTTGGGGAGGTGTGGAGGGCGGGGAAGGAGAGGCGCTCCACCGTCCTGACAAAGGCCCTGGTGGTTTACCTCTCCCCACGTGAGACAGGCAGGAAGGAAGCTGGTGGTGATGGGCTGTCCAGGACGGCAGGCACTGCGGTAGGTGATTTCTCCTTCAATATATGCCATAACCCTTACAGCGTCCCATGAGATGGGAACTATTAACCCCATCTTCACAGAATAAAGGACCGAGGAAAATAATTTACAGAATAATTTAACCTAGGAGGTTAAATAAGTTGCCCAAACTTCACAGCTACTACGTGATGGGCTGGAGAACTTTTCCCACACCTGCCCGAAGGTGGGAGTTGACTCACCTGCGGGGGTCAAGAAGCTGGGGGTCTGGGCAAGGCTTGACGTCCTGAAACAGGTACTCAGTGCTAAATGATACCCAGATCTCACAGACAGAGGTAGAGACAGAGAGAGTGAGAGAGAGATCTCTATCCTGTTTGCCTCAGGCCATGTTGACGCAGAGCCTCTAATTTTCAGACGATTTCTAAAAAGAACAAGGTCAGGTAGACTGCTTTTGCTATAGACCCTCTCCTTTTTGGCTGTTTTTTTTTTTTCCCCTATGTTATTACAGACCGAGATTTTAAGATGTTAAATTCCAATCTAGAAGGCTATGAGATAAGCGAAACTCAGTAGCAAACCAAGGCAATTAATTTACTGCCCTCTCTTGAGGCCCACCCTAGCAAGTATCCCACATCCTTTGGAGGGACAGTCTGACCACTGCCAGGGTCAAAAACCTCTTGCCTGTGGCCACAGAAGGGCCACACCGTCATTACATGTTCAGGCTGGCACACAGCTAAACTGCACCCCCCAGCCTCTTCGCAGGGTGATGTGGCCATGGTCCAGCATCTGTCCTGATCTGGTCAGTTGAAAATGAGCAGAATTGATCCACCCCAATCCCGGGTCTGGATCACACATCACCTGTGACCCTCCACGGGCTTTTCTCTTCCAGCCACTGGAATGATCGGACTCTGGGAACTGTCTTGAGAGCCACACACCGAACCTGGTGGAGTCACAGAGGAGAGGAGCTGCTTCTTCCAGTCACATCGTGGAGGAGAGCTGCCTGACCGGAAGTGTCAGCCTCGGACCGTCCTGAGATCAGGACACAGACTTGCGGCACGTAAGGCAGCTACCATGCGGGGATTTTTCTGTTACAGCAGCTCGCACTTCCGAAGGCCGGGTCTGCTCACCTTCCCAGGATCAAGATGGGAACCTAAAAGCCAGACCTGGGAGAATGAAAACCACTCTTCCAGAAAAAAAAAAAAAGACCTATGGACTTCCGAACCTCAGGACTTTCCTCTCCTGCACTTCATGTCCCAACTACAGGAAGTGGGGAAAGACTTTCTGGAAAACCTTGTCTTTATCTGGTTTAGAAAAGCAGCATCCAATTACGGCACCAACAATATATATACCTTATTGGAGAGTAAAGTCTTAAAGTAAAACATTCTTTTTCAGACCAGTTGTGGGAGAAGGTCAAAGGAAATTAGCGATCAGGGTGAATGACAGGGTATTTAGGTAGTTTTATTGCAGAAAATAAACAGTAAGCTGAAAGCCCGCAGCCTCCAGAAATCCTCAAAAACCTGCTTGTGTGAAGCCAGACGATTTACGTGGACCTGGCAACCACTGTTTGAGCGCAATACGATGGTTTAAAGTGCTTGAGGTTGTTTGAGACAGTTTTTCTCTTAAACACTTTAAATTCACCCTTCCTGCAAATGTGTTTAGTCTGGTAACGTGCACTATCTGAGTAACAAGTAGATTTCATTTCAGCATCTGTCAAATGCTACAGCTTCCAAATGGGTGGCACTACGTTTAATGAGGTTTGTTGAGTCGGTCTCCTTCATATTGCACGATGGGAGTAAAGTATACTATTGGAAGGAAGGCTCAACATCGTTAGATGACGAAAGGGTTGGTGTGAAAGATAAGTCTTCTCCAAGGACATAAGAAATCCTGAAACAGGAGCAAGCAAGGAGGCAGTGATTTTAGATGCACAGGACTTAGACCAAGACCCTGGGTGCGCAGATATCGCAGGGCTCTCCGAAGTCCTGCCTTCAGCCTAGGTAACCAGGGATTACCACTGGAGCATCGTTTACCTGGTCAGGGTGCAGAGGAGTAGATCAGGGCTCTCCCAGGGCTGACTCATGCATCTGCCCTTGCAGGGAAGAGCAATGAGACGGACTGAACAACCCATCTGCACCAAGACCTGGAAGAAGGGTAAAAACATGGAGAAGAGGCACTGGATCTTCAGAGCTGAAAGCCAGCACCCATGGATTACACTCTGCTCCTGGCGTCTTTAAGACGCTACAATGTGTGTGCGGCTGGCCCTTTAAAAACAGTTCCAAGCCAGAGAAACCTCAGCCAGCAGAACTAGTTTGTTTTAGCAACTGCTTCCCGTGCCCTGGTCTCCCATTACTTCATCTGCATTCCCCAGATGCTGGCCCTGTCCGCCCCCAGGCTGGTGGCAGTTCCCCTCGTGGCTTTCGTAATCTCCCAGGGAACTCCCAGTACCGGTACGAGCCCTGTGCCCCGCAGGACGCCACCTCCTGGGTCACAGGTGGAACCCGATGCCCTCACCCAGCTTCTCTGGTTGCAACCCTACCTGCCCCAGATTTCAGACCTGCGTCAGAGGCTGCCACACGAAGAGGGGGGAGGTGACCTTGTCTGGTCCTGCCCAGCCCAGCCTCCACCATGCAATTCCAGGCAGCTGAGAGTCCTGAATCCAGGGGTTGCCTAGGAAGGCTTCATTCAGAGGCCTGCCCCGCGAGGACTGTCTGTGTCTTTGCCCAGGGGCTCAAAGACCCGTCTGGTCGGCCTCTGCCTGGCCAGGGGCTCTGCAGCACACCCTCCCTCACACTGTCTCCCACCACCAAGGAGTGGGCGTCAGAGAAATCTCCTTGGATGCAAGGGACAGAGGCCGATTCCAGTGAGCTTAAAACAGAGGCTACTGGCTGGGAAGTGACACTGAGTCCAAGGATGCAGCGGGCTTCAGGCAGAGCTACATCCAGAGCTGGTCCAGATGCTCTTGTCAGGACCTGTCTCTCTCCATCTCAGAAGCAGGGAGTCCACCCGACAGGCAGGACGTCTGCTAGAGGCCGGGACTTGCACCGCAATGCTTAGCAACCCCAGGGGAAGGGCCCGTCTGTCCTGACAGCTCCAGGAGGAAATGGCCAGAGAGCGGTCCAACCGGCCAGCCTGGGCCGTGTGCTCCACTCTGCACTGGTCACTGAGGCCAGAGGAGGGGATCCCCGTGGTCGGCCAGACCTGGGTCCACAAGCCCCCCTGAGGCTAAGGTAGGGGCCGGAGCCACAGCTGAAGTGTATTGACAGGTTTTCTTTACACAGAATCGGACTCAACAGTGGCCTCCCCTTTGCTGGCAGCAGCCGTCGTCTGTAGGCCTTATCTTCATTGTCACGGACCACCCAAAACACCGACCTGCTCACCCCATGGTCCCAGTCTCCCCCTTAAAGGCCTTTCTCAGTGCCCTGGCCTCCTCATGCTGGAGGCCCCCAAGCTTAGGCCTTGACCTCTCTCCTGTCTCGTCCGCACCTCCCCCACCCCCAATGGTAACCTTGTTCTGCCTGTGAACTCGAAAGCCATCTCTGTGCCACGGGCACCAAGTTTCTCTCTGGAGAGCTGCCCTCTCGTGGGCTCCAGACGTCACTCTTCCACTGCGGTGACCGACAGGCATCTGGAGAACACCCAGCCCGTTGCCCACTCCAGCCCTCCAGCCCTCTCCTTGCCCCCCATTCTCACTGTCCTTCAGGCCAAAAATCCCACCCCACGTCTTTGTCTCCACTCTTTCGGTCCCACACCATGTGCAGGCTGTTCGACCGCTGTCTGAGCTCCGTTTCTCACCTCGTCTGCCTTGGCCAGTCTGGGCCGAGTCATGTCACGTCTCACCAGTATGGTCACAGCCCCTCACCTGGGCGCCATCTCCCCCTTGGTCCTCTTTGGCATCCTCTCGTCTCAGCCATCAGAATGAACCCGTGAAGGTAGTCAGATGATGACTTCCTCGGGTCAGCACCCGAAGTGGCACTCAACTCACTCAGAGTAAAACTCGTACAGCTGTCTGCAGAGCCCCTCACCCCACCCTCCCCATCTCCTTTCTGATATGCTCTGCCGCCCTAGCTTGTCCCTCACTCACACCAGCTCCCTTACCGGTCTTCTGGCTCACTGAGCACAACTGTGCCTCAGGGCCTTTGCACCTGCCTTCTCCCCTCTGTGCACGGAAAGTGTCTCATCTGTGTGCCACATGTGATCAGGCCACCGAGAACCAGGGCGTTTCTCCTGCCTCCCAGGCCCCTCTGTGGGACCAGCAAACTGTGTCCAAGTCCAATCAGTGGTGATGTTTAATGTCCCTTTTCTGCCCAGAGCAGTCACCGCGCCTTAGAGAATGCATTATGTTGGGAGAAATGATCCTGCCACATGGAACCCTTGGAGGCTGGGGGATGGGATGGGAGATGCAGGCAAAGCACAAGAATGCATCTCCCTCAGACTCCACGGATGTAGACGAAGTCAGCAATTTCCTCCAATGGGCAAAATATGCATTTTCAAATAAAGAAGAATTTGGATGCAAAAGGGGGTCGTTATAGAAACACACAAGGAAAGGAGGAGAGCGTGAACACAGTAAAAAATAAAATAGAATCAAAAACAAGAATGGGAGTTTCTAAGGTTGGAAATCACCCACAGCGCTGTAAGGAACAGCCGAAAGCAGACGGCAAAGAGTTAAGTCTGGGGCTTCCCTGGTGGCGCAGTGGTTGAGAGTCCGCCTGCCGATGTAGGGGACATGGGTTCGTGCCCCGGTCCAGGAAGATCCCACATGCTGCGAAGCGGCTAGGCCCGTGAGCCATGGCCGCTGAGCCTGCGCGTCCGGAGCCTGTGCTCTGCAATGGGAGGGGCCGCCAACAGTGAGAGGCCCGCGTACCGCAAAAAAAAAAAAAAAGAGTTAAGTCCGGTCTTAGCTAACAGCACCCACTGGTAAGTCCAGGGCTCGTTCAGTGTTACTGTGTTAAAGATAATAGCAGACTTCTTACAACAGAGAGCTCCACATACATTAGTGCCCACACAGTGTCACCTGTCTGTGAATTCAGCAGAAGTTGCTCACAGAAGAATACAGTATTGCCATTGTCACAGCTTAGAACTACACGTTCATTAACAGAAACGGCATCTCTAGCATCTCTATGCAATACTCAGTCCCAAAAAAGGCTCATTGTGGAATGTGGCCCCAGAGCCAGTCATGGCAGTCATTATGACAATGTGCATTAATATCAAAGGATCTGTAATTAGTTTTACATTTTTCCTGGTGCCATCAGTGATTCTCTAAATGGTGCACCTCTTTTGGTGTAATCATGGGCCCTTAGAGCCTCTGACCATATGCAAAATTTATTGCAGGCTGTTGCAGAAGAGTTGCCTAGTAGAATGTTGGTTAGCTACCATTTTGTTTCAAATTGAACCTCAAATTGTAGTCCAGGTGATTTTGCTATCATTTAGCGATATTTAGCCAAAATCAAATCAATCAAGTGCTTCAGAATTTATAATTGGAACGAACGTAGTGAAGGCACCATCTCTCCTCTTCTCTATATTGGGTTAGGATGGTTTGAGCTAGCCACCAAAACTGGAGGAAAAGAGAGAAATTGATATACCCAAGAAAACTCAGTGGGAAAAAAAGATGACTTTGCCAGATGTGTGTT
The DNA here is from genome assembly GCF_949987515.2 of Delphinus delphis. Lineage (NCBI taxonomy): Eukaryota > Metazoa > Chordata > Mammalia > Artiodactyla > Delphinidae > Delphinus > Delphinus delphis. The sequence continues at coordinate 8,177,075 of NC_082699.1, read as the reverse complement.
CGTTGCTGTAGAAATTCATAATCTTACCCACATCCAGTTCTCCCCTCCACTTATAGGTGGGCCATGTCCCAAGTTCTAGCCTATACATGACAATGGAAGTATGATGGTTATTTCTGGGCTGAGTTATAGAAGAGTCTGTGATACCTTGTACCCTTTCTCTTCCCTTTCTGCAATGTTCTTGTGAAAATTCAGCAAGCTGTATATTTCAATGTGCTTTTGTGCATGCATTATCCTTCCATTAAAAAACATAAAAATAGGGTTTCCCTGGTGGCGCAGTGGTTGAGAGTCCGCCTGCCGATGCAGGGGATGCGGGTTCGTGCCCCGATCCAGGAGGATCCCACATGCCACGGAGCGGCTGGGCCCATGAGCCATGGCCACTGAGCCTGTGTGTCCAGAGCCTGTGCTCCGCAGCAGGAGAGGCCACAACAGTGAGGGGCCTGCACACCGCAAAAAAAAAAAAAAATATATATATATATATATATATAAAATATACATACAATGGAATATTATTCAGCCATTATAAAGAATCAAATAATGCCATTTGCAGCAACATGGATGGACCTAGAGATTGTCATATTAAGTGAAGTAAGTCAGACAAAGACAAATACCATATGATATCACTTATCTGTGGAATCTAAAGCAATGATACAGATGAACTTATTTATAAAACAGAGAGAGACTCACAGACATAGGAAACAAACTTATGGTTACCAAAGGGGATAGCTGGGGTCGGGGGGGAGGATAGATAAATTAGGAGTTTGGGATTAAAATATACCCACTACTCTATATAAAATAGGTAAACAACAGGGACCTACTGTGTAGCATAGAGAACTATACTCAATATCTTGTAATAACCTATAATGGAATAGAATCTGAAAAAGTATATATATATATATATATATATATATATATATATATATATATATATCTCACTGAATCACTTCTCTGTATACTTGAAATTAACACAACACTGTAAATTAATTATACTGAATACTTCAATTTAAAATTTAAAAATTTTTTAAAGTAAAAATAAGAGGTGGTCTTGAATAAATTTTGCCCTTCAGTTCTAAAAATTCTGCCATTAGCAGCTCCACTCACCAGGGTTCTTATTTTTGTTCATGGGATAATGAACAGAATGCCTTCTCCCTAGGCCCAAGGACCAAAGGAGGGAGAATATCAGAGCCTTGGTCAGAGATCCAGGTGTTCAGGGTTCATTGAGGGAGTGCCTTATGGGAAAAACTGGTGAGGGGAGGGAGGGAGTCAAGCACGGCAGGGAGAGAGAAGAGCTGAGTAAGGCTGTTGTCTTGGAGGAAGTCCAGCTCTGCCCGACCCATGGTGGGGGGTGGAAGGAGCCCCAGGGCAGGGACAGAACTGCAGAGCTACTCCCCCCCCGACCGTGATGCAAATGATCCCGCCTTGTGTACCCTTTTATCAGTCAGTCATTGCCTACGGGCCCCCCAACCTGGAGGGCAGGGAAAGTTTTCTTGACAAGGCTGTTCCGGTCAGCGGAGGGAAACGATTTGGAGAAGCATCCACCTCTGGGAACCAAGATATCTACAACTGTGTGGACGGAAAACACAAATTACCCAAGTCAGTCATGATGCTGGAAATGATGGTGAAGAAAGCCACAACTGCTTCCCGGAGCCAGGTTTTGACCTCTCATCCTAAGAAATCGACTGCATCCTGAAACAGTGCCTCATCCACACGGAGTGTGACCTTCATGCGGTCACACTCTATGTGTGACCCAGATGCTCTGTTTAAAGGCTCTTCCACTATTGTGTCATGTTAGCAACTTCTGAATGGTGGGGTAGAGGGTCGAATGAATGATCTCACGGTCATGCACCCACTGCCACACCTCCTTTGCCACAGAGCGAGCCTTTTGTCTAAGGAGATGTTGTGTGTGATCCTGGGTCATGGACTCTCGGTAAGCCCTCGCATAGTCTAATGACCAAGGTCCTGTGGGCAGAAAAGACCAACCCATGTCCAGAATGTGCATCAATCCCAGTGAGTGTGAATCATGGCTCCGTCCAGAATGGGAGGGAACCTTTGTGACAGACTTACCACAAGCGCCATTCTGGTCTGCTCAAGGGGCTCGGCTTTGCTTAGCTAAGAGATCTGACTTCCAGCAGCACAGTTGCTAAATTAGCCTTGGTGAGAGGAAGCCCATGCTTTGGGGCCCATGCAGAGCCTCCTTCTCTGCCTTCATGCTTACTGCGTTCATGAGCCCGTTGCTCACACACTGGGGAAGCCAAGGGTGGAGGTTAACATCAGCTGGCCAAGTCATCCTATCTGTTTAGCTGTTGAGCACTTCTTACTGCAGTGGCTCTTGGCGTGTGAAGCGGCCAAGGCTCAACCTCTCTCCTGAAAGTTGTTTATGAAGGAATAGGAGAGATGAATATGAGAAAGAATTCTCAGTTCATATGAGGGAGATCAAAAGCAAAACAGGGATTCAAGCTGGTTGGAATTTTGACTAGAGGAAGTCAAATCCTCCGGAAATCTTAATTCACAAACAGAGAGTACCCATCTAAACAACTTTCTTCTCATATGATTCAAACCAATCTGGGAAGTACAAGGAATTCAAAACCTGAGAGATTAAGTCACCTAATTCAACCATTATCCACTGGAAACACCACCATCGACTGAGTCCTGAGAAAAGTAACCACCATCCTGTACTGAAGGAACTTGCAAGCCTTTGGGGATGAACTTGGATGCAGTGGGCCAGAAATGAACCACAGAAGGCTCAACGGCCTCATTGTGCAGTGTTTCTCAAATTGCAGGTTTCAACCCAAAATTGTATCTCTTGTAGGAAGAATAAGTATTGTTTTGTGAAGTTCTGTTACTTTGGATGAAGCAAAATGTATTTCTTACTGTGGTCAAAAAAACTGGAAAAGACTGCATTGAACATACAAAAGAATATAATACTTCAACAAACAAATCAAGCCAGCCTCCAACCAAGGGGCACCGAGTTAGCATGACATCAAGAGAAAAGTGAATGACCAAAACAGAAGTGTTTCCAAGACTGCTATAGCTATCTGAGACTGATATAGCTACAGATGTTTCTGTATCCTAAGGGGTCACATTAATGAAAAATAACACAGGTAACAGCAATAACAACAAAAAGAGCTTAATGCTTTTAAACGTTCTTTGATCGTGACCCTCTCTCAGGGTCATCTAAGAGAGACAGGTGTTTGTGCATGTCCAGAGTCACTCCACATCACAAAAGGACCACCTCCAACACCACTCATACATGCTGAGCACTCACGTCTCCACAAAGTGGGTCTGAGGAAGTGGCTTTGATACACAGGCCTGAGCGGGGGAGCGACACACCAACCACAAGGGCAGAGGAGGCTGACGTGGACTTGAGATGCTTGCCAATGCTGCTTAAAGGACTGATCAGCACCAATCCTTATGTTGGCCACCAAGAAATCCAGGATTTCTTCTGTCGCAATCCATTGCACAACAGTAACTCTCCTGACTTCAGAATTCCCCCACTATAGGTCAACAAAAGTATAAAATGAAAAGGAAAAAATGGATAGTTTTTCAAAGCACTTTTCATCCAGGAAGGGCTCTATATGAGTCATGCTTCACACTTTCCTTCCCAAAGGGTCCTGAGAGCCTCACGCTGCTTATCACTGCCTCCCATATGGGAAGCAAAGATCCTTGGTAGGGACTCCCCGGGGGCCCCAAGGCCTCAAACAGGGCTGGGATGTGTGCAGCCTGGAGAAGAAGGATAGTCATGCTTCTATCTACCACTGAGATGCTGCAGTTCCAAAGTCTCAAGCATGTCAATAGCCATAGTTTTATGCTTGGTTCATAAACCAAAACTGAGCTGCTGGAATGTCAGGAACTTGAGTCACACTGGACAACCGGAAACACAGCCAGAACTGATTGCAAACGGGGAGCTGGAAAATCAGTTGAGGAGTTTCGCCCAGAACTTGCCTGCACCGTGTCCTCACCCAGGAGTCTCTTCCCTCCCACTCTGTGCTGGTCTGGCTGCTTCTCATCCTCAGACTGCAACACAAATGTCACCTTGTTGGAAAGCCCCTCCCTGACCACCCACCTGAGCCAGGTCACCCATCAATGCGCTCTCAGTGCCTCACTTCCTTCACAGAGCTGATCACAAAGAATAATTATATGCTGACCGGTATGTTCATATGTTTACCACCTGCCTCCTCAGGTTACCAGAGGCTCTACAACAGCCTGTGGGGTTCACCCTGGACACCCAATACGCGGCCCCCGGCACCCAGCACTCCAAGATAGTGAATGTTTGTTGAAAGAGCAAATGAGTTCCCTTTATGAAATTGAAATTTCACTACCTGTTATTTACCATTAAGCAGTTGGTTTGCTATCAAGTTTAGAAGAGATAATCACTAGTATCAAAATATTAAGTGTTTAACGTACACTCGTGTTCCTAGTAGCAATGTTCGCAATAGCCAAAAGATGGAAGCAACCCAAGTGTCCGTCGACAGATGACAAGTATGGTCTACACGTACAGTGGAAAATTATTCAACCATGAAAGGGAACGACATGTTGGCACAGGCTGCACCATGAAGGAATCTTAAAGACAGTATGTTAAGTGAAATAATCCAATCACAAAAGGACAAAGACCGTGTAATTCTACTTAATATGAGGCACCTGGAGTAGCCACATTCATAGAGACGGAAAGTAAAACGGTGGTTACCAGGGGCTGGGGGCAGGGAGGGATGAGGATTTAATGTTTAACTGGTACAGAGTTACACTTGGGAAAGGTGAAAAAGTTCTGGAGATGGATGGTAATTATGGTTACACAAAAAACTACATGGTTGCATGTAGTTAATGCCGGTAAATTGCACAGTTTAAAATGGTTACTCTTAGAGGAAAACATAGGCAGAACACTCTATGACATAAATCACAGCAAGATCCTTTCTGACCCACATCCTAGAGAAATGGAAATTAAAACAAAAATAAACAAATGGGATCTAATGAAACTTAACAGCTTTTGCACAGCAAAGGAAACCATAAACAAGACCAAAAGACAACCCTCAGAATGGGAGAAAACATTTGCAAACATAGCAACTGACAAAGGATTAATCTCCAAAATATACAAGCAGCTCATGCAGCTCAATATCAAAAAAACAAACAACCCAATCCAAAAATGGGCAGAAGACCTAAATAGACATTTCTCCAAAGAAGATATACAGATTGCCAACAAACACATGAAAGAATGCTCAACATCATTAATCATTAGGGAAATGCAAATCAATACTACAATGAGATATTATCTCACACCGGTCAGAATGGCCATCATCAAAAAATCTAGAAACAATAAATGCTGGAGAGGGTGTGGAGAAAAGGGAACATTCTTGTACTGCTGGTGGGAATGTAAATTCATACAGCCACTATGGAAAACAGTATGAAGGTTCCTTAAAAAACTACAACTAGAACTACCATACGACCCAGCAATCCCACTACTAGGCATATACCCTAAGAAAACCATAATTCAAAAAGAGTCATATACCAAAATGTTCATTGCAGCTCTATTTACAATAGCCAGGACATGGAAGCAACCTAAGTGTCCATCATCAGATGAATGGATAAAGAAGATGTGGCACATATATACAATGGAATATTACTCAGCCATAAAAAGAAATGAAATTGAGTTATTTGTAGTGAGGTGGATGGACCTAGAGTCTGTCATACAGAGTGAAGTAAGTCAGAAAGAGAAAACCAAATACCACATGCTAACACATATATATGGAATCTAAGAAAAAAAAAAAGTCATGAAGAACCTAGGGGTAAGACGGGAATAAAGACACAGACCTACTAGAGAACGGACTTGAGGATATGGGGAGGGGGAAGGGTGAGCTGTGACAAAGCGAGAGAGAGGCATGGACATATATACACCACCAAACGTAAAACAGATAGCTAGTGGGAAGCAGCCGCATAGCACAGGGAGATCAGCCCAGTGCTTTGTGACCACCTAGAGGGCTGGGATAGGGAGGGTGGGAGGGAGGGAGACGCAAGAGGGAAGAGATATGGGAACATATGTATATGTATAACTGATTCACTTTGTTATAAAGCAGAAACTAACACACCATTGTAAAGCAGTTATACTCCAATAAAGATGTTAAAAAATAAAATAAATAAATAAAAATAGAAATGGTTATGATGGTAAACTTTATGTTATGGGTATTATAAAAAATAAAGTTTTAAAAATATTTTTAAATATTAAGTGTTTATTGCTACTCAGATGCATGTTTTTGGTGTTATGGCAGTATAGGGCATATTTCGTATAAATGTTAAAAATACTGAAAATGTCGGCCCTCTATTAATGCAAGTTTTGTATTCTGGCTGTGATTCTGCTGGGGCTTTCATCCCCCGCCTTTTCTACCCGGAGAGGCCCAGTGTCAAGCTCAGTGTCGGACACACGGTGGGAGCTTAGAAATACTCATTGTACGGCTGCTGGAGGTCCGATAGGATGCAAGGGTGAACAGACAAGTGGGGAGACGAATAAAAGGATGTCCATGATAAAAGAAGTTGTTCAAAAGTATGTTATAGAAACTAGAATTCATATCCTAGATTTTGGTAGTTGTGACACCTATGTCCTCAAATCACTTCATTCCCTTTTCTAATGAAAGGTATATAAATGATAGATATTTTTAAATAATCAAATTTGAGGGGAATCTTAAATAAGAAAGGCGGAATTTGAAGTTGTATGACACTCTTTCTGAAAGAAGAGTTTCATTCCCAAAGATTCAAAAAAAATTATAATCCTCATTTTAACATTTACAAGTTAGCCTTTTTTTTTTTTTTTTTTTTTCAGTACGCGGGCCTTTCACCGCTGCGGCCTCTCCCGTTGCGGAGCACAGGCTCCGGACGCGCAGGCCCAGCGGCCATGGCTCACGGGCCCAGCTGCTCCGCGGCACGTGGGACCCTCCCGGACCGGGGCACAAACCCGCGCCCCCCGCATCGGCAGGCGGACTTCCAACCACTGCACCACCAGAGAAGCCCAGCCATTTTTTATCAGCCACATTTTACAGGAAAGATCATTGGAGCAGAGAGAGATAAGGACCCTGCTTAAGAGCACGTGACAAGAAAGTGACAGAGCCGGGGTACAAGCTAGAGCCCGTCTCGTGAACCAAAAGTTCTACCAGCTCTTCCTCTTAAAGAAAGAAAGATAGGAAGGAAGGGGGACGGGAGGGAGGGAGAAGGGACAGGAAAGGAAAGACCTTTTAGTTCAGCTTCTTAAAATTTAAAAGCCAAGTCATAATCAACTACCTGGTCTAATTTAATGCTCACATTTTAATACAAACACCTTAGAGTGGGGCTTCTGTGAACCCCAAGCCCACCTCCAGTCCAAGTCTGAGTCTTGCCAAACGAAGTCTCTCGTTTCCCAGGATGGTGGCCCCTACAGCTGCCCTGAGAGCCTGGCCAGGGATCCTACAACATCCAGCGCCTCGCTCACTCTTCCTGTAACAGGGGATAACTTCCCTTAAGACACTCCACAGTTTCCGGGGGGCTGCATTGTTCTCAAATTCCCATTTTGGAGTTCCAAAAGACCTCATTTCCTCTGGCCGTCCTTTCCCCTTCCCAGGCAAGCAGGGGAACAACGTAAGCCCTTCCATCCTCCTTTGCTCTGGTTCACCGGCTCCTGAGGGACCTTACGAAATACACTGAAAGTGGTTAATCACCGATATCCTCCGTGACGACGCTTTACCGCCACAGGAGCACAACCTCGGCATGCTGTGGAAGGAGCAGAGGCGGGGCGGGAATGAGGGGGAATCACAGAGGGAGGAGCCTTACGAAGAAAGTCCGAGAAAGTCCGTGATACTGGGTCTAGATGATACCAACCTACCCGCAAAAAATTTTATCAGGGGCACTCAATGGGGCTTCCCCGGCGGCGCAGTGGTTGAGAGTCCGCCTGCCGATGCAGGGGACACGGGTTCGTGCCCCGGTACGGGAAGATCCCACATGCCGCGGAGCGGCTGGGCCCGTGAGCCATGGCGGCTGAGCCTGCGCGTCCAGAGCCTGTGCTCCGCAACGGGAGAGGCCACAACAGTGAGAGGCCCGCGTACCGCAAAAAAAAAAAAAAAAGTGTCATTGAATTAGAATTTATTCTAATAAATGTTTTTATGATTGATGTCAAGTTAAACCAGTTTATACATAAAGACAATATTTATAAACAGTAATTTAAAAAAAAAGACAAGAATTTGAGGGAGGGGATGGTCTGTATTTACTAGTACTCTTCTCCTTGAGAAGTCATTTATCATCATTGCTGGGGTTTCTGCCTGGTCTTTATCCTTTAAACAAGTCTGAGGAGGGCTTCCTGTGCCTTAGGGAAATGATATCTGAGTTAGTCTGGGCAGACACCTGCATCTCCTAGAGATTACACTGAACAGACCTTCCTTTTTCCCCTCTCAGAATTCTGGCCAGCCCCTGACAATGCAGACCAGTTCTCAGTAATAGTAAGAGAGGTCGGACCCCGGGGCCGGTCACAGGGGCCCAGGCCATTGCACACCTATTCTTCAGGATCCAAGTGTCGGCAATCTCTCTCCCAGCGGTGAGGCTGAGAAATCGTAAAATTACTCTTGGGTGTCTTGCCCTTATTTGATCAGTTGACTTTGTAAAGAATAAAAAAACAAAACAAAAAACACAGACCTTCCGACTGGAAAATGCAAACAAAAGAAGGAAATGACGGAGACACTATGATTTTTGAGCTCTCAAGAAAAGTGCAGCTTCGGTGAAGAAGGAATTTCAGACTTTCCCCTCCCCCACCCACTTCATCATCCTAGTGAGGTCAGGGTAGGAAACGTGCTGATCTCCTCAAAAGAAAAGACTAAAGACCAAGAATTTCAGGGGTTTTGTTTGTTTGCTTGCTTTTTCGCTTGATACTATTTGCTTGCTAATTTTTTTAAAATATACATTTTCACAAAAAGCCGTATGTACCCCCATGTGCACTGCAGCATTATCTACAATAGCCAAGATATGGAAGCAAACTAAGTATTCATCAACAGATGAAAGGGTAAAAAGGATGTGGTATATATACAACGGAATATTATTCAGCCATTAAAAATGACATCTGGGGCTTCCCTGGTGGCGCAGTGGTTGAGAGTCCGCCTGCCGATGCAGGGGACATGGGTTTGTGCCCCGGTCCGGGAAGATCCCACATGCCGCGGAGCGGCTGGGCCCGTGAGCCATGGCCACTGAGCCTGCACGTCCGGAGCCTGTGCTCCGCAACGGGAGAGGCCACAACGGTGAGAGGCTCGCATACCACACACACAAAAAAATGACATCTCGACACTTGCGACTACATGGATGGACTTTGAGGGCATTATGTTGAGTGAAATAAGTCAGACAGAGAAAGACAAATACTGTATAATCTCACTTGTATGTGGAATCTTCAAATACACACCCAGGCTCATAGATACAAAGAACAGATAGTGGTTTCCAGAGGTGGGCGGTAGAGGCTGGGTGAAACAGGGAAAGGCAGCCAAAGGTACAAACTTCCAATTATAAAATAAATTAGTCATGGGGATATACGGTACAGCTAATGACTATAGTTAATAATATTGTACTGTATATTTGAAAGTTGCTAAGAGAGTGGCTCTTAAAAGACTTCATCACGAGAAAAAATATTGTGTAACTACATATGGTGACAGAGGTTAACTAGACTTATGGTGATCATTTTGCAATATATAAAAATATTGAATCATTACATTGTTCACCTGAAGCTAATATAATGTTTTATGTTGATTATACTTTAATAAAAAAAGAAAATAGGGCTTCCCTGGTGGCACAGTGGTTGAGAGTCCGCCTGCCGATGCGGGGGACACAGGTTCGTGCCCCGGTCTGGGAAGATCCCACGTGCCGCGGAGCGGCTGGGCCCGTGAGCCGTGGCCGCTGAGCCTGCGCGTCCGGAGCCTGTGCTCCGCAGCGGGAGAGGCCACAACGGTGAGAGATCCGCGTACCTCGCGGTTAAAAAAAAAAGAAAAGAAGCCATTGTTCAACTCTGAAAAAAATACGTATGTACATTTTCAAATAATACGCTCAGTGCTCACCTTTAACTTCCAGACTCCTTTTCCGACGAAGCACCTCTAAACTTAAAGCATTAGGTCCAATTACTAGTCTGCAAAAGTAGACTGTCTATTGTCTAAAACATCTGGAAATTCAGGGCAAGTTGTGTACTTATTGTACGTTTATCAGATGTATCCTGACTTTGGGGACCTCCTATATTTACCTCTCTTTTTCCAAAACCTCTGCTTCTTTTTTTGAAAACACTGTACTGGGTTCCTGCAGGAATCATTAACACAACTTCCCCAGAGAACAATCGTGGGTAGAATAAAGTCGCACTGAAAGTTTTACTCAGAGTTACACCTGTCTGGCAACAATGTTGATGAAGCAGCTCCCAAGATGACATAAGAGGGAGCGATGGTCAGAGAATCGGTAAAACTTCTTAACCAACGACTCTCGGGCATCCCGACTGTGGGAAGGTCATTCCTGGTTTCTCAGCTCTGAGTCAAGAACTGTTGGCTTCTGACCCTTGAGCTGTGGGCCCGAGGTGAAACCCGATGTGACCCTGGCTCTAACCTCTGCACTTGAACTTGGGGATGAAGGAGAGGGCCTGGTGGAGCTGACCTGCCAGAGGAGCAGGTGAAGGGCTGCGTTGCCAACCTCTTGAGCCGCCCGAGGCTCTGAGACCGTGGTGTGCGCAGGGTCTTGCTGTTTACTCCTGACTTTAAACTTCAGTCCATCTTGCTCACCAACAGAAAGGCCGGTGGTTCTATGGCTGGGTTCCTCTGTCAAGGTCGGTCCAGGCCGACTTGCAGCAGAAAAGCTGACTCTCTTTCACCAGCCTAAGGCAGCTCCTTGCTGAGCAGCAGCGGGGGTTACACTGTGCAGCAGGGGTCTCCTCTGAGCTCTCCGGCCGGAAAACCCTCAGGCTGTTCAGATCACGGCCGGTGGAGAAAGTCCCCGGGGGTGACTGACACCCTGGAGACAGGGATGTCCCTCCCAAATTAGGGAGAAAGGACAGGAGCTCTTTCTGTTGCACGTGACAGACAGCAGTAGAATCACCACCCTCTTCGGCAGAGCTGGAGTCCCCGCGGCCCACCCTATGCGATTCCCCTCCCCCCCCCCCGGGCGGGGTGCGCGTCCCTCGTCTCCACGCTGGGCTCACCCGTGCCACTAGCTCTGGGCAATGCCGTGACAGCAGACGTCATGCAGGCAGAGGTTTGGGGAGTGGCGGCTCTCTTGCAATTCTGCCATCATCAGGAGGACGGGCCAGGGCTGGTCTACTGTCCCAGGAGGAGGACAGGAGACACTCCGGCCGGAAGCCTTTCCGCCTGGAGCCCAGACCCTCAGACTTGTAAGGCCTGATAAACGGTTGCTGTTTCAAGCAGCTGCGTTTGGAGAAACTTTGTTCGATAGTATTTCGAGGCCACAGTTAAGGAATACGTCCTGTCAGGTTTCCCCACTGGGGCCCGTATTGACTACTGCACCGCAGTTTTGCTTAAGGATAGAAGAGGCCTCAGAGCCAGAGGCACTGGGAGAAGGAAAAGTAGGCTTTCCCTTATTCTCAGCCCTTCCTCAGGGGTCCCCCTTCCTAGACCTCACGTAAATGGAGGAGGGGCTTCTGCAGAGGGTAACCATCCTCCAGCTCCCTTCATTCAGTTTTTCTTTACGGCCCAAAGGCCTGCAATCTTGGAGGGGGGGTGCCTGGACCCCCCAAGAACTAATTGGTCATTGACATCTGTTGACGGTCATCAGCGCTCGGCCAGCACCGTCTTACTGTCGGGCTGCAGCACACGTGTTACCCACAGAGGGTGACAGGAAGTGCTTCAGAAAGAGATTCTGACACACGGCGGTGGTGGAAGGCGAGATAGCAAAGCCCTAGAGAGGCAGCAGCCCCTGTCCGTGTTCTGGCTTCCACTTGGTCTGAGAAAAGAGAGCGCCGGTAGGTGCTCGAATGATGAAGACCACAGGGGCAGGAATGTTTTAACACATGCCTCAGCCCCCTGCCTGTTCTGTCACCCTGATGTCCTTCCCGCCCCCCAGGTCGTGGTCTCACCTCTCGGGAGGGAAGAAGGTCTTACCGACAGCAGAGTACGTCACCCTCGATGCTACACGTGCTCCCTAGGCCCAGGCTCTGCGTTCTGGGCCAACTCTTCCTGGCTGGCTGCACACCTGCTCCCCACACCCCAATCTGAACACACGATGCCTCTGAACCTCTGTGAAGATCAAATATCTTTGTCTGAAGACTAAAACCTCCCACCAGTGCATTTCCCCCCTTATTTGATTTTGTTTTGTTTCCTTGAATTCTTCTATGCAAATCCAGAAGACCTTCAGTCTTCTGTCTTCTCGGTCATCACATCTTAATTTTGTATCTTTCCCCTCATTTCTTCCTTTCCTTTAGAACAGACGCCAGTTCGTGTTTTCTTGCTTTAGCTCCTCCTGAAACCCCCACCTGTCCCACAAAGGGTTTCATCAGCAAAAGCTGCTAATCACCTTGGACCTGTTCCGCACTGAATTATTGATGCCACTCACGCTGCTAGACTTCAAGTTCCTCGATAGCCAGGAACTTTGTCATTCGTTTGGTTCATTTCCTCTGCTGTGCAGTCCTGTGTTCGTTTACTACTCCAAACCCAGAATAACGAGGGAGTAACAGTGTGAAACCCAGAGGCGGAAAATGGGGATTTTTCTTTAAAGGCACAGAGAGAATCTGGGACCTTTTGAATTATGCTGGTGCCTCTTCGCTCTGAAAGAACCACAGAATTGGCCCTTTCAGCATCTGGCTTTGGATGAACCTGACGTGGAGACGGATGGAGGAGGGGAATCCAGAAGGCGGGTGAGTAGCCCCCGGGTGAGGAAGACGGCACCAGAAGCCCGTGCTAAGGGCCCAGCAAACGCCAAGTGTTTGTCCCGATGACCGGGAGCCTCGCCGGGCAGCAGGTCCAGAGAAGCGAAGAGGGTGCGCATCTTCTATCCTCTTCCTGCGACCCTGCGGCCCACGGCCCACCCTCCCCGGGCCTTCGGTCTTCCCCTGAGGGCCGCCATTCCATACAGTTCTGTTCTCCTTGAAGAAACTTTCTGTCCTTGCTCTCACCAAAATTCCTCGCTATCCACTCTGGTAGCTACCGTCTACTGGGTTGTTCAGAACTTGACAGACTTGGAGCAAACATATTCCGGAGCTTTAAATAAAGTATCTCATTTAATCTTCGCAGCAACCCCACAACGAAGCAGGCGTTCCTAGCATCTTCCTCTTACAAAGGAAGAAGCAGAAGCCCTAAGGGTTCGTAACTCGCCCAGAGGTACAAACCCAGCTGAGATCTGCACCCAGCAGCTTAACCCCCAAACTGGCCTCTCCCTACTGCTCGGCACCTCTCCTTCATGGCGGCCAACCTGGCCGAAGTCTTCAGGCGGGTGCAGCTCAGGGATGTGAGGACTTTAGGGGGTGGAGGAGCCGTCCTTCTAGGGAGGGGCTTCCCCAGCACCCTGGAAAGCCTGGCACCTGGCACACAGTTTGTGCTCAATGAATATTGGACAAACAAAGGGGCGTCTTGTCGACAGCCACCTTCTCCATCCCTGGGCAGAATCCTGCCCCGAGGTTGCTTCGTCGAGGTCTTCCAGAGGAGCCCAGGCCTTGGCCCAGCATCTCCCAGCGGCTACATCTGTGGGAGGATAAGTGTGAGTGTGTAAAGAGCTCTTAACTGTGCAAACACGTAGGACCTTCACTTCTCCAAAACTAAACTTCACTCCCTCTGAAGCTCCTCCTTCCCACTGATGTTGGAAAATGTAGCCTTGCTAGTTCATGATGATTCAGTCAATTCGAGATTTCTTTTCAGTCCCTTTCAGGTAAATGCTTAGTCAATTCATAGTTTGCTGCCCGCGCCTTGTCACTTCCTTCTTCCCCAAGATGATCTAAGTTCTGGGGAGAGGAACATTTCTACTCTAAGGCCGAAACTATTTCTGAATGAAATGTTTGGAGGAGACTATGGCCCTGTTAGCAGTAAATCCTGAACGGAGGCAGACCCGCGGGTCTCGTGAGATCGGCACAGGGCTGCCCAGGCAGGCCCAGGCCACCTGCCACCAAGCGGGCAGCCCACGGGGGCATCCAGGGGCCAGGCGGAGCCAGAGCTTCACTGAGCTCTCCAGTGGTTTCTGTGATTATGGCAAAGAGACCTTAGATGCAAACACACGTTCCAACGCAGGGGAGCGGCGTCGGAGTGTCCTCTGTCCCAGGAAACTGTCGTGGACCTTAACGTGGCTCGTAGGAGTTGGACAGTGAGACTGGCTGAGCCGCGTGGGAACTAAAATCACCCTGGACCTTCTGTCCTGTTTTACACCCTATGTTAGTTAAGGGAAAGAATAAGTACCAACATTTCTGTGGCTTAACACAATCAAAATGTATTTCTCACCCAGGTAACAGCCCAACACAAGGGCTCCCCGTGGGCTGGGTTGGTTCATCTCATGATTCCACTATCTCCTGACAGACGAGGGGAAAGAGAGTGGTAAAGTCGTCCCTGATTCTTCAAAACCTCAGCCCAGAAGTGACAGGTTTCACTTCCACTCACGTTCCAGTGGCTGCTCTCCCTGCCCCGCCTCCCTCCCTCTGTGCTCCCTCCACCGTTGACCCAGTTTCCTGGGAGCTGCAGGGGCCTCACAGTAAACCAGACACTCAGGGGGAGACCACACCCTCACCGGCGCCAGGTGGGGGACTCAAACGCTGGTGGCAAATAAAGCCGGGTTAAAGTCCCAACTTATCTCTAACATGCGAGGTAACCTCGAGCCAGTTACTTCACTTGGGGATCAAGCGACACGTAAAGTGTTCAGCACACCCTTTGGTTCACGTGAAGTGCTTAATAAGTGTGAGCGATCGTATTTGCTGTCATCTCCTGGTCAGACTGCAGAGGCCAGAGCAAGGTCTCCAGACCCAGTGACATCTGCTCATGGCCACTGGAACCATCTGCATGGCACGCATCCGGACTGGGGAGCGGGGTGCGCCCCCTGTCCCTTCTTCACCCTCCTTGGAGTCCACACATCTGGAGGAGGAGTTGAAGCAGAAGCGGAGGCAGGAAGGAAGGGCCAGGGCAGGGATGCATGTGGGTGTAACAGAGGAGAGGGGCCGGACAGAGGGAGGGAGAGCCAGGGGCAGCATGTGAGGGCTGGCGGGGAGTCCGAATGAGGAGTGGGGGCAGCAGGGAGGACCCGAGAGGGATATGGGCCCTCGGTGTCTCCCAGCCCATCGCCTGACCACTTCTCAGAGAACGGCTGTGGGTCTTGGAAATTACCCTTGTCTACGCTAGGTTCCAGGTCATGATTCTCCCAAGTACGCATCTCAGAAACACACTGTTATTCACCACGTGGGTTGAGCTCTGTCCCCCCAAGAAGATAGGTTGACGTCCTAACTCCTGGCAGAGGTGGAAGTGACCTTAATGGAAAATAGAGTCTTTCCACATGTAAGTTAAGATGAAGCCACGGTGGAGTCGGGTGGGCCCTTAACCCACTGTGACCGACGTCCTTATAAGAAGAGACACAGGGACAGGCACACACAGAGGGGGGAAAGCCACGTGACACAACAGAGGAAGAAGGAGGACAGCCAGGAGACCACAGCAGCAGAGACTGGAGTGCTGCCCTGTCATCCAAGGAACACCAAGGGCTGATGGTCACTGCCAGCCGCTGGCGGTGCGGGGATGAAGAGAATCCCCCTCTGTGCCCCCAAGCAGGAGCTAACCCTGCTGACAGCCTCCAGAGCTGTGAGAGGATAAAGTCCTGTTGTGTTTGTTTTTGGTTTTTTTCGCGGTACACGGGTCTCTCACTGCTGTGGCCTCTCCCGTTGCGGAGCACAGGCTCCGGACGCACAGGCTCAGCGGCCATGGCTCACGGGCCCAGCCGCTCCGCGGCACGCGGGATCCTCCCGGACCGGGGCACGAACCCGCGTCCCCTGCATCGGCTCTCAACCACTGCGCCACCAGGGAAGCCCCAGTCCTGTTGTTTTAAACCACCTAGTTTGTGGGGTTTTTACAGCAGCCCTAGAGCACTAAGACAGCCCTCCTGCATTTAACAAATATGACTGAGCATGGACTATCCTCCAGGTATTGGGAACAAAACAGATTTGGGTCTTGGCTTCGTAAAGCTAAGTCTGGTGAGAGAGCTCGACATTCATTAAATAGCTAATCATGGAAGTCCAGGGCGCCCCCTCTCCCGTGACCCCAAATGTGAAGGAGAAATGGGGTCTTAGGCACTCTCCAGCCTTAGGTCCTAACACAGTGCTTGTTAGGAAATAGAAAAGCTTCATTAAAGGTGGACCACACGAAGCTAGCTTACCCTGAGATCAAGCTCTCTGTAGAATCATATTCAAAGCCACACTGCCTCCAAAAGCATTGAACAATGATGCAAGTCTTTAGTCAAGATTCCTTGACGAAGTGGCGGCGGCCGGGGTGAGGGGTTTACATCACAGCGCACAGCAAGAGTCTCTCCCCAGAAAGTTCCATTCTCGGTGCAGCTGCCCCAAGTTCCTCGCCCTCTCACCTGCCTTTCTCTGGAGGTCTTCTCAACTCCTGGTCTCTTCTCATGCAAAGTAATTTAAACTCTCTGAGCTCCTCAAAAAGGGTTCTGCTTAGATGCTGGGAGAAGGGTAAACCTATTTGGTATTTAGACCTCGTAGTTGTTCTTCTCAGTAACTGGTGAATTATCAAATGAATGCACGACGGACCAGCTCCAAGGGCCTCAGGTCTTTGTTTTTAGCAAAGTAGAAACAATTCTGAGTTTTGTAAGCAGACCTAAAAAGCCCAGAACTCTATGCAGGCGCCCTTCCTCTAGGAAGGAAATTAACTCCCGTGAAGCGTCTCTGATCTCGTGGCTTATCACACGGGGCCTCTGATATAATAGACACGTTTGCATTTCCCCCCATTTGACTCCAGATCACTGCTTGGTCAAGGTGCCCTGCTGGCAGCCAGAAATGAGAACCTGGTCTGGGGGTTCACAGATGTGTGCTCTTGGGGAAGACCCTCCAGGTCTCTGAGCCTCAGCGTGAGTCCACGCAGAGGGGAAGGATGCTACAGGAGCCCCCTGAAGGCCGGAGCAAGCTGCGGGATGCAACAAGCTTAGGCAGCAGGAAGGGAGGATCAGAAAGACCAACCAAAGAACGGAGCCCTCCGTTCCAGAATCTTTGAAAGTTCTCTGTTAAACAGGACTTCGTGATTTGCTTCAGCTCATCGTCATTTCTTTGGTAACAGTTTACTTAGGAGATTCCTTGAGCAGCCAGCACCCTTAGAAGAGCAGGGGACCACGACCCAAGGCTCTCAGCACATCTGGCCCAGCAGAGGCAAAGTGGCCAGCAGAGAAATCTGGAACCCGGGAAAGTCACGTTGAAATGCCGGGGAACCTCCAGAATTGGGCTTGACACGACCTAACACCTCAGAGTGGCCAGGAATTGCTACCTTCAGTACTGTAACGCCTGGACTCCTAAATGCCGTGTCGTCACTAGTTACTGGGTGTGGACTGTGATGACCCCACTTGGAACAAATTCATTTGGTATGAATTTGGAGTGTCATGTGCACAGGACTTTCACAAGAATAACTGTATGATTCAGCATTAATTAAACTAGCCTTAAAGTGAAATGTTAACATCAAGTCACATTTCCTGGATCCCTAAGCCACTGGCAGAGCCTTTACTGTAACTATGATTATTTATGAACTGTGTGAGTTATTCTCAAATACGTGCATTCACAGACTTCTCCCAACACCCGGCGCCCCTATCTATACATCTGCTCGTGCCAAACAGATTTGTCCAATCAATACCTCCATGTCTTAATCTTTAAAGATGTCACCTTGGGGTGCTTCCCCGGTGGCGCCGTGGTTAAGAATCCACCTGCCCATTCAGGGGACACGGGTTTGAGCCCTGGTCCGGGAAGATCCCACATACCACGGAGCAACTAAGCCCGTGCGTCACGACTACTGAGCCTGCGCTCTAGAACCCGCGAGCCACAACTACTGAAGCCTGCCTGCCACAACTGCTGAAGCCTGCCTGCCGCAACTACTGAAGCCCATGCACCTAGAGCCCGTGCTCCGCAACAAGGGAAGCCATCGCCATGAGAAGCCCGCGCACTGCAACGAAGAGACAACGCAGCCAAAAAAAACCTGTTTTTAAAGGTGTCATCTTGGGCTCGCAGCTTAGCCCATCAATACTTTTCTATTATACCCCGAAAATATTCTCTTGACTGCTTATCACAGAATGGTTGATTCACCGCTAACCAAGATCGTGTTTTAGAATGTGAACGTTAGAATCAGATGACTTCGAGGGGAACGATATTGTAAGTCAGATGACTTCATATGAGCATATTTAGTGTATCACCTCAAACATGCTGATGCCAAGTGAAAAATGGACAACCATGCAGATATTTGTCATATTCCAACCAGACGCTGGATATTCTAAACACACAGCCCATCAGTTCTCTGGTGCAAATGGGAACGCGCAGAGAGACAAACACAACAACACTAGAGAAAATATTCAGGAAAGAAACGCAAAATGGTAAATCACGGTGGTGCTGACACTTTTTGAACTTGACCTTAAAGATCTCAACAGCAAAAGAGAGTTATTTTTAAGTGGGTCAAACTATAAATTTATGTGGTGATACGGACCCAAAGCAAAGGTGACACACATAGAATCTTGAGTTAGACACTCATTTTACCTATTTTATTCATTCCACTCCAACTTTTGACATTTGATTAGCCCCGCTTAGTATCCAATTTCCAAACCCCTAGAGCAGATGCCTAATGTCTACCGAATCCTTTTTAATTCCATAGTTTGTGTGTGTGCGTGTGTGTGTAAAACACAACGTAAGGCAGGGAAGGGAATCGTTGTTTGTAAAGTACAAGATCCATATTAACGCACAGCCTTGTTGGCTTTTATTGGGAGACAGGGTGAGTCTCCTTGAAACATTGTCTCGCCCGTGGGCGTGACGGTGTGATGGATATGATCACGTTCATTTCCTTCCTGCATTCCTTGCCCTATTGGACCAGGTATGGGATGGTGGTAATCTTACAAAAACTCTGCAAGATTTGTTTATTACTGGAGGTTTATTTAAGGCTGTCACCATCACCTGTATCCATTAGTCACCTCACAGGTTCTTAAAGGGACACTAGTAACAATATTTGATTTAAAAAAGAAGACTCTCCTGAATTTTAGTAAAAGCCCACTTGAAAGGTGTTTCTTTGCTCCACTTGTCCACTACCTTCCCATCCCTTTTAAGAACCATTTTGAGTTGTATCCACTTTTCCACAAAAAAACACTTCAGGACGTCTTTAATAAGTCAATGTTATGTAGTGAGGTGCACTAAAGAAAATAAAAATAAAAATGCTCTACACTCTCTTTTTTTTTTTTGTCTGCACCATGGGGCATGCGGGATCTTAGTTCCCCGACCAGGGATCAAACCCTCGCCCCCTGCAGTGGCAGCGCAGAGTCTTAACCGCCGGACCGCCAGGGAGGTCCAAAAATGCTCTACACTCGAGTGAAATTGAATTCTCATGATCTGACTTGGTTTTGAAACTGTTTATTTACTAACATGAAAAGAAAAACCAAATCCAGCCTACAGTTGTAGTTGTTTCCTCATATCTACTGACACTAACCCGAATTCAACACGTGTACCGAGTGGTGGCTGTGCTCGTCGTGTTCTACAGATACCAAGACAAGTTAGCTTCTGGAAGGTTACTACAAACCCCGTATAGGATAAACTCAACGCCCACGGCGTCCAGCAAAGAACGAAGCCTCTGACCAAGTACTCCCTGGGAAAAACAGCTGCATCGATGAAAAACTGAAAAGATGAACCAGGCAAGTCCCTAAGGAGTATTTATTGAAGAGGCCTCACCTTTCAGAGCACCAGCAAAAGCTCTCACCTGAGCCTTCTGTCTGGACACCACACACGGGCACATCAGGACAGTCAGCCATTTGTATACGCCGGTCCTGCATCTGCAAATTCAACCAACAGTAGATGGAAAGTATTCAAAAACAATTCCAGAAAATTCCAAAAAGCCAAACTTGAATTTGCCGTGCTGTCAACTATTTACATAGCATTTACACTGTATCAGGTATTACAAGTAACCTAGAGATGATTTAACGTATACGGGAGGGTGTGCGCAGGTTATATTTGAACACTACGCCGTTTTATATAAGGGATTTGGGCATCCTCAGATTCTGGCATCGATGAGGGGTCCTGGAATCAATCCCCCTCGGATACCGAGGGACCACGGTACCTTAGCATGCAGTTTGCGGGTCCGTAGAGCTTAACTCTGTTCAAAATCATATTAAGGGTCTGCAAAAAAGGTGCATAAAGCACTATGTTTTGAAGTGCCTGATCTGTCAGCGTGAAAAATTTTTTTGTGTCCAGATGTGTGAAGCGAAATAGAAGACAGCTACATGCACTAGTAACCACACTGTGCACACGACAGTAATGCCGCACAGACTTCAGTGCTCTGTCATGCCTTACCCAGGATTCAGCGGTTAGGTCAGGGCCAGGCTGGAGACCTCCTGAGGCCTCGTTTAGTGAACTGTCAACCCCCCTCCACACACACACGCGCACACACACACACACACTCCCCACCACCACCATCACCACCACCATCATCACCACCACCACTGCCACCGCCACCACCACCACCATCATCACCACCACCACCACCGCCGCCGCCACCGCCGCCACCGCCACCACCACCACCGCCACCGCCGCCGCCACCACCACCACCACCACCACCACCATCACACACCAATTTCCCCGCAGGGAAGATAAGCCTCCCACTCTTCGAAATAAGAGAAGTCGTTTTGGAATACCAGAATATACCGACAGCTGCTTAACTTTCTCACCTTCTGTGTGAGTTTGCAAGGGTTGCCGTCACGAAGAATCATAGACTAGGAAACAGCAGAAATGTATCGTCTCACAGTTCTGGAGGTGAGAAATATGAGATCAAGGTGTCAGCAGAATTAGTTCCTTCTGGGGGCCCTGAGAGAAGCGCCTTTCCCCTTGGTGTGTAAATGGCCATCTTCTGTGTCCTCACGTGGTCTTCCCTCTGTGTGTGTCTGTGTCCTAATCTTCCCTTCTTATAAGGACACCAGCCATATTGGATGAGGGCCCGCCCTAATGACCTCATTTAACTTGATTACCTCTGTACAGACGCTGTCTCCAAATAAGGCCACATATTGAGGTACTAGGGGGTTAGAATTTCAACACGTGAATTTGGAGGGGACACAATTCAGCCCATACCTCCTTCCTACAGGGAATCTGGTGTCAGATAGCACAACCTTTAGACACTTTGTTTCTGGTTTTCTCCATAAAAGAATAAGCCAAACAGATTAAAGACTGAGTTTGGGGGAGCTAATTCATACCCGTGTTTCTTTGCCAACTCCTTTATATTCAGTAGAGGAAAAAACCCATGAAACAAATTATTATATTAGACAGGAGCTAGAAAGCCATAATGCTAAGGCAGGTAGACCAGGATGCAAGAGGGTGACTCCAGGCCACGGCACACGGACTGCGTGCTGGCTGGTTGGAGAAGCCCTGGGGAACTTGCACGAAAGCAGGACCGTGACATAACTGTCCCCAAATGGATCCTCCTGGTAATACTACCAACACAATGTGAAGTGCACGGTCAAGACACTTAGAAGAGTTTGCCTTCAGTCATCAGATGAAGCAAAGGTGATTCCACCTTGAACGTTAACGACCCGACCAAAGAGTCTTTGATTTTTCTTCTGAGTAGCAAGGAGGGAGGCTCTCAGGCCCTGCGTCCTTTAAGAATGGGATTTTCTGCATTAAATGCAAGCTCAGTAACAAACCCATCTAGCACCGTTCCGTCTGCTTTTCTTGAACCAAATGAAGGCTGTTACTTAGTTTTGACGCTTGCCTGGAAAATAAAGTGGTCGCACAATCTCCAGAGATCTGTAACTTCACACGTGCAGAAGAACTATAAATTATGTGCTTTTGTTCCCAACCCGGCAACTGCTTCCTTACACTTCTTTCCTGTACAAACATCTGAAGAAAATGCTTGGAAACTGTGGGGAATGGTGCTGTAGGGAGAGAGGCTTCCTTTTAAGGAGAGGGAAGGAGAGTTCCTTTGGAGGATGAGAAAAACATTCTCTGAACTGTGGGGCTTGGTGAGGTGAACTTAACTTTTAAGAGGCGGTTCTAGCATCTCATTTGAATTGATTAATAACAGTGAAAATCTCCCTGAGAAAGCACAAAATAGACCATCCCAAACTCAGCAAAAAAAAGCCCAGAACACCATCTGTTGCTATGTTGAACCATTTGACTGGGAAAGGAGGTGGCTGACAAATTAGAAGGCTCGCACATAAATACCTACTCTGAGTCCTCTGCTTGGGACCCTCGTTGGGACAAGTGGATTACTATGTTCTTAAAAAACTGTGAAAGCACGTGAGTGGCACATTTACGGAACTCTAGTGAAGCAACGTAGATTAAGCAAAGGTGTCAGAGAAGTTTGAAGTAAGGAACGTGTTAACGCTGCTTTGAAGGGATTTCCCTCCTAAAACACATAGAAGCATCACTTGATGGTTGTTCATTTGCTAAACGGGATGACTACATTGAACACAGTCTAAACCAACCTCTACAACAATGAGATGGTTTGCAGTTGCCCTGACCACGCCAGAATTCGACTCTGTCTTAGAGTGTTGAAGGGAAAAAATTTCCCTGGGAATAAAATACTTTTTAAAACATCGCACATGGCAAGATTCAGCGTTGTCTCTATCTGGGAAATCATGCTCTTGGCATATCGGCAGTCACCGTCTCTGTGCATCAATGTTCTCTTTAAACAGTGTCGTGCAAGAGCAGAGACTGGCGTTTGGCAATGAAGGAATGGCTTCCCAGATCAGCCGGGTAAACAGCAGTTTGATTAGATCATCTGGCCTTTAATAAAGAAGAATGGGAGCAGCAGAGCTGCTAGCAGACCAAACCGTGCTGGCTTTGCAGCGGGAACAGAAAACCCTCCTCCGGCCTCGACAGCAAATCTCCCTGGGTTGTCCCCGCGACTTCAAGTTGACCCACAACGGCAAAGCCCAAGGGAGCAGTTAACACACTCGCTGAGAGCTCGGTCCTGCCTAGGATGTTTACAGTGACGAGTGCGAAGCGGCCACACCGGCCTTCGGCGCCGCTCCCGGAGCTCCGGAGACGGCGGTCGTGCCCGAACCGGCCGGTAGATGGCGCACCGAGCCTCCGACACAGCCTACTCGGCTTGGGCCGGCGAAACGAGCAAGGATTTTGATTCATCAAAAACATAAATTCTACTTGATGAACAATAATAATAAAGGAAATTGACTACTGGGCACCATAGAGATGAATTTTTAAAGCCCCGAAATCAAGTAATTTGAGATTATTTAATTTAATTTACTAAATTTGAATAACTGCAGTGTGATGATGCATGGCAGGGCATTTAGGTTTTATAGCTTCTAAATGCTCCTCTTTAGGGCGATTGCTCAGTTGCATGGTCGCCAGAGAACTCTGTCCCCATCTCCAAGCCCTGTAAACAAATCGAGGAAAGAATAATTACACGTTGGGAAAAAGGCAGGGGGAAATGTATGGAGGGGAGAGAGAGCCCAGTAACAAAATCTCCCCCTTTTTCGGGCAATACACCACCTCAGAAGTACCCCAAGGCCAGTGTTGGAGACCTTCTCAATATAAGCACAGCAGCTGAGCCTAAGCTAAGGGCTTCCTAGGCGCTTCTCGAAGTAGGATCCTCATCTCTTAATAAAACAAATAAGATCTACAACAATATTTACATTCACGTCTAAATTTTTTTAAGTTGGTGAATATGCATCTCTAATAGCTTCTAAACCCACAAATGAGGACACCGTAAAACTCAGAGATTCTGTTCATCTTTTGATCCACGAGCATTTTCTGCAAGCAGACGCAAACAAGTCCTTTGGTAAAAGTTCAGCCCCCGCCTTCCCCTCCGTGTAGCTCCAACGCACACGTTCTGTGCGCGCAAACACGCATGTGTGTCTGCGTGCACATACACACGTATCGGTTCAGATATCTCCGAGTGTGAAAAATAAATAAATAATAAATAAAGGCAACTTCAAAAATCACAAAATATACACATATCTCCTGGCGTGTACACATGCACGGGGGGATACACACGCTGTCTGTGTACCCCTCTTCTCTATTGTTTTCAGCATAACTGATTTTGGCACCAGCGCTTTAGCACTTTGGAAGGGCCTTCATTAGCACTGGGACAGTGTCCAAAAAGGATCCAGAAAAATCAACACATGGCTGCTCTTGTTCTCACGATAAATGACAGCTTTGGTGGAAAACAACAACAGTCAAGAAGCAAAACAAAAATCAAAAAGCAACAAGAGTAGCGATGGCATGAATAGAGGAAGTCAGACATCACTAAACTCAGATTTTTTAAATTCAAATTTATTTATTTATTCCATTTTTACAACTCTCTTCCTTTGCCACTAACCCTCTGGGTACTTTCGCACCATTAAAAATACAAATAGTGCAAGTATATTCAAGACCCTAATGGACAAAAAACACAACCATCATGGGGCTTACGTCTCTTTATAGACACAAACATGCTTATTATATTCTTTAAAATGTGAAACAGGTAAGGGGCACATTTATGTAACTTTACTGTTATGGTGTGGCATGAGCTGCCCATAAACTATAGCAGCCCCCAATTGAAGGCTGTCCCTTGAGCTTTGATACCAATAATCCACAATTCTTTGGAACTGGGGTTCTGAAGAGATGAGCCTTTCTTGGAAACTAGAATCTCCCTAATTACCTGAAAGTCTTGTCTCAAAACCATTAATGGGAACTTTTGGGTAGCTCAGATGCCATGAGACTGTGAAAAGAATGCAGTAATTTCTAAACTAGTCAAAAACCCAGTACCATTCAATATGTGTGTGTGTGTCCTCACACCATACCTTAATAGGCTGATGATAAATCACACTTTGAAGGAACGCAGTAACCAAACAAACTTCAGAAGACTTTGATTCAAAGGGTTAATTCCTTTGCTCTTCAGCTGTCAAAACAATAGTGGAAAACTGAAGTGTGCATGGCCCTTTAAGGCTCTAGGCTCTGCTCCGGAGACCAGGCAGCAAGGGAGAAAACCCCGTTGGGTGTTAAGAAAAGAGAAGTTATTGTGCTATTCATTCCTCTTTGCTTTCTCTTTCCTTTGCCTTCTCTTCCCTCAGTTTCTCAGTTAGATTTTGTGAGTTGTTTGTCATGGGAGGGTCTTGAAATTGTTCAAGGAAAAGGGAAAAAGGAACAGGGAAGCAGTGAAACAATTAAAAAAGAAAAAGAAGGGAGGAAGTACATGGGATTTGTAGGCATGTGTTTTCTCCCTTCTCTTCTTTTTAAATTGTTTCACTGCTTTCCCCTTCCTTTTTCCCTTTTCCTTGAAAACTTTCGAGACTTTCCTTGCTTCAGGACAGGAAAAGGATGAGTGCAGCGTGGGCTGGAACCACCTTTATGGGGAGCCCTGCAGGATGCTGGTGGCGAAGACCCAAAGGAGAAGGCTGGACGTGAGTAGGTAGCAAGAGAAACCTCTGAAAGAAACAAATCTTAAGCTTTAAGACATCCTGGAAGAACAGCTCTGGAGTAATTCAGAATCAGGAACAGCCTGAGAGCGTAGATCACAGCAGAGAGGAAGCAGTGCGTCTCCAAACTAACTCATTGCTGCCACAAATTTTAATTAAGCACCTCTCATGTGACAGGTACCCATTAAGCACTAGGCACGTGAACGTAAACTAGCTGCTTCTTCTCAATGCCTTTCTTACGTGGAACACGGCCACCATCTTGTCTGAATTCACACTCAGTCAGTGCAGAAAATCCTCTAACTCAGGAGGCAGAGGTGAAAACCCTTGTGAGTCTGTGGACCAAGAGGAAATTGAGTCCATCTCTCCTGATCACGGCACGCTGAACGAGCACCCTCTCAGGAGCTCAGCGGTTATTCCAAACTATAGCTTAAGTATCTGTGGCCTTAGAAATGGCTCCATTTCACCCCGTTGCTGATCATCATTATGAATAAACTCATGCTGGACAGATTGTCTCACTCTCCAAGAAGGACCAGAAAGCCGACTGACAGGTCTCCAACAGGAGAGAGTCCAAGTAGAACGGAGGCTACTTCTCAACAGCCTGTTCAATAGCTCCACAATATGAGGACAGAAACAACCTGGAGTTTGGCAGGCAGACCAATGTCAACACTCTCTATATTTACTTATTTATTGGCAGTTTGGAAGGCAGCCACAATTTATGGTCCTTCATTCCCAAATCGAGGGAGTGATGCTTCCTGCCAACAACATTTCCACACCACCTGACCGGTCTCTCTCTGCACGAGCCAGGAGGGGAATGGGTCCAGGACAGTCGTTGTTAGCCGCCATGTTTGTAACATATTTAACGCTGCCCATACTCCCAACGATGCCCACTGGAGGAGAGAGCGGGCTGCAAGCTCCCCGACGTGGCTTAGCTCTCGCGAAAGGTTTGGAAGGGCAGAACCTGACCGTCCACACCCAGCCAGCCACACAGCCGCAGTGTAGTCAAGCCCACACTGGCATTCTGTTTGGAAGGTGCAACTGGAGGGTTATGCGAGGACCACGGAGACGGTTCCAGAGAGTTTCATGTCCATGTGGGTGAGGATATGTTTGGGAAAAGTATCCTTCTGAGAAACAGCCAAGGACATGAAGATTTGTTTGAATGGAGCAAAGAGGGAAAGGTAGAATGGGGCTGTGGGACCTGTAACTGGCTTCAGAATGATACTGGGAGAGTGAGCCTGTCCTTGAGAGGAAGCAGTGGTTCTCAACCTCTGGTACAGCTAGAACAAGAGAAATTTGGGGCATTTGAGAGCTGGACAGTCCTTGGCGATTATCTAGTCTGAACTCTTCACTTGACAGACGATGAAGTTTATTTTTTAGGGCAAGATTCTGGACTAGAAGTAGGTCCCCTAGGTCTAAATGGAGGGCTGGATTCTCACAACTGGCTGACACCAGCACCCAAAGGATCGGTTTAGACGTTATTAAAAGCACAGACACATCACCAAAGGCACTCCAGCCACAGGTTAAATTCTAGATCAAGGTAAGCAAGTGTGTTCAGTCAGGAGCACAGCACACCCCTTGCCAGACGTTGAGAGACCTCCTGAAATCCTTATGATGGGATCAGACCACTCTTCGTGGACCGCCGATCACACTGCTTCAGAAAGCAAAGGGACTGTGGGAAGGGGGTACAGGCCAAGTTCGACCTGTCCAAGCACAGGAGAATGTGGTTTTATGAAGTGCTGGAGTCAGCCTAGTTATAAAATCCAGAGAGCCTTCTAGACAAGCAGCTCAATGGCCACTCTCCAGTTGCTCCCCTGAGCTGATAGGCAATTTCATGGGAAGCAGGTTGTGGACACACCGTGTAAGTTACTAAAGCTCGGTGGACCTCCCCCACGGCTGCAGCGTGAAATTTCCCGTTTGCTCCACAACCTCCAAATTCAAAGCAAAATTGCCACCAGCTGTGCTTTCAACTTTCTCCATTGCAACTGAAGAGCAAAGCATCTTTGAGGATAACGTAAGTGGAGAAAAATTTAGGGAACCCCTTCTGCACCAAGAGTTCGTCAAGCCTGACTCAAGTCAAAGCCAACCCCAGCACTTGAAGAGAAGTCATCTGCTCTCAAAGATGGCATCCTGCCTAGCCCAATAGGTGAAGTAATGAGCCTGGACTGGAAGTCGAAGAAGACCGGAGGTCTTATCTTTCTGATAAGAAAATGCACACTCAAGATTTAAGTGGGTCCACAGGAGAAATATGACCAGAACCGTTTCAGCAGTTTAAGCATTCATCATTGTTGCAGAAATGAGTTGAGTGTTATATTTTCAGTACCCGAAACACCTTGCTCTCCTTTTCACCCTGTATCTTTGCACACACCATTCCCTCTGCCATTCCCCAACCCGTGTTCCATCTCCACTTGGCCAACTCCTGCTCATCCTTCAAAACCCAACACAAATATCTTCTCAAGTGAAATCTCCTATTACTTCCTCAATGGAATTAGGGACTCCCTCCTCTGTGATTCCAGGTATAAAATATTACATTTTATACACCTGATCACAGTATTAACATTGATCACATTAAACTGCAAGAAACAGTAAGGAGGAGAGAAAATAACAAGAGCTTTGGTGTCAGAGATAAGAGACTGTATCTCCCAACTCCTCCATTTACAAACTGTGTCCTTGAGCGAATTATCTAATCTTCCTCATCCTTCCTGCAATTCCATCTACAAAATGGGGCCAATAATGCCTGCTTTAGAGTATTCTTGTGAAGATCACATGAGATTGGCAAATAAAGCCCCTAGTGCTAGGTCTGACTCATAGCCAGTGCTCGACAAATTAGTCCCCGCCCCTTTCTCCTCCCTCCAAAGGCAAAAGCACGCTTTTCATCATTGTGTCCTCAATATTGAATTGAACACACTAAGGATTTAATACATGAAATCAGGCAATGAATATGATAACTAAGGGCAAACAGGGGCCAGTTTTTAATCACAGAATGCCAGGCCTAGAGAGGGCCCTAAACCCATGGCATTTGACCAGATGATTATCATGGAGGAAGTTCAGAGACGGAAAGCCGCAGGGCCCTTCTCTCGTGCTTGCAGACCAGGACTCTCCCACTTTCTCCCCACCAGCACATACTCACTGCTTTTCAGGGTTGCAGACCAGAGCCTGAGCAGGCCTCTCTGGGGGTGCATTTTCGCCAGCCTTTCTGCCCATGGACTTGGAGACCAGTACTAGTCTGGTGGCTGCTTTAGTAGGAATCCTGTCCAGCTCTTAGTGGTTAAGTTCAATTTCTCATCATCCACACAAATAAGGCTTCATTCAAATTGG
Organism: Delphinus delphis; assembly: GCF_949987515.2. NCBI lineage: Eukaryota > Metazoa > Chordata > Mammalia > Artiodactyla > Delphinidae > Delphinus > Delphinus delphis. Next base: position 8,148,245 of record NC_082699.1, on the reverse strand, counting down.
AGATGATAGATGGTTAACAGGCATGAGAAAACGTGTTGTGCTACACTCAGAAAGGATGCAAAAACACATTGCCTTCTGGAGAGGCAGGGAAATGGCGGCAACAGAAAGCACCCGGCTTCTTGCACCTTCGTGTCTGGCTAGACGGTTTTACGGCATTTAGCAGCACCGTGCGAAGGCACCCACGGCATCCCATAAGTCTCACAAAACAGCGTTTTCATGTGCTAATGGCAACGGAATCAGAAACACATGGACTTAATTTCCTCCAAGATACCCAGGGGTATCAAAATCAATGCAGGAAAGCCATTTGGCTAACTACACTGGGGGCTTTTCTGAGCCCAGAAATGGTGAGAAATTGTGGGAGATGGCTGCTGAGCCCAGAAATCCCACCAGGCTCAGCCCTCCCCGAGCACAGCCCTGGCCTAATGTGATGTGAAGCCCCGGCTGTGCTTTTGGAGAGAGGCAGGTGCTTGCCGTGTGGTACCTTCACGGCCGCCATCTCCGCAGAGTTCCTGCTTTCTGCTGTCCATTCATTCGCTCAGCTGCTCCCACCACAGAGCCGTCAGGGAGATCTCACTTTGGCAGCAGATCGGGATCCCTGCCTGAAAGTTGATAGAGGTTGAGCTATTTGCAGAAATAATGCTTTCCAGACGCACTAAACAGTATCCCTCTTTCCAGATGGAGCGGCGTTAGCGTTGCTTCCAGCCATTTCCTCACCTTCTGGTGTACTTGTCAGCTCTCGCATATGCATCACAAGCCTTCCATATTCTGGGGAATCTCGGAAAACTGCTCAAACCCTCAGCTTCTCACCACTTGCCTGCACAAATGCGTGTGCACGCGCACACACGTGCACACACACACACACACACACAGAGTCTCCACTGTTCTGTATGCACATACAGTTTTCTTCCTCCACGTCTTGGGAGTCAACTTAGATTTTCCAAGAGTGCTAATCACTAAATGTGATCGTTTAGCAGCTCGGGGAATTAACAGGCTTGAATACCTGGGACACCAAAGAATTCCCTTGGTGTGGTGGTGAGTTCCACCATCTGCAGTCACCGATGACTTCGCTATTCACATTGCCCTTTGGTGGCCTCTGGTTTTCAACGTCAGAAAGAGCCCTTGGTGAAGAGGCTACTCCCTGGCCCCAAATCAACCTCCTGAGAGATGAATGAAGCCACTTTGCGTTCATGGCCCATACATAAGACACTTTGGGTTGCAGGACCCCATAGTATTACATCCATGTGCTACTCCTCATTGAGAAATTGCCCAGCTCGCCATATTGTGTGTGAACTCTGGATAGCTGAAACACGCCCAGGCTAGAAATCAGGTCCTTCTCGCAGGTCCTGTGTTAAGGTCCTTCCCAGTTCTCAGGACTACTTAAGTTACTTACATGCACTCAAGTCTGCAGACTAAAGTGGTTGATGGAGCACTGGGCCACATGGTGAAAGTCCAGTACGGCAGCCGTGCTCATTTGTCTACCAGTAAGTGTCCCTGTTGGTTTGCCATCCTGCCTCCCTTTCTAATTCCCTCCTGAAGCTGAGCTTCCCTTGTCAGGGGGAGGGGGGAGGGGAGGGGAGGGGAGGAGGGAGGGGAGGGGAGGGAGGGGAGGGGAGGGGGAGGGGAGAGGGGGGAGGGGAGAGAGGGGAGGGGAGGGGGAGGGAGGGGGAGGGGAGGGGGAGGGGAGGGGAGGGGAAGGGGGAGGGGAGGGGAAGGGAGGAGGAGGGGAGGGGAGGGGAGGGGGAGGGGAGGGGAGGGGAGGGGAGGGGAAGGGAGGAGGAGGGGGAGGTGGAGGGGAGGGGGAGGGGAGGGAAGGGGGAGGGGGGAGGGAGGGGAGGGAGAGGGGAGGGAGGGGAGGGGAGGGGGAGGGGAGAGAGGGGAGGGGAGGGGGGAGGCGGAGGGGAGGGGGAGGGGGAGGGGAGGGGAAGGGGAGGGAAGGGGGAGGGGAGGGGAGGGGGAGGGGAGGGGAGGGGAGGGGAGGGGGAGGGGAGGGGAGGGGGAGGGGATATTACACACACACACAGAACCCCTTGCCCTCCTCACTCTCATTTCTCAGTTTGGCTGGGTTTTGTCCCCGAGTGGGATATGCTCTCCCCGAAATCTAAGATCTGTCCTGTTTCTGCCTCACATCCTGGGGTGGATGCAGGAGTGGGGCTGGCTTCTCAGAAGAGCCTGACATCGGAGACACTCAGCACTACCAGAGTCTGTGAAAGTCAGGCTGAGCAGCCGAGGCCGATTACTAAACACAATGAAGACAAGATAAAACAGAGAAAGCCCTGGATATAGACCAGTGGATACAATGGATACCTTCCTCTTCAACTCGGCTCTTCAACTGTTACTCAGATCAGTAGCTCCTGTGTGACCCTGGGCAAGTTTCTTAACCCTTCTGTGCCTCAGAGGCCCCACCTGTAAAGTCAGGCTAACACCAGTAAATACCTCATAGGTTTGTTACGTGGATCGAATGAGATAAGGCCTGTAACGTGCTGAGAACAAGCGTGAATACGCTAAGCAGTCTCTAAGTGTAGGCTGGTAAACAAACCGTGAATTTTCTTTTTACCTCCAGGAAAGCTTACTTCCTATTACCTTCCACGCTTTTAGGGACTAAAAAGTCCTTGGCTCTTGACCCAGCAATTGTTACCAGAAGACGTGATATTTGTAACACTTCTGGCTCATTATGGTCCCTGAGATGCTCTCATCCTTTTGCTGTGTGAGGTGAGTCACTGATGGTCACATCTTGCTCCACGTGGGACCCTCACTGATGAGCTACTTTTTCTTCTGGAAAGGCACTGTCCTCATCATCTCAGGGAAGATCTCACACATTCGAACGTAATTTCTTGTTTTATTTTTAGTATTCTACTACTTGTGTTTTTATTTTATTTTTTTATTGATGTATAGTTGATTTACAACGTTGTGCTAGTTTCTGGTATACAGCAAAGTGTGCTGGTGTACAGCAAAGAATATATATATATTCTTTTTCAGATTCTTTTCCATTATAGGTTATCACAAGATATTGAATACCATTCCCTGGGCTATACAGTAGGTCCTTGTTGTTTTTCTGTTTTATATATAGTAGTGTGTATCTGTTAATCCCAAATACCCGATTTATTCCTCCCCCCCTTTCCCCTTTGGTGACCATAAGTTTGTTTTCTATGTCTGTGAGTCTGTTTCTGTTTTGTAAGTAAGTTCATTTGTATCATATTTTAGATCCCACACGTGATATCATATGGTATTTGCCTTTCTCTATCTGACTTGCTTCAGTTAGTATGATAATCTCCAGGTCCATCCGTGTTGCTGCAAATGGTATTATTTCACTTTTCATGGCTGAGTAATATGCCACTGTATATATGTGCCACATCTTCTTTATCCATTCATCTGTTGACGGACATTTAGGTTGCTTCCATGTCTTGGCTCTTGTAAATAGTCAAGCCTAATTTCTTGATCCCTACACCTTTTGATCTTGCTAGAGTGACAGAGATAAGCTCATTTTGCAATTGTTGTACCCAACTGTGCTATGTCCTTCCAATCAGGAAAGGAGGGAGCTTAGCAATCAAATAATTGCTTCATCTGATCACCTGTGTATCTTCCACCTTGATCAAGTCTTCATGGGCTTTGAACCTTTCTACCCAAAGCTGGGCAGATTTGCCATGTTTCTTAAAATCCCCCAACTTTTTTCCTTGATGGTTCAAAACAAATAAAAGCAACAGCAAAAAGCCGTTTTTTTAAAAAATAAGTTACAGCAATCTTTTTAACATTTCAAAATGCATCTTATTGCTTCATTGATGGATACAAATCAACTGTTCCACATCCGTTTTCTTGATGTGCACACTCTTTAATTTCTGGAAGTCCCAAAGAGCAAAATATCCCCCTTCCCAATTCTTTCTGCTACTGTTGTTGATAACGGAAAATGAAATATATTAGTTACCACCCATCAACCCAGGCTTCTAATTACATTGTGAGACCTGCTCATTAAAGCAGGTATGGGGTGCAGAGCAAGAAAGGAGGTGTTTCCATTTAGCCCGTGATGGGAGTAACAAGTGTGCTCAGCCTGACACACCAGCTCCACGAGGGGAATACCTTAAACAATCCCATCCACACCGATTTACTTCAACCAGGTGATATTTTAATGAGCCAACCCCAGTGCTCCCTGGATGACATGATGCCTCATGTCACACCATGAGAGGGGCACACCACCTTTAAAAGAAAAAAGATCACTAAAAAAGCCAGAGCGTTGACACTTGCAGATGAGTTGAATTCCCTTTGTCCTGTGGACATGCACGATGCTCGAGAGCCCCAAGTGCGAGGAGTTGATTTCTGCTGTCATCAGACCTGACCCGCACTCCCCTAGGAGCCCGCGGCCTGTCTGCTGCAATGACAGGAGAGAGAGCCAGGCTGTGACTTGGGGTCCTCAGCTGTGCAGCACCGCAGGCCACATCCAGCCCTGACGAGGGCAGCTGGATCGCATGAATTTTTAAAGTAAAACAACGGATTTGGGGGGGGAGGGGCAGGGGGCATCTTACTCCCCACCCCACCCCCTTGTGAAATCCCCACAGAAGAAAAGCACGGACCCAGCATGTTGATTTTGGCAGAGGTACACACAGTCCCTCTGTTCGGAAGACGAGCTGACACGTGCAGATTTGCAGAGAAGCCATTCCAAAAGGTTAATTAAATATTACCATTGTTTTCTGAGCTATTAATGCATATTCTTTTATTTCTTCATGTGAAAGCCTTCTCCCTACACAAAATCAGAGTTTGGATTTGCTTCCCAAACCCTGCCCCTTTTTGAAGCCTGGAAAGAGGATGACCGAGGGACCCAGAGAGAGAGAGAGAGAGAGAGAGAGAGAGAGAGAGAGAGAGAGATGCAGAATGCAGTTTGGAGCTGAGCAAGGAGGGGCTGTTGTCTGAAATGAAGTCCCTGAAACACACTCCCAGCTGCAGCTGCGGATTGGAATCGTGTGGTTCAAGGAAGGTTCTAGAAAGGGGCCAGGAAGGAACCTCTGCTCTTTCCACCTGTATTTATTGGCTGATGTAACTGGCCACTGGAGCTGAGGAAGGTTGCCAGCCTACGGCCTTCGGTGATTCCGGGGAGGCTCAGGCTGGGATGAGTGAGGCCTGAGGCGGGAACACGGCCCACCCTGCACTGCCTGTCTGTCCCCTACCTCCTCCAAGCCACGCTGCTTTCTCCCTGCCCAGGGTGGGGGCGTCCTGAGGTAGGCAGGACAAGACCCTCGATGCAAATGGGAGAGGGATCCCAAGACAGACGGCGAGGGAAAAGAAGACGGAGGTCAGGGAGAAGCCGAGGTTCCTCCCCGGCAGGGAGCGCCACCTCTGGGACCGCAGTTGCCAAGAGCCCTGAGCCACGAGGAGCGCGGCAGTCTGCGGGCAACCTCTCCAGACGACGGTCTTCCAGAGCAAGCGGGACAGGTTCGGTTTGCAAAGTCAGGATGCCTCCCTGGATGTGGGGATGCGGCAGTGAACCTACAGCGTAATGAATGAAAAACAAAGGACAGCGTGAAGACAGGCGGTGACTTGCCGGATTGGGGGGTGTGCTGGCGTGGATGGGAAGAGGCAGCACAGGCGGTGCCAAGTCGGGCCGCGCAGTCCTGCCCAGGACACCGACCCCGAAGCTCTGCCCTCCCCACCCACCCCGGTACCTGCCCTGCATCTGCGGAGGGCTGGCACCCCACGGTGCTTCCACATGCAGACTTTGCCGCCCGAAGACCTGGGGTCAAAGCCCACTGCCGGCACCCTGGCCGGGCTTCCTTAATGTTTCTCATTTCCTAATGGCTTCGCTTTTAAACACAAATGGCTATGCTGTGGGGTTGTTAAAATGAAAAGAAAAAGTACGCGAGGTGCCCAATATATAGTAAGTGCTCTTGCAAAGGAAGGGAAGCGAGGGAGAGTCAGCACGAGCTAGCCGCGGGGAGTGGAGGAGAGCATGGGGGAGGGGGCCTGGATACCTCGCCCTGTGGGAGCATCTGTTAACAGACCACCCTGGAGCATCCTGGATCCAGCTTCCCTGGATGAGCTCATGCCTGTCTCTGATGGTCCTGACAGGATTCTCATGCTGGTGGGGTCACCTTGACACACTAGCTACCCTGCATGCGCGTGAGGCTTGGTGGTGACCTGTCTGGGATGGAAAGTGCCAAAGCTAAGTGTGTGTCCGCACAGGCCACAGCTGGAGAAGCAGAAAGGGCAAGCACACACGTGTCCTTGTGAGCAGGTTGTAAGTGCTGAGATGTGGCCTCTGGGGAGAAGCGCTGGGTCTCCTGTAAGGTTGGTGTCCAGGGACAGGGATGGCAGGAAAATGATGTCCCAGATTCAGGGACCTTGGGCTGAATTCATTACAACCAGGTGGGCATTGGCACCATAAGGAAATGTCAGGGGGCGTTAAAGAAGCCCCCCCTACACACACACAGACCCTGCTCTTCATGTGGCTTACATCACATCATGGGGACCAGAGGCCGAGAGGGTTCACAGTGACAGCGAATGACAGAGCACAGTGCTAGTGAGAAGGGGTGCGGTCAGGCAGTCAGAGTCACGGGAGGGAGCTGGCAGAAAGGCCAGCCGCACAGAGAGACAGCCAGTCGAGGTAGGGTGGGTGTGGCAGACACCCACTGGGTTGTCTAGGGAACACCACACCCCACCACTGGCAAGTGGGCAGCAGCGAGGACATGCCCACTGGACACTGGTAACCGACGTGAGGGTGGACAGAGCCCCAGCTCCCTGGCTCTGAGCTGACTGTTCCAGAAGCAGACTCCTGACTAGAGTTGCCAAACTCGGCAAATAAAGATACAGGATGTCCTGTTAAACTTGAATCTTAGATAATCAATTAATAACTCTGTAGTATAAGTATAGCCCATGCAACTTTGGGGAGATACTTATAACTAAAAAAGAATGAGCTGTTTCTCTGAAATTCTCATCTGCTTGGACATCCTCTACTTTATCTGGCATATCCCTCCTCCTGACCCAAACTGGGCCCTCAAGAGAGTGCTTTCTGCAGGATGCAATGAAAAGAGAACAGAGTCTCCCTCTTTCCAGGGGCTAAAAGTTCAAGATGTTGTCTGACACATGAAGAAGGCCAACCAACCAAGGGCGAGAATGAGACGAGGACAGAAGTCAGAAGTCAGCAAGAGGCAGAGACAAAGGGAACAAGATGCTGACGGCATGCGAGGCCAAGTTCACGCCTCTTCCCTGCCTGCCCCGCAGGGGGTTATTCTGCTTTCTACTTGCCGATCCCTACTCCCTGCCCACCCTGCCCTAGCCCCCAGCTCCTGTGGACAGAGGAGAAGGCAGAGGCGTTGTAATTCATCAGCTCAATGGTAATAAATACAAGCAAATGTACCTTTCGCACAAGAAGGCCAGAGTTACTATGTTATGTGGTACATGGTCAAAGCCACATTACAAGAAGAAATACCATTTCTTATATAGACCAGACTGGGTGTTCTTCAAAAGGAAATTAATCGTCAGGATGGTGAATTGTGTTTGATTTGCAAATTTAAGGAGAATACAGCCAGTGTTGAAACATACACCTTCTCCCCAGTCAGTCCACAGAGCCAGAAGTCCCCCTGCGAACAAAGCTCACGGACACCTAAGTACCTAAAATTTGAATGACAAATTATTTACCACAAATAATAGGCCCTGGGTTCATATCCTACAAACCAGTAAGAAAAACACTGTCAGCACCTCCCCCCCAAAAATGGGCAAGGGGATATTTGCAAAAGAAATATAAATTTCTAATAAACATATGAAAAATGTTTAATCTCATTAATAAGCAAACAAATATAGACACAAACATTGAAATGGCCTTTTTAGACTCTTAAATTGGCAAATTAAGAAAAGCAGTTCCAGGGGCTTCCCTGGTGGCGCCGTGGTTAAGAATCCGCCTGCCGATGCAGGGGACGCGGGTTCATTCCCTGGTCCGGGAAGATCCCACGTGCTGCGGGGCAACCAGGCCCGTGCGCCACAGCTACTGAGCCTGCGCTCTAGAGCCCACGAGCCACAGCTACTGAGCCCACGCACCACAACTGCTGAAGCCCACGCGCCTGGAGCCTGTGCTCCGCAGCAGGAGAGGCTGCTGCAGTGAGAGGCCCGTGCACTGCAACGAAGAGTAGCTCCCGCTCACCGCAACTGGAGAAAGCCCACGTGCAGCAACAAAGGCCCAACTCAGCCAAAAATAAATAAATAAAATTTATTTTAAAAAAAAAGAAAGAAAAGCAGTTCTGGACTCACAGACTTAAAGAACAAATTTACAGTTACCGGGGGGGGAAGGATTGGGGGAGGGCCAGACTGGGAGTTTGGGATTGACATGTACACACTGCTATATTTAAAATAGATAACCAACAAGGACCTACTATAGGGCACAGGGAACTCTGCTCAATACTCAATAACCTAAATGAGAAAAGAATTTGAAAAAGAATAGATACATGTACATGTATAATGGAGTCACTTTGCTGTACACCTGAAACTAACACAACATTGTTAATCAACTCTATTTCAATATAAAACAAAAATTTAAAAAGAAAGGTAGTTCTACTGAATGCAGCCCAGGGTACAATGGTGTGAGCATTCTTTTGCATGAATCTTGTGTCCCTAATATACAAAGAACTTCTGCAAAATAATAAATGACAAAGAACCCAGGAGAAAAATGGGCAAAGGGATTGAACAGGCAATTCACAGAAGAGTTACAAGTGGTCAAGATAGATGAGAGAGATTTCAGTCTGGATGGTGATTTTGATTTAGGATAGAACTCGTCCTCACGATCAGAGAAGGTCAGGATAAAACACGACACCAGCTCTTGGCCTATGATGTCATAAGTACTGATAACTTCTACTCCTGGGCAGGACATTGGGAAATAGCCAGTCTCACACACTATTGGTAGGTGTCAACATTCCTACAGCATTTTTAAGGGATAATTCCACAGTATCTATTGAAAGCGCCCTAAAATCTCTGACGGCTCTATGTTCCTTCCTTGAAGATATTGCTTATTCTCCTCCTTGTAAAAGGAAATTCCCAATGCTTAGTGTCTCAGGAAATAAGAATTATTCCGTGGGCGCCCCCCCCAAACACATTTTTTAAATTTTCAAACAATGGAGTTATTTTCCCTGGGTTCTGACCCATTTTCTCTCTATTCCGGGCATTCTTTGATGAATCATGTCTCATTCTTTAACATTCCATTAAGAATGAGGCGACCTATGTGGGCACAGTATTATTCTTAAAAAACAAAGCATAAATGCCCGAGCCATGTAACAAAGTAATTACGTTTTCAGCAAAGATGGGGAAACAGTGATTGTGTTGAGTGGGTGAGGATCTCCTACACGCTGAGAATCTAAGCAGCTCTGCTAAGTCCTCCTTTTCCTTCTTTGGAATTTTTCCCACTGCCCCTTCAGCTAAGCATCTTCCCTCCTTCAAGATTTCCTTCGTTCAGGGCAGGAGTCCCTGAGCCTGGAATCCTGCCCTGTCCCATCTCGTCAAGCTGTCTCCTGAAATCATTCTACCAGCTCCTGAGACCTCCCTCCTCCACAAACCGCCCCCAGCTGAGAGCAGAGTGACTCTCCTCCAGCTGCCCACCTGTTTGGAGCCACGGCGGCTCCCTCTCTCCCCCTCCCGTTGTCTGGACTGAACAGCATCGGGCTCTACAGCGTCCTGTCCACTAAATGGCTGCAGCATCCTCCACGTCCTTTCCTGTGCCCGTCTGCATCCAGAGAAGCCGGAGCCCGAGTTTATCAACATGCTTTGCTTAGATCAGCAACTCGGGACGCTGTGGAGCGACATTTGTGTTCTCTGAGATCACCTTGCAGGGCATCACCAAGGACCAGAGTCCTGGGGCTCGGCACACTAGGCTCGCATTTATGGTCAAGTTGAGACTTCTCGAACCTCTCTGTGCCTGTCTCAGTGTCCCTGGGATACAGTAATGCTGACTTAAACTGGCAAGATCTGAAAATCAAACGAATGATAGTGACTTCAGTGAAACGGAGGTCTGGCTTTCCTTTAAATGGTTAAACCACCACTAACAAGTGGATCTAAATATTCAGATCTACCCTCCTGCAATTGTATTTTCCTCTTCTGTGATTCAGCATCGCTGTAATTGAACTGAATTCCACAAGACTAGAAATCTGGTATCTAGGACTATAAAACACCTTCAGTTGGTAAAATATTTAGGAAGTTTTCTTTTAAGTCCTTTTTCAGATTTTGTCTCTCTCCACCGTTAAAATGAATTTCACACCCATTTTCCCCCTTTTACCTTTGGGAAAGATGCTTGCTTTTACAGCCTCCTCTTAATGTCAAAACAAAAGATCTCTTATACTTCTTAGAATCTTGAGATCCTTTTCTGGTAAAGAGGAAAACAAATGTGCTCTAATTAAGGCAATCGGGGAAGTATTGGGTCACTGCAGACCACAGTTAACCCTCTCTAACCTCCATGAACTGGTAGCTCAAATATTAATAGACAACATGAAACAAGAAAATGCCAGGAATCACACAATTTTTCACTCATTTACCCTTAATTTTTTCCTGAAGTGTTGTGTGCATTTTTGTAAGCCACAGTTTGAATGATGTACAGTTTAGGGTGAGATACAAAGAGATAAGTTTACAAGATCATATAAAATTATATTCTGGAGTCAACAGTGCTACCGTAGAGCAGAGGATTTTTCTTCCTTTCCCGTCCTCTGTCAGGAAACAAGAGAAACAGAACAAGATCAGGGTCTAAATCTCTGGTTCGTGTGAGTAATGTTTTATTTCACGTAGGCACTGACAAAAAGACCCCAAGGAGGACAAACAATAATAGATAATAAATTATAGATGCTAGAAAATTGAAGGACATTATGCTTCAGCATTTCTGCCTTCTAATCAACCAGGAGGGATGAGATGTCCTTCTTCATCTGTCTGCTTACAGACCGTTTGTTCATTCACACCCACTGTGTCGTGGGTCACCTGCACAGGACCTCAGCAGACAGACTGTAAAAGCAGATGAGCGGCCGCTGACTGCTGAACCCCTGCCTCCCTCCCCCTCCGGCCATCTGATTTGGTCCAAGGGCATCCTTGAGAGCGCAGAGAGATGAGGAATGATGCTCCTCTCGGTGGCAAGAAGGGGCCGTGAAGGCTCACAGGTCCCAGCCTCTGCAGAACCTTTGTCGGCATCGAGGTCTCCATCCGCGCCTCCCTCCCACACCAAGCATACAATCCCTTCCCCAAATCCAGAAGATCAGCAGTAATTGATTTGGCTTCTGGCCCGTCCCCTTCTGGGGCAAAAGCAACAGTACAGTTCACTAGCTCTTTCTGATGTCTCCCTGCCCTCCTTTAAAGAGAACCCTCGTGTCTGATTAAAATCGGTCATGCGCCAGTCCTGGAGTGAAGAGGTGCTATTTATTTCCGTCAAGTTCTGCTTGGAAGGTTTGAGGCTTCCTCCTACCAGACATTTTACTAGTAAACAGAAAAGTTACCCATACTGTCATGCTCGCCCTGACCTGCAAGCTAGTGAACAATAAATCTTAATTACAGTTAAATGCCAAATCTGCAAAGAATGAGGCAGCGCCAGTCAGCTGTGAATCGGCCTGCGCGCCTCGGCCGGGGTGCAGCTGCAGGAATACATAAATTAGTTCGTGATTTGTTTGTGCCAGAACCATCAGTTGAGGCTGGTTCTTAAAAGCATTTCCAGTATCAGTGGACACTCAGGCATTCATCCTATCGCCATGTCAAATACAGGTGGCCTCTGGGAAGTTTTATCTTAAAGGACCTTCAGCATTATGCTTGGGTTAATAAGAAAGCGCTGTTTCTAAATATCTCGGCAGTTTTCCAAAATAGCGCTCAGTCTCCTGACATCTGCTCCATCCATACTTGTTACCTTTGGATTTGTTCGGGGAGCCGCTGAATAACCTTTTTGTTAGCAATCTCTTTTTTGCACCGTGCAGGGCTACTGGAGTGCAGGCAGGCATCCATGCAGGGGCCTTTTTTTTTTTTTTCCTGCTGCTGCAAAGCTCATGAGCTCCTTGCTATTCAAGCGTTTGCTTGTCATCATGTTAAATAAAGCCACCCTGGTGTCCCCTCGCCTGGGTCCTCTTGACATATTGGCACCTATATGCAAGAATTAGAAAGATGATTGCCCACATAACTCTGTTCAATGGCTTCAGGCTGTTCTATCAATTTTGAGACTGACAGGAGGTCGGAGATGGAACGGAAGAAAGAATGGAGTTTGGGCTGCTCCGTGCTTGGTCCCATGAATCAATCTGCAATCTACTCATATTATTCTAGACGCAGATCCTGTTCTCATTGGGAGTCAATCATCTGCTAGATGCCCCTACCGGCAGGTTCCCAATAATAAGGTAGGCTCTGGTTCCCCCGAGCCTCTGAAATCAGCAGAGGGTGGTGGCAGGCCCGGGGTGCGATGCTATTTCACTAAAGAGGAGGTGGATACGTAAGTGGGTAAAAGGGAAGCAGAAAAACCCTTTCCCGACAGAGGTGGCGGGAAGAGAGTTGCAGAGTAGGCAGCTTTCTGTTGCATTTTTAAGAAAAGTGTAAGAGGGTGCATTATTCCGTGCTTAGATGGAGACGTCAATTTCACTTGGGATTCCCCGCGCGGAGAGGCAGCCCCTTCCTGCCCTAGGCCGCCTGCTCCCCCAGCATCCCGGCGGCCCCGCCGCCTCTCCGGGCTCTTCCCGGCTCTTGCAGGGCCCCATCCTGTCACCAGCGGTCCTGCTTCCTGTTTGTGTTGCCGCTTTGTTGCTTCCTGGCGGCCATCCGGAGCCGCCCTTCTGCTGCGCCTCCGCCCCGGGACTGGCTCTCTTCCCAGCTCTCTCTTGTGCTAGCAAATCTGTCTCCCTCCGTCTCGGTCTAAACCCCACGTTTTTAAAGGACCCGTCCTGGTGCTGGAGTCCTTGCCGCCAAGTCCCGCGGGGTGAGGGCCGGCCTCTCCCACGTGCTCTGATCCTCTGCAGACCTTTATCCGAAGAGCTGGTTCAAAGCATTTTTGCATTTGCTACCTCACCTGCCCTTTTGCATTCTTTTGAGGAGGGGCCAAGGGTTGTTTCCCGTTTGTATTGATTGAGAAAGAGGCCCAGAGAGACTGAGGGTTGACTTGGTCCTGAGGAAGAGTGGGGTGATTAGCAATCTGCTCACCCGGGCTGCAGGCTGCTAGCCTGACAGCATGCACCCTGGTCCAGTTTGTACTGCAGGCCAAGCCTTTCCAGGCCTCCTGGCATTTTAATCTCCCGCAGGCGTCATTAGCTTTATTTTAAACCTTGGAAACAAGGTTCACAGAAGTTATCATCTTGCCCAGGGTCACACAGCTGGCAGCACACTGCCTGACTCAAATCTTCCCTCTGCAGGTCCCACTGTGCTTCCCCCAATGACACCCGAGTCTCCTCCAGGGCTCTGCCCAAATGCCACCCCACAGATGAATCTTCTTTACATTGTTCAGTCCCAAATAGAACTCCCTGTCCCTTCACCCATCTTTATCTTTCTTTGGAGCATTTATCACTACCCAAAAACTATTATATACCAATACCCAAGAATTATTATATATATAAAATAAGTATTTTATTTTTTTATTATTAAAAAAATTTTTTTTTTCTTGTCTAGTTGTTGCTAGCATGTGTTAGGAAGTTTGACTATTTTGATCACTGCTGTATCCTCCCGGTCATTGGCAGGCATTTAATAAATATCTGTGGAAGGAAGGAAAGAAGGAAGAGAGGGAGGGAGGGAGGGAGGGAGGAGGGGGGAGGGAGGAAGGGGGTGCAAGGCGTTCAAGCTCGAAGCTAAATCAGTCATAATGTTTGGCCAGGTTGCCAGAAATGTCAGGCAACAATCCCATCTACATATGGAGAACTCGGGCATGAGGTGGACATGTTCAGGATTCTACCATAAAACACTGGTCGATCTAGGACTAGACCATCAAATTCTGGGCTAACAGACTAAGCTATCGTCAGTTATCCTAGCAGTGGCTTCCTGCCCCCCGGGAATCCTGTCCGGGAGCTGTTTTATTACGCTTCTCCAAGTTTTCCTCCTGCACACTGCAAAACTCTTGCCTAGACGTCGCTAATCCAACCACCAACACTCCATCGCTCCTGGGATGCAGAAGGTGGCAGGCCTGTTGAGCTGACCCCTATGCCTTCCAGACAGTACATATAGAACTTACTGCCTTCCTGCTGGCCACTCCCCAGATCCATACATTTTTTTAAGTCAAAGACTGTAATTCCGGTGTTTGCCTGGATCATGGAAGTAAGCCCTTCCGGTGTTTAAAATCCCTCACGCTCAGAGGATCCAAGAGGAAGTGTTTGGACCAGGACCCCCTAGAGTCCTGGTCCACTAGAAGCCCCCCTAGAAGTCCCACACGTGAAACAGAGTCCCTTCAGAAACCCCCTCTCTTTTTTTGTCCTTTAAGTGTTTTCCTCTGAGCTGCAGAGAACCCGCCAGGGACGGAAGACAGCATATTTGCAAGTCCCTTCCTGGCCTCTGCCTCTGGGCCCAGGAAAGAGACATCTACCAAAGTCAAATGTGGGGCAGCAGATCTGATGTGCTAGACCAGACCAAGGTCAAAACCCAGCTGCTCTCCCTGCGTTTCTTTTCTTTTTTCCACGTATGGTCCTTTTAGCCAGTCAACTTAACAGAGATGAACCCCAAAAGAAAACTGACTCTAAATGGAAAGCTTTCACTCTTCCCTAATCCTGGTGGCCCACAAGGAGGCAACCTGAGAAAGCTTTAGTGCAGCTGATGGCGTGTAGGGGGCTGGAAAGTGTGTGAGGCCGCTTCTACTTCAATTTCAAGGAGATGAGCATCTCGGATTAGACTAGAACACAGGTCAAAGGGGATTCATTGGAGGCACCGACGTGCTTTGAAGGATAAAAAGGAAGGAGAGATAACCGTTGACAGAATCACAGTTCAGAAAATCAGGGAAGACTTCATGGAAGAAGTGACTTCTGAAATAAATCCAGAAGGAGCAACAGGATCTTAATAGGCAAAGACGGTGTGAAGGGAAAATGCCCTGGATGAAGGGGGTGACAAAGGCCCTGCAGTGGAGAACAGGAAATGTGAAAGGTGGGGACAGAGGCTGGATGAGTTTGGCTGGAGTATGAGGTCCATGCCCAGGAATTGCAGAAGATAAGGCTGTAAAGGAATTAGGGGGTAGAATACCAGTCAAAAGAGTTTGCACTTAATATGAAAGACAAAGGGGAGTGAATGGTCCAGCCCTACGGTGGGATGGTACTCTGCAATGAGAATGAGATTTTTAAAATTTGATTCAAATTTAACTAGTGTAAAGTCAACTCTAAAACCTGATGTTCTATTCAGTTATTGGCAATGTTTAAGGTATGTTTGGACAACTTGGTTTGTGAATCTTCTCTTAGAAATGTAATCTTACGAAAGCTAAACGCAAGATGAAGTATAACTGATAAAATTTAACTTTAAAATTGAGACGGGCTGTAACTATGCAACACACACTGGATTTGAAGCTCAGTACAAACATAGGATATAAAACATCTTATTCCTTATTCTGATGTGGATCATACTTTGTAACGATAATATCTTGGATTTCTTGGGTTACGTTAAAATGTTATGAAAAATGAAGACCCAAAAAAGGCAAGGAGGAGCCATTGAAGGTCTTTGAGCTGGGCTGCTACCTGATTAAAGATGCATTAAAATAATAACAATTAATAAGAAGAAGGACTTTGAGGATGTGTGTGAGGCAGGTTGCAAGGAGAGTCTAGAGACAAGAAAATCCACGGAGAGGTTCTCTAACGGCTACCGCAGACAAAGCCTGAGTCAGAGGCTCAGAGATACATACTTTACTCTCCAAACATGGCTCCCTGTTCTCAGGGATGTTCCCGCTGGGCTAACTAAGCCTTACTCCCCCAGTACTTCACAGTCAGGAGAGTTCTGGGCTCTATTGGGAGGGGTCAGTTACTGTGAAGAGTCACCCCGAAGGGTCCTGGACCGACCCTGACCCCTGGTTTGACTTGGAGGCAACCTGAGAAACTTTGTTATTGCATCTCGGGCTGGAATTTACCATTGGAAATGCAGCCTTTATCACTGGCATAAGGAGAACTGTTTTGCATTTGATGACATTTTCGAAATGGTGTGAAAAAACCTTGACATTTTTATTAGAAAATCTATAAAGCCCAAACAAATGGTTTCATGCTGCTCTGCCTCATTCTTCATATGTTCATTGGCAATCCATCATCCCTCCCACCCCCCTTGAACCCAGCAGCGGCAACGTCTTGCCTGGGAATAAAAGGGCCTCTCAGAGAAGCTGTTTCAACCTCGCTTGTCCTGTGCCTCTCAACTTTTACCCCTTAAATCAACTACAATCATCCCATTTTCACTGGCCCCCTTCCTGGAAGGCTAAACAGTGCTGTCACCTCCTTCCAGAGCCTCTTCCTGTACCTCTCATGACACTGAATTACAGAAGCTTGACCCACCTCCTCTTGAGTTGTACATGGGACTCTCCTTCTCTGGACTCTCTTACACGTGATTCATCTTCCAGTTTGGACCAAATAATTGGATTCAGAGCAAATCAGTGAAGGCTTTCTCTCCTGAAAAAAAAAAATACGTCCCTTTCTTAGATTACCATTTTGGATAAAGATCTCAGCTACCCTAAATTTCAACTAAGGTAGCCTGCATCATTCTGCCTCACTGTCTACTGTACCCCACCCGAGATGACTTCATCTGTCTGCCCATCGGTGTGTGACCTCCTGCCTCTGCCTTTAGGCTTCCTAAGACCAAGTGTTGTTTGACTTTCTCTCGCCGTCTCCACCGTGGGGGTTCTCCCCTGCTCCCCCTGCTCCGGGCCCTGTCTCTCACTCACTGGGCTGACACTGAGCTCTTAAGCACGGGTATCGCTGCTCATCCATTGGACCCCATCACTCTTTCTGCATCTTCAAGTGAGTCTGGTGTCTCTGCCAACACCATCACCATCTGGTTCTTTCTTAATTCTCCACCTGGCTCCCTCCTGCTTCCTTTGATTAATCAGCTTCTCTCTATGTTCTGTTTTGTACTCCCCTGTGTCTTTCTTTCTTTAACCAAATTTGTTGAACCAACCAATGGTTGGCCAAGGAGGGTGTTAGCGTGAGTTTTGCCTTACAAGGTCTTCATGTTTTCATTTAATTCTCACACCATCCTTATGAAGGAGAGAGGACGGAGGTTATCGGCTCTACTTTCAAGAGGGTAAAATGGAGGCTCAGAGAGGGTAAATCCCTTTCCTAAGGCTCCCCAGCTCATAAAGGGCAGAGGTGAGACCCAGGTCTTCCGCCCCCAAATCACAACGCCTCTCTGCAGAACCCCACGTTCTCACTTCCTCGTTGCCGCTCTCCTGCACTCTCATTTCTGATTTCGGGCCTCTCCCACCTCTCATCCGTTCTCTGCTTAGCTCGGCTTCACCCACGTGGCTTCCTCTCCTCTTCGTCCTCTGCCCCAGGTTCCTCTTGCACAGTAACTGCCGGCCAACAGCCTCACACACTAAGCTGAAATGGACAGGTCAACCAGAGGCCCCGGCTCATCCCAGAGCCCACAAGCTACAAGCTACGAGCTACAAGCTTGGCTACAGGCTCTTTAGGGCAGGATCTTGCTCTGAAATGCTGCCACTGGCTGTCCCCCACCTGCTCTCCACCCTCCCGCTGTCCTGTCACCTCCATCTCACAAACACCCATCAAACCCCAGGATACTGGCCGCTGGATGGCAGGACTGTCCCCTGTGTTCCCAAATCACCTTAGGCTGTAGCACCTTGGGGGCTCATCTGTGTTTTTTTCACGCTTATTGTGATTTGTAGGACACTCTGGGAGCAAACAGATACCAGGGTGAGGGCTGACAGGAAAGGAAGACCCAGATGGCAGATTCTCCGGCCACACAAGGGACTGACTACCTGTGCGAGCTTCACTGCCTGACAGTCAACAAACCTGTACTTCAGGTAAAGGGAAAGTCTGTCCAAAAAAAAAAAAAGTCTGCTTTGTTGTGGGTTTTTTCTTTTCACGCCAAGACTTCTGGGGTCATGTTTACCGACTCCCCTCCAAGACCAGGATCAGACCCAGACAGAAATGCAGGGACAGGAAATAGAATTCCTGCGACACCTCAAGCCTGGCAGGAGTTCTTTTTGTCCCTTGATCCATCTCCTGTGCCACCCAGAGTGACAGCAGCCAGACCAGGCAGGCCCGAAAAGCCACAGAGAAGAAGTGACGCCCCCTCCCCGTCCTACACCCCAGGGGCCAGCGCCACGAGGGCAAGCTCTCACATCACGTGGCACTCTGGTTGGGTATCCTGGTATGACACTGCAGCTACGGAATCAGTCAAATAAGCTCACTGAACAAGGCTGAGGGTGTTCCAGCTTGAAGTTGACACCAGGATGGGTGGGGAGCAGGTAGGGAGTGGGTGGGGACCAGCCAGCCAGCCCTCCCGGCGTGACACAGCACCTCTCCGCCTGTCCTCTCAAATCCTTGCCAACTAAGGCCTCAGCACGGCCAGCAAAAGAGACCAGCCCCCTTCCCCCTCCTGTCTTTTGTCCTCCCTGACAGAGCACTCAACTAGGAGTCCACTATATCAGCGGTCCCCAACCGTTTTGGCGCCAGGGACCGGTTTTGTGTAAGGCAATTTTTCAACAGACGGCGGGGTTGGGCGGGGGAATGGTGCAGGCGATGGGGAGCAATGGGGAGCAATGGGGAGCGGCACAGGAAGCTTCGCTCGTAGCCCGCCACTCACCTCCCGCTGTGCTGGCCCGTTCCTAACAGCCGTGCACTAGTACTGGTCCGAGGCCCAGGGGTAGGGGACCCCTGCACTATATGGATTCTTTCTTACTGGAAACGATGCAAAAGCACAAATGCTCATCGCCTCAGCTTGTTTTTTGGTTTGGGTTTGGGCTTGGGTTTTTGGCCAAGCTGCGCGGCTTGTGGGATCTTAGTTCCCTGATCAGGGACCGAACCCGAGCCCTTGGCAATGAAAGCACCGAGTCCTAACCACTGGACCACCAGGGAATTCCCTATCAGCTTGTTTTAAAAAGAAGATCATGCCTTCCTTCCATCGCCTTCCCAACCTTCCCGCCATCCTACACACACACACACACACACACACACACACACACACACACACACACTCACACACACACTCACACTCACCCAGCAACACCTGAGGGTTGGTAAGAAGCCTGAGAGTGCTGTGAGCTCCTTTCCATGAACTCTGCATAAATATTAGAACATCTTTTGACCATGACCACCTGGCTATTTAAAGTGATCCTATACTATTTAAAAGAAAAAAATCTTAGGCTCTTTTCAGCTGAAGAAGAGAGAGCTTGGTAGCTGCTTGAGTAAGGTGACAGCCTCCCCTTTCCTTCGTGGCACAGTTTACACAGAAGGAAGAGAGCGGCTGGGCCAGGCAAGGCACGACAGGAACCTGGTCCCTTCCCAGCTCGGATGGAGACTACAAAAACTTGGGATCTGCCACCCTCCTCCCCATCTGATTTTATTCTAACCAGCACAGATTTAATACACGTACACTGTATATGTATGTATGTGTATATATATATTTATTTATTTAAATATATAAATATATCAAATGTATACATATTTGCATACATTTATATGCTACACAGATTGTTTGCTTGTTGTGAGCCCATGCTCTAGACACTGAGAGTGTACTACTGCACTGTCGGTCTGTATTTCAGGCAAGGATGTCCCACGATTGTTTCTAGATGTTAACTGCAGTGGCTCCCAGGATTCCCAGCATGTCTGTCTGCTCCCTGAAAGCTCTTTGAGGGCTTCTCGTCATTACAGTTCCCTGAGTTTTCACTCTTTCCTGGCAAGCCATCTGACCTCTCTGCGCTGCAGCTGTGGTCACCGTCCGCCAACTCCATCCATCAAGACTATTCAAAATTGCAACCAGAAATTTTGTTTCCCCAAAATCTAGAATTAAAATTTTCTTTCCTTCAAACCTACATTTAGGTTTCATGCTTCATTTTTTTCCCCCTCAAATTCATTATTTATGCTCTTGGAATAGACAGGGCTGTGCGCGAGAGAGAAAATGTCTACCTTTATTTCGTCATTTAGCCCCATTAGCTGAGGCCGCTCCCCCCCGTGGTTGCCCCTTGAACACTTACAATTGCCGTTAAACAGAAGAGCAGAGGACGGCAGAACGAAGGGGCCTTCGAGAGTCAAAGGTTGCAGACAAACAGCCCATGGGCTTGAAAGCCTCTGCCTGCTTCTCCTCAGAAGAAGCTGGGGTGCCAACCGGCAGGCCTTGCCCACAGCCATGAACCCTGGCCGGAGGGACATTTTGAGTGACCGAGAACCACCAGAGCACCACTCAGAGGAATCCATAACTGGTGATGGCATTTGCAGGATGCAGGAACGTGGGACCAGGAAGAGAGAAAAGCGAGAGGAAAGGCCCAGAGCCAGAGCTGCTGCTGCTCTGACCTGGGACAGAGGCGGGGACAGAGACAGAATTTTCAAAAGACCTTTTCACTTTTCTCATCTTCGGAACCAAGTAGCTCTCTCTCCCTTTTTCTTTATATTTTCAGTGGTTGTTACTGGTGCTCTTTACTTCCTTTTGTGTTAATTGAAGAAACACCGAAAGGCTATTTTGTGAAGATATCGCAAGCAACCCCATCGGCTCAGGATAGATTTTCCTTCGTTCTTAAGATGACAATTGTGAACCTGTGCTCCAGTGACACAGGGCATGTGACCAGTAAGACAACAGTTGGACGATGTCCTGAAACCCCTAACAATATGTGGTCAGAGGAGACTCACCAAGTCCATTTTTGATTCAGCAGCATTGCAGCTAAAAAGTTCTCAGCTCTGCCCTCATTTGCCCCTTGCCAGTGGTGGTACAGCAGGCGTGGGATGTGAGGGAGCTGGGCGGGAAACAGAAGGAAACAAAGTCTGATTGCCAGTTCAGCCCAGTCAGAGCTGCAGTAATACCCGCTCATGGACCATAGGTTATCCCAGCGAAATACGGGGCAGCAACACGCAGCAACACATTTTTTTCTTTTTTATATTGAAATATAGTTGCTGTACAATATTATATGTTACAGATGTCCAATATAGTGGTTCACAATTTTTAAAGATTATACTCCATTCATAGTTATTATAAAATATTGGGTATATTCCTCGTGTTGTACAATATATCCTTGTAGCTTATTTTATACCTAATAGTTTGCACCTCTTAATCCCCACCCCTATCTTGCCCCTCCCCCTTCCCTCTCCCCACTGGTGACCCCTAGTATGTTCTCTATACCTATGAGTCTGCTTCTTTTTTGTTACACTCACTAGTTTGTTGTATTTTTTAGATTCCACATATACGTGATATCATACAGTATTTGTCTTTCTCTGTCTTATTTCACTTCGCATAACGCCCTCCGAGTCCGTCCATGCTGCTGCAGATGGCAAAATTTTGTTCTTTTTTATGGCCGAGTACTATTCCATTATATATGTATATAAATACCACATCTTCTTTATCCATTTATCTGTTGATGGACGCTTAGGTTGCTTCCATATCTTGGCAATTGTAAATAATGCTGTCATGAACATTGGGGTCTATGTATCTTTTCAAATTAGTGTTTTTGTTATTTTCAGATACATCCAGGAGTGGAATTGCTGGGTCATATGGTAGTTCCATTTTTCGTTTTCTGAGAAACCTCTATACTATTTTCCACAGTAGCTGCACCAATTTACAGTCCCACCAGCAGTGCACAAGGTTCCCTTTACGCCACATCCTTGCCAACATTTGTTATTTGTGTTCTTTTTGACGACAGCCATTCTGAAAATGTCAACAAATTGAACCAGCACTGATCAAGTGCCTGCTTTATCCAAGTTTTAATATACAGTTTTTCATTTAGCTTTCTGTTATGGGCTGAACTGTGCCCCCCACCCCCCAAAAATTCATGTGTTGAAGTCCTAACCCCCAGTTCCTCAAAATGGGACTCTATTTGGAGACTGGGTCATTAAAGAGGTAGTTAAGGTAAAATAAGGTTGTAGATCCTAATCCAATCTGACTGGTGTCCTTATAAGAAGAAGAGATCAGGGTACAGATCAAGGAACGACTATGTTTAGACACAGGGAGAAGATGGCCACCCACAAGCCAGGGAGAGAGGCCTCAGGAGAAACCAACCCTGCAGACACCTTGATCTCGGACCTCCAGCCTTCAGAACTGTGAGAGAACAGGTTTCTGTTGTTTCCGCCCCCAGTCTGTGGTATTCTGCAGCCCGAGCAGATGAGGGCACCTTCTCAACAGCCTGTACACTCAGAACAGAAGCAAGGATATAAAAGCTCAGTGATAGAAAGTAACTTGCTCAGAATCAGAATTGTGAGGGGGAAAAGCAGGCATGAAAAGGCATCCTCTGTCCTCAACTCAGGAGCCTTGAACAGACAGTGCAGTTTCCAGCTCCTGAAGACAGGAGAGGCACTGGGCAAGAACGTCCCGTCCTACGGAGTGAACCCAGGGATTAAACCCATAACTGCCCACCCTGGGCAGCTCTAGAGAAATCATTGACGTGGAGGTCCATGAGGGGCTGCAGTGAGGCTGGCCTGTCTCCTGCCGCTCGGAGGAGTGAAGCCCTGAGCAGCTTCACGGGCAGGTCCCTCCCCAGGGCTCCACGTGTGTCACACCAGGTGATCCCCACTGCATCCCATGAGCTCGGGACTTCCATTTTTCCCCATAGCTTTCCTCTCTCGGGTGCCCTCCATTACATTGATTCAAAGAAGACCTCTGCTTCAGAAAGTATTCTTTGGGTCACTTCTTGTGGTGCTGTTTTATGCCACTCCTTGTCTGCTCCTTCTAGCACTTTCTCTCCATCTTCCTTTCTCACAGAAATGCTATCTTCTCTTGCACGCTACACATTATACACATGCAAGCTGACCGTGTCTTTATTCTCTACAACTGTGGCCCCTGAAATTAAATATTCTATATTCAACTCCCACTAGACAGGAGGGTTGGAAATAGGTGATGGAACACAGGAGACAATGAGACTAGTTGGCTCTCGTAGAGTTTACAGGTGAGTATCAAAGATGAAAGCAGACAATTACTTACAAATTAGACGCATTTCCTTACCAAAATAGAGACATATGGGACTAAAGCAAGTTGTCGAATGAGCTGCCCGAGAATGTGGCATCTCAGGGAAACCTGAATGGTCAGGGCTTGGTGAGGCCAGGCGGGAGCGAGGATGAACCAGGCAGAACAAAGAGCTCGTTGGCTTTTCGCATCAGAGCAGGTTTGGCTGAGCTGGGAGCCTGCACAATCGTATGACGGGCATGAATGAGGTGAGAGGATGCAGAAGCCACACTGTGCCCATCCTGAGAAGCCACCACAAGGACTATGCACTATATACCAAGGATAACAGGACCACACAAAGTTTTCTTTGTTTGTTTGTTTAACTTTTTTTCTTCTTCTTCTTCTTCTTTGGCCATGCTGTGCGGCTTGAAGGATCTTAGTTCCCTGGTCAGGGATTGAACCCAGACCTGGGCAGTGAAAGCACCGAGTCCTGAGCACTGGACCGCCAGGGAATTCCCAAAGGGATTTTTTTGTTTGTTTGTTTGTTTGTTTTTTGTGTGTGGTACGCGGGCCTCTCACTGTTGTGGCCTCTCCCGTTGCGGAGCACAGGCACCGGATGCGCAGGCTCAGCGGCCATGGCTCACGGGCCCAGCCGCTCCGCGGCATGTGGGATCTTCCCGGACCGGGGCACGAACCTGCGTCCCCTGCATCGGCAGGCGGACTCTCAACACTGCGCCACCAGGAAAGCCCCCCCAAAAAAGGGTTTTTAATAGAGGAAAAACTTGGTCTGATATGGAGGAGGAGCTGAGAGCTTATTTTACTTTTTATTTAAAATTTTTGATACGCAATAATACCTTCACATGTTTTCAAACACCAGAAAGCATGAGAAGGTGTTCAGTAAAAGCTCCTCCCTCGTCCCTCATTTGCTTCTCTCCTAAACAGGTATCGATTTTTTATAGTCTCTTATGTGTCCTTCCTGACTTTTTCTATACTCACTCATAATCAAATAAAACTAGCAATTCTTATTTTTCTCCTTACATATTCAAAAAATAGGGCTTCCCTGGTGGCGCAGTGGTTGAGAGTCTGCCTGTCGATGCAGGGGACATGGGTTCGTGCCCCGGTCCGGGAGGATCCCACATGCCGTGGAGCGGCTGGGCCCGTGAGCCATGGCCGCTGGGCCTGCGCGTCCGGAGCCTGTACTCCGCAACGGGAGAGGCCACAACAGGGAGAGGCTCGCGTACCGCAAAAAAAATAAAAAAATAAAAAAGAAGTAGCATACCATGCGCTGTGTTCTGTACCTTGAATTTCTCTGTGATAGCTCTTGACTGTTTTGCATATTGTCGATTTAGCTCTTAGTGTTAGTATGAGTATGAGTACGAGTGTTAATATTAGTATTAGTATCAGTTATCTTTTCACAAATGTAAGTTTCTCCTCTCTGACCAGATGGTACTGAGAGGCAGAAGCTGAGTCTTATTCAATTTTGTATGAGGTAGGCGTTCGTTAAAAAAAATCTGTTGAATTGAAGTAGGTGAAGAAAGAGTATCTTTGTCAAATAAATCAGTTACTATTGAAAAAAACAAATGCTTCATCTGGCCTATTCACTTGAAATTTTACTTTTACTTAGGCTACTTTCCCAAGAGTCACAAAGGTAGACAGAATACATAATGAACCCACTCCGCCATGCCCCAGCTTCAACAGTTACCAACATTTTGACGAGCTTGATTCTCATCTATGCACACCACCCATCCACTCTGGGGAAGGAGAGGGCTGAAGTATTTTAACACAAAGACATCATGTCACTTCCTCTGTAAATACCCGAGAATTCACCTCTAGCCGAGAGAGCCTTCGCTTCGCGAACAGAAGGGTGTGCAGGCAAAATTAAGAGTAGCTCTTCAGCTAATGTCCACGCCGTGGTCAGATTTCCCTGATTTTCTCCAGAAGGTCTGTATACACTTGGCTTGTTGAAATCAGGAGTCACGCTCAGCCCACAGATAACACTTGGTCACTGTGTTGACAGTTCTTACACCTCTTTGATTCCATCACAATCCCCTCTCTTCCCTCTTCTCTCTCTTGCGTGCCACTGATTTGTTAGAGAAACCAGGTCATCTGTCCTGCTCAGTGCCCCACATTCTGCATTTGTCTGATTGCTTCTTTGCGGTCATATAACTTATTTTCTGTCCCCCATATTTTCCTTGAAACTGGCAAGATTTGTGTTTGGAAAATGTAATCCAAGTTGCTGTGAGGAGAACTGATGGGAGGTGGGAGAGTGGACAGTGAAAGGCCACGCTGTCCCCCAGGCAGGAGAGAAGGGTTCCCTACATGACAGCGGTGGCACATAGCTCCAGGGGTGCGAGGACAAAGAAGTGGGATGATTCAAGAAAAACTTAGGAGATATGCTCAACCAGACTGCTGGCTAATCGGGAAGGAGGATGCTTCTTGACGCTCTGTGAAGAATCTGGGTCTCCCCATGAGACAAACGGAAAAGTCTGCTTCCCCTGGAAACATTTACATGTTTTCTGACAATCTCCTCACAATAATCATTTATGACAAATTTTAAGGGCATGCAAAGTTGTAGTATTATTGTTGGTATTAAATTTTATTGCTGTGGCTTTAAAATGTAGACAAAAATAATTCCTTAAGTAGCTGGAAATTGTAATGATACTCTTGGGAATAGATTTTATTGCTATGGATACTGTAAAGCACAAAGATAATAAATTTAAATTGTGGTATTAGTATTGGGAATATATTTTATTGCTCTGGCTAGAACACAAAGAAGCAGGACCCCGAACTTGCTTCTCCCCAGCAACAGGTTTATATGAAATGACGCTGGATCTGGTGTGTAGGGAGGATCAAAGGTCACCAGCATCACAGATCACGTGACAAGGTGATAAACCTGGGCTGATGGGAGAAGGTAGAGAGAGGCTTGTCTCTTACAGGTGGCCAGGGAGCTGGAGAGACACAGGCCCAGTGTCTCTGAGTAGGAGGTGCAGGTGGTCACATGGCCTGCGGGAGGGTCATCTGGGAGGAACTGCTGCAAATCCACCCCCACTGAGATGTCTTTGCATCCCACCCGCTAGCACACGCACTGCTTCACACGCTCCCGATTTGAGTCTAGTTTTGAAAACAAGCTCTACAGACCATTTGGGTTTGGGTATTGTATGGTCTTTCACGTCATGAACACTGCCCGCGGCTCCCTCCGTATCCATCTCAGTGGAGGGACCCCCATGCTCCTGGGCAGAAGCAGCCTAGAAGCTGCTGACTCTCCTCTCTCTCTCACCACGGCACATCATCAGCCACTAGCCCTGCTGATTCTGCCTCCCCAAGTATCTTTCACAGCAGTTGCTGTCTCTCCACCCCATCTCAGGCTGCCATCATTTCTCACAGCGTCTTTACTGTTTCGGATCCCGCACCTTGCAGCCCATCCTCCACGCTCATCATCATAATAACCACTTTCATTGAGCAGCAGTAATGTGCCGGGGACGGTGCTCAGCACCTTACATCCGCATCTCATCTGACCCTCACGACTTCCCGATGGTGGAGGGACATCTCTTTTTCATAAATGAGGAAACTCGGTTCAGAGGTTAAACATTAAAAGACATAATAGACAACGAAAATCACCAGGCATAAGCAGAAAATAAACATTAGTTTTTTGTTTCAAACATCTTTATTGGAGTATAATTGCTTTACAATGGTGTGTTAGTTTCTGCGTTATAACAAAGTGAATCAGCTATGTGTATACATATATCCCCATATCCCCTCCCTCTTGCGTCTCCCTCCCACTCTCCCTATCCCATCCCTCTAGGTGGTCACAAAGCACCGAGCTGATCTCCCTGTGCTATGCGGCTGCTTCCCACTAGCTATCTATTTTACATTTGGTAGTGTGTATATGTCCATGCCACTCTCTCACTTCGTCCCAGCTTACCCCTCCCCCTCCCCGTGTCCTCAAGTCCATTCTCTACGTCTGCAACTTTATTCCTGGTCTGCCCCTAGGTTCATCAGTACCATTTATTTTTTTTTAGATTCCATATATATGTGTTAGCATATGGTATTTGTTTTTCTCTTTCTGACTTACTTCACTCTGTACGACAGACTCTAGGTCCATTCCCTTCACTACAAATAACTCAATTTCGTTTCTTTTTATGCCCGAGTAATATTCCATTGTATATATGTGCCACATCTTCTTTATCCATTCATCTGTCAATGGATACTCACGTTGCTTCCATGTCCTGGCTATTGTAAATAGTGCTGCAGTGAGCATTGTAGTTCATGACTCTTTTTTTTTTTTTTTTTTTTTTTTTGTGGTACGCGGGCCTCTCACTGTTGTGGCCTCTCCCGTTGCGGAGCACAGGCTCTGGACGCGCAGGCTCAGCGGCCGTGGCTCACGGGCCCAGCCGCTCCGCGACATGTGGGATCTTCCCAGACCGGGGCATGAACCCATGTCCCCTGCATCGGCAGGCGGACTCTCAACCGCTGCGCCACCAGGGAAGCCCCATGACTCTTTTTTGAATTATGGTTTTCTCAGGGTATATGCCCAGTAGTGGGACTGCTGGGTCATATGGTAGTTCTATTTTTAGTTTTTTTTGTGTGTGTGTGGTACGCGGGCCTCTCACTGCTGTGGCCTCTCCCGTTGCGGAGCACAGGCTCCGGACGCGCAGGCTCAGCGGCCGTGGCTCACGGGCCCAGCCGCTCCGCGACATGTGGGATCTTCCCAGACCGGGGCATGAACCCATGTCCCCTGCATCGGCAGGCGGACTCTCAACCGCTGCGCCACCAGGGAAGCCCTATGTTTAGTTTTTTAAGGAACCTCCATACTGTTCTCCATAGTGGCTGTATCAATTCACATTCCCACCAACAGTGCAAGGGGGTTCCCTTTTCTCCACACCCTCTCCAGCATTTACTGTTTATAGATTTTTTGATGATGGCCATTCTGACCAGTGTGAGGCTTAGGTCCTTTTTTAATACTCCTATTGTCATTTCTTCCTTCCTCCCTTCCTTCCTTCTTTCTTTCCTTCCTTCCTTCTTCCCTCCCTCCCTCCTTCCCTCCCTTCCTTCAACAAATAAACCCCTTGGAATTAAACACAACAGCACTGCCAATTTCTCCAGACTCATCCATCAGCACAACCCTAAGTAAGGGTAGCACTCATTAACAAATTAACGTGTAGTTCTTGGAATGCCATTTGCTCTTATCTAGAATGTAATCCCTTTCCCTTTCATTATCTCAAGTCCTATTATCCTTCCATATTTGTTTTAGACATCATCACCAGGAAGGCTACTTTTTTTTTTTAATTGGAGTGTAGTTGCTTTACAATGTTGCGTTAGTTTCTGCTGTACAGCAAAGTGAATCAGCTATACGTATACATATATCCCCTCTTTTTTGGATTTCCTTCCCATTTAGGAGGAAGTCTACTTTTAAACTATGCATTTCCAAACACCATGAGCACACGCGTGTACACACACGGCTGGATCTCTGGCTTCCTCCTGGCTCCTACTGTACCCTGGGCATCTCCCTATCTTGGTGTTTATCGTACTACATTGTAACCATCCCCCTGGTCTTGGAAGCACTTCTGGACTGTAACCGGCCTGAGGGCAGGGACTGTGTCCTTTGTGTGTAAGCTCCCAGAATCGGCTGCCTGAATCCCAGTTCACAGTGAGCACTCAGTGACAGCTTGCTGAGTGAATACACAAGTAAACAAAAAGGATAAAATACAATGAATTCAACAGTGATTATTAGAACAATGAGACATAAGCCTCTTCAATCTCAAAGAAATTTCAGGTCATGCTTTATTTAGTTTGAGGAATTATATTTATACACTACATTTCAAATTCAATCCGCAGTTACTCACCTGTTCTCAAACACCCAGCAACACGCTACCTATAAACTCAAGGCAGACCAAAATTAATGGAGGATAAGCAGTCCTTTTCAGTGGCCTTCAGCGAGTGCATGGAAAAGATCACCATAGCAACCACACAAATAAATATTGGGAGTAATGTTTACCGTGTCACAGCAAACTTGGAACGCTACAATCAGTTAAAGAAATTAGGTTTAGTAAGTTTGAATGCTCTCAAATGCCGGAATCAGCCCAACTTCTGTGAGCTTCTTGTTTGGGAGAAAACTCCTAAATTCTCAAGTTACACGAAGCTCTGTGCTTTGCATTTGGTCGCCATTGAGGTCAGAAACTTGCAGAGTCAGAGTATGGAATCTGAGCATATGGAAAGTCCGAGAAGCCGACAGGAACCAGGCCTCTGACCAGCGCCGCTTCCTGCCTCCATTTCTGTTTCCATAGAAATGACCATTGGCTCAGCAAAAACAAGTTCAAGATTCTTCCACTTTGTTTTCCTTTCTTCTTCCTTTGAGATAACCCCTCAAAGTTGTGCTAATTAGAGAAAATGGGCTCGTGGATGAAATTTGAAATGTTTGAGAAGTTAAATATCCTCCTAGTAGCAAGAGCGTGTCTCTACTCTGTCTCACATGGGCCTGCTCCAGTGACAGTTACCCGCCCCCATCTGGGGAGGTGCTCACAACCTCTGGATCTACAATCATCTTTCCGGTCACTTCCAGCAGTTGGATAACCTTTATGACTGAACACGTTGCTGGGGATTCACGATGGTCCCTATCAAACTGAGATGAATGCATTCCCTAATGTCTGTTTTTATTACATTAGCCTGGGAAGATGAAATCAAAAGGACTACGTTCAACAAAAATGTCCTGTGTCGACAGTTCAATACTCTTTCTACAGGCCCTGGAGATTGCCCTGATTGTGTGCTGGATAAAGGCTAAACGTGCAGCTACCTGTTAGTCTGACAAGGCTGTTCTCAAGCCAGCAGGTTGCTTAGGCTTCTTCTTCTTCTTTTTTTTTTTTTTCACAGCAGCCCTCTAATTCCAACAAACCTACTGGATTAACAAAAACCTGAAAGTAAGATAGCACAAAATGCTATCCCTGCATGAGCTACTCTTCTACTTTGCAAACTACAATTACACCAGTTCAACCTAAATGGCCCCGAACATTATTTCATTAATTCAAGCCATTTCAGAACTGGTAAATATTCCCTCTTCTTGGATTTTCTGTTATTATTCGTTCTCAGCAGAGAATCACGAAGCAGGCAGAGGCCACAACGGAGAACGGCGCCAACGGCACAGTCAAGATGACAGGAAGTGAGGGGCTGGCACAGGAACGGGAGTGAGAGTTGACAAAGTCGATTCGGATAGAAAAAGAGAGAAAACGAACAGGGGGAAAGAGAGAGAGAGATCAAAGAGAGGCATATCAAGGAGGAACTCTCCAGGTGGGTAGATGGAGCTGAACGGGCTGGTCCAGGGCCCGCGGCTGGCGTGGGACAGTCACCTAGGAAACCGGGTCCAGCCCCGCTGAGCCCCACGGCCGCCGGGCATGTGCAGAACCTGAGCCGGCTTTCAAGACCCGCGTGCAAGACACCTTAGGGTCTGAGAGTCAAATCCTTTAAAGAGACTTCTTCCTGTGACAGAATCCTTGGACCAATACAGATGCAAGTGTTAGTTAATTTACAAGAGAAAAAAAAAATGTCTTAACATTCTTACTTGGTCCAAGATCTTCGTTCAGTAAAAGAGCCTTCCGAGCTGGGAAAGAGGATTTGGGGGAAGATCGTGGAGTTGGGCGCAGACAAACGACTTGTGTATTCTCAGCAGCTGTGTGCTGGGCAGGAAAGGAGGAGGACAGGGAAACAATATATCTCACTCGTGGATTCATTTCCATGGCAGCTGACGGTTAAGAGGAGGGATTTTGAAAAGAGAAGGACCTTGATTCCAATAGCAGCTTTGCTACTTACTAGATGTGATGGGGGGTAAGTTATTGAACTTCTACAAGCTACCATTTCCCCATCTATAAGAAGGAAATCCAAATAGCACCTACGTGAGAGTTTCTGTGAGAACTAAAGGTGCGGATAAGAGCTTAGGAAATTGCTGGGTACCTCTTTGACCTCAAAGGAAGGTTAGATAGTATTATTTGAAGCATAATAACATATGAGATGAATAGAACTAGATCTTAGGAGTCTATGAGAGTGAGGGAAAGGGGTTAAAGCCAATCTGAGGGTTTTAATTCTCATTAGCAAAACTGGGACATGAAGCTTCACGTTGGTGTGTAGCATCTTTCTAAGATCAGGTACTAGAAAAGGAAAGATATTCTAGAAAGAGGGAGGAGTCCACCTGCACCATCTGCACCATCAGTCCCTTCCTGCTGGTGAAGATGGCCGTTTGCACCTGTGAGGGAGAGAGGGAGGGAGGGAGGGAGGCACCCAGGAAGTGCTGGGAAGGGAAGGGGTCACAATGGAGGTGGGACTGAAACCAGTGGAGGTGGGGAAAGGATTGGCAGGGATGCAGGTCAAGCTGGAAGTTCTCCTTTCGGAACAACAAACATCTCCTGGAAAATGTCAGGTGCTAATCTCGGGGACAGCTCTGCCGGGAAGAAGGGCACCTGCCCACACGTCCTACGGGCAGACGTTTGGGGGAGCAGGGGGTCTTCCGTCATTGTTCGAGCTGAGCTGAATGGCCAGCTGGAGCTCTTGGGCGTTGCGCTAGCCTGGATTTCACACTGTTTGCACAATTACAGAACAACAGACAACAGAAAAGGTGCCAATTCTCTCTTCAAAGGCACATGAACACCCCTCGCTCCCGAGGCTGGTTGCAGCATGCAGACACCGCTGATTCCCGCATCCTTCCCCCTTTGGTACCTCATTCAGGGCCCAGAGCCCTCCCAAGGGGCATCTCCACACCCCCCTCTTTTGGATGGAGAAAGAGCTCCTTGCTGATGAGCATCTAGGACCCAGGCTCACACTGTGGTGGCAGCAGAGGCTTTTGCTGCCCTTTTTGCCCTCCTGGCTGCTGGGGAGGGAAGCCAGCTGCATCCCGAAAACAGTTCCACTCAGCAAACAATGCAGTGCCCCGACGAGTCATAATGAGGTCTGGTTCAAGTGCTGGCACGCACACAAAATATTAATTAAAATAACGTGCATGATAAATAATATTGGAATCCAAAGCATAGGACTCCTGGAAAGTCACAGTTGGCAATTACTTGAGCGCCTGCTAACACGTACTCAGAATTCCAGGGTTGCTTCCATGACAAAATCAGTCTTGGGGAGGTGACCTTGAGAGGTCGCCTTGTGTGGCATCCTCCTGTTCATAAACTGAACAATGTCTAAGCAACCCCCGAAGAAGAGTATCCATCCTGATTTTCAGGTGCTAAGGAAAGAAATTCCTCGAGAACTCAATAATTTAATTTCATAATAAATACTGGAGTACCAGCTAGGCTGAGGCTCTCTCTGCTTAGCACTGGGGATAAGGGGATGAGGGATGGGAGGGATCCGTGGTTCTGGTTTTCAAGAAGTAACTGGTTATTGGCAGATAGAAAGTCCTTCTATATGCCTCACCTAAATCTTTCATGCTGCTGTTAAAAACCCATTGCCACCTGTTTAATCCTTGACTGAGGACCCCACAGGATTCCAGTTCAAACGTTTCTAGAGCCTTTCTTAGCTACCAGGGACTTGGAGAGAGGGGTGACAACAGGTAAGTGTCCCTGGTACTTCTGCACTACTGAGGTTTCCCACCAGCTCCAACAAGTAAAGCAAATTGTGCACCATCTAATTTATCTAGACCCTTAAAAATGATTACCAAATGTATGGCCCTGGTTAGTACAGAAACCTAACTGGGAGAGGAAAAGACCCCATTATCTTAATTCCAAAAGCATTTTCTATTTGTGGCTCAGGCAACATTTCAGCATCTCATTAAACGTGTTTAATTTCATTCCCTCAACAGTGACCCACATACCACACCAGTGACCACAACTTCGGTGCCCCAGCCCCTAAATTCTATTAGTGTTCAGAAAGCCTCCTGCTTGCAACATAATGTTCAATCAGTGCAGAGAAATTAATTAAATTAAAATTATTTTTATTGTGATTTAATTAGCTCGATTTAATTACTTTGTTCACTGACTGAGCATTCTGTTGTTACAGGCAGATCCTCGCTTTCATTCGTGGCATGAATGTTCCCACAGAATTACACATTTTCTCTGTTCAGCCATTGGAGCAGGCCGGGGGAGTCTGCCAGAAACCCACGATTTATCACAATCAACATCATCACAAATTATAGGAAGCATCCAGCAATATAACTTCTAAATAAGTGTCTGAAAGCAGGTCACAGCGCCAGCCTCGGCTGTTAATCCATCATATTTCATAGTCGACCCGACAGCTTGTCCAATTAGCCACGCCTGCTGCCTCTCTGGGCGCCCGAGTGAGGGGTCCAGCTCCTGCACAGGCTGGCACCCCTAAAAAGGCCTGGCCGGCCCTCCTTGGCCTCCCCAGGCCCCAACTCCACGCTCACTGTGGCTGTTCAGGCTGCCCTTCCTGCTGCTTCTCCCTCTGAGCCTGAGCTTCACCGTCTGAAATTCAGTATTTCCTCTGATTGCAAAAGTAGGCAACAAACCACAGTGCCTAGCAATCCCTGGGACTGAGTCACCAGAGCACACCAGACACTTCCATGATTACATTACAGCTACTGTCGGTATCTTGGAACCCCTTACTTTCCTCACCACTTCAAAACAGCAGTGGGTATTCGACCCCCCAGTAGATCACACGTGAACTCAACCTTTCTCCCCTGCAGGCCAGTCCACGATGCCGTGTGTGATTCAAGCTGGACCACAGTGGCCGTCACAGTGGTGTTTTACAGAAATGAGATCAGCTCTAGCTTGGCTATATTTGAACTGTGTCATCTTGATTACTGTGCTCAAAGCTGTGCAGAGTTGTTTTCTTATGTTCTAACAACAGTGTGTCAATATATCTGGCTTTCTGCACTGTCTTACGTGTTTTATTTGATGATCTGAATCCATTCTCCTGAGAAGGGATTCTATACGCTTTGCTAGACTGCTCTAACAACAGAGGCCTAAGCTTTTTTTTGGTCTCTGTGTTAGTTTCCTGTGGCTACTGTAACAAATTACAATTTTGGTGGCTTCAAACAACAGAAATTTATTGTCCTATAGTTCTGGAGACTAGAAGTTCAACCTCAGTCTCACTGGGCAGAAATCAAGGTGTCCTGGGGCCATGCCCGCTCCAGAGGCTCCAGTGGAGAATCCTTGCCTTGCCTCTTCCAGCTTCTAGGGGCCACTAGCATTCTTTTGCTTGTGGCTGCATCACTGCAATCTTTGCCTCCATATTCACGTCGCTTTCTCCTCTTCTGTGTGTGCGATCTCCCTCTGCCTCTCTAAGTACAGTTTTGATGGCATTGAGGGCCCAACTGGATAATCCTGGAAACTCTCCCCATCTCAAGTTCTTTAACTGAGTCACATCTTCAAAGGCTCTTTTTCCAAATAAGGTAACATTTACAGGTTCCAGGGATTAGGTCCTGATATTTTGGGGGCCACAATTCAGTCTGCTATAGTCCCTACGCTTAATTCTTTATTGACCATACAATT
The DNA here is from genome assembly GCF_949987515.2 of Delphinus delphis. Lineage (NCBI taxonomy): Eukaryota > Metazoa > Chordata > Mammalia > Artiodactyla > Delphinidae > Delphinus > Delphinus delphis. The sequence goes on along the minus strand of NC_082699.1, from coordinate 8,113,863 downwards.
CTGTCCTTGAGGAAGGGACACAAAATGATTTCAAAAATGTGACAAAATTGGTAGCAAGTTAAAACAGATGTCCCTGCAAAGCCCACTGCAATAATTAGATAAGAGTTCATGTGATGGTTAAAGAGACAGCAAGACTTTTTTTAAAAATTAAGTGTTTACCATGGCCCAGGAGAAGAAACAGGCCTGTTTCTTCACCTCCAGATGAAGAAAGTACAAGCTTTGCAAGCCTTGCTTCTAGAACGTGTGTGGTTCTTGGGCCCTGAGATCTCACGGGGCCCAGGTTGGCAGTTCTGCTTTTCCCTCCTCCACCTTGTCCTGCCCAGAGGGGGCTGTATTTGTGTGCTCTGCAAAGTGCTGAATGAGGAACTTATGCCACTGACCAGAAGTGAAAAAGGGCAGGGACTGTGTGTTTTTCAATTAAATAGAACAAGAGGAAGGAAGTGTTAACTTTGACGTGAGCTGTTCAGGCTACCGATGAGAACAAAATCCCTGCAGTCAGGTGCGCCAGCCCAGAGTTTATCCAAAAGGAGTTCTACAGCCGCCTCTTCTGAACATCATGAAAATGGTGCCTGGCAGATCCAGCAGCAGCCTGATCCCCTTCTCTGTCTCCCTGCCCCAGTTATGCCTCTTTAACTCATGTGATTTCATTCACAAAACCTGACCTCTCCAAGTGCCGGTTTCTTCAACCGGGCCTGATGTTCTACGTGGGCTCCTTAAAGGCAGGACTCACTCTTCATGCCCTGTGTGAAGCTTTGAGCACATGGCCTGGCACACAGAGGACCCTCAATCAATATCCACTTATCTGGGGCTTCCCTGGTGGCGCAGTGGTTGAGAATCTGCCTGCCAATGCAGGGGACATGGGTTCGAGCCCTGGTCTGGGAAGGTCCCACATGCCGCGGAGCAACTAGGCCCGTGAGCCACACTACTGAGCCTGTGCGTCTGGAGCTTGTGCTCCGCAACAAGAGAGGCCCGTGCACGGCGATGAAGAATGGCCCCCGCTCGCCGCAACTAGAGAAAGCCCTCGCACAGAAATGAAGACCCAACACAGCCAAAAATAAATAAATAAAATTTTTTAAAAAATGATTTACATTAAAAATATATATATATCCACTTATCTGAACCTGATGTCTGTCTTACCTGACTCACAGTCTCAAAGTCATGCCGGGCGCGCTGCCTCTGAGGATAATTCCAAAACTCTGCACAGACAGACGGCATCAGTATTGCTGCAGATGTCGTTGTTCTTGCACTGACTCACTTTGCAAGGTCCCTTCCAGCCACATGACACTTTCATCCCTCTTAAATTTAGCCTCACAGAATGAGCATCTGTCCTGGAAATGAGTAGAAAGAGGTCTCTGTTATACCCGTGCTCTTCAATTCAGAGGGCATGCGCTGTCAGTGGGAGACTGTGCACAGACCCTGGTGCCCATAGGCGGGCTGGAGAGACCTTTGAATTATCTAGTTCAACACCCTCCCTTTACAGCTAAGAAAGCTGACAGCTGTCTAATGTCACAAGGCTGGCTGGCAGCAAAGAACCCAGGGAGCTAGGACCCACTGCTACTGTCTTCTGGCCTGGTGTTTTCTCCACGCTATTACACTCCTTCTTTGACCCAAGGTCTTAGCTTGGCCTGGTAGAACTGGCCCAGCACACTACCTCACAGCTAAGTGCTCCAAACTATCAAAGGGTTGAGTATGTTACCGATTCCTCTCACACAGCCTGGGTTGTAAGAACCCATAAATAAAAACCATTGCAAGGTACTCAGAAAGTGTAGAATGTTTTGGTAGGACTCGATTTTGTAGTATATCATTTTGATTCCCTCTTCTTGTCTTCTCTGTGTTTTTGTTTTTCTTTAGTTATTTTCTTGGTGGTTACCTGGGGGGTTACAATTAACATCTTAAATTTATAACAACCTGGTTCGAATAATACCAACTTATTTTCCATAGTGTCAAACATTCCACACCTATACGTCTCCATCTCTCCCCCTTTATATTGTTATCGTCACAGATTACATCTTTGCACATTGTGTGCCCGTTAACATAGACTTATAATCATTGTTGTATGAATTTTCCTATTAAATCATATGGGAAAAAGAGAGAAGTTACAAATCATTACCAAAGTGCAGTATTATGCACTTTTAAATCCAGATACTAGATTTTATATTTAACTATGTAGCTATCTTTACCAATGTTCCTTATTTTTTCTTACGGGTGAGATTTACAGTCTACTGGCCTTTCATCTGAGCCTAAAGGACTCCTTTTAACATTTATTTTACAGCAAGTCTATTGCTAATGAACTCCCTTGGCTTTTGTTTATCTGGAAATGTCTTAATTTCTCCTTCAGTCTTGAAAGATAGTTTTGCCAGATATAGAATTCTTGACATTTTTTTTTCCTTCAGGCCTTTAAATATGTTATCCCATTGCCTTTGGCCTCTATGCTTTTCGAAGAGAAACCAGCTGTTAATCTTATTGAGGATCCCTTGAACATCGTGAGTTACTTCTCTCTTGCTGCTTTCAAAATCCTCTCTTTGTGAGTTTTGACAGTTTGACCATAATGTGTCTTGGTGTGAATCTCTTTGAGTTTATCCTGCATGGAGTTCATTGAGATTCCTGGACATGTATATTCATGTACTTCCAGATTTGGGAAGTTTCTGGCCATTACTTATTCAAAATTTTTTTCTTCCCCTTTCTCACTCTCTCCCCCTTCCTCTCTCTCTCCTACTTCTAGGACTCCTATAATGTGTACGTGAGTATGTTTGATGGTATCCCTCACATCCCTCATGCTCTTGTTCATTTTTCTTCACCCCTTTTTCTTTCTGTTCTTCAGACTGGATAATTCCAGTTGTCTTATCTTCGATTTATTGCCTGCTCAGATCTGACATTTAACCCCTCTAGTAAGTTTTTCATTTTGGTTATTATACTTTTCACCTCTGGAATTTTTTGGTTCCTTTTTATAATTTCTATCTCTTTGCTGGTATTCTCATACCAACAATGTTCATGTATTGTTTTCTTGATTTCCTTTAGTTCTTTGCCCATGGTTTCTTTTAGCCCACTGAACATATTTAACACAGATTTAACACCTCCGTCTAATAATTCCAATGTCTGGAATTCCTCAGGACTGATTTCTGTCAAACTCTTTTTTTCTTGTGAATGGGTCATGTTTTCCTGTTTCCTTGTATATTTTGTATTTTTGTTATTATTGTTGAGAACTGGATATTCTGAGAAGTGTGTTAACTCAACTCTAGAGATCTAGTTTTCCCACACCTCAGGGATTGCTGAATCTTGCTTGTTGAACTTTTCCAAACTATTTTAGCGACAGGTGTGTTCCTTGCTTTGTGTGGTCCCTCATGTTTCTGTTATCTCTGCAGCCAGATTTCCTTAAATGTCTGCCTCCCAGAAGAGCTGCAGGGGAGAAAAAAAAAATGGGTCCTGTCTCTTTAAATCCCCTCAAAAGCCGCTTCAACACGTGGAAGGGCTGACAGTTCCTGCCAGCTCAGTCACTGTTTTGGCGGATGGGTAGATTCCTGGAGATTTCTACTCTGCTTTCTCCCCATGAAGTCACCCAGTAGTGACTGACTGATTCTTATTTAGAAAAAAGAGAAAATAATTATTAATTTAAAATTCAAAGTACACGTTTTTTTCCAAACATGAAAAAACATTTCATAAAATGTGGGTCTTAACTTTCTCATGGTCTCTCAGAAGAGATTAAACAACCCAGTGATTTTTATCTGCCATCTTTAAGTCACATACATTCTAAAACTCACTTTAGGAGGCAGGCACGTATAAAACACGCTGGAAACATGATCTGAAAAAAAACTTAGACCTAGAAGAGTCTAGCAGGAGGGTCAGAATTGAGAGACCAAAGCGATGTTGCTAAATGAGGTACATCTTCCAGAGCATGAAGAAAGCTTGTTCTCAGGATCAAGGAAAGTTTAATCAAGAGAAATATTGACTCTGAGCCCAAAAAAGTCCCTGCCCTCCCTGTACTTATTGTATGCACTCTTAGCTCTTGGTCACCTGGTGTCTTGTGGCATCCCCATCTTGTGGTCCTATTTGGTCACTTAACTTGCATACCATTTAACTTCCACTGGAATAGGTGTCCTTTACTTCAGCATAATTAGATCTCTTTTGAGAACAAGAAGAATTTCTTAAACATTATGATTAAGCTGAAGAAGGAGAAGAAGGAGAGGGGTATAATAAAGGGTGTATTCCTTTCCTCGGGCTGCTGTAACAAATTACCACAAACTTGGTGGCTCAAAACAAAAACATTTGTTCTCTCACAGTTCTGGAGACCAGAAGTCCAAAGTCAAGGTGTCATTAGAACTGTGCTCCCTCCAAATACTCCAAATCCCTCCTTACCTTTTCTAGCTTCTGGTGGCTCCAGGCCCTTAACCTGTGGGGTCTGTACTAATCCTGGGCAATTACTGTCAGAATTGAACTGAATTGTTGAACACCCAGTTTTGGTGTTTAGAATTAGAGAATTTGTTGGTGTCAGAGAAAATACCCCACTAGGGTTAGGATTTGGATATATATTTTAGGGGTGCATAGTTCAACTCACTACGAAGAGGAAGGGAAAGAAGAAGCAGGATCCTTGTTTTCTCACAAAATCTAATAGTACTGAGCACATATTAATTAAATCTATGAATGTGTTATTTATGGAATCAACCTAAGAAGGCAAAGTACAGAGGTTAATGGATCTTCCTGCTAGGGATCTCTTTTGCCTTTAGTAAAACATGAGGTCTTTGTACAAACTTTATAAAAAAGATTGCAAGATTTTTTTCAGGACTTGCACCACCTGCTCACCAATCCTGAGTTTACACTGCAGGAAATATGAATCACAGGAAATATGAGGATAGGCAGGAAATATGAATTACATTTAATGAGAGCGAAATCTGTGAGTTGATCACTGGAATTGTCACTGCCCTTAGAGCTAAGGAAGCATGCAATGGTCTGAGGCCCAGATTAAGGCCCCTTTGGACCCCCTTCCTGGATTGTCCCCTGCAGTTTCTCACCATGAAAAAATAACTGATTAAATTCATGCCAAGGTCAGGTAGCCAACAAAAGGCATATCATTATTCTCAATCTTATGATTTTTACTTTCTTTCGTGTCATTTCTCTCCCTTTTCTAACATGACATTTTCTCTCTTTCTTTCCTTTTAAAAAAAAATAATAATAACAAACATTTGCTTTCACATGCAATTTCTCTTGCATCAATGCCACAAGGTAGGTGTCATTACTGCTCTTTTATAAAGAATGAAATGAGGCCCCAAAGAGGTAACGTGAGGTTACACAGACATTCAGTTGTGGAGCCGGCAATCAGCACTAAATCCCACTGTTTTTCCTCACTGTTTTTCCTCAGCTCTATCGTGTCTTCCTTTCTGCTATTTCCTTTTCTATTTCTATTTCCTTTTCTTCCTTTTTCCTTATTCCAAAGGCACTCACAGACCTAGGACATGCACCCACCCATTATTTTAAGAGCGATTGTTCTCAGCACTCTCAGTACCAAAACTACCCAGGGAGCTTTTATGAAAGCTGATGACTGACCCCATCCCAGGCCAATCAAATCATAACTTCTGGAGGTGTGGCCTGGACACCAGCATTTTGTCAAAGCCCTCCCCACCCCTGCCAGGTGATCTTAAAGTGCAAGGTTGAGAATAACATCTCAATGTATCAAGAGACAGACAAGATCTCTTCTTAACCCTAGAAAAGAAAATATTCACTCTTTCAAGCATAATCCAATCTTTGGAGCGCATCTCTGCAAACCTGGTTGACGAAAACCAAGAACAAACTGACCAATAAGACTTGCAGATGGCAATTTGAGCCAACATGCTTAATGCCCCCTCCCTTCCTAAATCCCACTAAAAGATCACAGAATTATGCTAAGCAGGGAGAAAAGTGTAAGACATTAATGTAAAATAAAGAAGAATGGGGCTTCCCTGGTGGGGCAGTGGTTAGGACTCCGCCTGCCAGTGCAGGGGACACGGGTTTGAGCCCTGGTCCGGGAAGATCCCACATGCCGCGGAGCAACTAAGTCCGTGCACCACAACTACTGAGCCTGCGTGCCACAACTACTGAAGCCCGCGCACCTAGAGCCCATGCTACGCAACAAGAGAAGCCACTGCAATGAGAAGCCCGGGCACTGCAACGAAGAGCAGCCCCCGCTCGCTGCAACTAGAGAAAACTCATGCACAGAAACGAAGATCCAACGCAGCCAAAAATAAATAAATAAAATTAATTAATTAATTTTAAAAAAAGAAGAAGAAGAATGGTATCAAGGGGCTAGAAACTTTGAAGAAGTTGGCATGATTTGGTGCAGGTGAAAATGTCGCACCAAATACTGACAAGCACTATTCAACACTGACAAAGAAAAGCCAGGTGGGAAGCAAGTGGATAAAATTCCCCCTCAAAGACCTGGGAAATTCTCAAACTTGATCTGGAAGCAGATGGGACTGTGGGACAGTTGGTGGGCAGAAAATGAGAGCAGTTTGGCAACAACACCAGTGCCTGACACAGAACTGCTGGCCGCCCAGGAGGCACCTGGGGAAGGAGGGACCCTCATCCACACCTCCAACACAAGAAGCTTCAAAGAAGCTGTTTGAAAAAGCAGTGACTTCCTGAGGCAAAGATGCCTTCTCAGTAGTTTGCTACCAAATAAATTTAAAATTCCCCCTTTGGGACTAAGAGAAAAAGAACCAGTACAATTGCTGACAAAACCATTTCAAATCTCCAAAATGAATAAATATAGATCTCCTTCCAAAGGGAAAAACAAATCAAAAAAATAGAATACAATAAAAATCACGGAGCATATGAAAAGAGAAAGAAGACATTTTTGAAGACTCAGAGCAAATGTTTATCTATGAAATAAACTTATTCCAAAGCAGGGGATAAGTTTAACACAATCTTTCATTTATATTTTCAACAATGTTGGAAGGACATTACGGAGAATAGCTATAAAGAGAAAACAATTGATAAATATTCCTATCAGTGAAAATCATGCTCACTAGAATTTTTCTTTCTTAAAAAAAATATTTATTTATTTTTGGCTGTGTTGGATCTTCATTGCTGCGTGCGGGCTTTCTCTAGCTGCGGCCAGCAGGGGCTACACTTCGTTGTGGTGTGCGGGCTTTTCACTGCAGTGGCCTCTCTTGTTGTGCAGCACGGGCTCTAGGTGCATGGGCTTCAGTAGTTGTGGCACGCAGGCTCAGTAGTTATGGCACGCATGCTCAGTAGTTGCGGCACACAGGCTTCATTGCTCCGTGGCATGTGGGATCTTCCTGGACCAGGGATTGAACCCATGTCCCCTGCATTGTCAGGCGGATTCTTAACCACTGCGCCACCAGGGAAGTCCCAAATTTTTCTTTTTTAATCAGCTTCAAGCTGGGTAGTTGTGAATTTTCCAAAGATGGCAAATCTCCCAACTCCCATATTCATTTGCAATGTGGACTTCTTCTTCCAGGAGGAGGAGTCTCTTTCTTCACATCCTTGAAGCGGTCATGGGTGGCAGACAGACTAAAACTTCCGAGCGGTAGAATGTGCGGGAAGCAATGCTGTGCCAGTGCTGGGCACAGCTCCCCACTGGCCTAGCAGCTTTTGCTTCTTGCCAGTTGGAAGTCATCAGTCACGTAAAAGGTACGACCGCCCTGAGACCACCACACTGTGAAAAGCCCAAGCCACAGAAAGGCCCTGGAGAGTGAGATGCCATGGTGGCGGGGCCGGGCCGCCATGCCACAGGTGTAGAAGCCAGCGTGTAAGTGGACCCTCCATCCACGCTGCGCCAGCCGAGGCCGCGTGACCAGAGACGCACCACCCAGCCGAGCTACTCCTCACCCTAAGTATCGCGAGGAAAATAAAATGGTTATTCCAAGCCACAAAGTTTTGAGGTAGTCGTGAAACGGCAACAGATAACAGATAACAGCAGAGGCAGCCAAGAGCAGCCCGCAGTGCCTTACAGAAACAGGTGGGTTTTGGAAAATAAAAAGACATGAACATTAGAGGACTCAGACAGACCCACAATCGTCTGTTTATCCAAATAACAAAGAGTTCCGGAGAGAAAGAACAGAGAAAATGGAGAGGAGGAAATCACCCATGAAGTAACTCAAGAGAATTTCCCCATATTGAAGGGCATGACCCCCACCAAGTCACGTTACCATGAGACATCACAGCAGGAGTGAGAAAAAGAAGATTCTGCAAGGAGAGGGAGAGAGGATTGAAAGAGAGATTGAGAGAAATGTCACGCACAAATGATAAGAAATTGAATGACTTAGAATTTCTCAAAAGCAACACAGAGAGCTAAAAGACAACGGTGCAATGCCTTCTAAAATGATCTCCATACTGGACTCATCTACCCAGACACACTATGAGTCACAGGTGTGTGTAGAAGGAAGACATTTTCAGACATATGAAAAATTAACCTCCTCCTACGGTTTTTCTTAGGAAACTGTGGGAGAGTGTGTTCCATAAAACAAAGGAATGAACCAAGGAGGAAGAAGGTATGAGGTGCAGGGCTCGGCTTCAACACAGTAGAACAATAAAGGGACTTCCCAGGCCGTTAGTGAAGGGGGACCTCCGAATGACAGTAGCCACTCCGCACAAGAGCTCGTCAGAGGACTCCCGGACAGACTCCCCCAGAAGAGTAAGACACAGGATGTCCTTTGTGAATGCTTATCTCAAGAGACATCTAAAACACTGGCATAGAATCAGGGATTGACAAATGCATGGAAAACCAAATAAATAAACAAACAAAACAATTACAATTCAGAGCAGCACCCTCAAGAGTCCCATATGTAATTTTACATTTTTTAGCAAAATCATATTAAAAAAAGAAAGAGCTGAAATTAATTTCAATAATATATTTTATTTAATCCAATTTATCCAAAACCTTATTTCAACATAAAATCAATATAAAATGATTGAGGTTTTTTTTAACATCTTTATTAGGGTATAATTGCTTTACAATGGTGTGTTAGTTTCTGCTTTATAACAAAGTGAATCAGTTATACATACACATATGTTCCCATATCTCTTCCCTCTTGCATCTCCCTCCCTCCCACCCTCCCTGTCCCACCCCTCCAGGCGGTCACAAAGCACCGAGCTGCTCTCCCTGTGCTATGCGGCTGCTTCCCACTAGCTATCTACCTTACGTTTGGTAGTGTATGTATGTCCATGCCTCTCTCTCGCTTTGTCACAGCTCACCCTTCCCCCTCCCCATATCCTCAAATCCGTTCTCCAGTAGGTCTGTGTCTTTATTCCTGTGTTACCCCTAAGTTCTTCATGACATTTTTTTTCTTAAATTCCATATATGTGTTAGCATACGGTATTTGTCTTTCTCTATTGAGATTTTTATATTCTTTTTCATATTAAATCTTTGAGGTCCAGTATGTATTTTACATTTATAGCTCATCTCAGTTTGCACACTGAAATTTCTCAGAAATACTTGATTTCGGCTGTATTTAGTTTTCATTAAATCTGCAGTTGAAAAAGTGATTCACATACCAAAAGTGCTCCATACATACTTAATTTTTTTCCAAAAGCCATCCGTTTTCAATTTAGATGTAAACGAATTAATAATTAAATAATAATAATTATTACTATTATAGCATTTTAATAATATTAAAAATTAATTCCTTGGTCACAGTAGCCACATTTCAAGCACTCAAAAGTTCCATGTGGCTAGTTGCTATTGTATTGGAGAGTTAAATCCAGAGTGATCAAAAAGTTACGTGGAAAAGGAAGAATCATTGTAGTTACGACATGGCTCAGCTTTGAGTAACATACTCTGAATATTCCTTTAATCAGAATCATAATATGAACTCCACTGGGAAGGTGGGGATGGGAAATGTTCATCGTGTCAAAGGAGGAAGAGGAAAGAAAGCTAAATCTCAAATGCCTGAAACTGAAAAATTAAGAAGAAGCAACATAATCCTACTGAATAGAAACACAGAAATAGATACAGAAGGACTCTCTCACCCTAGCTCCAAGTAACTGCCCCTGAGTAACGAGAAATGGAGCGGGAAGGGGCTTGGGACTCCTGGGGTCTTGTGTTTTGTGTTTTTTCTAACAAACCTCAGGGGACTGGCTGACTCTTTCAACTCATGCATATATGATTTTGATTTTTAAAAAGATCTTGAAAAATGATCTTGGGAAGGTGTGCGGAGTGAGAATTTTCTATGTGATGCTGCCAGTGTAGGACTGTCACTTTAAAATGTGCCCCTTTCTCATTGCTTTATGGAAGGAGAAAGCAGAGGAGGCAGCCCCTAGTATAGGAGGAAAATAAAGTGAAAGGGAGCTCAGGGGTGGCAGATGTATCCTCCTGGCCAAATCCCAAATCGCACTCTTACTCAAGTGCCCACGCCCAGAGCAGGCTCCTAAGAGGTTACACAGAACAGCAGAGTTTTCAGGGGGTGAGTGCTGCCCAGGCCACAGGGGAGGCATGCACTTTCTCCACATCTCAAACCTGCCCATCTGCGAGGCCTGGCAGCTCCAAGGGCAGCGCCAAGACCACCTCCCCGCCTCCAAGCCAAGCCCACCATCCTTCATGGCCCAGGACGGAGCTTCTTTCCACATTAATTTTTCCTGACTTCTACTGTCCTCACCAACAATCTTTTTCTGTTTTCTTTTCCAATCTCATGCAACTCATGTGGTATGTCTCACAGAGTTTGGGCCTTAATTATAAACTGTTTTGAATTGTACACTGTTAATTCCAAGCTGCATGAAAAGAACAAGGACAATCCCATATACTGCCGCAGGCCCCTCGGTACTCAGCATATAGTATCGGTTTAAAGAGTGTTTGATGATTGATTGTTAAGGATATTATATATGCATTCATGCATTTCTACAGTAGCTCTTATCACAGAAACGATGGTATTAGATAGGTAGGTGGATGGATGAGAGAGAGAGAATTTTTATGCATAGGAACCAGGTACAGTGTTCAGTTCATTGTTTCTTCATTTCATGGCACATTATTATAATTAGTCAATAAAAAACCCCCTCCCTTCTTTAATTTTATTTCGATTTTTTCCCTGTATCCTTGACCCCATGACCTGCTTCCTTCCTCTCTCCCCACCCGAGAGACACCCATCTAAAGTGTTAGGAATTTGCCCTTGGAAACATACGTATCTTAAAGATAGAGTGTTGTTAGTGTGTGTATGCTCTTCCTAACTCTATTAAAACGATATCTTGCTAAAGATCCCGTTCTACATCTTCCTTTCCCATTCAACACTCTTTCTAAGGAACTATGTTTATCTGTTGCTTCATTGCTGCACGGTGTTTACCACTTTTGCTACATCTCACCTATCCATTCCCCAACTTATGGAGACTTATGTCACCTCCAGCTCCCTGGGACCCGAAGTAATGCTATGAGGAGTACCCTTACCCCTGTGCGTTTCCATATGGATGTACGCAACAGTTTCTCTGGCGTACGTTGGGATGGCCATGGCGTGGCATATAAAATATATAATATACAATTTTTTAATTGCTGTCCAGAATGGCTACACCCACCTCACTTCTACCAGTTGTAGATGAGAACTCACTGCTGTGTAACACAGAAAGAGCTGTCAGACACAGTGGGACAGCTGAGCACCTCAGGAGGTAAGTCTCACAGTGACTCTCAGCATCTCCACGAAAAGGAGAGGACAGAAAGACGGAGGCTGCTCTTGTGGGTCTTTTCCCGGGCCACAGGGCTTTAATGTAGGGTCGAGGATGAGCTCTGGGAGACCTCTGCTTCCCTGATCTCCCCATTCCGTGCTGGTGACTCACCTGTGCTCCTTAGGGGTCAACTTATTTCAGACAGTGCTTTTGATTCGTAGCTCAAAAGGTTCTGTAACCCACAGTTTCTTAAAGGGTAAACACACACACACACACACAATTAACTAGAAGGACTAGGGCTCTGAAGTTGACGGCTCCTCCCTACCAGCCTGGGGACTGATGAACCCCTGTGCCAGGTGTGGCTGAGCGAAATGGACTCTGTCTTTTCCCACCCGCGCCCTTGTGTTTCATCTCCCACGGTCTGCAGGGTCCCAGCAGCGTGGAGTCCTTTTGTTTACCCTCGTCCTGCCTTCCACCTGGGGCTCCCTAATCGCGGCCCCTCTGAGACCTCTTCAGCCGTCATCTACCCTCCACAAGTGTGCCCTGCGCCCCCCACGTGCCCGCACTTGAGCTTGAAGATCAGACACGCCAGGCGTCACTTCCCCACTTGGCCTCAGCTGCTGCATCCAGAGAGCTGGGCGGCAGGACAGCAGATCAGATGTGGAGGCGGAGAAAGACCAAGCACCCAAGAAAGGGCAGACAGCCCTCTCCCGCCTGGGCCCCCGCACCCCTGCGCGTGCCCCTCAGCTTCCTTCCCCTGATTCCCACCATCTGGGATCCACCTAGGAACTGACAAAACTCCTGTTGGTCACATCTGGTTTAAGAGAAAGGAACGAGGAGTTAGGAGACCTCAACTAACAGGCAGCACTTGGCACGCACAACAGAAGCAGCTGCTGCTTACAGCCTGTTTTAGGGTGGCCTCGAGCTGGACCTCACACTTCCTGTCCCTGGCTCTCCCCTGGGGAGCATTGTTTTACACGGGGCATTTGCAAACCTCACAGTCCTGCAGCTCAAAAAAAAAAAAAAAAAAAAAATCCATGAATCTCATGAAGCCATGAAACTATAACGAACTCTCTTCCTGGGAAAATGTCCCAGACTCGGTCCTGATTGGTCTCTTATTGTAACGCAGGTCCCTACAGCTCCTAACTCCCCACTTTCTCCTGCCCAGTAAAAATACTACCCCAGGAAGCCCTTTCCTGCATAACAGCCAACGAGGTTTGAAACACTTCGGATTTCTTAACTGGGAAAAATACCAGCAAGAATTCAGGGTGTCAGTTCAAGACCAATATCACACTGCCTAGGAGGCAAGTAGCCAGGGCCTTCCCAGCCCCTCCTGCTTGGCGTTGTTATCTGTGCGTCTCTGCTGACCCCAGGGCCTCTCCTCCCTGGTCTCATCCCCATAGAAACAAGCCAGGAGCTGGCGGGCGCGGAGAAGGCGCTGCGCACCATCTGACTCCGTCAGCGCCCTCCCAATACCCGCTTCTGAGCTCGCTCCGCTGGGCAAGGGGGTGCCTAATTATCTCCCTTCTGTTTTCTCCTTCCTCTCCTCTCTGGTCCTCTCCCCTCCCCACTCCCTCAGAGGACAGCCTTTCCAAGAAATAACACACGCTCACACCTGGCGCGGAGCGATAGGGAGGCTACCATGGAGACCGGGCTCCCATTCCCACCCCGGTGGCGGCTCCTGGGAATAAGCAACTATCTCTAGAATGCTACAAACTCCAGATGTGCCCCGCCGAGTGCCTGGAGACCCGGCTTCCTTGTTTCATTATGCCTATTTTTTTTTTTTCCACAAGTTTCATATATGCATATCGAGCCTTCAGAAGGGGGAAAAAATGGGAAATGGTAATCTTCCTTTTAATATGCTCTCACATGCCAGCCCGGAACAGCTGTGCACACACCACACGTTGGACTGGACGTGAAATATAGGCCAGGACCATTTTTTAAAGCAGTCATTCCCAGGGCTTACAAAACACATTTACTTGGAGGGAGGTCACACAGTCTTCCCTCTGCATAAAAAGGTGGCTTTGAAATAGGTACAGCCATCTGGAGACAGGCTCCTCTGCCATTGATATGTAAAATGCACACAGGACACCATCTTGCTGAGACCGGGCAGAAGACGCAGAGACACACACAGGCCGTGACTGTTTAAATATACAGCCTCCGGTTCTCCGTGGTGCTTACCTTGCTCTGAAAACCCATTTGCCAGCAGCCTCGGTGACTCTGGACAGGCTGGGGGTGGGAAAGGGTGCAGTTTGCTTGCTGGGGCATTCATCTGTGTGGAGGGGGAGTGTTGTGGAATCCAGATTTGGGGGGAATGATTTGCACACTCTCCAGGGCGGCTCCAAGCTTGCTAATAAGGAAGAATACGTCAAGTGCCTGACTGCAAGTAAATAGCAAACACCCCATCAAAACTATGACCTCTGCTCCTTTGATCATTACAGCCAAGGGTTAGCTCCACCCCGGAAGACTTAGATCTCACCTTTAATAACTGGTTTGCTCAGGCATTTAAAGAAAACGTGCAATGGCTCCTATACGGCTAGCTGATCTCCATGTAATGGGGTGGGGGCAATGGCTCTGTATGTTTATTGACATTTACTCTTTAAAATGAGTAAACCGCTCCCCTTGGCAAGACCTTCATTGTGCAGACCTCATCCAAACAAATTCTTGACCTCTGAAGCTATTGAACTTTTGTGTTGTTTCTTCCATTTTTACTTCCTAGGCTTGTTTTTTAATCTGTTTTATTTTATTTTTTTAATATACACATAATATGGATAACATAAATCAGCTGCCTTAAAATTTAGAGTGCCAACCCAAAGCCGGACGCTCTCCCAAAAGCAAGCCCAGAAAGGATGCAGAGCTCTGGGTAACCCAAAGGGTTAAGCTGTGAAATGCACAAATAGCAGAGCTCCTGTTACCGAGCTAGCAGGAGAGGGAGGTGACTGGAGGAAGCTCACTCTAGGTCAGCCTGTCCTTTACATTGTGAAGAGCTTGAAAGGGGCTAATAAACCCAGCAGCCTATGGCAAAGGTAATTTATTTTATATTCTTAGTCATCACATGCAATATTTTTTGGAGGGGGAGAGCAAATATAATTCAAAGAAAGCGATAAACAATAAAAAAAAAACCACATTATCTAGTGATGCTTCCACCCGTAAGTCAAGAGAACTCGGCCCTTCTCTGCTTTTGTGGTGTATTTCTCATCCTGTTTGTGCCTCAACTTCTTCAAAGCGCTTCAGGGCTGGGGTCTGCGAGGAGGCGGAGTGGTGGTGGCTCTGCCTGGCCTGAGGTCAGGGTCCTTCCTGGGGTGGAGGAGGGGAGATGCAAATCCCCTGAGGGGAGCAGCTCCCAGGGTGGGCGTGGACATTTCTGCACAGGCACCTCCCAGCCCTACCCGCTGGAAGCCACGTCCACTTGACTTAGGAATCGGCTCCTGGATGGGAGGGATTACTGAGTGGACAGCTCTCCAGATGATTTCCTGAGCTTCTCCTGGGCTCCGAGGGAGAGGCTGGGCCGTCCTGCTCCTGTCTCGCATTGGCCACATTTTATGTGCATGAGGTCACTGGGCTGCAGATGAGGTAACTAGGCAGCCGCCCGCGAGCTGGGAGAGGTTACCACGTGACCATTCACGTAAACACAGCGAGGTCCCCGCGGGGCCCACGACAGCTGGCTCTGCTGCTGGCTGCCCTGCCAAGCGGTGGGAGCTGCCGGACTCATGGAGCTTGTCAGAGCTCTTAAAGGAGCCAAATCGCTGCCTGAGCTTGTGTCACACCCGCCTTGAACACCGGTCCCCCAGCCTCAGGGCAGAGCAGCATCCTCGAGGGAGGAGCGCTGGCTGGTCCTGCGACACGTGTGCATGGTGGGGGCGCTGGATGAATAATACTGCCTCTTAAAAGAGGACACCCAAGGCAAAGAGGCACAGGGGTCTGAGGGGGCGTGGTCTCTGCAAGCCCAGCTCTAAACCTCTCTGCCCTCGGCCAGGAGAGGTGGCCCCAGCATTTGGGCACCTCCTAATCATCTCAAAGTTAGAAACGTGGCTGGAAAACAAGTATTTTTGTAAAAGCCAATAAAGAAATACATTTTTAAGCTCTTCTATGGAAGGACAGAATGCACTTCCAGACGTGGAGCTCTGCTGCTTAGGTGTTTCAGGGCCCCTTGACTCTCAAGGTCAGAAAGTTCTTTCCAAGGTCAAGTCAGATGCACTAAATTCCGCATCTACCCCAGTTCTGCATTTATTCCTTTTTTACGGAGCCCGACCGTGTACCGAGCTCTCCACTGAACCCTGGGAGTGTTGTAGGACCAAAGGTTTGGTCTCCACACGGACGAAGCTCCCACGCCGGCAGACAATTCCTGCTATTACGCTAGCGGTATCCACGAGTGATGGCAATAAAGAGGAATGCGTGCAGGGAGGGGAAATGTGGGGTGCAGGAAAACAGAGGGCACGTCACGGAAGACCTCCCTGAGAGCCTCACTGAGCTGGGGCCAGACCTGTGAGTCCCAATAAAATTCACGGTGGCAGCCAAGATGCACTGTGGGACCGGTCACACATCTTACAACAACCTGGGAGGTAAATTCACTGTGATACCCATCTTGCAGATGCTCACACAGCTTAAGAGAAGTTAAGTAACTTTGCCCAAGGACGTGGGAGAATCAGGATTTGAACCAAGGGGTGGGACCCCAGAGCCTGCACTGCATAATCGCTCTACGCCAGACAGTCACTGGGACACCAGGACAGGGAGAGCCTCAGAGCCAAGCGTGAGGTTGGTGCCCTGCCAGCAGCACAAGCAGCTGGGCTCACAGGAAGGGTGGGAAGACCCTGGGAGAAGAGAGCTAGGTGGTGGAGAGAACATTCTGGAAAGAAAAAGCAGCAAACGTATAGGCCCGTGTGTGTGTGTGTGTGTGTGTGTGTGTGCGCGCGCGCACATGCGCACATACGTGAAAGAGAGAGAGGGACCTTGCAAGCCATACTAAAGAATCTGAACTTTTTCCTAAGGGCCATGGGAAGTCATTGAAAGACTATAGGCAGATTAATGAGATGATCAGATCTGTTTGTTTGAAATGCTGCCCTGGCCGCAGTGTGGAATATGGATTGGACAGCAGTGAAGGGCGTGTTGGGATAATCCAAGTGAGAAATGATGGCCAGGTCTGACAGGGAGCCGTGGGCGTAGAAGGGAGGTGACTTCTGCACAGGAAGCAGAATCAGCAGAGCTTGGTAACTGACCGGCCACGGGGAGGTGTGTGCGTGCCAGGGAAGGATGGAGGAAGGGGGGGAGGATGTCTTCTGATGGAGCTGCAGGTTGTGGAGGAGGATCAGGTTTAGAGGTGCTCACTAGGCATGTAGACACACAGATTGCAAGCTCAGGACCAAGATCTCGTCTGAAGATACAGAGCGAGGAGCCGTCGATACGCACACAGCAACTGAACCTGGGGAGCTGGCGAGCGTGGCCGAGATGTTACTGACACCCCATTTCTTTACCTTGGCTTTTTTGGGTTCTTGTAGAAAGGCCCATCCTCCCCCACTGGAATAGAAGCTACATGAGGGCAGGGACATTTTATTGTCTTGTTCTCCACTTGTTCCACAGTACGTGGCATTTGAAATGTAGGCAATGTTCCATAAATTTTGTGGAATAAAAGAACTGAAGGATAACCCTTTCTAATATAAGGTTCTAAAAATAATACAGGCAGGCAGTTTTTAAAGTTTTAAAGCACACAAAATAATTTTAAATTTAAATTCTCCTTCCACCCTCACCCCTCAAAAGTGCTATGTTAAGACCAGGAAATGAGCGTACGGAGAGTCCATCATGACCCCAGCTTTGGTCAGCTGCCATGCACCCTCCTACAGCATCAAGGTTTATATTTACCTTCTGTCTTTAACTATGTTTGGGTCCTTCTTGCTTTGTCAATTTAGGTTAACTCTAAATTTCAAAACAACATCAATTATACTACTGTTACTGTAAAAATATCACCCACTGCAGCATCGAGTGATGTGACGGTGCTCGTAGAAAAGTCAGTGCAGCCATTGGACTGTCACTCAGCTCACACTGCCCAGAGGAGAGTGTGCCCCACGTCAAGATCAAAGGCAGATGTGGAGAAAGGGAACTGCCGTGCACTGTTGGTGGGAATGTAAATTGGTGCAGACACTGTGGAAAACAGTATGGAGGTGCCTCAAACAGAACTACTCTATGATCCAACAATTTCACTACTGAGCGTTTACCTGAAGAAAACGAAAACACTAATTCAAAAAGATATCTGCACCCCATGTTCATTACAGGATTATTTACAATAGCCAAGATATGGAAGCAACTTGTCTATCAATAGATGAATAAAGGAAATTATATATATATATATACACATATATGATACATATCTTTCTCACAATTTCTATTATCTTTCTTTTTTCGGATTCACGGAAGACACAGGCACCCGTCTTATCAGGAAAATCTTCCAGGTTCTTAATCACATAATGTGTGTAATGTAAGTACCTATCGTATTAAAGGCCTTCTTTATTGGGCCCTCTGCTGTCCTATACTCATTTGGATCAACTGCTTTCTAAGACTGCCGCACAGCTGTCATCCGGGATTCTTTTTCATTATGCTCCTGGGTTTGTTCCACTGTTTCTCAGATTCCCATTTTTCTCTTGGAGACTTTTTTGTCTCAGTCTTGTATTACTCTGTCTCAGCCACACTAGCACTCTCTCTGACTGCCGAAAATACCAGAAAGTTCCTATTTTACAGTCTCTGCCCGGGCTCTTGCTCTGTGTTTAATGCTCCCTCCCCTACCTCAGATCCTTACAAAACTCGGTCCTTTATCTGATTTAAGTCAGCTTCAAATGTTGCCCTCCTCACCGAGCATCCCTCTGCTACCATACCGTCAAAAAAATAAACAGACAAAAACAACCTCCCAGTCACTCGCTAGTAAAACAACTTCTTTTATTTTCAACATAGCACTCTCATTTCCTGATATTTTCTAGTTTTATTCACTGACTTATTTTCTTTTCTTCCCCATTAAAATGTCGGGCCCAAGAGAGCAGGAGTTTTTTCTGTCTTTTCTACCTGTAAACCCTAGCCCCTAGAGCAGTGAGAGAAGTGTAGGAGAAGCCCAGGAAACAGGCTGAAAGAGATTTCAGAAGGCCACATTCATACTGAACACCCAAATTTCTTCTACTCTATCCTCTGACACGACAGAAGAGGGGTCAGGCTCTTAGGATATCTCTTCTGAAATCTTGCTAACCTGTGACGAAAAGCTCTCATATGGAAGAGGAGCTATTAATTGGTACAACAAGATGCTAAAGGACTGAGGGAGATGCTTAAGGAAAAATAGATGATTGTCCTTTAGCTAATTTACCAGGCTTTGCCTAATTGAAATGGTATGTAAGCTAAAAGAGAGAGAGAACTTGTTAAGTTCTGCTGTTAGAAATACAGAAGACTGGATACTTCAAATATTCTTTCACTGTGAAGCACAGAGACTGCAATATTAAATGAGTTGATTAATAAGGGAAATGCCCAGAAACATAAAGTGAGATAAAACAAAACAAAATAAGCCATGAGCAAAAAAGTAAGAAAACTCAGGAGCCGGGGCTGCTCGGGAAACAAATGCCAATGCCAGGATTCTACAGCAGGGATTAACAAACCATAGCACATGGGCCAACCACCTGTTTTTGTAAATAAATTTTACTGGCAGATGGCCATGCCCATTCATTTATGTATCGCCCATGGCTGCTTCTGTGCTACAACAGCAGAGCTGAGTAGTTGCAGCAGAGACTATATGGCCTGCAAGCTTTTAAAATATTTACTCTGATCCTTTAAGAAAGCCCTTAATGGTTGTTCAGGGAAATGGGGTCTTTGGACCTATACAAAGTTGGGAGAGGAACCCAAGAGTCATTGAAGCTTGAACCTTCAAAGGGGCTTACTCTCCAGGAAAAGGGTGGGCTAGAAAAACACACCTGCTGGCAAAACAAGTCAGAGGTAAATCCTTCTGTTTTCACGACAACAATGTTATTAATAAAAGTGATAATAATAAAGATTTTAAAATAATAATGATGATCTCCCTTGGGGATTTGTAACTATGAACCTGCTTCATATGAACCTCAGATTCAAATTTTTGCTACCCACCTAAATTTGAAAACCCCAAACAAAAAAATAAAGTGGTCCCAGTTTGACAACACTTGGCAGAAAGAAATGCAAATCCTCTCCAACGCAAAGCCTTCCTAACTCAGTCACATGAGGATTCCCACAGTTTAAGTTTGATTACATATAAGTTTTTGAAAAGAGAAAAAATTTACCAAACCACAAGGTAACTACCATCATAAGTGAGAATCGACAGAAATAACAAGCATGATTTAAACTCCCAAGAACTTCAATATTAGAATTATCAGATATAGGACATAAAAATAACTACACATGAAATGTTAAAAGAAATGAAAGATAGAAAAATGAACAAGTTTTGAAAAGGGTACCACCAAAGTGACCAAACAGATCTGACAAAGAACCAAATAGAACTTATGGAAATAAAAATAGAACTATACATAATTAAAACTATACATATATTACATATAATAATTATAATGAGATAGATACATTCATACATATATGTGTATGGGTGTGTTTGTATACACTAATGAATAGGTGAAACAACAAAATAAACACGGATGAAGAGAAGATTAGTGAACTGAAGACAGATATGAAGGAATCATTCAGAATGCAGCACAAAAAAACAAAAAAGAAACAGAAAGAGAAAGGGAGGAATAAATGAGAAGTTTTAATATACAGCCAAACAGAGTTACACAAAAGAGAACAGAAAGAATGAAAGAGAGAGAGAGAGACCCTGTTTGAAGAACTAATAGCTAAGAAAATGCCAGAACTAATGAAAGACATGGATCTGCAGAGACAGGAAGCATAATATATCCCAGGGAGAGTAAAAATTCTTTAAATTATCACACACGTTTGGCACATCCTGTGAAACTGTAAAACAGCAAAGCCAAAGAGAAAATCTTGAAAACAACAAGAAAGGAAAAACAGATCACCTAACAAAGAATGACCGTGGTCTGACAGCAAACTTCCAGCAGAAACAATGAAGCCAGAAGACAGTGGAACCACATCTCCAGAGGCTGAAAGAAAATAACTGTCAATCTAGAATTGTGTTC
Organism: Delphinus delphis; assembly: GCF_949987515.2. Taxonomy (NCBI): domain Eukaryota; kingdom Metazoa; phylum Chordata; class Mammalia; order Artiodactyla; family Delphinidae; genus Delphinus; species Delphinus delphis. The sequence continues at coordinate 8,093,149 of NC_082699.1, read as the reverse complement.
TCAGAAATATTATCTTTCAAAAATGATATGAAAATAAAACCATTTTGGCAAAACAAAATCTGAGACACTTTACCATTAATAGATTCTTATCAAAGAAACTTCTAAAGGATGAACATCTAAAAGAACAAAATGTTCCTAAAAGGATGCTCTGGAACAGAACAAGAAATTCTGAGCTGAATTGCAGTGCACGGTGCCTGTCACAGGAGTGCTCAGTAAATGTCATTTCTTGATTTCCCTTTTCCCCAGAGGTTGTGCTTGGAAACTACCACCAACACTGAGACCTGATCTTAGTAGAAATGGGGGTGTTGAGGAAAGTAGAGAGGATTTTGAGGCAAGAGAAGAAAGGGAGACAAGAAAGCTGGCAAAAACAGCAACACTTTGTGGGAGTTAGAAGGAATGTCTAATAGATGTTTTATTAAGTTTTTGCAGTGTGGGATGGATTGTGAATTCTTCTTCCTGTATTCCCACAATATCTTCAGTAAAGTATACATTTCTCTCAAGTGCTTTGTGGAGCCAAATTTACTTCTCAAGATAGGAGTAAGAGCCCTTCAAATGAAAAGTTAGGGCAGCACCCTAACCAAATCCAGCCTACTTCCTGATTGATTTTTACATTTTTTAATGATTGAAGGAAAAAAAGAAAGAAAGAAAGGAAAACATTTCGTGACAAGTGAAAACTAGATGAAACTCAAATGTCAGTATCCATACAATTTTATTGGCACACAGCCATGCTTGTTCATTTACATCTAGTCTATGGCTTCTTCTGTCCCATCATGGCAGAGCTCAGTGGTTGCAACAGAGATAACAGCGTAAGGGCTGAGTAAAGTGCAAGGAAAGTGGCTGGGACTGTTACTTCAGAGGAAATAATGCCTGTGTAGCAACAAGGGTCCCCCACACGCCCACTTGATACATGTGCCTCACCTCCTCCTGTAGCTTTAGCTCCTTTTTCCTTTTGCCCAAAATATTTGTCATCAGATTCTTTACAGAAAGTGTTTGCCAACCCCTGGCCTAATTGATAGTATTAACATATTTAAAGAAAAAATGTAATAATCAGAAAGGTCAGTGGGTGTTTCAAAGGAAAAAAGTCAAGAAAATGAAAGCCAGATGTTCCCAGGCAAGTACTAACTTGTGAGGTTAGCCTGACAAAGGCCCTGGGTTAGCAGACCTGGTAGGGCCTGTTGCAAAACGATGCACTGAGCTAAAATTGTGTATCAACAGCTGCTATAACACCACTTGTCAAGCAAGGCTATGTGCCAGGCATTGTGCTTCGCACCTCATATACATTATTAACGTAATACTCAGAAAAAGACTATGAGTGTGGTGGGTGTTATTTCTACTTTAGTGGTAGAAAAAATATGAAGTGCAGAGAGGGGAAGTGGCTTTCCCAAGGCTATGTAGTAAGTAAGTGGATGAGTTGGAATCTTGGACCATCTGACTCCAAAGCCCCTAAACACTAACCTATACAGTTATTAATATTCTAATATTATACCCACTAAAAAACTGTCAATTTGGTCACTACTGCTTCTGCATCTAGCCCAAAACCTAGAGCATCTTAGGTAATTAGAAATTGTTTGTTGAACAAATAAAAGACTCTATGCTCACCCAGCAAGGTTTTTATTATAGTCTGGCTTCCTAGGAAGTTGCCTGCATGGAAAAACTACATCAAATTGAGAACTCAAGACTCCTGCCTCTTGCCAGCTCACTCTACGTCTATCAAGTCAAATAAAAATGGAGTTAACATATACATGAGTCATTTATGAAGCTGGTTAGTGGAAGTCAATCACTGATCTACTCTTGCGTGATAACAGAATCAAGATTTTTAGCCTGCAAAGCTGTGGGGACCAAGCCCCGTTCACACATCAGCACCTGTCGACCTTCAGGGCCCCACCTGATGACAGCCTGTGTCACTGTGCATTGCTGTGAGCCCACAGCAGTCAGACTAAGAAACAAAAGACCCAAGTGGCAAGGCCACCTCGCCAGTAGGAGCAAAGCTGGGATTCAAAACCAGTTCTTTCCTGTTCTAGACCCAGTACTGTTTCCTTCTGCCATACCTTCTCTTTTGTATGACAAGATGTCTACAATCTTCCACTTTCTTTAGTGACTCAAGAAATCCATATCCATTTTAGGAAAAAATTAACATAACAAATTAGAAAAAAATTTCACATAATCCCTCTCCCAGAAATTATCTATTAATATTCTAGGTTATATTTTTCCAGATTTTTTCTTGGGCGTGCATGTTTTAACCAAAAACACAATTATACTGTTTTATAATCTGCTTTGGCCTCTAATAGAGTGTGAATATTTATGACACCCTACATACACATATAATCTTTTTTCTTTTTTTGGTGGTACGCAGGCCTCTCACTGTTGCGGCCTCTCCTGTTGTGGAGCACAGGCTCCGGATGCGCAGGCTCAGCAGCCATGGCTCACGGACCCAGCCGCTCCGCGGCACATGGGATCCTCCCAGACCGGGGCACGAACCCGTGTCTCCTGCATCGGCAGGCGGACTCTCAACCACTGCACCACCAGGAAAGCCCACATATAATCATTTTTAATGTCATGTTTTATTGTATTGATATGCTGTAATTTATTTAACCAAAATCTTACTGTTGGACAACCGAGCTTGTCCTGGTTTCTAATTTATTATCTAATGTGTCTATCTTATTCTCAGTAAGCAATTCCCCCCAGCTCCAATCCTAGTCGTCACTTGATCAATGTCTCAGAAGCTAATATTAAATTTATAATGTTATAGCAATGATCATCACGGCTCTTTGCTCCACCTTTGAGCTCAGAATCAATGCAAAGTAGACACAGTTGTTCAACATGGCAACTTTATTACAAGAAGACTGTAGTGGATACCACAGTTTAGATATGGCCACTATTGGCTCTTCCTAATGGAACACCACATCTGGACCAAAAGACAGCCCAAACCTCTGCCTTGTTGTACCCTCTGAGTTACATCAAGCACACAGCAAGCAGCAGACCCAGCTTCGCAGCTCCTGGAACCCATAATATTTGTGAGCTGGCAAATCTCTGAGAGAGGAGAAGGGCTAAGATGCCACACTCGCTTCTCACAACCTCAACAATCAGACCCAAACACGCCCTCACCCGGACTGAGGAAGGGTAGAGGAAGCACGAGGAAGAGGCCGGGAGGGTCGCCCCAGTAGAAGGAGCCCCGCACTTGATTACACACCTACGCCTCTCCAGCTGCTGCTGCGGCTTCTTTGTCTTTTCTCCTCCTCCCCCCAGATCTGAGTCGGGATGGCTCCCCACGGCTTCCCCATGTATCACATGCCTGTCGGAAGGCCACCGCCACAAAGCTACACGTTCGCTTTGGCCACGGCCACAGGCTCAGTGTGGCTGCCACCAGCCCCGCTGACTCAGCCCTGGTCAGGGTGGCCGGTCTGCAGAAGGGACTTGTTCTGCCTCGACGTGAGTCATTCTGAGTAATAACAGGAGCTGACAAACTCCGCAAGAACCTCTTTCTTCTCTCCTTGCCTCTGTCCCTTCCAGGCGGACACCAAAAGGTCCTGGCCACCTTTGGCGCTCCCAGGGCTGCAGCTCCTATGGCCACCTGCTCCCCACAGGAGGCTGCAAATCTGCCCACCCCGAATCTGTACTCCAGCTGCCCTGCCTTCCTGAGCCCGCAGGGTCAGCAGGTGAGCATCCCAGCTCTGCCTCTGGGCTGTGTGACCTTGGAAGAGGCACCTGGCTTCTCTGGACCATAGCGCCCTCCTCTGCAGAATGAGGACCACAGGCCCGGGTAGAAACGTGAAGCTGGCGTGGCAGCAGGCACCCCACAACAGGCTGCCCCGCTCCCCACCCCCCAGCGCCTCTGCTCTTCTCTGCCTGTTTGCATCTCCCCCCGCCCCCCAACTTTCCCCACATCTGTCCTGTAAGTTCAGCTTCCCCAGGAACTCTTTCCTGCCTCCAGGCTTCCTCGGGTGCCCTCCCTGTGCCCATGGCCTCCCCTGCCCTGCCTCTTTCATACCCTTTCCTCAGGGCTTGGAGATTAATCCGGGTCACCTGTCGGCAGTCCATAGGTTTTTCAGGGCGGGAAGCTTGATCCTTTGTTCCCCATTTCCTAGCCCGTTGGCTGACTCTAATGCAAGGTAAGGGGAAGGGGACAGGAGAGCCGTTCAAATCGCAGCATCCCAGCTTCTGGAAATCTATGCAATGTCTCCCTTTTCGTGTTTATAACTCTCCAAACACAAAATCTCACCTCTTAGACTAAACGCTGCCCTCTAAGGGCCCTGGGACACAAACCACGGCCACTCAGTGGGCAGCTTCGTGGGTGCTGCTCTGCTGGTGCTGGGTCAGCGGCTCCCAGTCTGGGATCACAGAGAATCTGGTGCCGGGTGCCTGCCCTGCAGCCCCAGGCCACGTGTGCACACAATCGTACCTCTCCAGTACAAACAGCCCTGGAAGACAACACCAGTTTGTTCCAGAGAGAGAGGAATTCTGAGCAGTGGCTCTTTCCTGGATGATGGAGTACTCTTTACACTGGAAACATGGACAGTCTGAGCAGATTTATTCAAAAACATCTTCTCCCCTTGTTTCAGACTAGGGAGGGGGTTCCACGTCACCTCTGACGGGTTTGTGACAGTGATACTGGAAACATGGAGGCTTCCAAAGATATTTCTGTGCTGCTCCCCACGGGGTGCGCAAATTCCAGCATAAAACCCAGAAGTGAGAGGACACAGAAGAATGCCAAGTATATGCACAGTTTTCTGGAAGACTTGGGCATAATTTCTACCTCTGACCAGTCTCACTGTGCAGACGATTTTGCATGTAACAGAGACTTTTTTTTTTTTTTTTTAGCTTGAATCAGGCTAAGGAGAAAAACACTGCGGCCTTTTATAAGGGAAAGTGTCTCCCCAAGGAAATAATTGAAGGCCCCAATTGCTCAACTCTTTCAAAAGAGACTGTACAAAGTTCTCCTGAAAATACTGTGGGGAATAATTCTGTGTCAGCTGGGGAATTGGCTCGATGATCTAATAGGTCTTTGCCCTTGCTCTAATTTCTATGATTCATGTGTGACTTATTTAATTGTTATCATCTATTGCAGATATATAAAAGAATGCTTTTATTCTAAAAAAAAAAAAACTAAATTCAAATCATCTTTAATATCACACCAAGTTCTTACTCCCATCAGCCTTCAGAACATTGACATATTAACTTTTTGACCTGTCTTGAACCCTCCCGCTACCTCCCAGGATACAAAAAGTACATCTGCAGAGCTGCTGGGTGTACTGGGGAGCCCTCACCCCACAGTGCATTGAAAACAAGCTTGGGAGAACTAAGGGTTAAGTGAAGTCCCCTAGGAATTCCAATCTGTTGCAGGCTGCTCATTCAGAGGCTGCCTGGGGCCTAGGTGTAACCACAGCTAGGCAAACAATGCCTAACTGCCTTATCCTCAGCAGCACTTAGCATTTATTATGGTCAGAAAACCACCTGTTACTTGGGAGAGATTCAAAAGAAGTATGGGCCATAATTAAAGCAAAAATGAATAAAAACATATTGCGAATCACTACCCAACCCCCAGGCAGATGTGTGATTTAACTGTGGGCTTGATCTATGCTATTAATCTGGAATTAAAAATAACAGACAACAAAACACAGACCCAACCAAGGCCCTGCCCTGCCCTGGGGTTTTGTTTCTTTCCAAGGCCGTGACAGTTGTGGTTAGTAACCCACTGCCAGCAGAGATGGCTGCAAACCTGAATGGTGTCTGGCAGCTGGCAGCCAATCGGAATCAAACGCACCCCTGCACCAGTGTGACTACCCATAAATGAAGTTGAAGGAGCGAGTAGGGTTTCCAACCTCCCACACTGCCGGAGGCTCTCTCACAGAGGCCTTTTAACCCTGCCCAAGCCAACAGATCTTTTACCCTAGGAGAATCACACCTGACCACCTGGGTCCCGCCAGGAGATACTTCAGGCATCTCACTGGGGAACATCTGAAAACACACTTCTCCGACCGACCGTCAGCAGGATTGCAGTCAAACACAGAACAGCGCATGGGAGGGTCAATGGCGGGGGTGGGGGGTGGGGGGGGGTTGGCTTCTACTTGCAGGTTCTGTTTGGCGGCTCCTGGTTTGTTTTTAAGGCTCTGATTCCACCTCTTTAAGCTCCTGTGAAATCTTCTGGTAGAACCAGGCTCTAGAGGGGGTGAAGGAAAGGGCAGAGGGGGTGTGAGGTGAAGGAGAGAGGGGCAAAGCAATTTTGTGGCACCCGGGTGTTCCTAATTTTGTATAAAACATTACTCTTAAAAGAATTCAGAACTCGGTTGACATCCAAGCAAATGTGCGAAAACTGGGAAAAGACAAGCTAGCGTTCATTTCAAAAGTTGAAAGCATCGCTTTGATTTGCAATGATCTTTAATCTACCTCTTTCACCACAAAGAAACACTGCAAAGAAAGGAGCCCCAAATGTCACGAAATGAAGCCTGCCGATGTTCTGTTGGCATATATTTTAATTCTTGAACAATTACCCTGCCATATACGTTTATTCTTGAATGTTATATACTGACACATTAAATTTTGGAGTTGAAAGAGAAAATGACACACGTAAATACACCCAAATACAGAGCCGACTTTACAGTGTAGTCTACTACTCTGCGTGAGTGTGTGTGTGTGTGTGTGTGTGTGTGTGTGTGTGCACCACAGTAAATCTGTGAAAAGTTAAAAGAATGGCTTGTTTATTGAAGTTGACTTCGAATCACCCTCAAGGACTTTGAATATACATGTTCATGCCCTGAAAAAGTTTTGGGTTCGTCTTTTCTGGGATATGCTATCGTCTATATTTAGGATGTAATCTCTAAACTAGCAAACATAAGGGGTGCTGATGCGAATTTGTACTTGAGGGTGGCCTTTATGCGGCTGCAATCCTATTGCTGCCCTTAGATGGCTCCTCCATTGCCTTTCAAATTAATTACACACTGTCATTAATTCAAACCTGCCCAAATACGGCCCCAAACGTCTTTTCTGGATTCACCTGCATTACTCTACAAAATCCATGGCGGCCACAGATGACTCCTGGGAGCGTCACAAAGCTCGCTTCCATCTCTTTACCTCTCTGTCTCTGCTCACCCTATTTCCTCCTCTGGAAATGCCCTTCCCAACCAATTCTAGTTGAAAACTCATGCCAAGGATCATTTCCTGGATACCTTGACTATGTCGTAGTCATCACTGTATCCCCAGCACCCAATGACGTGGCAAGGGGTAAAGACTCCATAGGCATTGAATGAACGGATTTCACATCCTTTTCAAAAATTGGTGTTTTAATTAAGCTTTTTCCTATCCCTCTGCCTACTGGACCCCAGAGTTCGGTGCTGGAATTCTCTCGTGGGACTTCCCATACTGTATCTGGTATCACAGTCACTTGCCTGCCCCTCGTCCCCCAGCCCCTCCCTCCAGTCCCTCCATGGTGGTCTCCATGTCTTGCTGACTATCTGTTGAAGTATTCATCCACATGCCTTCCATGGGCCTCATACTCACTCAGTGTTTAACAACAATAATAATATCTAACTCTGCAACAGTGCAGAAAATTGTACAAAGCACTTTCACATTTATTATCTCATTTTATCCCTGCAATAAGGATACAAAATAGGAAGGACCATCATTTGAAAGATAATAATGGGTAATACTTATTGAGAGCTTACTTCAGGCCAGGCATGTCAAATACATGACTTTGTTGAACCCTCACAACCCCATGAGGACAGCCCTATTTTTGTCCTCATTTTACAGAGGAAGAGCCTGTGGCCTATGTTGGCTCAGTAAAGGCCAAGGGCACCCAGCTGGGAAGTGGCAGAGCTGGGGCTGGTCCGGCTACAGAGTCCAGGCACGTCGTCACTAGCCCTACCTGAAGCTTAGAGAGGTCGTCAGGAAAACTCAGAGCTACAAATGTCTCAGTTCTCCCACTACACTCTACTGCCCCTTCTCTCCTCTGGAAAGGACTCTGGCGACAAAAAAAAAAAAAAAAAAGAACTGAACATAGTTTGAAAGCTGAATCTGATTAGCAGGATAGTGGTTAAAAGCACTGATTCTGGAACCAGAAATCCTGGGTTCAAAGTCCAGCTCCACCACTTCCCAGGAGTGTGGCGTTGGGCAAGCTGGTTATTTCCCCTGTGTCTTCTATCTCCATCTGTACAATGGGGCAGTGAAAGCATCACCCCTTAAGGGTGCTGTGAGGATTAAGTTAGTTAATACGTGAAGAACAGGAGGAATGGCGCCCTGCCCCTCTCGGTGGGGCTCTGAAGCCAATGGATGGTTCCAAACGGCTTCGCTTGGCTTCCAGGATCTCTGTGTGCTAGAACCACTTCTAAACCTTCAAAGGAATGATTTCCCTCCACACAGAACAGGCCCTCACATCGTAAGCCCGGTATAATGGCGTGGTGGGCACTCTAGCATCTCCGCAGCCTCGTGTGTGTACGAGAGAGCCGCCCGGGGCTGGAAGTGAAGCCTCCTGCCAGGGAGACGGTCTCCTGGTCTAATGTGCCCCCAGCCCACCGCCCTGCGAGAATCCAGCCCATTAGGAAGAAACTAATGGCCACGCAGATGCTCACTTTGCCCTGGCTTCACACATGCGCCTCCAGATGGGCCTGACACTCTACACCATCCTGGTTTCCATTTGTGCGCACTTAACCCAACTAAAAGGCCCCCAGCGGCGCCGCCTGCACACGCTCCCAAGCCCTCTTAGCCACCCAGCTCTCTACTTCCAGCTCTCTGCTTCTCTTTTTCCTTGTTTCCTTCTATTTCTCTGTCTCTCTGAGCTTCTCTCTCTCCACCTCTCTTTCCCTGTTTGAGTTTTGCTTCTGCTTTCTCTTTCTCTCTCTCTCTCTCTCTGTCTCTCTCACTCACACACACACACCCCCCATGACATGCTAACTGGGCTCCCAGGAGAGTGTGCCTCACCCATACAGGCAGAAGTGAACAGAGATGGTGAGAAAGGACGCACTTCACACCTGTCAATTAAGCTCAATCGCCTATTGTGTGAAAATAGCCCGGTGCCCAGGAACAGGAGCCTGGCTGGCTCAGGCCCAGCCTCGGCTGTCCCTCCGAAGTGGGCCCGGGGAACAAATGCTCCTCGTGTTCTCCGTGGGTGAGAGCATCTCCTGGAGTGTCCCAGGAGCAGGTGTGGGCCCCTCCATAGCGTGGATGCAGGGGCCAGTTCCCAGTGAGCTCACAGGACTGTATGTACTGCAGTTGGTAAGCTCTTTTTACAAAATTCCAATTACATAGCTAAAGGACAAAAATCACATAAGGAGGAAATAGGTGACATCCCAGCACTCATGTCACTGGAGTATGTCAGCGGCAAGGAAATGTCTTGGGGCTGGACTGGCCGTAATAGGAAAGAAATATGACCCAAAACAAAGGTGCCTCTATTAATATATTACTTGTGATTGCAAATGGTCTGCCAACTGGAACAGAGCCCATCGAGAGGGAAAGCGGGATGTCACCATGAGGGAAGGTGGGAATATTTTTAAGGGTAAGCTGAGATCCAAGTCTTCATCTATCATTTGATGCCCTTGACAATTATCTGAGGGCCCACAGTGTTGAAAGCATGGTACCAGCTTTCAGAGGTTGTCCCCCAGCCTCACGGAGCTTACAGTTCAGAGGAGAATAAGGACAAGCGATCAAGAAGCACCCACGTTGTGTGTGGAGTGTCGCGGACACGGGAGTCCAGGGTATGAACATGGAAAGTAAGCGGGGGCCGGGGAGGGACCAGAGTTGAGCAGGAAAGGCCTCCCAAAGGACATGGCACAGAAGCTGAGTCCTGCCGCATGAGTAGAGTTAACGGCAGAGGGAAGGATGAAGGGTTCCAGGTGAAAGGGACAGACAGCGCCAAGGTCAGAAGGGAGAGAAGCTGGAGAGGGGGGGAAGCCAGATGACAACGGGTCTGATGGGCCCGTTAAGGAATCTGGGTCTCATCCTCAGGTCAATGGGAAGTTATTAAAGGGTTTTAAGTGGGGTGTAATGTGACCAGAATTGCACTTCGGACGCATTGCTCTGACTCCGGTGGAAAGAGAAGAACCTTGGCAGCAGAAGACAGCTGTAGTGAGACACCGGAGAGCATGAAGGAATCAAGTGGCATTTAGGAGGCAAATCAATAGGGCTTGACGGCTGATTGTCTGAGAGGCTGTTAGGAGAAGGGGTCAAGGAGGACTTCTCGGCCTGTGGTGTGAAGAGTGGCACCCTTTCCTACCTCCGGGAAGATGGAGGAAGCGCAGGGTGGTCAGGAGATGATGTGTCGGTGTGGCCATGCTGACGATGCTTATGAAACGTCTGGCGCTCAGACCCTACGGTGACCCACGATCCAACTCCTGGAGTTCATGCCCTTGGGTGACCCCTTCTCCTTGAGTGTGGGCAGGACCTGTGACTTCCTTCCAGCCGACAGACTATGGCAAAGGGGATGGGACATCACTGCTGTGACTACATTACGTTATGTTACAGAAGACTCTCGCTCAGCCATCCGGAACTAGAGACTGTCCCGTGGGCTTGACGCAATGAGCCGCCATGTTGGGAAAGCCCAGGTGCTGAGGAACAGGCTGTAGACACTGAGGCTAAGCCTCCAGATGAGATCACAGCCCAACCAGCACTTTGATTTCACCCTTGTAAGACCCTGAGTAAAGGACCCAGTTAAGCCATGCCTGGACTCCTGGCCCATGAAAACCACGAGATGATAAATGTGTGTCAGTTGAAGGCACTAATCGGAAAATAACACAGTATCTAACTGGAGACAGCGAACAAGCACTTGATGTTTGGATCTGGACCACGAGACCGAGGTCAAGCCTGGAGATACACAGTTGGCAATTGTTAACGTATAGGTAGTAGCCAAAGCCATGGGAGAGAGTGCAGTGACAAGGAGAAAGTCCAGGACAGAAACTTGAGGCTCCACCAATGCAGATGATAAGCAGATGAGCAGGGGTCTCAAAGGGTTCTGAGAAAGGGTGCCCAGCACGACAGGACAAAAACTAAGAATATGGCCGTATGAATCGCAGCTAGCATTTATGAAGAACTTACCACGTGCCGGGTACTGTTCTAAGTGGATAGCAAGTATTAATCCATTTAATTCTTACAACCCTGTATGAGGCATCATCACGTTAGTACCCTTATATTACAGATGAGGCAACTGAGGTACAGACAGAAGAAGGAGCTTGCCCAAGGTCACACTGCAGAACAAGGGTTCTAACTCAGGTGGCTGCCCCCAGAGACCATGTTCTCTGTCCTCCCTCTTACGCCAAATTGACTCTTCCTGTTCTGAGGAACAGAAACTGAACGCAAACTGACTTAACCATGGGATTTACCAGTTCACCGTAACTAAAACGATGAGGGGTAGAACGTGGGACATATTTCAGGCACACCTGAGGGGACAGAGGCAATGTCATCACTTCTCTCTCTCTCTCTCTCTCTCTCTCTCCCTCCTCCCTTCCACCCCTTCCTTTCTCTCTCTGTCTCTCAGCGCAGCTTCCCCTGTGTTGGCTTTATTCTCAGACACGCTCTACTGACTCCATGGCAAAGAGAGCTCCAGGCAGATCCTGACTGATGTTAATCTCCACAGAACAGTTTTTCTGCCATCACTTGCCAACCCTGAACCAATTACAGGGTCCAGGGCAATGAGTTCCCCTCCAAATTTAGAATCAATTGAGAGATGAATGCAAGAGCCAGACAAATAGAATCCCCGTGTCAGATTTAAAGCTGGGGAGTTGGGGGGACAGCGGCATGGGGAGGATAGAGACGTGACTCAGGTGTTTGGCAAAAAATGGGCTTTTCTAATATTGCACCTAAGAAAAAAGTTACCACCAGGCGTAGGCAAAACTGGACCAATGAGAGATGTCCCAGCAGGGGCAGAGCCTGGGAGCACAGCCTGTGCAGCCAGGCCAGCCACGCACATCATCGTGCACCTGCTCTCGGGCATGGGAGAGAAGAGAGCTGAATCTCGCAGGCCCTCTCCCAAACTCACCTGTCAGATAATTCACCTCTCCACCCACCTGTCCATCTCCCCGTCCAGCAGGGAATAATGGAAAAGGAAAAAGAAATTCAAGCACAGACCTATCAGAATGGCTAAAATTTAGAAACCTGACAAAACCAAGTGCTGATGAGGACATAGAGCAACTGGAAGAATCGTCCATTACCAATGAGAGTGCAGAATAGTACAGCCACATTGGAAGACTGTTTCTTATGCAGCTAAATGAACTTTTACCACATGACCCAGCAATCCCACTCCCAAATATTTAGCCAAGAGAAAGGAAAATGTACGTCCACATGAAGATCTGTACATGAATGTTTATAGAAGTTTTACTCATAGTCACCAGAAACTGGAGACCATCCAAATGTCCCATCAACTGGTGAATGACTGCACAAACTCTAGTATCTGCACAATGGATACTATTCAGCAATTAAAAAGACCATGCCGCTGATAACACACAACAAGGTGGAAAAATCTCACAGGCATTGCACTAAGTGAAAGAAGCGAGTAGTATTTCATCTACGTGATGTTCTGAAAATGGCAAAATTATAGGAACAAAAATAAGATCACTTGTTGCCAGGTGCAGGGGATGGAGGGAGGGATTAAATACAGAGGGGGATAAGGGAACTTTCTGGGGTGATGGAAGTATTCAATACCTTGTTAATGATAGTGATTACATGACTAGATACGTTTTTGTTTTTTTTTTTAATTTCTCGAACTGTGTGTGTAAAAAGAGTGACTACTACTGCATGTAAATTAAACTCCAACAAACCTAACCTAAAACAGAACAAGAATAAACAACAAAAAACAGGGGTGTTACGCTAGTTCTCAAATTTTAACGTGTGTCAGAATCGTTTGGAGAGATTATAAAACACAGATTGCTGCGTCCCACCCAGAGTTTCTGATTCAGTGAGTCTGGGGTGGGTAATGAGAACCTGCATTCTTAACATGTTCCCAAGGGATGCTGATACCCCTGGTCCAGGGGCCACATTTCAGGAACCGCTACTTGTGAAAACCCCTCCACGTGGAAACAAGGGGCAGGAGACAAGGCTTCACTCCTAACCAGCTGTTTGAGCAGCTCGGGGCAGGTGGTGGGGTCGCTGAGGGAGACCAGCCTTTCCACAGACAGCCCCACGGGAAGACAGGGGATCTTCCAAGAGGAAAAGAGTGGGTTCTTTTTCCAAAGGTGGAGGATCAGAAGGTAAGTAGCCCCAAAACAAAGTCTACTTTGGAGATGTACCAGAGAAGCCAAAGGAAGCATTTCTACAAAAAAGGAGTGGGAAGCACTGTCAGATGCTCAGATGGGTCAAGGAGGTAAGGACTAAGGGGATCCTGCCAGATTTCGCAGCACGGAGGCCACTGTGACCTTGGACAGACCTCCTGTAAACGGGTGCTGGTGCTGGAGCCGGAATGCAGAGGGATGGTGAGGCCAGGTGGGACCATGCAGTGAGTGGGGAGCCATAGGGACCTGTGGGGTGGGGAGGGGAGGGGAGGGAGCAAGGGGCCAGGGCACCACACTTCTTTCTTCCCACGGGAGATACTTAAGTGAGGAAAGGAGTCCGTGAATGACGAGAGGCTGAAAGTAAAGGTGGAAGAGAATGGTCATGGAGTGACGTCCTTAAGGAGGCAGGCCAGGGAGGGACCCCGAGCGCACAGGGGACAAGTGGCTGCGGAGAAGCACGAGCAGATGGGCACCAGCAAGGAAGACGGTGCAGATGTAGGGATGTTTGTGAGTTCCGTGGAGGGAAACTGAGCGTCTTCCCATCTGATGGCTTCGATTTGCTCTGAGGAGGAGACAACGTCAGTCAAGGGAGGCCCTACAGCACTGGGTTGAGAATTCAGTCTCCAAAGTCAGAGTTCAAACCTGGTGCATAACACTGGGCGGAGGACTCCAGGGCTTGACCAACATCTATAAAACGGGGATAGCGATGGGACCTTCCTCAAGGTAAAGGTGCCTAGAACTGGGCCCGAAATGTAGCAAATGCTCAGCGAGCGTTTGCTTCGTGTGAGTGAGGGTCTTGAGGAATGAAGTAGAGACTTAACCGTAGACCTGCTAAGAGGTCACAGCTATTAAAGTTTAGCTTCCACCAAAGAAGTAAAACCCTGGTGAACCCAGTGGGCCGCGGGTCCAGGCGATCTGCAGAACGTCATCCGCGACCCTGCTCAACCTCTAACAGACGCTCCACCTTGTCTGTAAAACTCTGAGAGCCAGTGTGCACACGGGAGAGCGATTCAGAAGTCCTGGGTTCTGCTGCGGCTGCAGCCACGCCCAACTGTGGGAACGTGAGTGTTCCGGAGGCGAGGCCACTGTTGAGGTCATCTCTGAAGTTCCATCAAGACCCAACAAGTTGGTGTTTCAGAGGCTCAGAAGTGAGTCACTCGCCTACAGTTGGCACCTTCAGACGGATCCATTGTGTAAGAAACCCAGGGGGAGGGAGGGGAAGGGAGCTGGACCCGGTTAACCTGTGGAGTCCAAGGTGACTCTTCTCCCCACCCAGACCACCGGCCACTAGCCGCGGCCACAGGTCAAGGACACTGCTTCCATCTCATACAACGCAAAAAGGGAGAGCATCTTCCCCCCAAAGCATTCCTTCTCCCACTCTGTGTGCCCGAGCTGAGCCTGCATTTCCAACGACGTTTTTTCTCCTGGAATTCCTTGAGCATGATCCAGGTGTGAGTCCCAAATTAATCACAGGAAAAGCAGAACGACTCCAGTCCCTTTGTTCCTCTTCCAAAAGGTGAGGTTTTTCTGAGCTTCTGGTTTGTGTTTTTTCTTCCTTTTTTCCTCTATGACCTTTTACTTCGGGACTCACCGAACGGCAGTTACCATATTTCATCAGTCCTATGATGCACATTTCCCTCACATTCAACATCTGGGAAATGGAGATGCAGTTTACAGTCCACGGCACCTTAGCTTTGTGTAGTAGTTAAATTGCCCATCTGACAGTGTCTTTGTTTGCATGAACTATGGAAATTGTTCTTCATTGAGTGCCTCAGCGCTGGGACTTTACGTAAATGTTTTCCACGGGTCTAACCACAGCCCTGAACGCTCGATGTGATGCCCCATATTATGAGGGAACTCGAGGAGCAGCCAGATTCAGTGACCTGCTTGAGGTCACCCGGTGCATAAATAGCAGAGCGGGATGATGCCAAGTCACCCTGCTTCCTGGAATATTCGAGCTGGATCAGAATCGTCAACCAACCACAGCCATGAACAGTGCAGGGGAGATGAACAAGGTTCACAGGAAGATTTCAACTTACACTATACTGTAATGTATGGACATATCAAGACAGCCAGGTACGCAGAAATTTAGAACCAGCCGTGGCAAGAAGCAACCAGAGGACTGTTACCTTCCCTGGGTCTCTCAGTCTTGTAAACGCGGTCACAGTGACGATGACATCTACCACTCATCAAGAAGCTGCCCATCACTGGGTCTGTGCCAAGCATTTTACCATGTTGTCTTATTTATTTTCTCACAACAGCCCCCAAAAGTAGATAGCATTGTCCTCATTAGAAACTGTTGCTTAGAGTGCTTAAGTTACTCACCCAACATTACAGATCTAGCAAGTATCAGAACTGGAATTCAACTCTGCCTGGTTGGCCCTGGGGAGCACAGAACCCCTGGGCCATTCAGCCCCATGGTCAAAGGAATTAGACAGGATGACCTCTGAGGTCCGGTCCCTAAGAGGCAGTGGTCCTGCTTTTACAAATAAGTACACAATGGCACGATGCTTAGTGATTTGGGGTTGACGGTTCCTCCGGAAGTTAAACATAGAATGACCATGCCATCCAGCAAATCCACTGCTAAGTCTATACCCAAAAGGACTGAAAGAAGGGACTCAGACGTTTTACAGTAATGTTAGCAGCATTATCCACAATAGCCAGAAAGACGGAGGTAAAGCCAAACACCCACCAACAGAGAAGTGCTTAAACAAAACGTGATATACGTGTGTGTATATAATATATATAAAGGAACATTTTTCAGCCTTAAAAAGGAACGTCGTTTGAATATATGCTACAACATGAATGAATCTTGGACGCTCTGCTAAGTGAAATAAGCCAGACAAATACTGTATGATTCCATGTATATGAGGTACCTAGAACAGGCACGTTCACAAATCCAGAAAACAGAATCGAGATTAGCTCGGGCTGGAGGGAAGGGAGGGTGGGGAGTGACTGTTTACCGGGCACAGACCTTCTGTTTGGGATGATGGGGAGGTCCTGGTGATGCGTTGTGCAGCCGGTTGCCCGACACTGTGAATGTCCTTAATGCCCCTGAACTGTGCACTTTAAAATGGTAGGTTTTATGCGGTGTCAACTCTCTCACCGTTTTTTAAAATCACCAAGGAAATGTATTGGTGACTAAGCATGCTACCCCAAATCCAGAGCAGGAGAACTCTTGAGACCTGTGTTCAGAGAGAAGGGACGAACCTCGTTCCCACAGTGTGTCAGGAGCAGCAGCGAGGGCGAGAGGGGAAAGGGGCACGCCTGGGAGGGGAAGATGCACAGGCAGAGGACGTGGGTTCTGCCAGGCGACGCCGGGCGCACACACACCGCGAGCATCCCGGAGCAGATGGCGAGTGCTGCCACGCCAGCAAGGAACAGCGAGGGATCTCACGTCACTGAGAGATAAACCATCCTCCTCCGGTCACACGCCCGCCTTCTCACATATCAGACAGTACTGTATCCTTCCTGGAACCTGTACATGACATCCGTGCATCCTAATTTTCACTGCAAGAAGGAAGCAGTCGACTTACGAAGTCGCTTCTTGGCCTTCAGGGGACGTGGGAGGGATCTAATGTGTTTCCTCACATCAGATCCCCAGGGTCTGGATTACAGAGTGCTGCGCAGCCCCTGATAAATGTGCTCTGACGCGTGCTTCCTGCCAGGGGGCTGGCGGACAGGCTTTCCCGGGGGCTGCGAGAAGCTCTGTCCCCCGCAGCGAGGCTGAGGCCCCGCTCCCGGTCTCTCTGGACGCGCGCCTGCCTCCTGTTGAAACAAGCTGCACCCCGACGGGATGCTTGCACGCTGTTCTTACAGAGAAGGGAATCAAGTCCCCCGTTGAGAAGAATCTGGAAGGACTCTAGGGCTCACCCGTCGGGGCTCCTATTTGCGTGGGTGTCGTGGGCGGAGATGAGGAGGCCGATGAGACCCGGCCTGTCTCATCTGGGGAGCACGGGTGCCGAGGAAGAGCCGGCACTGGTTTCAAGATTTATCAGAAACACAAACAAAGGAAAGCATTCTCTGAAAACGTAGCAAAAGCCCCAACTCAGGGTCAGAGGCTCATTTAATACCTCCAGTCCACTTCCGTGGGCCTGCGGAAATCTCAGAACCGCCCAGCTACCTCGGTGCAAAGCTTTACCTGAGCGCGGGCCTTTGGACCGTGCGCGCTGGGAAGTTGGCAGCGGCTCCCTCTCTGTGCCCAAGCTTCCTTGCTCCAAACAGGAGACACTGAAATAGGTGCCATGTCGCCACTCATTTTGCATTTATAATTTTTAATGAGAAAGGTAATATAGAACAACAATAAAATTTATGAAATGGAGACAAAGTTAATTACCTCTAATCCAATTGTCCTAACAAAGGTCGCTTAGTTTTATAGTTAAGTGTTAAGTCTTAAGTGTCTTAAGTCTATAGTTAAGTGTTAAGTTAAGTTATAGTTAAGTGTAAGTTAAGTCTTGCAGCATAACTGGTTCTGGAAAACACTAAAATGTTTTAGCTGTTTTTTCAGGACAAAAAATCTTATTAGTACATTTGATTTTTTTTTTCATGGTTAAGCCCTTATACTTTCTAAACTCCAAGGCCCTGTTCTGTGTCATGATGACTCTTGTGTCCTCCACAAGTCATATGCTGAAGTACTAATTCCCAATACCTCAGAAAACTGAGTATATTTGAGGAAGAGTTTTTAAAAGAGGTAACTACGTTTTTTTAAAATTACTTTATATTGGAGTATAGTTGCTTTACAATATTGTGTTAGTTTCTGCTGTACAGCAAAGTGAATCAGCTATACCTATATATATATATCCCCTCTTTTTTGGATTTCCTTCCCCTTGAGGTCACCACAGAGCACTGAGTGGAGTCCCCTGTGCTATACAGTAGGTTCTCATTAGTTATCTATTTTATACACAGTAGTGTATATATGTCAATTCCCAAAGAGGTAATTAAGTTTTAAATGAGGTCAGTAGGTTGGGATCTAATGGTGGGTGACTTTATAAGAAGAGGCGATTTGGACAGACACGCACAGAGGGAAGACCGGATGAGGACACAGGGAGAAGACGGCCATCTGCAGACAAAGGAGGGAGCCCTCAGAAGGAACCAACACTGCAGACATCTTGATCTCAAACTTCCAGCCTCCAGAACTGTGAGAAAATAAATGTCTGTTGTTTAAGCCCCCGAGACTGTGGTGATTTGTTCTAGCAGCCCTAACAAAGCAATACAGTGAGATATGACTCTTTCTTGGTAAACTACTGATCACACTAAATGTCATTGACCACAAGGTCCACATAATAAAACCCAGGAAAACACACACACACACACAATTTTAATAGCTACAGGTCTGTTACATTGTAACATAAGTGTGTTTTGCAACAATTTGTTTTGTTTTGATCCTGGAGCAGAACAGGGTCTTGCAAAGTAACCACATCCTCTCCCCCAGCTGCTTCTCCCTTCCTGCCAGCCAGCTCCACTCACATAGGTGCTTTGAGAGTGAGCCCAGCACAAGGGGTTGGGTGGGAGATCTCCCTCTATCCTGGCCTGCGTCTCCAGTCCTTTCCGAGAAGGTCTGGTGAACAGTCTGTTCATTCTGCCAAAAGGGAGAAGAGAGACAGCCCCCATACGCCGCGTGCCCGAAGTGCCTTCCGAGTGGCTGTGAGCGGGAAGCCTTCTCCCGGGCTCAGACCCCCGATCAAACCTCCAGTGACTCACCAGTGGCAGGGAGAGCACCTCCCTTGGCCTGTGCGGCCGGCTTCCCAGCGGCACTACTGTTTGCTTTGGGGTGGAAAGCTTCAGCTTCTCCTGTCCAGACCTGATCATGGCAATGGCAGCCACACAGAGACCCGTTTACGTTGCCACCAGTACCGCTATAAACACCACCACCAAAGAGAACAGAGAGGGTTGGGCTGTTTTTCTTCAGGGGAGCAGGCCGCATGGCCCTGCAGTTTTGAGTCGGTGTAACTGGGAACCACCAAGAGTTGAATCGGTAAACACTCCACCCTTTCCTCATTCCTGCAACATTCTAAAGAGACAGTGAAGGTCAAAAGGGACACAGTTATCTCTGCACCAACTGCAGTTTCTGAAAACAGCTGCAGCCCAGCACCCGGATGACCTCAAGGGGTAGGAAGAGTGAATAAACGTTAGACATCGAGGTGCAGAAAAGCACCTATTATGCACAGAAGAGGACGGGGCCCGCACATCCCTGAGAAGGTCTCGTCTATCAAACGACCAGGAACGGCACCAAGAAATTGCTAAAAGGCACAGCAGCCTGAAGGAGCATCAGTACCGACGCTGCAGTTACAACCTAGTTCAGCTTTTGCCTCAACCAGACGGTTCGTCTTCTTTCTCATGGGGAACTCTCCCATGACTACTGTCACCTCCTCTCCTTAAAGATCAGCCTCTGCATTATCACTTCCTTTGCGTTGTCACCGAGGCCACGAAAGCTAAGGGAAAGAGTGACACCCGTGTGGCCCTGCCCTTGGGTGCTTCCTCCAGCCTCCCCAGGGATGTCATTTTTTGCAGGGAATTGATGAAGGGAGTAGCCAGGCTTCCCACAGAGGCGCCGCTCTGGGCCAGCGCTGCCCTAAGGAAGTAGCTAACAGGGGAGACGGTCACCAAAGCCATCAAAGGGGCTCTAACCTTGGACTTGTTCAGAGTAGGTTTTAAGGACCGCAGTTTTAGGAGAAGGCATTGACCGGACAAAGGCAAGGGCTCTGTCTCTGTGGGCAACGCGTTCCACACACATCACCCCACCTACTCCTCACGAGTCTGGGAAATATTCATGCCCCCATTCTGCAGATGACCCGCCTTCCTTCAGGCCTCGGTTTATGCCAGCTTCTCAGTGAAGCTTCTCCTGGCCACACTCCCTGAAATATCCACACCAGCCCCTCCTGGAACATTTCTGGTGCCTCTTCCTGCTTTGCTTTTTCACCGTACGACTTTATCACTCTCTAACATGCTAGTTTACTTACGTCTCCTATTTAATGTCGGTCTCCCCGACTCAAATATATAATTTCTATATAATCATGTATTATAAAAGCTCCATTAGGGCAGGACCATGTCTGTTCTGTTCACAGCTGTATCCCCAGCACCCAGCACAGCACTCAGCACACAGTGCAGGCTCATTCATGTCTACTGAATGAATGAATGAATGAATAAGGCAACTGAAGTTCCGGAGTTGAACCCAGCAATACAAGCTATTAAAAGGCAGAACCAGTACTGGATCTCAAATCCTGCCCCAGCACCAGGCCTCCCTTCCT
Organism: Delphinus delphis; assembly: GCF_949987515.2. Classification (NCBI taxonomy): domain Eukaryota; kingdom Metazoa; phylum Chordata; class Mammalia; order Artiodactyla; family Delphinidae; genus Delphinus; species Delphinus delphis. The sequence continues at coordinate 8,072,715 of NC_082699.1, read as the reverse complement.
GGGAGAACGGCTAAAACTGCTACATCAGCTGCGGCCTGGGAGATGGACGACCAGACAAAATGAGGCACAATAGGACCCAAAGGGGAGCAAACACATGCTGTTCGCATTTTCTTTGAGAAAGGCTAGAAAACCAAAGGCAAGATGAAGGACCCGGGAGACAACAGAAAAGTGACAGCTGATTCCAGGCGGGCAAAAGAAGAAAAACATAGGAAGATAAGGCAAAATGAAAACAGAAACAGAGCTTGGGGTGGAGAAGCCTCCTCCATCCCTGGGGCTTTCTTTAGCAGCAGATGGAAAAGGAAAAATTCATACAGCCTCCTGGAGAGTCAGGAGAAGACAAAAAGAAAGAACAACCAACATGTAAGAGAGTGAACTTTGTGAACAGCTTAAGGAAGCCCTCAGGGCTGCGATCCCGATCGGGTAGGACTGCCAGGCGTTGGGGGTGAGAAAGTCGTGGTGGGGGAGGAGGGATCCTAAATTGGGGGGTTCTCTCGGAGTGGCCTAGAGGGGGCGAGAAGCTTCACATTGAGAATGAGCCAGGTGGAACATAAGGGGGAGCTCAGCACCTCTGAACAAAACGAACCTGCACAGCCCGACTGTACAGGTCCCACCAATGAAGGGAGGTTACACTGGGCTTCAATGATGGACATTTCCAGAAACTTCAGGCTAGAATCTCCCTCTGTCCAACACCAGTGATTATAAGAAGTGGCAGACATAGTGGCTTCCCTTGGGGGATGAGCCCAGGATTCTTAAGGGAGGAGGCAACGGATTCAAAATATCACCGTGGGGCTTCCCTGGTGGCGCAGTGGTGCCTTGTTAGGAAAACACCTAACAAGGGTAAATGATGGGCAGGGGAGCACATGAGGACAGGCGGGATAATGACCCGAAACTGAGAGCTGGGGACCAGGTGACACCCCAGACCAGGCCAGCTTGCTGGAAAAATCCAGCAGCCTTCCGGGAACCTGACAACTTTTGCTGGCAAGGAACTCCTGAAGGGTGGTCTCAGAACCAAGATGCAGGCATGGGTTTTACAGAGAGGCCCCAGGGCAAAATGACAAGAAGGGAGGTTGAACTTCCTGGAATCGCGTAAAGGCTTTTCCAAGTACCTCGCAGAGTGTTTACTACTCTTGGCTGGAGTAACTACCGAATTAAAAATCATCCATATGGGTGAAATGACATGATGTCTGGGATTTGCTTTAAAAAGTCTCCAGGGGACTTCCCTAGCGTTCCTGTGGTTAAGACTCCGCACTCCCGATGCAGGGGGCACGGGTTCGATCCCTGGTTGGGGAACTAAGCTGCCGCATGACACGTGGCACAGCCAAAAAATAAATGAAATGAAATAAAATAATAAAAGTCTCCAGCCCCCTGAAAGATGGGGAAGGGAATGGAAGAAACCTGATGGGCAAAATGTTATACAGTTTACATATTGAAGCTGGGTGAGGGTTACACGGGAGTTTACTATACCAGTGGCTCTCATTGCGCCCTTTGGAGACCAGCAGCAGAATCACCTGGAAACTTGCAAATTCTCAGGCGGCTGCAGGAGACCTCAGATCTACTAAATAAAAACCTCTGGGGGTGGGCCCAGCATTCTGGAGTTTTCACCAAACCTCCCAAGGCTGCTGCTCCCGTGATTCTGATGCTTGCTCAAATTTGAGACCCGCTGCGTTATACTATTTTCTTTCTCCCTCAGTGTTTGTGCAATTATTTCCATAATAAAGGCTTTAAAAAAAAAAACCAACCCTATGGGCATTTTTGTTGTTGAGTTGTTTATTTCTTACATCACTTGTCTTCAATTGCCATTTAACTATTGTTTTGATCTTTTCCTGGAGCCAGAACTAAAAGCCAGGAAGCAGATGCGACTACCCCTCTCTCCCTCCCCTCCCTCCGCAGTTTGCAAATGTAAACTTCCTGTAAGAGACGCCCAGGCCGGGTACACAGCACTCACACCTGAAGAACTGGGTCTCCAAAGGGGCCCAGGAACAGCCCTCACCCCAGCCCCCCGCAGCGGGGCGAGATGCCGGGCGAGGAGACGCCTTCCAGGGGTCACCCTACAGGAGTCCGGGGCCCAGAGAAACTGCCACCCGCTGATCCTGGGGGTCAGCCGGAGCTCCCAAGAAACGTTCCCCTGGCCTGCCTCTCAAAACTGCAGCCCCTTGATCTCCGTTCTCCCTTTAGGAAGTTCTTTAGAAAGAACACCGAGAAGGGAGTGGCGGAAGCCGGGGCCGGGTCACGGGGCCGCCCCCTCCAGCATCATCCTCTTCTCCCTCCTGTTTCTGCTGCTGGGAGCACGGGCGAGGCCGGGGAGGCCTGAGTGGCCGCGGGAGGGAAAGGGTTAACAGGCCGGGGCCACCTTCCCCTCCTGGCCAGCCGGCCCCCCTCCCCCCCACGTGCTGTAAAACAATCCCAGGGTTTCCTCTTTAAGCTGTTAGCCTCAGGGGCCATTATGGGAAAGAAAGGTAGCCGGGCTCTTTTATCTGCAAGAATCCATTAAGCTTGGCCTCGGTGCCGCGGGCCGCTGTTTACGGGCAGCTTCACTAGGGCACCCTAGGGGGACCTCTCCCCAGCCAGGACGCAGGCGCACCTGTACCCCATCTCACCGCCACCACCCCTCCCCCGCTAGGAACTGGAACTCGGGAGGGGGGGAGTGGAGAGCAAGAAGCCCCCAGAGCAAACCAGAGTTCCGAGCAGTGGAGCTCCCGGTTCACACCTTCCTGTACGCCGGGGGAGGGGCACACGTGCGACGGCGAAACGGGAATTGAGCCCCTCGCGGTCTTCGACTCTCCACGCAAGTCTGCGCGCCGCCCCTCGGGTGCTGAACGCGGGCGGGAAGGCGGGCGCGGCAAGATGCGCACGTGTGCCCGTCGGTCCGCGTGTCGGTCGGTCGCCGCAACCCGCGGAGCGTGTGCGCCCGGCCCCATCCCCCAGCCCGGGCGCTCAGACGGCCACCGCTCCCCGCTACACCCGCGCCACCGCCCGCGGTGGAAGGTGGCGCTTCGGGCTGCAAAAGTGTTTCCACTGCAGGCCTAGCAGTCAGCCCTTTACCTCTCTTAAGGAAGCTGTGGCGCAAAACGCCGGCTGGAGAGCCCTGGAGAGGACACTAGAGGTTTCCAGTGTCTCATCAGAGCGCAGTCTAACACCGATTAATTATATCTTCCCCCGAGAATCATTTGCCCAAATGCCCACTTTGTGCCGGCCTCCCAATCAAAACGAGGGAAGAAACTTCGACAGGCCCGAGGCATAGGACCAGAGAAAGTTGGCTTTGAATGCTGGTCTTGGGGGCAGAAGCAGGGGGAGAGGAGGGGGGAGGGGGGTCGGTACCAGGGCCCTGGGAAGGTCCAGTGTGATACTTTCTTGGGGCTTCGCGGGCGAGGGATATTCCCTTTTTCAAATTGCCAACAATGCAGATTGTTAAGAGGAGCAAAGGTGGCAGGGAAAGCAACAAAACAAAACTCTTTCAATTCTCTGTTGTGTCCAGCTAGAGACAGAATATCAAGTCTGTGCGACTCCTGCTTGAAATCTCTGTGCAGTGACCTTCTTTGGATCTTCCCCTGCTCTTTCCCCATGAATATAAATATTTTCTCCACTTGCCATATGTTACCCACGCACTTCCACAGACCCCACTGCCACTGCCCCGCTGGGCTCCTTGCAAAAAGAGTCTGCCTGCCGCTCAACCGGGAGGGCAGGGGGAGGAGGGGGCAGTGTTGTTCAAGGGACAATGTCACTTTCCTCTTCGTCAAGATTCTTTGTCAATTGCTGGGGAAATAATTGACCTCAAGCTACTTCAGTCACAACCAATAGAAAAATGGAATGGTGATGTGTCCAGCTGTTAAGGGGAGGCACGCATGCAGGCTGGGAAACAAAGGTGGCTGGGAACAGAGCTGACATGAAAAATATGTAATGCTTCATGTTGGAATTCCTGGGAAACAGTGGAATTTCACTTAAAAAAACAACAACCCTAGTATTCTGTTCATTTGCCACATCTTCTAGTTTGTGGTCCTTAATTTATGCCTTTGGATAGCTTAAAAGGAGAATCCCAACCCAGAACAGCCCTTTAATACAGCTGCCATCTTTTCAGTTCTCTGACCCTTTCCTTAACTTGCACAATGGTACTTTTTTCCAACACCCTCCACTCCATCAGCAGCCAGAATGACGCAGTTCTGTCAGACTCAGGGGCCCAGGGAATGATCTGAGAGTTCAGTGAGTATTGTTAGGGGGTTTTTGTTTGCAGGCAGTGGGAGAAAGAGGCAAGAGAATGCTAGGCAGGGGACACCAGGAGGAGTGAGAAGAGCCCCCAGAGAGGCCACCAAGAAGAAATTCACAACTTGCCTTTGCTTCGTTCCCTGGGACAGATGATGGTTACAAGCAGTTTGTTAAAACAAATCTCCTATTTCAAACCACAAGATGTCCCACCTACGAAGCCAATCCTGTCCCAGGTTGGACCAATCGGGAACAAATCAGCAAGGACATTTGATGCCAGCGATGCGGTAACAAGCGAGCACGATATCGAACAGCAGCTCGAATAGGCCTCCAACACAAGCTCTGAGCGCAGACTGTGTGGTTGGCTTACAAAGAGGAGAAAAGAAAAAAATTCAGATGCTACAAAAGCAGCCCAAGAGCTTTGGTGGTTGAAATCTTCTCCTCTCCTGTGTGACTAAGCCCACGTGGCAGACGTGTGAGTGTGGATGAAAAGCCGTCACACAGAAGAACTAAGATCCCTGCCCTCTCCAGGCTTACAACTGAAACACAAAGGGCGGGGTGTCATATCAACATGGCACAAACTCCTGTCACCAGGGGGGAAGAGGTCACCAGAGCCCACGCATGAATTTCTCCACAGCCTGCTTCTTCTCCATGGAGTCACAGGGAGTGCGGGTATGTGTACAAGTCATCTTGAAAAGAAAGCACAGGCCGTGCACAGAAAGTGCATCACGGTAGAGGTAAGGCTGGTAAAACTCCATGCAGACGTTCAGTGACGTATACTTAGCGTCACTGTAGAATATTCCCCAATTGCAGGATGCGGTATTCTCAAATGGAATTTTTGAAATTTGTGTGTCTGCTCTCAGATGACCTCAGGTCAACAGGTTGATGGGCATATTTTCAAATTTCTCCAACCAGTAACTACACTTTACTTTGCTCAGAATTACTGACTCTAATAACCGGTGGGGTGGTATTGAAGCAAAAGAACCTGCGGAAGGAATTCTCTGGTTTCCGTCATTGCTTGAAGCTGCTGACTGCCGTTTCATCTGAAACTAGAGAGATGTTTTTCACGTACCGTCCTTGAAGAGAGATGGATCTGGACTGGTTTTATTTTAGCTGGATCTGGAACTTTCATTCTAGAATCCAACAATTGTCCAACATGAAATATTCTAATTGTGCCTACTAAGCATTACCCCCTGCCAAGTTCATCTAATGGTTCAAAACAGGATCCTTTAGGTTGGCTGTCCAGTAATGGATTCTCCCTGGTGACCCAGGTGGGAAACCAAGAGTGGGGTGAAATTGGTGGCCACGGTAGTTAGTAAGGCTAATTGACTCTTGTGAGGATGAAACCTCTGGCTTGGCCTCATTAGCCCTACTTTAAATCTAACATCTCAGAGTACAGTTGAATGGACATAGCTCTTGCCTGGAGTATATTTGTAACTTGGTAGAAATAAATATGGTTCTAACTAAACACTGCCCCACCTGCGACCTGTTCTGGGCCAAACAGAGGAAATCAGAGTGAGACGCCAATCAGGAGTCACACACACTCACGTTGCTGTCACTGCCTGCACCAAGGATGGTCACCTGACCCAAAGCCACCATGCCATTAACTTCTTAGTGCCAATCAGATCCTCTCTTCTCAAGAATCTGAATAGAAGAGATGTATAAATTACGGCAAAGTGTAACGATAATAAGCTTTTCAGCTCAGATGCTGGCCTGTGGGGCAAGAGCAGGCGTCAGCTCCATCGAGAGCACAGATGTGGAGGACGGAGGCCTCTCAGATGAGTGGAGAAGGCTGGTCTGCCAGTGGGAAGCGAGGCAGAAACGAAGGCACCAGTGGCCACGCTGCCCTGTGCTGCCCAGAAGAGCTATGCCCATCCTCACAGCTGTCCCGTGAGCAACGCGCCCCAGGAAGCTCGTTGTATGCTAACAGTTCCACGTTTTATTTGAGCTAGCTTGACTAAATTTCTTTCCTTACAACCAAAAGGTCTCAGACTACAACAGAGATAAACACACAAATTATCCAAATGATTGTCTCAATTTGCCAGCGATGACCAGTGTCCCCAGTCTCAGGTCCCTGTGGACGTCTCTCAGGAATCTCAAACCCAGCATGCACACAAGCAAACACATCCACTTCCCGCCTGCATTTCCCCATGTGTTCCCAGACCCTCCCAGTTGTTCAAGTAGAAACCTAGGCGTTAGCTCGACCTTCCCCTCTCCTTCGCCTCCTGTATTCACCCTGCTACCAGTCCTCTCAAATATCGCTCAGATCCACCCATTTCTCTGCCCCTCCACTGCCCTGCCCTAGTCCAGGCTCCATCGCCTGCTGGTATCTGCAGCAATGTCCTATACCCATACGTCTAATGCTGAGGTCTGATTGTTGCGCGCGGTCACGTGCACGCTCACACACACACACACACACACACACACACACACACACACACGAGCATTTAAAACACTCTCGTGGCTTTCCTTTCCCTTGTAGGGTAAAATCAAAACTCCTGAGCTCAGCCTATGATGCCCTGGCCGTGCACCCTCTCCTGTCCTGCCTCTCAGCATCCCGCCCACGCTCTGCCCAGGCTGAACCTCTTTCAGTTCCTCAAAAATGCTGTGCTTCTCTGCCTGAGGGACTTTCGTGCACCCCGTTCCCCTTTGCACAGAACTCTTCCTCTACCTGGCTGACTCCGACTCTCCTGTGGCGTCTCAGCTTAGACTCCGTGTCCTCCACAAAGCCTCATTTGACTCTAAACTCAAGGCGAAGGAACCCCAATATGTGGTCCTGAGACCTTCTGACCACTCTGACCACTTACCAACCTTCTTGGTCGTTCCTCATTTGTATTATCTGTCTCCCCTGCTTGACTGTAAGCTCCATGCAGGTGTATCCCCAATGCTGAACCCACAGTGCACGCTTAGGAAGCACTGGAGGAATCAATGGATTAGGTTCATAACAACATATTGTTAGGTATTTTAGTGAACCAGCCCTTCTACTCATTTTTGTTATAGCTTACACCTTTTAAGGATCTGATACAAGTCCTGAAAGGGAAGGTGCAAGATGAGGCCAGAGAAGAACATTAATAATAATGATTACTGTTACGAGTATTAACGCACCTGAAATTTCTCCTGCCTCTTTGCACTAGGCTGTAGATTATAGTGTCATTCCTCTGATTACAATTTGACTCTCTTTGCCCTTATGGTGAGTCCTTACCCAGGACTCTCTTGGATCTTCATGCAAATCAACCTCACAGCCCTTTCCAGAAGTCTCTCCTCCTAACATCAAACTTACGGTGGACATAAACCAAAACATCTCCACTACACGTGTGCAGGAGCATATCATTTGGATGAGGAAACTGAGTCCTCGCACAGAGACGGCTGATGTAACAGGTCAGACTGTTCTTTCTCTCCCACAGGCTGCCTTGGGGACCAAACAGTCTATGGAAGGATAGATCAGACAGGAGAGCTTGGAGGCTGGGGGCAGGGAGGTAGCAACCAAAACATCACAGACACGACGCGCTCAAGAGCTAGATATGTGTGGTGGTCTTGGAAAGGAAATAAGAGAGATTATCAGGTGGAGTCACTGTGGATGAAGATGCCTCAGACCCAGAGCCTCAGAGAAGTAGACAGCAGCCGGGAGGAAGGGTGTTCAGGAGAAGGTGGAACCAGCATGGTTCCCAGGGTGGAGTCATACATCCCGAGGCTGCGAGAGGATTTCTGTCGGAGAGGGAAGGTGGTCACTTGGGTTTTAGGTAGATTGGGTTTGTGATGCCACAAGCAGTCCAAGTGGAACTTGGAGTCACAGGAAGTCATCTGCAGAGAGGGCTGGGGATGCCAATTCGGAGGTGACCAGTGTAGAGTCGGTAGTTGCAGGATGGACACAGTGTGAGACAAATACAGGGCCAGCAGGTACTCCCCAGGTGACATCAAGACGACCAGGGGAGACTGGGAGAAGGACTTCAAGGAGCCAGAGCAGGCCGAGGTCAGAGGCATCCCAAACGTAGTGCGAGGCGACAAAGCCAAGGGAGGAGAGGCTTTAAGGAGTTGTTTGCGACCTTCAGTGCTCGTCATGTGTCTGAGCCCTGGCCACGGGCCAGGCATGTTCCAAGGAGGTCTTCACCGATGGGCTCGTGTAATTCTTGCAGCAGCTCTCTGGGAGGGGTGCCATCATGATCCTCATTTTACAAGCGAGCTGAGACGCCGGGCAATCACACAACTCATCAAGGTCAGGTGGACAGAAAAAGGCAGAGGTAAGATTCAAACCCATCGTCACGGAACCCAGAGCTGGATCTTGAAAGAGGAAGGGAAATGTGGAACAGAGGACATGCCAGCGTTCTGTGACGCTAAGTCACTTGACAGAACAAAACAGAAGTCTCTATTCTGCATGGGCATTGAAGCTGAAAGAGACAGAAGTCTAGACACTCTTCTGATTAAGTGAGGCCAGGACAGGGAGGGAATCAGAGAGGTTTGAGAAAGGGCCACAGCCCTGAGACAGTGGCCGGCGTCTGCTGGGCTGGCTGCTGCCTCTCCCCCTCCCCTACTGGAAATGCAGCCCCAGGGTTGCCAGGATGGGTGCTTTCCAGTGGCCACGGAGCCAGTGAGGGCAGAGACGGGGAACAGCTCATCCACTTGCCAGAGCCCTAGTGGCAAAAGGCCCTACAACCCAGGAGCGAGGTGGAGGCCCTGAGAGGGACTTGCCTGAGGCCCGCGGCTGGGGGTGAGGGAGGGAGGTGACCATAAAAAAAGAAAAAGTCAATTGTAGGAGCCTCCGAGTTTGCTTACAAGTGAATTGAGAGCCCTAGGAGTGAGGCAGAGGGGCTGTCCTGCCTCATTCCTCAGCTGGGGGCTTCCTGCTGCCTCACTTAATATTCTTTTATCTCTTCCTCTCCTCCACATTCCACCCAAGAACTGGAAAAGCCTTGCCCACCATTCAGAAATCTAAATTTAGGAATGAGAAAAGCAGGAAAGGAAGGAAAGAGATGGGCCCTTTTTCCAGGGAACTCAGAGGTGACTTGATGCTTTCATGGGAGAAAAGAACCAAATCTGCCCTTGGCTGCTGGGACAGACCTGTGAGTGAGGAGGGACACCCCAGGCCTCTGGAAGAAGTGGGAAGCAGACCTGGGGGGCTGGATGGCAGGCACCTGAGACAGGAGGCCCACACCCAGGTCTGAGGGGGCTGCTTCTGGCGGCACGAGTCTCTCCCGAGGGGAAACACTGGTCCTGGTGCACGGGTCACGGGTCTCTCCCCTCAGAACTGCGTAACCCAAGCCCGTCCCCACCAGTTGGCCAACTCCTCAAGATGTACCCTCTGACACCTCCCCCCCCCCACTGCAGACAATGGATTTTTGCTCTGCAACAGCTGTGTCTTCTGCTTTCAATCAATATTGCCGGCTTTCAAGGCAAAGCAAAGAAGATTCGCAGGTAAAGAGGCATCGTCTGAGCTCAGCAGGCCTGCTGGTTTGCCTGTGGAAGTGACTCAGGGCAGACGCCGGTTACAGGCAGGCTGCAGGTCAGGACAGCGCCCCCTGGAGTTGTGCACGCGGCAAGTGAAGGAACCCTGGGCCTCCGCGCCCCCCACCCCCTGCTTCTCCCCAGCCCTGTGACCTGCGCCTTCCCTGTCTCTGCGACTGAAGCAGCTCCTCCCAGACTTCCTGCATCTCTCTGCCTGGACTGTTTCTCCCAAGTGGCACCATGGCTGCCTCCCTTTTGTGTCTTGATCTCAGCTCAAATATCAGCTCCTCAGAGAGGCCGTCTCTCTGTCCGGTGGTATTATTTTCAAAGCTCTCATCCCTAGCCAGAAGTCATTTAAAAATTTACCTGTTAGCTCTCGCTCCCCCATAGGATGTAAGTTCCGCGAGAGCACGGCCTCGGCCTGCCTTGCCCTTCCGTATCCTCGGCACCTAGGAAAGCACCTGGCTGGGATCAAGGCTGCTCAGTGAAAGGATATCAAACTGAATTCATTTAACTGAAGCTTCCACCCACAACAAGTGGCCAAATGTTACAAATGATTTGTTTCTAAGCAATTACAACTTAGCTACAAATAATTATTTTTGCCCATCCCTCAAAAGGATGGTCCATCTTCTCCCTCCTCCTTTGCCTCTTTCATCTCATCAGATACTGCATTCGGAATGTCGGGAACATCTGTAAACTCCCCTTGGTTAAAGGGAACCTATGACTTTAAAAAAGACAGTCATCACTGAAGTTGGTATGAAACGCGCTGTAAAAGGAAAATCTCCCAAGGAGATAAAGGGCATCAGGAGTAGGGCGGCGCCTTTTTATGAAGAGTTCCTAGGTGGTGCTGGGCTAGCTGCTCCACCCCGGTAAAATAGGGCAGCAGGGAAACCTGCCTGTGGCCTGGTTTAACCCTTCCCTGGCCCTCAGCTCACTAAGATGCTGCGGAAGATCAAAAGAATTCGAGCACTACTCGCTGACTGGAAGAAAAGAGCAAAAGGAAAAAAAAAAGACTGATTCCAACGTTGCTCCCCAGCCCCAAGCTTTCTTCTCCCAAAGAGCCTTCTGTTCGGAGAAATTAAAGGACTCTGATAGCAGATCACAAGTTCAGGACAGAAAAGCTTCACTATGCAGCCAGAGACTGTATTGTGGGTAACCAGACATCGGACACTGTTTTTTGCTTATGAACTTTTGGAGACCATTCGAATAAAAGACTGTTTGTTCCTGGACACTCACCAAGCCTTTAGGAGGAGGGGGCATTTTTGTTTTGCATTTTCCCTTTGTAAAAAAAAAAAAAGAGCGAGAGAGAGGAGAGACAGAGACAGAGAGACACTTGCTCTATTTACTTTTCAGATGGAAGAACCTAGACTAATTTGTTTACTGTTGTCGGGGATTTGTGTTTACAAGTTCCTATGCCGTTGTGGTAAAAAGAAATGCTATTTTTAAAAAGCAAAACCCCACACAAGCCTCCATATGCAGGGCTTTTCTTCCTCTTCCTGTCTCCCCACCTTCATCTGACAGGTGGTCAGGAACCTATAAGGCAAGTCAGCACTCAGGAGCTAACTCGGAGGCACTTTTCTCTCCCTGCCTCCCTTCACAGAAGGCCATACCGGACCTGGAAAGCACTCTCTCGTCAAAGTTCAGTGAAATTCTACTTGCCCTAAAAGTCACACCCCAGATCTGCTGCTTTTCAGAAAACCCAACTCTTGGCCTGTAGGAGGAACCTACACCCTAGGTTTCAATTCCCCATCCCTTGCAGTCGTCATCCTCCTTGTATCCACGGACCGTTTCTGCAATCAAGCTAGCAAGACGTGGACTGATGTCCTTTTAAAAGAGGGTGTGCCGTAACTGGGTCACTCACTGTGTGTGACTAATCGTGGTTGCCTGGAACCACAGTGACTGTGGCTTCAACCTGACTTGGTTGTTCGTAAACCGCAAAATGACCCAGCCATCTGCAGGCTCTGGAGCTTACAGCTCTTCCTAGGCCCGTTCCTTCCTCAGCCGCGGAAGGGATGGGAGCAGCCCTGGGCTTGGGGCCTCTGGGCATGTGCAGCAATCCAGACGGGTGGATCTGACCTGCTCAGACTTCCTCTCACTCAAGTCTTTGCAGGCTCCAGCCTCAGCAAAAGCACTGGCAACAGCTGCTCTCTGGTCCCAAGTCCACTTTAGCCACACTGAGTCCAAATGAGGAAAAGAAGGGACCCAGAATAAATTTCTTTTCAAGAAAGAAAAAAGACTTCTCCCAACTTAGTTTGGGGTCCTTTGTTGTCCCTATCTTTTACTCATTTGTTGCACTTAAAATGTGATAAAATCCATACATCTTTCCCCAATCACTACAGCAATTTAAGGAGTTTTCAGGACAGAAGCATCCTTTGCCAAAGGCTCCCCCAATGTATCCTAAGTTAGGAGCACCTGAGGTTGCTTTGCGGTAATGCTGGCCCCCCCGCAGGGTCAGGGATCAGTCTGGTCCGGGTGCAGGGAGGGAGCAATTAACCCCTTCCCTTCCTGCCACCCCACATCATTTTTTGCAGGCCTGCAGTGCTAAAAAAAAAAAAAAAAAAAAAATCAGGGCGAAAAGGTATAGTTATAAATGAGGAAAATGATTGGTGGTAGGGGAGGGAAAGCATCTGTTCTCACTGCCTCTCAGCACAAACGCCTCACCCCACCTCTCTGGAAATAAGGTTTTTTCCTACATAGTTGGGGTAAGAGTAGTCGAAGGTCCGCGGTGGACTCAGCCGTCTTCTTCAGCCCCGCCCCCTTACCTGCGTTCCTCTCACCCCCTCTGAGCAATCCCTCAGGGAGACACTCACTTTTTGCTTTCTTATCACATTAAGTCTGTAAGGTAACTACTGTCTTGGGCAGAGGAAGGGGGAGGCATTTTCTCGGAAAGGACGGACGGAAGCAACAAATGGGAAAGAAAACAGGCAACGCTTGTGAAACCCCAAACCGGATTGGTAAGAGCAACATCATAAATTATGGATCCCTCGAGCCGCCTCAGGCCTGTCACCGCGCGGTCCGTCTCCAGGGACCCGCCGGGCGCGGGCGACACCGTGGTCCGGGCGCGCGGGTCGCCGGGGCCTGCGATGCCCCGCGGGGCCCTGGGGGGAAGGAGCCCCCCGAGCCGGCCGAGGCCAGGCTCGCCTTTGTTCGCCGGGACCCCCGGAGCGCGGGCCGGGCCGGGGGACCGCAGGGGCGCACGGGGCAGGTGCGGGGCCGGGAGGGCGGCGTCACGCGCGGGACGCCCATCTGGCCCGGCCTTCCTCCAGCGCCCGCGGCGGCGGGGGGAGAAGTCAAGGTCAGCGGCGGCGGCGGCGGCGGGGCCTCGGTGGGCGCAGAGCCCCGGCCCCTGGGCCCGCGCCGCGCCCAGCGCCCCGCCGCCAGGCCGCGTGCGCCCCTGCTCGCCCTTCGGCCTTCCTGCGGGGCAGCTGTGCCGTGACCCCGGCAGCCTCCGCCCTGCGTAGGAACTGCGAGCCGGGTCCCCCAACCCTCACCAACCCCACCTATTGTTTTGTTTTTGTTTTGTTTTTTGGCAGCATTTCAACCACTCTTCATAAGGTGGGCAAGCCCATCCCCCGGTTCACATCTAAATTTGTTTGTGTGCCAAATCGGCCTGCTGTTACAGCCTTTCAGCACTGCAACCCGCACCGCAGACACAGTGAATGAGGAGATTAAAGTCACCGAAAAACGACTCATCCTGCAGATGTTGCCTGCGGAAGGCTGCTCTATTGACGAATGTGTAAAGGGGCTTTGTGTGTGTGTGTGTGTGTGTGTGAGAGAGTGAGAGAGAGAGAGAAGGAGGGAGGGAGGAGAGAGAAGCCTCACATTTGTTCTTCGGTAATTTGTCTTCAGTAAGTTTTTTTTTTTGATGATGATGATGAAAGGTCAACCATGAGACTCAAAACTAAGCAACCTTCTCTAGCAAGCCCTACTCCCAGAAATGAACGGCAGAGCTGCGGGCTCTCCTGGGGCAGAGAAAAGGGAACTCCAGATCAAGCCGAGTCGGGTGTGAGTTAGGCCCTGGAGAAAACTGTGCGGAGAGGAAACGTGGGGGACGGCTTCCTGGATTTCTGCTGCAGGAAGAAACCACCAGTGGGAGGGAGGGCAGCGAGGGGAAGGGCGAAAGAGGGGCGGGGGAGGGGAGAGGGCTGGGAGGAGGGACCGGGCCTCCTTAAGGCCGCGCGAGGAGGGCGGGGTGGACGGGGGAAGGTCGGGCTGCCTTTGTTTGGCTCGGGCCGGCAGGGGCTGGGCCCCGGGGAGCTCGCCTGAGAGCGCCCAGGCGGTCAGCTGCCCGGCGAGGTACCAGCTGGCACCTGTGCCTGAGAATGCCGCGTGCGTTCGCAGCATCGTTATTGAGCATTAGAGCACCGCAAAGGTAATCATTAACAGTTAGAACAAGGGAGCACGGGGGACTGGAAACCCCAGACCCCTCGGCTTACGAAACTCCCAGTTTACACGTGTAATTTCCAGCAGGGTTTGGAGGCCACCACCTCTCGCAAAGCTGCCAGTCTGCGACTCTAGATTCGACAGCTGGAACCAGTTCCCCGGGGGCTTCTTTCCAGCTCTCCTCCTAGCTCAAAGGTCAAATTAGGGTCAGAGATCAAAGGTCATCACTCTAAAATGTTCTGATAACCAAAGCAGTTCCACCTGGAATGCCAGAACTATCCTTTTTACCTGGAATTAAATAGGTCAAATAAGGGGGAGTGGGCACTTTGGTCTTCAAATAACAAGAATCACCACGACAGCTAATTGCTGCGCTCTTTTACTGTGTGAGACACTCTGGAAGCACTTATCACCACCACTTGACAGATGAGAAGACTGAGGCTTGGAGAAGCCCTGGGGGGTGCACGGAGTTGCTCAGCGCCCAGCAGTCCTGTCGCACTGCCGGGAGGGTGAGGAGGTGGCAGTAGGAGCTAAAAGCCCACCAGACAGCGGGCAGAATGAGAACGTATATTCTGATTTTCTGTAGCCATCAAAGACCCTTTCTCACAGCTTGAGCTCTAGCAGAGAAATGCTCGTTCTCCAAAGACATTCTCTCCAAACATGTCCTGGTTCGGGTCAGAAGTACACCTCACAGAAGTTAATGTTAGGGTTTCTGGAAAACCAACTGTTTTCAAGGAGTGTCTTCTTTTATGGGTTGGTATAGTAATTTAATTAGTGAAAAATGTTTTACAAACTTCCTTCATAAAAAGTTTGCCTTCGGGCTTCCCTGGTGGCGCAGTGGTTGAGAATCTGCCTGCCAATGCAGGGGACGCGGGTTCGAGCCCTGGTCTGGGAAGATCCCACATGCCGCGGAGCAACTAGGCCCGTGAGCCACAAGTACTGAGCCTGCGCGTCTGGGGCCTGTGCTCCGCAACAAGAGAGGCC
This sequence comes from Delphinus delphis, assembly GCF_949987515.2. Lineage (NCBI taxonomy): Eukaryota > Metazoa > Chordata > Mammalia > Artiodactyla > Delphinidae > Delphinus > Delphinus delphis. The sequence continues at coordinate 8,057,715 of NC_082699.1, read as the reverse complement.
ACGATAGTGAGAGGCCCGCGCACCGCGATGAAGAGTGGCCCCTGCTCGCCACAACTAGAGAAAGCCCTCACACAGAAACAAAGACCCAACGCAGCCAAAAATAAAATATAAATTAATTAATTAATTTTTTTTTTAAAAAAAAGAGTAGCTCCTGCTCGCCACAACTAGAGGAAGCCTGCACGCAGCGGCAAAGACCCAACGCAGCCAAAATAAAATATAAATAAATAAATTTATTAAAAAAAAAAAGTTTGCCCTCAACACATGCAACTCATTATATGGACAATAGTAAACTGTTTAGGGATCAAAATCGGCTTTACGTTCGAGACCCAGCTAGGCTAGTAAACTCACCGCCCAACTCCTGACCTAACTTTTTTTGACGTTGTGGTGACTGAAATCAGAGAAGACATTTCATTTCAGGTGTACATGTTGAATTATAGCATCAGATTATGATGCCAAACTGAAGCATTATTACTATTAATACTGATAGTAATGAATAACAGCAATCATGTAAACTGGGCAGTTGTTATGTGTCAAGTATTGCACCAACTGCTAAACATTCATTATCTCATTTAATCCTTACAAAGAAAACCCTGACTTCCACTCCCTTCCCAGTCTCCACTCCACACAGCAGTAGCGAGAGAGCTCTTTGTAAAATGTAAATGAGGTCAAGTGCTGCTCTTGAGTGAAGTCTTCCAATGGCCTCCCAAAGTGCTCAGGAACTGAGCTCCAACTGCTTCCCTTGGCCCACTAGCCGGCACCACCTGGACCCGCCTGTTGCCTATTTCCCCTCGCAGCCCACAGCACTGTTCTCCAACCAAGAGTCCAGTGTTCCGTTTCTTCAGCCTTCAAAGACTCTTGCACCTCAGGGCCTTTACACATGCTTCTCCTTCTGCCTGAAATATCCAGCTTTGCCTGGCTAATTTTGTTCATTCTTCAATTTAAATGCCTCCACCTCATGGAGACCTTCCTTCAAACCAATCAAATCACCCTATTTTCCTTCGTAACACTTAACATCATGTAAAATTGCTTATTTTTTGTTTGCTTACTTGTTCATTTCCCTCCCTGAGCAACAAAAGCCAGAAGGACAGGGACACACATTCAGTGTTGCTCTCTGATGCATCCTCCACACCTGGTGTTTTGGGGACACGCAGTGGTATTTGTTAAATTAATCAACAGAGGAGCACTCTCACAGGAGGATACTATTATTACCCTCACTTTATAAATGAAGAAACTGAGGCACAGGGGTGTTGACTAACTCGCCAGAAGTCCTACAGCTGAAATGGGGCAATGACTGTTTCAGGTCGCTAGCTTTGACTGAAGCCAAAAACAAAATGACAAACACACGTGATCATGAAGAAATGTTAAGACCACACTGGATTCTATGGAAAAGGGACTCTGAACAATCTGAATTTACAGAAGGGTGCTATTTCCAAATACATCATCAAAGATGAATACATCATCTTGCACACTTATTCCAGCCATACAGGTTAACGTTAAGTATTCTGTGGCTTCAGATGCAATGTTTCCTACTATTTCTGACTTTTTTTTAAGGTTTCAAAGTATTTGAGGATTCAGACTATGTCTCTTCAAATAGCACGGGCTGACGGGCATTCCATCCAGTCATTTCTGCTCTTACCTAAGGAAACCAGCAGAACGTGGTTTTATTTCACAATAGTAGGAGCCAGACGTAGCCACAAACCCAGTGACCTATTCTTCTAGTGCAGTCGGCCCTCCCTATGTACGGGTTCTGCGTCCTCAGGTTCAACCAACCTCAAATCAAAAATATTAGGGGAGAAAAAGAATTCCAGAAAGTCCCCAAAAGCAAAACTTGAATTTGTTCCATGCAGGAAACTATTTACATAGCATTTACATTATATTAGATATTATAACTAATCTAGAGATGATTTAAAGTTTGAAGGAGGATGTGCACGTGTGTGTGCCATTTTATATAAAGGACTTGAAGATCTGCAGATACCCTGTGATCAATCCGCCTTGGATACCGAGGGACAACTGTACTTCTAAATCTTTGCATAAATCAGAAGAAGCCCTCACCCGAGAGAAAGGCAAAATTCAAAAAGAGGAGGGGCTGACTTATCCCTAAATTGCTGGAGTGCCTTTACACTTAAGGATTTGCTGTTTCTCCAGACAGTAAGCAAACAGCTTTTCTGTAGTGAGGAAAATGTCCTTAGTCTTTTTGTTGCTTTCACAGCTGAGATAAACCTGCAAGTCCTACTGAGGAAGTGCGGCCGGGTTCCAGCAAAGCCCCGGAGCTGCACGTGCAGTAGCTTCCCTTCAGAGAACTGAAGTTTTCTGTTTCCTTCCGGCAGGAACCATAGATGCTCCATAGGAAAATACAGGAATTCGATTCACATGGAACAAAACACAAGCCCAGGGGGAGGGAGAGATTTTCCTGAAATATATGAATTTCCCTGGTTTCACATGACACTGTGTATGGTTTATAATTCACGTACCACAGGAGGCTGAAAATTGTCATTTCCTGGCCCCTCCAATGGTGGTTTTCCAGTGAGGAGAGCGTTCTGACTAACCAGTGCTGTTTTTTTTTTACTTTGAGTCTTCATGTTTGTGAAAGAAAGCCTACCTAAACTTGCAGGGGGAGGGGATGAGAAGGTGGGATGCAGAGAAACAACCTAGAGTTGGTCTTATTATCAATCATCTCTGCCTGTTGTCACAGTTTTAACAAGAAAAACCTACCCACACAGACCGGCATTGATGTGCGTTTCGGCACGTTACTTAGAGCATAAGTGAGACATCATCTAACTTTCTATAAGATGGGGTTTTTAAATATAAATATTCAGACCAAATTGAGATTTTTAGGAGCATTTTGTAACATCCAAACTTGATCGTGAAAACATAGGCGAGAGAGGTTATATGCACTCTTTTTGTGTCTTTTAGTACACAATTTTGGTTTCACTGGTTCACTTTGTGTGTGCGTGTGTGTGCGTGCATGCGTGTGTGTGTGTTGAGGGGGGAGTTTTCGAACCTTGAGCTTCTGTGTAACGTGCATTTGCTGTTATACTTAAATGACGCTGAAGTTAGCTGAGGCAGGCAGAGTGAACCTTCAGTTTGCTCTGGTTTCATCAGTGATTTCTCTTGTGTGTTGGAGGTGAAAATTGTCTTTTCATGAAAGCAACATCGGGGCTCATTCAGCCCTTCAGGAAGGCCTTCTGTGACATGGGGAACCTTGGTGTATGAGGTATGATCAGCTGTCTGTAGAAATGACAGGCTCTCAGGGGTAGCCAGTGAATGTGCGGCTTGCAGAAAATTAAGAGGCCTGGTGTCACAGAGGGACGAACCCACATTCTCAGGAAGGTAACATCGAGTCACCAAAGAAGACCTTGGGCCCATCACAGTAAGGGAATGAAGGGACCCAGTCTCAACTTGAAATGATCAGCACGGGGATTTTTAGATCCAGAAATTGTCACTGTCTCCCCAGAATTGTCGGGGGGAAGGGGGAAGAGGATGACTTGACCGATGAGTAATACTATGCACTCTGGGACAGACTCCTGACCCCAGAGATGGAGGCAAGAAGGACAGACGTCGGCGGCCTCGTGTTGTAGGTATTCTTGACCATGTGGTTGGTAGATTTTGCATCACATATGAATTAGCTGGACTTAGGGCTGACATGTCAGTTTCCTGTGGGTTTTGGTTAAGCGAGAAGCAGTTCCAAGCCAACCACTCCAGGTGACCTAACTAATCATTTCTTGACCTGAGAAGCCTGGGACCAGACTGGGGACTTCGCCAGGCAGTGCCCCCTGGGAACCCAGCCTCCCAGCCAGCTAGCCCCCTGGTGACGCATCCAGCAACTCCCTAACTGTGGCAAACTCCCAGGGCCTGGAGAAACCCTGAGAGGGAAAGTGCCCCATCTCTTCACAACACCTCAGCCCACAGCTGCAATCCCGACATTTGATACTTTTCACACGATTCACAACTATTAATCAAAAAGCAGTTATTTTTCAACAATCTTGAAAATAGACACCCCAAAGTCAGAGTTTCTAGGGATTTTCCCTCCGGGAATAAACGTGTGAAGAAGAATCTTCCTGAATGGAGATAACTATTTCTAGTGAGGCAAGAAGGCTGGAATATGTTCCTAGAAAATGAGAAGGAATCATGCTTACAATTATGAGGTACGCTCAACTCAGAAGGTAAGGCCTCTCAGGAAGTAGAAGAGTGAATGAATGAATAAATGAATGAATATGGTACCACTCAGTGAGAAAATGAGGGGTAATGCAGTCTCACTGTTTTCTGGGGGAAACACTTACTTGTTCACAGGGCCTTTTTTTTTTTTTTTTTTTTAACTGCTGGAGGAAAGCCACACATGATGTGTTTCTGCGGAGCAGCCTAGAGACAATTAAGCCAGGTTTCCAGAGAACATGCTGGCCCCGTATGTAGGTGGGTCCGTGCTGGCCTCAAAGCCTTCCTCATCAGCCTCAGGTTACTCAGGTGGTCCTTCAATTTACTTGAAGGCGTTAGAGGAATAATGTAAAAATCTAGAAGAATTGAGCTCATAACGTGATAAGTAACACAATTCTGCGAGCCTATTAGAGGGGAAAATTGAAAAGGTTGCAGCCAATTATTAATAAGACAGGTGAACATGAGCTGTCTGGGGATGTGCTTGGACCACAGGAAACAGATTACCGGTGTGAACATGCTCGGAGCGGTCACCTAGCAGCCCTGAGGATGGATCCAGCCAGGAGAGGAGGTGTTTTGATCGTCCACAGGAATTAAAAAAAAAAAGTGAGCCAACATAAAATCAAGATTCTTTTTCTACACGTAGTAGAATCTGCACTTTTACCTTCTTTATCTCACACACTTACAAACAAAATTCTTCACTTTTTAGTTTGAGGATGCTAACCTGGGTCGGAAAGAGCAGGGTAAAGTGATTAATCTCATCGAAACCACCAAAAAAAATTGCTTTTAGGAAAATGAAACCACCATACTTCCTTGAAGAGGGCCGGGACTCTTATAAGACAGGCAGGAGCCCAGGGCACAAAATTTAAGAAGGCACTTATGTCCGGCAAGCGCATGCAAGTGCAGGGCTGGCGGCTGAGAGGGAGAGGGAGGGCCTCCTTAAACTGGGGGCTTGTGCCTCCCTCTGGCTCTGGCCCACTAGGAATTACAGTGGGGTGGAAGGAAGAGAGAACGGTAGAAAGCATGAAGGCTCTTTTACTAAAATAAAATCAGAGAAGTACTGGGCTTCCCATTTCTATTATATTGTAGAACTCAAACTATAAAACTCTATAAACTCTAATCCCCCCGACTCCGTCACCTCATCTAAGAACACGCTTTTAGAAGCTTTGCTCAGGACGGCAACTCTGGTTTAATAAGGTGGTTTCTTGCTGCTTTTGAAACCTGTCCACCAAGCTCTGCGCTCCCTGTACATGTGGAATAGCTGAGCGATGTCTTTTTTAACCTTTATTTTCCTAGAAACATCACCTTTTAGCCCCCTCAACCTCTTTCACCTTTTCTTATCAAACCCATTTTCCTTTAGTCATTGAGGTGCTAGGTTTCCAGTTTCCATTTAGTCACATATACTCTAGTGGTATCACCTAGGGTTTCCCAAAAAAAAAAAAAAAAAAAAAAACACTCTCTCTACAAAGATCTTTCTTTCAGCCAATGTCGTTTTAGGTTTGTACAGCGTATACTAGAAATAATGGTGGGAGAAAATACTGAACGTAATTAGACCACAAAGATTGCTGATCGCTGTGCCGAGCAAAAAAGCCAGACTGGGGCTTCCCTGGTGGCGCAGTGGTTGAGAGTCTGCCTGCCGATGCAGGGGACACGGGTTCGTGCCCCGGGCTGGGAGGATCCCACATTAAAAAAAAAAAAAAAAGCCAGACTGTACCTTCTCCGTAGGTCCCTTGATCTACGACACAGCACAGCTCTATCATCCTGGCTGATTATTCCAGGGAAAGGGGTCTGACCTGAAGGAAACGAGCTACAGGCTGGTTGGTGGCTGTGAGGTGTCCTGACATGACCACACTGCTTCATACAGACGCTCTGGACCAGATGCTTACAAACCCAAGCAGGTACCTTTCAGGGAACTGCAGTGTGAGCTGTTAAAGGAGACGCAGCTACAGGGGAGTGAGAAGGGATGGAAAGGGAATCAGAGAAGGACATAAGCAGGAGGCATGAAGGCGGGAAAGCTGGAAGGCTGCAAGGCCATGAGTCATGGGAGTCTGGGAGGCAGAGGGGAGGAGGGGGAGGGAGGCCAGCGGTAGTGACAGCAGAGGCGCACAGGAGGCGCTGGCCTGGGCTGTGCTTGCGGCGAGCATCCCTTGTCCTTTCTTCACGCGGCAGGGGCATGACCATCCCTGGGGCACCTCCCCAACCCCCGTTCCGGGGCTTTGTTTTCAGGGCGCAGACGCACCCCAGCTCCAGCTCCAGCTCCAGGACTGGCCAGTCAGAGCATCCCATTCACCTGGCTGCAGGGACTGGTGTGAGAATGGGCCTGTGACCCAAGCCAGGTGAGCGAAGCCAACGGAACTGGCTTCCAGAAGTATTACTGAAGCTGCAAAGAGAAGTTCTTTTTGCTGCAGTTGTGAAGCTAACCTTGCCCCGAGCCACCATAAGGAGGATGTCGGCCCCAATGCGAAGTCAGCCCAGAGAAAGGCAGACCCAAGGGGTCGAGGGGGAAAGCCTGGGCCATGAAGGTGAGGCCTACCTCTCTCTGACACAGAAGGAGGCACCGTGATGGGGCCAGGCGCTTGCTTCAGGGGACAGTGGCATAGCTGGGCCAGCTTGGAAGGACCGGCCCTCATTCTCTCTTAGTATGTACCATATAAACCTAACACCATACTTGCTGAAAGAAAGAAGCTCAGAACACAGTGGCTTCTTAGCCGGTGATAGTTATCATTACCAGGACATGACACACGCTTATCAGCCAGTGGGACCCCATCTCTGACTCTCAGGGCAAAGTCACAAATTTTCAAAAGGACCCTTGAAAGTCCCTTACGAAGCTGCCACATTGGAGAGAATTTCTCCAAGGTCCAATACGTCCAGATTCTCCTCACTTCTGGACAGATCATTGCTTCCTCAGTGTTTACATGTGAGCACTTGTGGAGAATCCATCTCTTTAAATGCCAGAGTGACAGAGATCAGGCCACAAAGGCGTGTGGCAGCTGAGGCCCCCTAGGAGAAGGACAGACTTCTGACGCCCATCTCAGCCTGTGAGGGGTGTAGCTCATTGAGTGGACAGACAACACTGCCTGCACTGTCATACTGTAATTCTGCACTCCCCACACCACCTTTTTTTTTTTTCTTTTTGACCTTTATTGCCAAATCCACTAAGGCAAATATGCATGTGGCAATTATGCTCTGATATTACGGTCTGTTCCCGGCTAAGTTATCACCATCTAATAACATACTATGTAGATCAGCACCCAAATGCCAGCTGCCAGGTCAGTCTACCTGGAAAACAGTCTGACGTTTAGATTCTCTCTTCCCCAGCACGTGCCTAGAGCTGAAGGGGGCATTTCTGGAAAGTAAACTTTGCGGTAATTCTAAAATAGTCCGTGGAAAACAGTATGGAGATTCCTCAAAAAATTAAAAACAGTACTATCATATGATCCAGTAATTTCACTCCTGGGTATTTATCCAAAGAAAAAGAAAACACTAATTGGAAAAGATATCTGCAACCCTATTTTCATTGCAGCATTATTTACAATAGCCAAGATATGGATACAGCCTAAGTGCCCATCAATAGATGATGTGGTATACATATATGTGTGTACGTATGTGTGTGTGTGTGTGTGTATATATATATATATATATATATACACACACGTATATAAAATGGAATATTTCTCAGCCATAAAAAAGAATGAAATCTTGCCATTTGTGCCCAACATGGATGGACCTAGAGGGTATTATGCTAAGTGATATAAGTCAGACAGAGAAAGACAAATACTGTATGATTTCACTTATATGTGGAATCTAAAAAAAAAAAGCAAATGAAAAAAAACATAGCTAAACAGAAACAGAGTCATAGATACAGACAACAAACAGGTGATTGCCAGGGGCGGGAGGCGGGGAGGTGAGTGTAGGAGAGAAGGTGGTAAGGGATATTAAGAGGTACAAACTTTCAGTTACAAAATAAGTGAGTATGGGTATGAAATGTACAGTATGGGGAATTAGTCAGGAATTATATAATATCTTTGTATGGTGACATAACAGCTAGACTTATCATGGGGCTCGTTTTGAAATGCAGAGAAATATTGGATCACTGTGTTGTGCACCAGGAAGTAACGTGGTGTTGCAGGTCAAGTACACTTCAAAAACAAACAAAGAGGGGCTTCCCTGGTGGCGTGGTGGTTGAGAGTCCCCCTGCCGATGCAGGGGACGCGGGTTCGTGCCCCGGTCCGGGGAGATCCCACATGCCGCGGAGCGGCTGGGCCCGTGAGCCATGGCCGCTGAGCCTGTGCGTCCGGAGCCTGTGCTCCGCAACGGGAGAGGCCGCAACAGTAAGAGGCCCGCGTACCGCAAAAAAAAAAAAAAAAAAAAACCAAAGAAACAAACTCATAGGAAAAGAGATCAGGTTTGTGGTTACCAGAGGTGGGGGAGGGAACACTGGATGAAGGCCGTCAAAAGGTACAGACTCCCAGTCATAAGTTCTAGCGATGGAAGGCACAACATGATGAAGATAACGAGCACGGCTGTAGGTTACAGATGAAAGTTGCTAAGACGGTCGATCCCAAGAGCTCTCATCACAAGGGAGAAAAACATGTTTTTTCCTATTTCTTCCATGTTGTATCTATCTGAGATGATGGATGTTCCCTAAACCTACTGTGGTCAATCTTTCATGATGTATGTAAGTTAAATGATTACGCTGTACACCTTAAACTTACACAGGGCTGCATGTCAATTATATCTCGATAAAACTGGAAGAAAACTAAAACAAAATTGTTCTTGGATACTTCCCAGGGTCAGAGGTTAGCAACGCAAAGGTTTGGCTTTCCCAAGAAAGCTGTAATCATGGATGCCCATTTCCTCCCTGACACTGACCTCACAGAGCGAGCGCTTCTGCGGGAGCCCTTCCCCGGGGGAAAGCAGTGCAGCCACAATGCCCACCACCAAGACACGCGGGGGGAAGTAAAGGCCTTCTGTCCTCAGAAGGCTACAATAACCTTAAAGGAGGAAACTTGATTCAGTTAGCACTCACTTTATACACTGGACCGAGATGGAACGGAGACTTGATGCAATTTGAGAGGACGCAGAAGGACCTAGAAACACTGAGACCAGAGAGTAGGGGCAGGGGATGGGGGTGGAAGGAAGGAGCATGGACTAAGGAGTGAGAGTCATGGAAGGCAAATATTCCATCAACTTTCCACCACCACCCCTGCCACCTGGGAGATTAGGGGGTGCGGTGGTGAGTGGAACCAAGATCAGAAACAATCTGTCACAAGGCAGGGGACCCCATTAACTATTGGTTCTGGGTCTCTCTCTACTCCTCTTTCCTTCAAAAGAGAGCAGACTAATAGAAGGGTTAAGAGTTCAGGGTCTGAGCCAGATAAATCTATTGATAGATTCATACGTTGACCATCACCTGGTTGCTTTCTGCCCTGGAGCAAGTTACTTCTTTTTGCCTCAATTCCCTCATCAATGAAGATGATAATAATACTATCTATCTCAAAGGACTGTAAGAGATAATGGTTGAAAAGTGCCCAGCACATAGAAAATGTTCGGTAAATATTAGTTGCTGCTATAGCATCTTCTCCCCCATCCTTCGCTATTTATGCAGCGCCTGTGGTATAGATTACTGACAGAGTGCCATCCTCCTCTGGGCATCCCGAGGCTGGAGAGGACGCTGGGGATGTCACTTTGATCTCGTGTACGTTTACAGTCAGCAGAAATTAATCCACACACTAGATTTGTCAGTTGCCATAGGCTTCAGGTCCCACTTAGGAAAGACCTTGGACAAAAGAAAGAAACATTCAATGTCAGTAAGTGAATCTGGAACTTCACCAAAGTGGGCTCTCACTCAAATGAAGTCACATAGAGCGTGAAAGTTCTCAGAATGGTCTCCCTTGATGATCAGGTGGAAGCTTCGGTCTTTACATTCCAAAAGCAAAGTTGTAAGAAATGGGCGTCTCAAAACCCCCAAATTCACACCAGAAAAAAAAAAAACAAACATCTGGAATATCTCCATACCAGACTCTGCCACACACAAACTTATTGAGAAGACGTTACTTATCTTTGCAATTTCATGTTTCCACTTGAGGGTGGTTTTCCCAATGTTTGCCCCAACAGGGGACTTAAACTGTGTTGGTCATTTTAGGACAAAGAAACATCCTTGACAAGGAGACTCTCACATACATCTTCTGCATTTTCTGCTGAATTACCCAATTTATTGTGGTTTGCCATCTTCTGCCTTTTCGTAAGGCTTGAGATTCAAGAAATCCTCTACTCATCTTTGGAAAGTAAACTGGTTATGAAAGTAGCTCTGGTAATATTCATTACAGTTTTAAATGACTCTTTTTTTTTCCATTTCATCATAGTTAAAATTAATTTTGTGGCTCAGGTACATGAAGAGATTTAAAGCGATGTTTATAAAATGAGTTAGGCTCTCCCTCATCTTATTTAGAGTCCTCCATGGTGTAGATATTCAAACTGTAACGGAGAAGCAATTTATGAGGGAGCTCTCTGGTGTCCCTGATTCTGGATCCTCTGGAGGATTTATTAGTTAGTTCTCCTCCTCCCTGGGGGCCAGAAGACAGCCCATGTGGCTGAAAGACAGTGGCTTTGACACTTTTTTTTAACAATAAATTGTTCTTCAAACATCCCATTTGGGATATTTTGATGAGGCTCAACAGTAGGGGCTGGGGAGGGGCACGGTGGGAAGGCAGGAGTGGAGTGGAGTGGGGCACCCATAGCTCACTGGTGTGGAGGCAGCTTTAGCGTGAATCGGTGGCAAATGTCATCTTTAGTTCTAGGTGTGTGAGGCTGCCTGCGAGCGTGCACAGCCCCAGACGGGTCTGGGGGGACCTGGTTCTGATCCTGCCTTTGCCCTTATCTCACCCTTGATCCTAGAAAAGTCACATAGATCCCTGTGGTCTCCACCTTTGTCAGCAGTAAGATGAGGCTGTTGGAACAGACAAGCTCTAAGGTCTCTTCTAGCTATGAAATTCCATGATTTAGCAATTTACCAATTGTAAAACTGTTCATTCAGCTAGTCCTTATTTCAGTATGTCTTCAGAGTTCCAGTAGTTGATTACACACATACAAACACATCTTTAAAATTATATCTCTTTGCCTGTATTGAGCCATATCATGATCAACCGAAAAAAAAGACTTAAGCTAGTTCGTTACTAGAGCTGCCCCATCTAACACGGGAGCCATTAGTCACCGTGGCTGTCTACCTGGAAACGAGTTCCTCCATTACATGAGCCACATTTCAAGTGTTCCATGGCCACACGTGGCTAGCGGCAACAGTATAGGACAGCACAGATACAGAGCATTTCCACCATCACTGAAATTTCTTTTGGACCAGAGCTGTCATTAGAAGGAAAATTGTTTCTAAATAAGAGACTAGGGACTTCCCTGGTGGCCCAGTGGTTAAGAATCCGCCTGACCATGCAGGGGACATAGGTTCAAGCCCTGGTCCAGGAAGATCCCACGTGCCGCGGAGCAACTAAGCCCGTGTGCCACAACTACTGAGCCTGCGTGCCACAACTACTGAAGCCCCTGCACCTAGAGCCTGTGCTCCGCAACGAGAAGCCACCGCACTGAGAAGCCCGCGCACCGCAACGAAGAGTAGCCCCCGCTCGCTGCAACTAGAGAAAGCCGGCGTGCAGCAACAAAGACCCAGTGCAGCCAAAAACAAATTAATAAATTTATTTTAAAAAATAATAATAAGACACTAGCTTGGGTGCCCAAGACTGGTTACTATTTTCCAAGCAGTTTCCTCCTAATCCCAGATTGATAAATCATGACCTCCAATGCCAGTCCCATAATCCAATAGTCATTTTTTGGCAGAATTCAAGGCATCTCAAATGTCTGCTTAAAAATACCTTCCCCACGAGTTTGTCATGGGGTTTCCCCACCCACTCTTGCCCACTTCTCCCTCCCTCCCACCCCTGCCAACTTCCTCCTCTCTCTGCTGATCCCTGGTGTCTAGTAACCCTGATGTAATAACTCAGGGAAACAGCAGCTAAAGAGGAGAAAACAGAGCATTTTCCCTCCATTTAAACATGCCATTGATTACAGGGCATAATATTGTTTGTTTTTTGGTTTTAACTTTTGACGTTGAGATGATTTTAGATGGCCTACAGGTGAGTTGCCAAAATAATAGAGAGCTCCTGTATGCTCCTCATACAGCTTCCTCATGTTAACACCTTACATAATCATAATACAATGATCAAAACTGAGAAACCAATGTCCGTGTAATTCTACTAGCTAAACTGCAGATTTTATTTGGATTTCACCAGTTTTTTCACTGATGTCCTTTTTCTGTTCAGCGACCCAGTCCAGCATCCCATGCTGCATTTATTTGTCACATCTCCTTACCTCCTCCGATTGGTGGCAGTTCCTCAGTCTTTTCTTGTCCTCCATGACCTTGACATTTTTGAAGAGTGCTGGTCAGTTATTTTATAGAATGGTCCTCAATCTGGCTCTGCCTGATGTTTCCTCATGACTAGACTGAGGTCCCGCATCACTGGGAAGGAATCTTCAGAGGTAACGTATCCTCCGCGGTGCCTCATATCAGGAGGTACAGACTGCTCTCTGGCACAGGGACAGTTGTAGCGAGTGACGTTCCTGAGAAAGCAGATCCAACAGTGCTGGTTCTTCTGTCTCATGACTGTGCCCAGTGGTGTCAGGGGTGGGAGCCATGACAGATGGTACTAGCAGATGAGAGCCACAGGGTTTTCATTTGATAGATCCTGTGATGTAATCTGGTGGTGTTATGCCTTCTCTCACCCCGCTAGATTCTCTGGGATTCCCAATATCTCTTTTAATGAGTTTCTTTTCTGCTTAAATCAACCCCAATAAGTTTCTGCTGCTTACCTCTAAGAATGCTCACGGATGGAGAAATTGGAACCAGAGGTGGTTATAGGAAACAGACCTCGAGGTAATGAGGGAAATCTGGGATTGGTTATCAGACCGAGTTGGGCAGATAGCAGAAAAAAAGTTCAAGTAAGAATCTGATTCTGTCAGGTCCAATGCATGGTGGCAAAATGGTTATTCGTGACCTGTGGTCCTCCGAATTAAGTGCCCATTCAGGGCAGGCTTCAGGGGGACAGGTGACTCCTGCCAACAATGGTACAAAGGCCACAAGGAACTAAAGATCTAAGGGTGGAGCTCAAATATGTAAACTCTTGGCACAAAGCATAGTCAGAAAAACATGGGACTTGTCTGACAGTTAAGATGAACTCATTTCTTGCAGATAAGCCTGAGGGAGACAACAGCGAGACTCAAAGCTGGGTCCTGAAGGCCGAAGAACTCCATTGCCAGTTGAATTCACAGCCTTAGTAGGTATTTTATGCAAAATTTAGGGCATTGATCAGGAAAGAGTAAAAGCCTGGGAGTTGAAATGGGGATCTGGGGAGGATCCACTGGAATCCTCTGGCCCCCCGTGAACCTTCCACAAAGATCCACACCAAGGAGATACGTGCATATTTGTAGATCAAGCTGAATTTGGTTGATAGAGGAGAGTCTGGGTTCACTGAGTTAGCTCAGGCAGCTGGGAACAGTTTCAGTTATTTATTTGTTTAGTCAACTGAAGTCTGACTCATCGAGAGTCCCTGCTGAATGAGACGGCGATACCCAAAATTAGTTGATGTAGTTGAAAAAATCAATCCAAAGACTTCAAGTTTGGAGGGACAGGACTGTTACAAGCAGATTTATCGTAAGTGAATAAGTGGAATATATGCCCCCAAATGTACCGTGTCTCCAAAGAAGGCCCCAAGAAAACACTCCCTTTGTCAAAGCAATGAGAAACGCGTGGGTTAAGTGAAGGCCAGTGTATTTCTATGGCACTAGGGTTGCCATTTTCTATAGGCTGGGCTGCTGGTGGTCTTAGAAAACACCCACTTCTGGAGACCCGGAACACCACTCTAGTCCTCCAGTCAGAGAGGGAGATTTGGGAGAGTGACCTTTGACCAAAGTCCTCTCCCAGGAGATTCAGTAAGATTTTATCCTAACCCGCCCCCCACCCCGCTCCCCGCCCCCGTCCCCCTCCCCCACTCCACCCTTTACTAAGTGTGTCATCTCAACAATTCATAGAATCCTCACTTTGGCTCTCTCTTAGAAAAGGAGCAAAGGCTACTATGGTCAATGAATTGGATGGAAATCCCTGAAGCATACTGACTGCCCTGGTAAACAGTAAATCCCAAACTATGCTTTATCTCTGGGAGAATTGCAGAGATAAGTTCTTTCACCAAAGATGTAGGGGGTTGTAAAGTACATACATCAGCCAGAGTCAGTTTCTGTTGCTTCTGACTGAGGATGATCATGGGTAAAGGAAATGGAACCAGAAGTGGTTACAGACCTCAGGGCGATGCTGCAGATAGACAGGTTTTGGAGAATGAATGACAGTGGATTATCATAAGGTTAATAAAGTGGTTGTTCTAATTGCCACTACTCTTCCAGAAGTGGTCTCTCTCTACTGAAATAAGTCAACAGAGCCTCTGGTACTTTCTATGCGGGTAATAATCAACAAAAACAAAAACAAAAAAACAATGCTTTTTTCTCTACTTCAATAGGTAGAGAACATCTGAGGTTTTGTTTTGCCTGGTCGGCCAGCAGTACACTTCACCACCAGGCTCCAAGGCTCTGTGCCAAAGGGCCACTGAGATCATCTCTCTTTCCCCTTCTGCATCACACTGGTCTACTCAGCCAGGCTCCACCTCGTCTCACGGCAGAGGCCTCCAGGTTTGAGAAGCAGAGCCACAGTCGTTTGGCAGGAATGATTTTTCTTCTGAGAAATAGGCATTGCTACTGGACTCTGACGGGTGTTGAAAAATCTCAGCCTAGAACACCAGGTAAACCTGAAAGGCACATCACGAAGTGGGTTTTATCTCATCCTCCTGGCCATAAATTCAGGCATTCCCAGACGCACCCATCATTCAGGCTGAACAGATCCTGAAGGCACAAGGAAACTGTATGAGCAGATGACTCACGCTCCCGGTCTGAACCCTCCTCCTGTATTATGACCCTTCCCTCAACCTGCACCTGGGCCTCCTGGAGAATTCTCCTCACTATATGCTGCTGTCAGCCAGAGATAGAGTGCTGAAGAGTTACACCTGACTCAGGGGTGGCCTTGAAGGATGGCTAAGAAATCTTCCCAGTCACTATAACTTTGACTTTTTTTCATCCCCTATCTCACCTGGAAGGAGACTGGAGCTGAGCAGTCCATACAGGCAGTGGTTAACTGTTTAGCCATATGGTAAGGAAATGGGAAAGAGTAAAATTTAAGAGCTGGTGACCAGGTTAGGGAAAGAATATGGACTGGCCTCTAAGAACAGGCACAGAGAGTGCCATGTAAGTACTCACCAAAAGTCCCTTGCGATGGAGGAGGCTTTCTTTACTAAGGTGGATGTGATGACCTATTTTATCAGTCAACATCTGGGCTCACTCGATAGGTTCATGAAGTAAGTGGCCATGAAGGGCGCCAGCGAAGCTAAGCAAGGGCTCAAAAACACGGGCATGTCCTCACCTGGCTGAGTACCCGGCTTGTCAGCAGCAGTGACTAACCCTGAGTGTCAATACGGTACCATCCCCAGGAGGAGCAGCCAGCTTCCTGGTGGCTGGTTAATTACGCTGGCTCTTTTCCATAACTAAAGAGGTAGCGATTCATCCTTACTGGGATAAACACTGATTCTGGATTTGGAGTGCATCTGCCTTTCTTCCTACCATGCTTCTTCCTCCATGACCTGCACAGTCTTATGGGTGTCTTATTATTTATTTATTTATTATTATTTTTTTTTTTGCGGTACGCGGGCCTCTCACTGTTGTGGCCTCTCCCGTTGCGGAGCACAGGCTCTGGACACGCAGGCTCAGCGGCCATGGCTCACGGGCCCAGCCGCTCCGCGGCATGTGGGATCCTCCCGGACCGGGGCACGAACCCGCGTCCCCTGCATCGGCAGGCGGACTCTCAACCACTGCGCCACCAGGGAAGCCCTGGATGTCTTATTAATGATGGTATCTTATTAATGATTAATGATGGTATCTCACATTCACACACAATTACGTCTCGCCAAAGCACTTACTTCTGAGGGAAAGAAGACAGACAATGGGCTGGTGTCCATGAGACTCACTGAATTTACCCTGTAGCCCATTTCTCAGAAGCAGATGCCCTTATAGAACAGCAGAATAACCTACTGAAGACTTAGTTCTAGTGACAGGAAAAGTAGAAAAAAGAAATCTTGCCCTTAAATTGAACCAAATGATCTTGCCATTACACGACCATTTTTGACCTACAAAAATGGTGCGTTTAGGCCATTCAACCTAATGATTTAGGGTACACAGAATGTGTTGAGCCAGCAATCAACACGTGATGCTTCCACCTGTGAATACGGTGGATTGTGGGAATGGTATGACCTCATGATCACTTGGAACCATTCTGTTTTCTGATCCCACAGCACTGGGCTTTGTTTAGAGGTCTTAATAAACAAGGAGAGCATGCTTCCTCCAGGTGGGGTGGCACTGGTTCCACTGTACTTGAAGCTGAGACTCACACCTGGACATTTTATGACCCTTCTCCACTGGATGAAGAGACAAAAAAAAAAAAGTGTGTGTGTGTGTGGTGATGGGGGTGTTAGGGATTGCGGCTGAAGTAATTAATCTGCTTATAAAGAGGAAATGGAGTTACTGCTCCACAGTGGGACAGAGGGGGCAATGGATAGGCTCCAGGAAGCTCCCTGGAGAGCCTCTGGATGCAGTGTTCTTGGAACCTGGAGTCATGCGTTTTGATAAGTTTTCTCTTCCTACTTAAACGAGCCAAAATCGGTTGCTGTGAGCTGTAACTAAGAACTCTGCCACACTGGGCTGGACCTCAGGTCCATAGCTGTAAAGTGGAGGTAAGAAAACTGCCCACTGTAGGGTAATGGCTAAGCACACAGACTTATGATTCCTTAATTCAAGTCCTTGCTCTGCCACTTTCCAGTTGTGGCATCTTAGGCAAGTTACATGACGTTACTGTCCTGTTTTCTCATCTATAAAATAGAAATGACGGGCTTCCCTGGTGGCGCAGTGGTTGTGAGTCCGCCTGCCGATGCAGGGGACGCGGGTTTGTGCCCCGGTCCGGGAAGATCCCACATGCCGCGGGGCGGCTGGGCCCGTGAGCCACGGCCACTGAGCCTGTGCGTCCAGAGCCTGTGCTCCGCAACGGGAGAGGCCACAACACTGAGAGGCCCGCGTATCGAAAAAAAAAAAAGAAATGACAATTAAAGCACTTGTATCTTAGGGCTTTTGTAGGGATTAAATGAGATAATTTGCATAAAATGCATATAGCAAGGAGTCATGATGTTAACTATCATTATCTGTGTCTATTATTGATATGAATCTTAAAGAAAATTACCTAAAATTATAGAGTGTTAGTTATTATTTAGGATATATCCACCCTTTCCTTCTCCCCCTGTGTCGTCCGCGGTAACCACTTGTATAAGGTATAAGGTGGGCCATTTTGGGCGCTGCTGGAAGGAGTCCTGGGGTGAGAGTTCGTGCACCTGGGTGTAGATACCCGCCTCTCGCTGTGGGGACTGGAGACAGTTTCCTCATCTGTAACTTGAGAGGCTTGGGCGTGATTTCCTCCAGTTGGATCCAGCTCGGACAAGCTCAGGATGTTAGGGGAAGGGTCACAGGCTACACTTCTCCTGGAACTCCTGTCTCTGGGGTATGTCTCGCAATGGAGTGTTAGATAGGTGTTGCATAAAATAGAAATTCATTCACGTTCCAATTTTTCCCAGCACTGGACCTAATGAAAAATTCCCCTCAAATATTTCAGTCAAAGGAATCAGAACTTTCAAATGAGCTAAGACATAACAAATACTTAGAACAACTTTGGGACAACCATGCAAGTATAAACCACGATACCACACACTTCCTAGATGTGTGGAGTGTAAAAAAATGTTCCAAGTTATCTGTTCCCTGTAAAAAATAGAATGTGAAATTGATTCGGAAAAACTGACCCAACCTTTATAGAACAGGTTAGATTTGAGTAGTCTACTGACTATATTAAACAAAAAACTTGAAAAGCAAGGAAAAGATTTAGTAATCCCCAGAAGGCTGAAAGAGGGATAATTAATGGGGATGGGATGTCATTACGGTGTTTCATCTTTAGTTCTGAAAGTTTTCTGAATTTTAGTCTTCTCGTTTTATTTCTTAACTAAATTTTAAAGTGTTGACTAAACAAAGAATCCTAAAGAGAAAGGCCAGCAGGCAGCGTATATTTAATAATGTTGAGTAATTACGTCTTTGTAAATGACAACTCTTCCATTCTTGTGTTGCTCACAGGTACACTGAAATGACAGCAGGAGAGTGGTCGTTAAGTATACTTCAAATGTTATTAGACTAAATAAGAAAAGGAGAGATGTCGTGCAAGAGGACTCCCTGATTTAGGCAAGGAAGCTTTCATAGGATTCTGGAGGGAAATGATTTTTAGAGTGATAAGTTGGCATTGTTTGCAGATAACAGGATCACCCACCTGGGGCGGCGGTGCTGAACGAATCAACAACCAACCGTTAGAACTAACCAAGAGCTTCGCCAGGTTTAGTCAGTGCGATCAACCTACTAAATAGCGGAAACCAACCAACTAGGAATTTTAATGAGAAATAAAATAAAATCCTTCATTCATAATAGCAACAAAATCTATGACGTGTCTAAGAATCCTGAAGTCTTTTGTGGAGAAAACTAAATTTGAGGAGGAACATAGAAGATGACTTGAAAAACAACAGGGAAACGGTCCACGCTCTTGGATGATTTAATAGTTTGTGTCAATGTCCCTAAAATTAACCCGTGATTGCAATGCAATCATGATCATGACTAGAAATTGAATTCTTGAGGAACTTAAACTTATATTAACATGTATATGGAAGAATAAAACATCTAAATCCATCCTGAAAGTAATAGAGAGAGGATTTTCCACACTAGATAATAAAGTATAGTATAAAGCCACAGGGGGGGGAAGATGTGATATTGGTACAAGAACAAAGAGGCTAATGGAATATTACACACACACACACACACACACACACACACACACACACACGAAGTTAATATATGATCATGGTGGCACTATAAACCAATGGAGAGAGTACAGAATTTTTAGTAGCTGGTAATGGGGAAACTGGTTCACTCTAAGGAGAAACGTACCACTGCACTCTTACATAATAGCACTTACAAAGATGACATCCGGATAGATAAAATTCTCAATGTGAAAAGTAAAACTACCAAGTCAAGAAAGCCTAGGATAAGATCTTTCTGATATAGGTTTGGAGACTGACTTTCTAAGTAAAATTAAATTCACCAGAAAAAAAAGCAATCCCAATAGAAAAATAGGCAAAGAAGCTAAACAGGCAATTTACAAAATGAAACCAAAAACGCTAATAAACATGAAGAGATGCTCAAACTCATTCGTAAATAGAGAAATGAAAATAAAACCACAGGACATAAATTTACATCTGGCAACAGTTAGAAAGATAGACAATGGCACAGGCTGGGGCGGATGTGGAGGTAGGGCAACCTTGGTTCTGGGCTGGTGGAGGGTAGACTGGTGCAGCACTTCTGGGGAGCAGCCCATCACTGCTCAGGCACAGTGAGTGCAGGCACGCATCAGTGACCCTGCAACCTCATTTCTGAGTGCACATCGTAAGGAGGTTTGCATGGAAGTCCATACGAAGACATGAATGCAGATGCTCTCTGCAGCACTCTCTGGAGTGATGGAGAGTAGGGGCCAACCTGGTGTCCGTCACCGGGAGAGTGTGTACCTACAATGCGGTGGATGCACGTGGCACGTGGAGGCTGCATGATGCTCCCAGAGGTGTCCCTGTCCCAATCCCTGGAACCTGTGACTATTACTTTGCAGATGTGATGAAGTTAAGGATCTCGAGGTGAGGAGATTATTCTGGGTTATCTGGGTGGGCCTGATGTGATCACAACATCCTTGTAAGAGGAAGGCAGGAGGGTCAGAATGAGAGAGAAAGATGCGAGGACAAAGCAGAGGCTGGAGTGATGCACTCTGAAGACAGAGGAAGGACCACAGCCAAAGGATACAAGCAGCCATTAGAATCTGAAAAAAAGGCAGCGAAATAGGCTCCAGAAGGGACCAGGGTGGCCAACGCCTTGACCTTAGCCCAGTGAATCTGACTTCAGACTTATGACCTCCAGAACCGTAAGAGAATACTTTGGGGATGTTATAAGCCTTTAGGTGTGTGTAACTTGTTACAGCTGTCATAGGAAACTAATACTCTTGCTGAAATTAAGCAAGAGTTAGAAGCAATGCAGTAACTATACACATCGGAATTAAGCTTAAATTTTCAATGTTAAGAGAAAAGGGTTTTTAAAAAATATCATGTTCATGGATTGGAAAATTCAATACCGTTTAGATGCCTTTCTGCTCAGATTGGTAGGTAGACTCAATGCAACCCTAATCAAATTCCCAGCAGGCTTTTTTTTTTTCCTAAAAATTGACAAGTGAATACTAAAATTGATATGGAAATACAAAGGAACTAGAATAGCTAAAACAACTTTGAAAAAGAAGAATTAAGTTGGAGGACTTAGATTACTTGACTTCAAGAATTATTATAGAGCTACAGTAATCAAGACAGTGTGGTTTGGGCATCAAGATAGACAAACAAATTAATGGGACAGAATATAGGGTCCACATACAACCCCAAAAGCATGACCCAGAAGGGAAACAAATTGATACACTGAACTTCGTCCAAACTAAACATTTCTGCTCTTCCAAAGGCTCTATTAAGAGAATGAAAAAAAACCACAGACCAGGAGAACATATTCACAAATTATACAAGTGTATCCAGATTATAAAAATAACTTTCAAAACTCAATAATAAGAAAACAAACAACCTTCTCCACAAACGGGCAGAAGATGTGAACAGACACCGCTGCAAAGGAAATACACAGATGGCAAATAAGCACATAAATGGTCCTTAATATCATTAGTCACTAGGGAAATGCAAATTAAAACCATCACGATACACTACTATGCACCTATTAGAATGTCTAAAATCAAGAGGACTGTCTACACCAAGTGTTGGCAAAGTGTGTGGAGGAACTGGAACACTTCTGGCTGGAAAATGAAACACTGCGACTGCTCTGGAAAGAAGTTTGGCAGCTATAAAAAGTTAAACTTATACCTACCACGTAATCCAGGTGCTCCATTTCTATGCATTTATCCAAAAGTAACAGAAGTGTCTCTCTATTAAAAAACTCATAGCAGCTTTACTTGTAACAGCCAGAAATTGGAAAAAACCAAAGTGTCCATCAGCAGGTGACTAGGTACATAGATTGATACATCCATATAATGGAATACTACTTACGCTACCACAGGAAGAAATGAACTATTGATGCACACAACACGAATGAATCTCAAAAACAGTCATGCTGGGCCTCCCTGGTGGCGCAGTGGTTGAGAGTCCGCCTGCCGATGCAGGGGATACGGGTTCGTGCCCCGGTCCGGGAAGATCCCACATGCCGCGGAGCGGCTGGGCCCGTGAGCCATGGCCGCTGAGCCTGCGCGTCCCGAGCCTGTGCTCCGCAACGGGAGAGGCCACAGCAGTGAGAGGCCCACGTACCGCAAAAACAAAAAAAAACAGTCATGCTTTGCAAAAGAGGGCAGACAAAAAAAAAAGAAGAGTACACACCACAGAATCCCATTTATAGAAAATTCTAGAAAATGCAAGCTAATCTATAGTGATAGAAAGCAGATCAGTGGTTGCCTGGAGATGACGGGTGGGAAGGGGCAGGAATAGAGGGGTTACAAAGAAACAAGAGGGAACCTGAGGGATGCTGGACCTGTCGTTATCTGGATTTTGGTGATGGTTTCACAGGTGTCCAAACTTATCTCAACATGTTCAGTATAACGTCTGCCAATGATATCTCAAGAAAGCTGTTAATAAATAAGATAAACTCACAAGATTAAAAAGTAGAATGAGATACACAAACTACCATTTACATAATTAAATATATGTGTGCACGCAAAACAACACACATTTTGAAAAACATATAAGCAAAACTAAAGCATGTATCTGTGATAAACACATTAGAAAGTGTCTCCCAGGTGAGTGGGAGCTGAGAGACCAGAACTGGGGTAAAAGAGAATAAAAAAAGAAATGAAAGAAGAGAGAGACTTTTATAGACCAATGACGATTAATGAGGAACACAATGAACTCAACCCTCTGCAGACAAAAATTTTTTCTCATTATTTATTATAAAAAAAAAGTTTCCTAGGAGAAGATAAATTTTTGTCTCAATTCAAAATGGGAATATTTTTGAGATTTTTATGAAACGGATGCAAGAACTTTGTCTCCAAAGGGAGACAAGTCACATTTTAGTGCTTCTGGATATGGACTTGTGGCTGGTACGTGTCACATCTCTGAAAATCCTGCTAGAAATCCTGCCAGCAGCAAAACGCTGCCATTCCAAAGGGCGTAATTACCTTGATGTTTACAAAACTCCATCATACCCTTTTCGTGGGCCCATTGCACAGATGTTTAAGTACCTTCAAGCTGTGTTTTCCTATGTACAGCTAATAACGCCTAGTGGTCGTTTCCCTTTAAATAAGGCCAACAGTAACCAGAAGATACACTTGGCAGAAAGGGTTCCCTATGTAAAACATCATTTATTTTTAGTTTATTGCAGAGAAATGAGGTAGGGGGAGGGTGGTTAGAAAAGAATTAAAAGTGTGTGCTTCCTTATAACATGCTATCTCCACTAACTGAACTTCTAACCTGACATAAATACATTGCACACTGTAACCTGTTTCGCCTTATTATTAACCTTGAGCGTGGCAACCTATAAATCATCCCCGAAACAGCTGGCGCTCAGCATTGCCCCAAAGGTACATGATTACGATCGTTTTATATACGTCTTGGTATGCAGACATGAAAAATTCATTGAAGAGGTTGGTATTGTAAGACTCATTGTAATGAATTTTCTCAAAAACATAGATCATGCTTAAAATAGGTGTCTGCTTATTATAATGCAGCCATTTATATCTTCTTGAATTACCTTGTCCATAGCTCAGCCATTTTCTTAAAGTCAAACACGATGATACCGAAACAGATTTACTGCAGTCACTTTGCACTGCTTCAAAGTAGAAGTTTTTTTCCCCCCTCCTTTCTATGTTAATGCCTACAGAATCCAAGGGTACAGATTTTTTTTTAAGGGAATCATTTGGAAGGTCATTCCTTAAAGGCACCCCATTTACTTCGGTTTCTCAACCATGAACACACAGAGTATAGAAACCCCCCAAATTGTTATGCTTCTCTCAACTCGCTAAGCTTTTTCACTGCTCCTGCAGAACGGTTCATATCAACATTTATTAGAATAATAAAACGTTAGTGCTGAAAGAGTCCTCAAGTGTGGCCCGGGCCTTCACCGTGTAGATGAAGTATCCCCAGGGGGCGGTGACCTCCTCAAGGTCACACATCTGGGAAGGAGGAGGTTCCAGACCTGGAGCCAAGTGTCAGGTTTGCAATAGTAACAAAATAATCACTCAGATAGTACGTCTAGGTACAGGTTCAGTGCTAAGTGCTGGACACATGGCAAACGGCTGGATCCTTCCGGCAGGCTTGTGAAGTGGGCACTACCACCACCACCACCACCACCACCATCACATTTAAGCAAACAGCCCCAGCGAGGTAGAGCAGCTTGCCCTGGGCATGGACTTGTAATTGGCTGAGTAAGACTCAAGCAGACTCACTCCAACCCAAGTCCGTATTCCTCGCCACTGCTTTTTACTTCTCTGTGATGGTTTCTTATTTTTTCCTTTTCTCATGTGTCTGGCCAGACTTGTAACCTGTTACTATATGAATTCATAAAGCACACAGGGTGTTAGTTTGCTGGGGCCGCTGTAACAAAGTACCACGAATGGGGTGGCCGAAACAACAAATTTATTCTCTCACTGTTCTAGAGGCCAGAAGACCAAGATCAAGACGTCCGCAGTGTTGGTTCCTTCTGAGGCCTCTCTCCCTGGCTTGTGGACGGTCGTCTTCTCTCCGTGTCTTCACATGGTCTTCCCTTGGTCTGTGTCCTGATCTCCCCTTTCTATAAGGATACCAGCCACACTGGATTAGGGCCAACTGATAGGACCTTATTTTATCTTAATTACCTCTTGAAAGACCCTGTCTCCAAATACAGTCACATGCTGAATCACTGGCGGGGGAGGGGGGGCGGTCAGGGCTTCAGCGTATCAACTGTGTGGCGGGAACTCAAGTCAGCCTATAGCACAGCATGCCTTTTCCCAGTGGAAAACACCTGATTTAAAACAAATAGGCCTAGGGCTTCCCTGGTGGTGCAGTGGTTAAGAGTCCGCCTGCCAATGCAGGGAACACGGGTTCGAGCCCTGGTCCAGGAAGATCCCACACGCCGTGAAGCAACTAAGCCCGTGTGCCACAACTACTGAGCCCGCATGCCACAACTATTGAGCCTGCCCTCTAGAGCCCATGAGCCACAACTACTGAGCCCACGTGCCACAACTACTGAAGCCCGCGTGCCTAGAGCCCGTGCTCCGCAACAAGATAAGCCAGCGCAATGAGAAGCCCGCACTCCGCAACAGAGTAGCCCCCGCTCGCCACAACTAGAGAAAGCCTGCGCGCAGCAACGAAGACGCAACGCAGCCAAAAATAAACAAATTTATAAAAAAATAAATAAAACAGGGGCTTCCCTGGTGGCGCAGTGGTTGAGAATCTGCCTCCTAATGCAGGGGACACGGGTTCGAGCCCTGGTCCGGGAGGATCCCACGTGCCGCGGAGCAGCTGGGCCCGTGAGCCACAACTACTGAGCCTGCGCGTCTGGAGCCTGTGCTCTGCAACAAGAGAGGCCGCGATAGTGAGAGGCCCGCGCACCGCGATGAAGAGTGGCCCCCACTTGCCACAAATAGAGAAAGCCCTCGCACAGAAACGAAGACCCAACACAGCAAAAATAAATTAATTAATTAATAAACTCCTACCCCCAACAACAACAACAAAAAAACACAAAAAAACCCCCCAAAAAACCAAATAGGCCTAATTCTTGTAGGTATATACATCTTCATTCGTTACCAGGTATGAGCTGTTAAAACCAGAGAAACCTTTTGTCTCTGTGTTCTTTTAAGCCAAGCTCCAGAAAAGAAGAGCTGGTTCTGGCAGAGGACTTGTTTGCTTGCATTTCAGCCCCTCCTGGGAGCAGGACCTGACCTCACGGTCCATCTGTATCCAGCACAGCCTGAGCTGCCGCACTGCCTACTGCTGTGTCCAGCAGAGCCGCTGCTGTGTGGAGCCAGGCGTCATGACTGAGTCGCGTGACAGCAGACAATGTGGTGGGCTTCGCAGATAAGAAGGCAGAAATCCAGCCTCCCCCAAAGGCAAGCAACGCACACACAGAGGCATCTTCCTTCTCAACTCACATTCTCCTTCATAAGGATGGAAAGTGGAGGGCAACTCTCTCGGTCCTGTTTTGTTTTCTTCTGATTTGATTTTTATATGGAAGGGTGAGTAGGCGCCTGAGTACAGGTCCTGGGTGTTGTCTGCCATCTGGCAAGCAAGGCACATGGGTGCCCAGGAACCCGGGGTAGCCTGGCAGGCATGCCATTCCGGCCCTGGGGCCGGCTTCCAGAAGCCAGAGAGGGAGGAAAGGACTCGTTTCTATCCTCTAGCTTTGTACGAGGACCGTGCGGCCAGGCCCAGACATATATTTGATTGCCCTGAATTTCTATCTATCAGCCTCGATCCTAATGAATGAGGGAAATAATTCATTCTACTAAAAACAAACACACACACTCCTACAAGAATGGAGCAGATACAATGGGACAACCTTCCCTGTGGTACCACCGTCACGCAGGGTCCGTGTGCACAATGGTTGACATTGTGAACGTGTTTATCTTGCGCCCATTCTACTCATTGTTCTATATGCATTATCTCATCCAGTCTTCAAAACAGGCCTATATGGTGGGTGCTCTTTCCATCCCGACTTGGTGCAGTTGAAAAGGGGGGCAGTCATGACCGCTGGCTGCTACACAATGGAGAGAGGCATCCTCTATCCAGGAGACGCGTGGAGGACGCTCAGTTTAACTGTGAACTGGGTTTTCCTCTTCAGGGACTGGTCTTTCATCGGTTCTCCATTTCTAAGTGGCATTAAAAGCAATTCCCAGTCAACGCAAACTTCATTTTCTGGTTCTCTTTCTCACCACCCTCTCAAAGAGGGAGTCAGATGCTTTGAAAACCAGATGAAACTTAGGGACACTCTTTCCAGAAAAACGCACACACACAATTGTGCATCCAACTCCAGGATATCTGAGGCCACCTTCACGTCACTCCCACAAAGCCCACCCACAGGCCCAAGTTAAAAGTCCTTGTTTTAAAGCACAATTTTCCCCAAAGCAGGCAATTATAGATTTCAATTTATTGAAATAATTGAAATTTCAATTTATTCAAATAATTTTCCAATAACCATCCATTATTGTATCCTAAAATCAATTTAGAGGGGCGTGAACATTTGTTTTTTTAATGGAATAGGATACAACAGAGAAGAGTGCATTAGAGGAAGTTAGGATATGTTATACTGTATGAAGTTTTGAAAAAAATTCATATCCAAATGTGACTATGTACCAGGTCCCAGTGCCACTTGTATTTCTCTCTGGTGTTTGAGAGCCAGCGCCCTGGAAGCCTTGCCGCCGCCCAGACTCCCTCCTCCAGGCTCTGCATTGCTCTTGCCCGCCAGCGTTTTCAGGACGGGCATCAGCCTCATTTCTGTGGGACCTTCCTTGCAGAGCCGTCACCCCAGCCCCTCCCTCAGTGCTTTTCAACTGCACCTCCTACGCTGCTTGGCTAACTCGATAGATGAGGATGGTTTCATTTACTTTTGTTAAGCCTTTTTTTTACTGGAGTATAACCGCTTTACAATGCTGTGTTAGTTTCAGGATGGTTTTAAAGTCATCCTTTCCCGCGTGTCAATTCAGTGCCAGCCGCTAAGGACTTTGCACAGTCACAATTTCTAATCTTCCCACAACACTACGAGGAAGGCATGTTTGGTGTTATTTTTATTTTTATTCCAAGTTTACAAATGACAGCGGTGAGGCTCAGAGGAGAACGGAACTCTGGCCGTGCAGGGCTGCCCCGCTGTGCATAGTGGAGTTGCCTGCCGGCTGTCATAACGTGGTACAAGGATCTCTGGGTTTACAGTCCAAACACCTGCCTGCATGCTACGCTGGGATGGCTGAGCCTTAATATCTTCCATCTCTAAACTCACAACTAACTTGCGGTTTCAAAGTTCTATCAGCTGAGATAACGCCTGCATTTGTGCTCTGAAATCTCGAAATCGCAGGCAGGTATATACTATTTACACGCACTGCGTCAGCAACACGCGAAGGGCCCAGAGAGCAAGGAGCCCGACTACGCCCTTTGTCCCGCGTCGCCCCCCCCCCCCCCCCCGGCACACCCTCTAGCTGCACATTAAATATTTGCCAACTGATGGCGGCTGCTTAAGAACAAGAATGATGCCTATTATTCCCTCTCTGTGTCCTTCGTACACAGAAAGACTCCATGACGTTTGTCCTTGAGAGAAGAGGAGGCTTCTTGTAGGAAGCCCGGAGCACAGAATGGCTGCCTGAATCCACCAAGCAAGGGTGTCCAGGTCCAGGAGGAAATCGGCTGTGGGCACGGGCCGCGGGGATCCTGTCCTCGGCCCCGCCGCCGTCATTGTCAGATCACCGCTGGTGCACCAACAAGAAAAGAGGCATCACGACCACGTTCACGCAGGAGGGGCTGACGTGTGAGCCGTGAAACTGACATTTCTAAACTTTTTTTGGGGGGGTGGTGGTGGCAATGATTCAGAAGCCCAGATAACTCGAAGCCGAGGTGGCCTCGGCTTCGAGTTAATCGAGATCAGTTCAAGCTGCTGGTGCTCTGGAAATGAGGCTGTCAGGTGCAGGGAGCTAAAATTACCTGGAGCCGAGGACAACCCATCGTTGTCCCCCCCTCCTCCAGGATCTGTGGGCTCAGGCCCTCCTGAAGTGTTCAATACATTTACACACAGCTGACAATCAACTGGCCAGGATATTGTGTACCTGGAATGGCTATTAAAACCGTAAGTCTGCCTAAACCCTCCAGTTATGGTGGATTTCTGTGTTTCCTTGAGGGCAGGGAGAGGCACCAGACTCCCGTCGCCCATGAGGATACATGTGCCACGTCAGCAGCATTTTAGACAACGGGAGCGCTGCGACCAGTTCTCCCTTTTCCCTGTGCTTTAATGCTATATACCGCCTGCAAGGTAAAATCCTGCGCTGTCTGATGCACACGGACGCACACAGAGAAATAAGTTCAAGCATGTTGGGAACGTGTGGACTGGAGATGAGTTTTTGGCCATTTAGTCATTTGAGCTCCAAATACAAGGAGGAACGCCAGATGATTTGCAAAACTGCTTTTCTTCCTGCGTCTATTTTCCACCTTGGTCGCCCAGTCCCCTCTCACCTTTCACAGGTCAGAGCTGTAGTGCTCCCAAACCACATTAAAAAGAACAACAGGGGCTTCCCTGGTGGTGCAGTGGTTGAGAATCTGCCTGCCAATGCATGGGGCACGGGTTCGAACTCTGGTCCGGGAAGATCCCACATGCCGCGGAGCAACTAGGCCTGTGAACCACAACTACTGAGCCTGTGAGACACAACTACTGAGCCTGCACTTCTGGAGCCTGTGTTCCGCAACAAGAGAGGCCACGATAGTGAGAGGCCCGCGCACCGCGATGAAGAGTGGCCCCCGCTCACCACAACTGGAGAAAGCCCTCGCACAGAAACGAAGACCCAACACAGCCAAAAATAAAACAACAACAACATAAACACAAAAGCTTTTGTTTCTCTGACATTACAAACGGTATTTGGGTTTTCCCTGTGACTGTCCCCCACAGGAGGGTTTTAATGGTAATAAACATTTGATACCCGAGAATCTCCTAGCAATGGACAGCTTTCTGGTTGAAACGTAAAGGGACACTTTCAGCTTTAATTGCATCCTGCCCTCCCCCCCCCGAAGGCTGTCCTGATGGCCAATGGTGTTTTTTTTCTCAAGAGCCGTCTGGAGGCTGAGGGGCAGAGCTGAGCCCCTTGTCCTTGAGTTGCCATTGCTGTGTTACTCTCTCTGTTTCCTCTCAGAACACACAAGCTCTGCACAAGATGAGGCTCGAAAGAAAAGGGGGTTCGGGGTTGGTTTGTAACTTTACGTTTTGGAGAGTGAGGGGGAAAGGGAGAATTTTAAACGGTTTCATGTAACCCTTCAGGCCACTGAGTCAGTCCAGCGGCTCCCCAGAGCAGGCCAGGCTGAGGCAGCAGAAACCCAGCGGCTGAGAAGCAGGCCAGCTTCGTCCAGCAAGAACAATGCCTCCGCAGTCAGACACGGTGGCTGCTCTCATTTTCAAGGGACACTTACAATCAGATGGAAAGGATCCCAGAGGCGCCTCGCAGGGCTTCCAGCCTCGTGAGAGAACAGGAGCTCTGCAGCTACAGATATGCAAATCCGTCCTGAGAGCCACAACTGCCCAGAAAAGCTCTGTAGGGGTGGAGGCTGCCAAGGCCCTGTCCCATCCCTGCAGGGACTTCAAGTCCCAGACTTAGCTGGGGCTGCCTGCTAGGGCCATTCAGATACGCGATTCACTATCCAAAAATTCTAAGGAATAAGCTTCAAGAATGTGCAAAGACATTTAGACTGTCAGTTGCGCAGGTTCTATCATAAAATCAGCGTGGATGTAAATAAAGCAAGCTCGTAACTGTATACAGTTTTTTTTTTAACTTGAACATCTTTCAGTCATCCTGTCCTGGGGTACTTTGGTCTTGCAGCATGAGAGACTGCAACCTTCTGGCTTGTTCTCCAGATCAAGCTGTTATTAGGAGAGTGTGTAGCTTATTCTATTTTAGGTTGGGAGTTTTTGTTTAAGCTCACGGACCTGAATTAACAAGAATGGCAGGTTTATACTTCACACAGACAGCCCACTGCTGGACACGGCTTACACTGGAGGAGTCTAAATACTAGTTGTCGCCACCACACCTGTCTCAGCACTCAGACTTGGGCAAGAGATCCTGCCTCACCAGGTAAACGGCTGGTGGCAAGAACTCTGAGCTAACTCGCCAGGCTGTGCTGTGGGTTAACTCACAAGTGCCTATTACCAAACACAAATGCTGAATTCTAAAGTGTTAAGAGCCTCCTGACTCCCAAGGAAACATGGTGAAACATGTTGAACAGGATGAATTTTCCGTTCCAAGACGTGATGTGTGCTCCCCAAACTATTAAATTTACAGCCCGCTTAGGCTTCAGTCACCCAGCCTACATCCAAGTTGAAGTCGCGTTAACGGCAGCTGACAATTAGGAGATGGTTTGGGGTTGCAAAGGATGTGAAGCTACTGCAGTACCTGGCTTGAGTCACGGAAAAGAATCAGGTTCCTCTCATTTGTAATTTTGAAATCAATCAAAATTCCTGTAATTTTCAGATCAAAATGCAGAGGCGGGCAACGGACAATGGAGGAAACCACCCAGAGTAGAGTCTTAAGTGATTCCTAAACAATATTTTGACTTAGTGTTTCTCTTTATTATACCTTAGAAATAAATCTATTATGCTGTCCTTCAGCTGTAACTCAGATTCACCATGACAGATTTATCTTGGAGCCCAGTAGAGACCTCGCAAGTGAGAAAGGTTCACAGGAAGAAACATACTGGGAGACAGCCCGACACTTAAATAACATGTCTGTATTGTGTTTGGAGATGGGTTCTGCCATCTTTGTTCAATCGACGAAAATTTCAACCAGTTTAGGAGCTACACAAATGATAAGAGTCAACCGTTCTGGAGCTAAAGATGTCAGATGAAAAAATATTTGAAATTTTAATTGTCATTACCCTATTCTTCAATTTCATTTAAATTACATGGTAAACATTCATCAAGGAGATGCAAATTAAAAATCAACTCTACATTGGTAGATCCAAAATAAGATCTACAGACCAACAGGCCCATTAGGACGGTGGACCTACGTTGCCAACACATATACACAGGGAGTTTTTTAGTTTTGGTCTACAGCATTAGGGAAGTTCAGCAAAAACCTTAGACATAGAAATGATTTATATAGCTCAAACTACTTTGAAAATCACCATTCTAACTCCTACAAGAAAAAAAATCTCCAAATTAGGTGAGTCTCCCAACAAAAAATTCAAGGATGAAATACTTTCACTGAAGGAGTCTTACGTTAGATTAAATATTCCGGATGGTAATTTACACATCTATTTTGCCAAATGTAGTTTACTTTACTATAAAATGTCTATAAAACGATGGTAAATCTTACCTGTGCTAAGAAAATACATAAAATTGCTCATTAGAGAGCCAAGTTGAATGAATAAGGTATATTCTAACTTTTAAGTGCTTGTTAGTAGAGGTCATTTACATTGTTTTGCTTCCTAATTTAAATTTACTGATGGCTCTGGAGGCGCACTGATGTTCACTGCACATGCATCACTTCAACGATGCACACACCTTCTTACCTCCGCTACCTGTTAGAAATAATTGCTGAAAACTCTTCCCAAAGATAATTAACAAATAATTTTCATTGAACTGAAAAGGCAACTTTGTAACAGGGCATGGATGGAAAGATTTCTGTTCCTAGCACCTTTTCTATTAACACTAATCATGGAATTAAAAAAAAAAAGTGTATGTTCTTCATCTGTTGGTTTTACCTTTGGGCTAATCCTGAAAAGTTAATTCAAATTATTCACTTAATGTAAATTGGAGGCTCTATTTCTTTAAAACATAGCCCAAATCCATTTACTGCCTTCCATCTCCATTGCTACCTACTGCCTTGATCCAAGGCTGCTGCAACAGTCTCCTAAATGGGGCTCCTGGTTCTTCCTTACAAGTCATTTTTTTCACATTGCAGCCATAGTGATTATTTTTTTAGAAACATGAATATGATATCACTTCTCTGCATAAAACCTTCCAAGGAACTTTCTATGGCACTTAGAAAAGAAATCCAAATCCTCCACCAGCACCGGTTTGGTCCCTAGCCCCCAAATCTTCTAGGCAAACAGGCTCCCTGCCCCTGCTTCCTCCAAGCTCACTGTCAACACAGGACCTTTGCACTGGCTCTTCCATTTGCCTGGAACATTCTCCAACCAGCTCTGTCTGGCCACTGCTTCTCATCACTCAGGTGTAAGCAGAGTTGTCCCCTCCACAGACCTGAGCACCCCATCACCTTATTTAATAGTATTCCTCCATCTACAAAAATTGTATTTGTATCTGTGTATCACCTGTCTCTTCCTATTAGCATATAAGCCCAATGACAGCAAGGCCCTAGTCTATTTTTGGTTTTCGCTATATTCTTGCCACTAAAACAGTACCTAGCACATAGCACCCAGTAAATGTTTGTTGATGAATGTTAATCACCCCAGTGCAGTGATTTAAGTGCCTAGGGTTGAAATACCCCAGAAGTTAGATCAATCTGAGTTGAAATACCAGGTTTGCTATTTGCTAGCTCTGAGGCTTAAGTTAATCTTTTCCAAAGACTTGACTTCTTCATAAAATAGAAACATTCATGGGGCAAGATAAATCCAAATTTAAATGAGGTAACTGGGACTCAAGTTTGCCTGGTCAGAGATCACACTCTTCTTCCAGGTTCTGCTTCATATAGACTGCCTCTTAATCCCCAATCTTAGATTTAAGGTCCCTTACGGAGGGGTAAGGGAGGGGGCAAACGTAAAAATACAAAAGCCCTAGACACTTCAAATCATCACTAAATAACTATTTTATTTCAGAGACCAGAGTGCAGTATTTCAAGAAACTGTAAGGAAGCTCTAATGTTAGACTGCCTGGGTTCAGATCCAGCTCCTGTACTTACTGCTAGCCAGTTACTTAAAGTCTCCAAGTCTCTGTTTCCTCCTGGAAAGCAGCACTTCCCTCACAGAAGAGAAGTGACGGTGAAACAGAAACGCCATGGAAAGCACTGAGCACCTCAGTGCTTAATTTATACAAGCACGTGACGAACACCGGTTATGAAGAATCAGACTGAATTTAAAATATTTCTTACTTAGGCAAATTCGAGATCTCACGTCGAGAATTAATTCCATTAGGAAAAAAAAAACCAAACAAACGCATTTTTTGCGTTTGGAAACTTGCATGACTTCAAGGCCACCTTCACAGGTAAATCCCAGATGACTCAGGGCCAGCTGCTGACCTACCTATCATGTCAGGGTTCCTTCTGGCCACAAGCAATTGATGCCTCTGCTTTGAAGATCGTCATTGTTCTCAGCATCTTCCTTTAACAGGGACAGAGTCACATCGTGTGCTCTATTTACAGAGTGTCATAGGAAAACTTCCAACGCTATAAAGAATTTCAGAAGAAGCCCCTTTAAGACTCACTTTATGAAACATATTCTCCCTACCTAAGGTCCTATTTTAAGGCTTAAAAAGTCTTTCAGTTATTTAAATATTTAAGTTCTTTATACTTTGTGGAAGTCTAGTCTTATTTTCCACGTTTGAAGAATTCTGCTCCCGAAGCTATTCTTTTAAAAAAATTCTTTTTAAATTTAATTTTATTATTGTTTTTATTGAAGTATAGTTGATTTACAAAAGGCACTTTCCTGCCCGCGCACTACCCAGGCGCTCTTCAAGAAAGAGTCACGGTGACGTGACAGGTGAAGCCACCACGGGGCGTCTAAGGTGGAGGCTTCACGGAGCTCTTTTTCCAGAATCATCATGGGTATATTTTCATCTTGCGATGCTAATTCACGGAACCTCGATAACTAAAAGGGACTCGGACAGCCTGTCTCGTGCCACGTCGGGCGGGGGACGGGCTGGGCGCGTCCCGGGGGCGGTACGGAGGGAGCCACCACAGACCACCCTCACCCTCTCTTCCCCTCCTTTTTAACTGCAGGGACACGGCACTTTATGTTTGGTCAGGTGACATTACAAGGTGAAAACAGAGCATCTCAAATTCTAGCTTACCTTGAACATCAGAGGTCATGAAGGAGTGCCCGAACCAGCGGCTCCCAGCCCGTGCGTGCGCGTAGCTGCACGTGCGCGTAGCTGCATTGCGTGCGTGCGTGCGCGTACCTGCATTGCGTGCGTGCGTGCGCGTCGTTCTACGTGGGGCTCCGTGACGCTGGCACCGAGCCCGGGCCCTCAGGACACCAGAGTGCCTTCGCGTCCCTTGCTGACACCACGGCATTGTGTTTTTCTACCCATTAACCGAGGATAAATGACCCAGATATTGTGCCTATTAAAGCCTCATTTTTCTTTTGACCCTTTGTTCCTCGGTGTACCACATTATCAGACG
This sequence comes from Delphinus delphis, assembly GCF_949987515.2. Classification (NCBI taxonomy): domain Eukaryota; kingdom Metazoa; phylum Chordata; class Mammalia; order Artiodactyla; family Delphinidae; genus Delphinus; species Delphinus delphis. Next base: position 8,023,250 of record NC_082699.1, on the reverse strand, counting down.
CTGCACACGTTTTTTAAGTAGTCTCGGCCTCGGGTGACCTTTTGAGGGAGTAATGGGAGGTTTCTGCGTGTGGTTCTGTTGAGATATCTGGAGTGGAATTATGCCAAGGTAATGTGAGGTTTTTCTTCCAGTCTAGGCGGAAGACAATCAGTTGAGCGTATTACCAACAGCTAATCTGGTATAGGAGGATGTATCAAGAAACTGTACAAAGGCCAGAATGCTGTATTTGCATCTATTGCGAATACAAAAAATAGAGTGAAACCAGTTCCCCTACACTACTACATTCTATACTTACATCTCTGCATATCATGGGTCACTTTTATTAAAAGCATCATTACTACAGTTGGCAGCAATTTACATTTTATCTTACATGATAGCAGTTTTCAAAGGAAAAAAAATAAAAGGACATCACAACAAAGAAAAACAATACATTTACAAAGTCATGTCTGTAAACTTCAAGGCTAGTTTAGAGCTGAGGTAATGCTGTTTTAGCTTGTGGCTAAAGTAACGAAGTCCTTTAATTTAAAAAAGGTACCTGATTCTCTCTTCTCTCACTCTTTATTTATTCATCTATTTATTTTGTTTATACCAGTGCATTACAAGACCACGAGACAATGGAACTGCAGTTCTGTCTGGCAAGAACCCTCCCAGTAGGTTAATTTCCAAAGGGACCCTTCACATTCAACAGCTGCCTTATTATTGCTGCGCCTCGGGACAGAGACGTTCACACTAAGGTGGAGATTGTCAGAGTGTGTGGATGTGTGTGATGCGCAAGTGCGGGAACCCCCGTGTAGTCAAAAAGGGAAACAAATGAGCAAGGATGATATGTATGGTAAATTTCATCTTGACCTTCACAGCAAAAAAATTAAAATTAAAAAATTAAATATATAACTTCATACTTCCTTTGAGCAGCACTTCCTTTCATTCGTGCCACTTGGTTACAAATTGCTCTTTATTATAATACCAATGGTACCAAAGGAAAAGAAAAAAAAAAAAAAGCAGAGCATTATGTAAGTTTCCTTAAAAAGACACGATCATCTCTCAAATTTCATCTCTCCTAGGGATAATAAATAATGCACTGCACAATACTTAATGACCAAGATACCTTTTGACACACCTGTATAACATGACTTGGACTTTTTTTTTCTTTTGCTACACTATGTTACAGAACAGCTTATAAAACTAGGTATGAACATTAACTGTGAGTGTAAACAGTAGGACTACCACTTGTCAAAAGTTTTAAACACTTTAACTGAAAACTGGTACTGGTTATCCATCATTTTCATTGTTTTCTATTTCGTCCCCCCCGTCGAGTGAGTCTAGCTCTTCGCCCTGTGCTATCTCGTCTTCTAAGACTGAGGACTCCGCCGTCTTGTCCAGGCTCTCCTCGGCGTCGCTGCCCTCGAGGGTCTCCTCTTCCTGAAAGGTGCCCCCCTCAGCCTTGTCGGGAGCCTTGTCGTCGCCGGAGCCCACGGCGTTCTGCAGTCCCGCCAAGGCGGGGAAGCCCGGCAGCGTCAATCCCCCCAGTCCCGGAGGTAGAAACATGGACGGGTAGAAGAGGCCCGGGGCCATGGTGGACAGGAGGAAGGGGTTGAAGGCGAGCGGGTTGGAGGGCAGGCCGGCCGGGGCAGTAGCAGCACCAACAGATCCATTCGCAGAGTCCGGGCCCGGAACGGCGTCTGTGCTTTTCTCCGAGTCCTTGTTCTCGTCCTCGTTCTCGTTGCCCTTCTCCTCCGCTTTGCACGCGCCGTCTTCCGGCTCCGCGGGGCCGGCCGCGGCCGCGGTGTTGCCGGCGGCGGCAGCTGCGGCTGCGGCGGCGGCGGCGGACAGCGGGGTGTTGAGCAGCCCGCCCAGCCCGAACATGCTGGGCAGGCCGGCCACGCCCGGCAGCACCAGGGGCAGCACGGCGGCCGGGTTCTTGGTGTCTCCTCCGGCGGCGGCGGCAGCGGCTGTGGCCGTGGCCAGGCCCGGAGGGAAGCCCATGAGGCCGGCCAGCTGCAGAGACTGGAGGTTCTGGAGGCTCTGCAGGCTCGTCAGGTCCATCCCAGCGAACAGGCTGTTCACCAGCAGGGGGTTGATGCCCGACGTGGAGGCCACGGCGGCGGCGGCGGCGCGGGCGATTTCACTTTTGGGCCTCCGTCCCCGCCGGCTCGCCCCTTCTCCCCGCACCACGGGTCCGGTAAGAAGACGGTCAAACATCGACTCAGGAACGAAACCCTGAAAGGAAGGGAGAGGCAAACAGGGGCTATCAAACGCTTCGGAAGAAAACCTCATTTCCACGCGGGCCTCTGTGATGGACTGAACACTGACATTCGTAATGGAAATACACATGCAATTATTTCCATTCTAGAAGCTCAAGGATCAGACCTCGGAAAGCAGAACTTCTCTTTTTTAGCATTACACAGCTCACCGAATTATGCTGAATTGCAGAAAAAAATGTTAAAGGCTACTCTATCGGTGAGGCAAGTGTCAAGATATCTGCATCCATAGCTAACTCGAGAAATAGCACATCAGAAGGAAGTGGAAAACGATGGAAAATTTAATTAAAGTTATATTTTAGTATCTACCCTGGAGAAACAAAAACTCATGTTCACACAAAAACCTGTACATGAATGTTTATAGCAGTTCTACTCATAATTGTCAAAGTCTGAAAATAGCCCAGATGTCCTTCCATGGGTGATGGGTAACCACACCCAGGGGTACATCCACACACAGGAGCCTGATCAGCAGCAAAACCTGTGACACATGTAACCACTTGGATGAATCTCAGTATGATGAGTGAAGGAAGCCGTCTCAAAAAGGGTACGTGATTTATGCTTCTGTTTAGGTGACATCCTCAAAAAGACAAAACCTCTAGGGATGGAGAACAGATCAGCGAGCGGTTGCCCTGGGCTAGGGGTGGGGACAGAGAATAATACAAAGGAATTTGGGCGAGTCACAGAACTGTCTGTATTCTGATTATGGTGGCCGGTCAAGAAACCATCCATGTGTGAAGACTGATAGAACTGTATACCAAAAGAAAAATAGACAAAAAAAAAAAAAAAATCAAGACGTTTAAACACGTTAATTTAAAAAAGAAACAGTGAAATTAATGCTTAGGCAGAACTGCTGTATTTTTTCATTTGTTTATTTTAAAATCAGAAATCACAGTTAATCTTAAGGATCTCAACCACCATAAATTCCATTCCACAGATGCTGTTAGCCACGTTTACCTGGGGCATTCCTCCCTGGAGCAAGTCTGCCTCTAAGACTGTGAATGTATATTTCTACACAATCCCTTTAAATCAGAGCTGTCAAATTAATCCACCTTGGTGGATTCATGACATATTGATACAAGGAATGATGATGTATTAATGATGTATGAAAATGATGCATTATGTCAACTCTTTTAAGCCAAGAATAAGTTATCATTGAATAATTAATGGCCCACAGAAAATAAAGAAAAATTCAGGAAAACAGTTTTGTACAGATACCTTTCTGGACAGAAAGGCGGAGTCTGTACTTACAGACTGCTTGACTAGATCGGTCCAGTCTGGGGCAACTGCAAACTCGGGGTTTTCCTCCAGCCACCGGGGTAGATCCTTCATGGGAGGCGCCATAGCTCCACCCATCTAGGGAGAGGCGTTTGGAAAATGATTTAGAAACAGACAAAGTCTTCCCTCTCCCCCTCCCATCTGTATATCTACACATATACATACACAGATCATATAAATACACATGTATTCTGGAAGAAACATAATTCTTTTCCCCTATAAAAGATGTCAGAATAAAACACTTCTTTCTGGGAGAAGAAATCACATAGAGATCAATTCCCTTTCCCAATGTTTACCTTCTTCCCATTTCGTTTATTGACAACAGGCACCCTTTCTTCTCCTGTCAAAGTGTTTATATCCAATTTATTAGGGTTTCGACATCTGTGTCGTTTCTGTTTCGGTTTCTGAAATGAGGAAAACAGCACATCTGCATTCTTCTGCAAAAAAACAAAAACAAAAAACATATTTAGTAAAATTCTACTTAGTACTTATTCTTTCCTATATAAATGACAAACAGAACAGTCAAGCCATTTTCAATTACTATGGAAGTTTCAAGAATCATTTTAATTATTAGAAACTATAGTTTCCTTTGAAAGGAAAGACTGTTCTCTTTTTCCTTTACTTAAGGAACAAACTTAGAAGCGGAGAACATGCTTTTCCTTTTATCTCTCAATAACCTGCTTAAAATCTTTTCTTCAAATGTTTAACCAAGTCATGGTATTTGAAAAGGAAACTTTCTCTGGTACCTTTGCTGATCTCTACTCAGAGACTTGAGTGGATACAGAGGTGATCTCACATCTACGACATGCGACTGTACATGAGGAGAAACAACCCAAGGGATAGAAGAGCCTTTGCAGGAGGGTGCATTCTGAGTGGCAGGAACTCAACAAGATAAAATGTAAACTCCTACGCTTAAGTTTTCAAAAATTCAGGGCTTCCCTGGTGGCGCAGTGGCTGAGAGTCCGCCTGCTGATGCAGGGGATACGGGTTCGTGCCCCGGTCCGGGAAGATCCCACGTGCCGCGGAGCGGCTGGGCCCGTGAGCCATGGCCGCTGAGCCTGCGCGTCCGGAGCCTGTGCTCCGCAACGGGAGAGACCACAGCAGTGAGAGGCCCGCGTACCGCAAAAAAAAAAAAAAAAAATTCAATCACATAAGTTATAGGACGTAAGACATCTGCACAACTAGCTCGCAAGCAGTTTAAGTGACAAATCATCCGGAGATCCTGTCTCATGTTTAATAAACGGCATGAGTGTTAGTTGTTTAAGAAAGAAGCTAAAAAGTCTTGGGCTGTGTTAGCGGCTCAGATCTCTGCAGTAACAGCTTCCTAATATTCTGTGCTGGGCAGACCCAGTCCAGAGACCAATTAGAGCACGTTGGGGAGTGTCTTCCCAATAACGAGTCCCCCCTGGAAACCACGCCATGTGAAGAGTAGCAGAAAAAAACCCACATCTATTTGGTGGGAGAAGGAAAAGGCAAGGAAATGCACACTAGGCATCTTCAAATCAGTACAAGGCTGCCCTTCACGTACAACAGACCTGAAGCTAGTTTCTCTAATGTAGAATATACAATGACAAAAGCTGGGAAACGTCCGAGATGACGAGACAGTCAAGTGAAAGGCAGAGGGACCAGGGACTTCTCCGTCGCACGGGAGAAGGAAATGGACTGACTGAGCAAGAATCCTCCCAACCCTACACTCTGTGATACTCACTGGTACGTAACTTGGCATATCAACAGTGTAAGCGGGATGCAGCTTCAGCCACTCGACTAAGTCCTTATTTTTAGGAGCTTCTTCCCCCACCAGCCTAGTCCCATCTTCGAGATTTATAACAGGGATCCGCGTGTCTGGGTCCAGCTGTCCAGGAGAAGGAATGTTTCTTGTAGGTGGGGTCTCTATATCTTCTTCAAAAGCTTTGGTCACCTCAGCATCCTCCTGCAGAAAGTTGACAGTGGTCGGAATTCTCACATGAAGAGAGAGATCCTGACAACATCCTAGCCCGAGGAGACGCCAGCCTAGCATAATGGGTCTCTGATCATGAAGGGAAAAAAGTTACTTGAAACAACGGCAGTTTGGGAACAGCTATTAAATGAGGAGATGTGTATCATTCTTCACACTGTAGCATTAGTAATGGGGTAGAAAATTCACAGTCCATCACCGCTCCATGTCTGAGATCTTAAGCAAGCCGCTAGGAGCATGACACAGGCAGTGGAGCCTGAGCCCGACACGTATGAAAGGCAGCCTCTCAATCTCTTTTGGGGATCCCTGGATAGCATCATTAAAGAAATTATAATTAAAGGAATGTTCCCAAAGCCAGTTTATACCTAGCTCTGTGGCACTCTGTGATCAGCACACTTTTGTCAGTAGTACAATAGTTCATATTAGGCGTGTGTGGCAACACTGGAAAGATCAATGCTAACTGGAGTTGAGTTAGAGTTGAGACTCTACCATCGCCCAGCCACTGGTCCTCAAACTCCGTTATTTCAACCTGCAGACATCTTCAGTGAGGCCCATCTGTCCATCCCTACTGTTCCCGCTTCGGTTCAGGTCTCCGTCACTGACCACCTGTATCACTGCATTACTCCTAAACGGTCCACCTGATTCTAGTTCCACCCTTCTTTAATCCAACCTCCACTCTGCTCAAAAATCATGTTACATCACTCCCCTGTTTAAGCTATTTTGATAAGTGAACCCGCATCACCTTCAGGATAAAATCCAAGTTCTTTAGCATAGCAATCACAGCCCTCCGTGATTTGCAGCCTACCTTGTCGCCAAGGTCATCTCTGCCAAAGCTGCCTCCTCACCAAATTCCCTGGCCGGTAACTTTCAGTTCACCAGACACAACAGGCTCTCTCTGGCCTCAGTCCCTTTGCACATGCTCTCCCCACCCCCTCTTTTCAAATGACTTACCCCCATACAACCTTCAAACTTTCACCAAGGTATGACCAACTCCAGGGAAACTTCCCCATCTGTTTCTCTCCACATCCACCTCCTCCAGTCCCATTCTTCCTTTGGGTTTTCAAAGTACCCCAGGGACTTCTCACAACAGTGATATGTTGTTATTTATCTGTCACCCATCTTATACACTGAGTTCTCTGGTGCAAGCACCCGTCGGGCCTTTATTCTTCGCATCCCCACGCCTGGCACAGGGCGGGGTTGGCTCTCACAACTTACTTACTTTTCACGGCTGCACAGTGGTCTCCAGTCTGAATGCTAACACAACACAAGATTTTGGGATCTGTCTTGTTCCACACAAGTAACCTTGCCGACCTCTATACCTCTTCACTACTCAGTTTATTTACAGACCAATCAGCATTCTCCTTGTATCTTATGTGCACGCACATAACCCTCTAAAATACCAAATGAGGAATCCCCAAATTCCAACAGTTAGGAGTTAAAAAAAAAAAAATTAAAATACATTCTCTTAACATCTGTTAGGAGTTTTGAGCCACACTGCTAAGGGAAAAAAACAAATGCCTAGGGACAGCTTAAAATATGTGAACGAATAAAGTCAGCCGTAAGTTTAATATAGGGTGTATAACTACAATGGGAAGGAGCACTTGGTCGCGCTGACTGTTAATCCCTGACGCTGGGTCCACAGACAAACGTGAGATTCAAATTGAAAGACAGTAAATGAAGCCGCCCGTGTGCGAGCTGCAGAAACTCCCCGATTTCTTGATGTTTGTTCAGTGAACAAAACCTATCAAAGTATCAGGGTGGTTCCCAGCAGGAAGCTAATGGCTGGCGATGCCACTTTGGGGACCACACGCCTAGAAATGGCGTTTTAACTTAGGGAAAAAACAATCACAGCTGATCCACTGTGAGGTGTATTTTTCAAGATTCTAGAAGTAGTCAGATGATCAACAAAAATGACCATTACTACCACCGGTACATTTGTAATGAGTTTTGAAAATTACCTTTTAACCACCCGGATGCTTCTGGTTTAATCAGACCCCACTAGGGGGCAAGTTTCAGTGAAGGCTATTTTGTCACTTCGAGACTCTAACTTGACCACGCCTTCCCTACTCTTTTACTAAGTTTCCTCTAAATTCAAGAAATAAAAAATGGGGAAATAATAATAGGAATGAAATAAGGAAAAACATATTGAAACAAACGTCTCCCCTCGGTGTTTCCCAAACTGTGTCCCGCCGCCCAGGGGATGGGCCGGCCGCCGGCATCCCATCTCCTTGGGCAGGAGCTCCAGCACCTCTGTGCTGATTCGGGTTTCAAATCCAAAGGCTTAGAGTACCTTGCACCAATTTCAGCGCTTTAAAAAGACTTCGTGTAATCGGGTTCTCGGGGGTAAAACCTCATCGTTAGTTGGGCGGCACTTTTTTAGGTGAGTGGTTGAAGCGGATTAAGGAAGAGAGTTATTTTGATTACACTGCACTCATTTCCTTTGAATTGAAGAAGAAAATGACAAAATCCACTGACACACATATTTCTTGCAAACCTAAACTAGCACAGGTCTCAATTCAGTTGAGATTTTTTAAATATCTGCTTCTGGAGGCAAGAGAATTTGCAATCACTAGCTTTGCATGCGAACAAAAATCTTAAGTCTGAAACTGAACGAATCTAATAAATGCCAGGCCCCAAACAGATGGATACTTTTAACAGCAGAAGCTTTTTCCACCTCGAGGGTTCGGAGCTAACGATTACAGGCTCAGAAGAACGTGTTTTTGTTTTGGGCTAGTCTTCCGAGAGTGATCAATATATTAGGATCTTGGGCAGAATAAATCCTCAAGCTACCCGTGGTTCAGGCCGAGTGATCTGCGTCAACGCTCAACACAGCTTTCCGGCTCAGAACCACGACTCTGTCCATCGCGACTGCTTCTTTAGCGGAAGGGGCCGGCTTTCGCGCCGCGTCACCGAGGGGCGCGTGCCCCGGAGCGGGCAGCAGAGCCGGGACCCGGGCCGCCGGCGCGGGCACGCGGGGGGAGCCAGCCCCTGGACTTACTGCACTCAATGACGTCCGTTTGTGGCTCATGAACAGCAGGTCGAGGCCCTCCACGTTTTTCCTCCTTCCCCGCCTCCTCTTCATGGGAGGCTCTCCGTCCACGAGGGAGCCGTTGAGCAGATGCCTGGCGGGCGTGCGGGACAGGCCTGCCTGGAGCAGCTCCATTTGAGTCTTAAAGGCATCAGACATGGGCGCCGAGACATTAGGCAAGATAAACTTTGAAGTAAGAGATGAAAAATTTGAGGTAGAGCTTGCCGCCTCTCTCGAGGCCTTTGATAAATCGACAACTTTCTCCTGTCCGTTTTCCGAGACCACCTGATTCCCCCGCAGCTGGGCAACCATCTCCATGAGGTTTCGCCGCTTAGCAGCTCTTTCGGCCTCGATTTCGATCTTCCTCCTCCTTCTCCTCCTCTGGCGAGGGACGGAGAGGTTGAGGGCGTCTTCCTGTTGAGAAATCCCGACACAAGAGTGAGCCAAAACTGCACCTGCTGCACGGGCCGGCTCGCGGAAAGCGGGAACGGGAAGCTTAAGGAATTAAACATCCGAGGCTGCTGCACGGAGCTGAGGAAACAGCCGCCTCCTTAGTTCTCAGCAGGACCAGTGAACACGAGCTTCCAAACGGAGTCAAGGGAGCTTATCTTTAAGCGGCACCAGCAAAGCGCTCTAACTGACCTTGGACAACTGAGGGGAAGCGGTGAGGTCCTCGCTGCCGCTGATGCTCGCCTGGCCCACCATGGAGAGCTCGGCCAGGCTCCTCTTCTGCAGGGGACTGTCGGCAGTGGGGGGCGTGTAGCCGGGGATGAGGCCCTGGAAATCAAACACCTGGCGCCTATTTACCGGCCATTTGCCTTTCAACACTGCTTCACAGATGTTGTCTAATCGGTTTATCATTACTCGATCCTGGAGGGGGAAGAGAAGTCACACGAAACTGTAACAAAGACCTGGTGAAAATTACGGGATAAATACATCCACTGAGACGCTGAAGAGCAGAAAAGGCTTAAAAGCAGACGGGCGAGCGAAAAGCAAAAGTAAACAAAAAGCAAACAAGCGTGGAAATAAACCAAACCCACCAGAACCACTTTACTCTGGTGTGAGGCCTGAAGGTGACCGCAACACATAAGACTCAGCATTTTTCAATTACGCACAATGAATCACACAAACGAGAGAATGTTACATAACCAACACCTCTAAAATGTCCCCTTGTTTTACGAGTAACTGTTGTGTAGGCTAAAGATTGTTGGTGCACGTCAGCAGGTGACAATGGAAGCCTGCAGTCAGCTTCTCGACGCTCTGGTGCTTCAGTCCCCAGGCTGGACTGCAGCCTGTCCCAGGAAGTGGGACATCATTAGCGTCACTATTAATAAAGTTCAGCATTACGAATGGGCACCAACCTAGGAACACCTAATGAGCGTCAATTTGCATCTCCCACCTATTATCACTTCAAGTTTCATTGAAGCATGTCCTTTAAAAATGTCTAATTACAGCTCTCAGACCCAGTTTCCATAGATTAAAAGCCTGCCACTGTAGACCTTTCGGCTTACCTGGGAAGCTGCCTTCTCAACTCAATAAGGCAGACTAGCAAAACAGGGGAAATAAGGGAGCATACAGAGGAAAAAAGAAATGTCTCCGATAGTACACTCTTCAGTTAAAAATTTCACATTGTTTCTTCCACAATTAATACTATATGGGAGAGCAGCCTGGGGAGGAGTCGAAGGCAGCCTTTTCTGTGTTGTTTGTTTAAACCAGACACAGCCCTGTTATGGTGATTAGGATGATTATCTCTCCACCCTGAGAAACAGGCCCAAATTACATAGGGATTTATTATGAAATTATGCCAGTTAGCCAAAAAAGTCATTTCTACTTTGCTTTTGGGTTATAGATAACTACATTTGGAATTATCTCATAACGTATTCGAGCAAATGGGTCAACGCCCACCCTCTCCCCAGTTCAGAAGATTACAGGGTTCCAAATGTATGAAGTTGTCTTAAATCTGAAAGTTCTGCTTCAGGATTTAAAAAAACCCCAAAACACACAGTTTTAAAGTACACACAGGTTCCATCGGGATTACAGAATGGTACAATGGCTATGGAAAACAGTACAGAGGTTCCCCCCAAAATTAAAAATAGAACCATCACATGATCCAGCAATACCACTTATGGGTATGTTTCCAAAAGAAATGAAAGCAGGGTCTCAAAGAGACATCAGTCCATTCACATTTACAGTAGCACCATAATAAGCCAAGAGGAGGAAGGTACCCAAAGGTCCCAATGATGGATGAATGGATAAAGAAAATGTGGTATATACACACGACAGAATATTATTCAGCCTTAAAACAGAAGGAAATCCTGTTACATGCTTTGACACAGATGGACCTTGAGGACATTACACTAAGTGAAATAAACCAGTCATAAAAGAGCTAGTACTGTATGATTCCACTTATATGAGGTATCTAAGCTAAAGGAGTCAAGTTCACAGAAACAGAAAGTAGAATAGTAGTTGTCTAGGGGCAGTGGGGCAGGGGAGTTGATCTCCGGGGAAGGAGTTTCAGTCCTGCAAGATAAAAAAACTCCTGGGGGTCTCTTTTACAACAACCTGAAAATATTTAACTCTACCCAACTGCACACTTAAAAACAGTCAAGATTGTAAATTTCATGGTATGTGTTTTTTACCACAATAAAAAATTCTTTTTAAAAAAGGTTCACACATTTTATTTTGTCAGATGGGTGAGTCTTTTGAAACAATAATCCATAGACGGCACTAGACAAATAATCTAAAACACCGCGAGGAAGCAAAGATCCTTATGAACAGTTCTTTTTTCTTATTCGCTTTGCTTCCTGGCACCTTTCCTATCCTATTAAAAAAGTTATTCCACAGAATTTTTTCTTTGGGCTTTCCCAGATCATTCTTTTAAAAACACAAGAAAAATCTACAATCTTCATACACTGTGTCAGAGTTTACCTTAAAATTAGTTGAAAAATCAAGCTAGAATGATTTCCTCCACCCTATTCTTTTTTGGTCACCAAAACAACAACAACAACAAAACCCCACCGACCTTAGGCCAAAACGAGAAGGCAAACGTTCTTTCATGAAGGAGCTGAGCTACGGACGGATCTCCGTCCTCCATGTAGAATCCGTCTCGGGTCTCATCCCTAGCAGTGCTCATGGAAGCATTGCTCTCTTCATCAAAATTCTTCCCTCTCGAGACAGTTCCTGCTGAGAAATGAGTTAATGTGCATCGCTCACAACCAGCATATTGCTGAAAAGGGAGTGTAGAAAAGACATGATTTAATATCTGAATGCTGATGAGCTCCATTTTATCGAGTACCTACTGCGGCTACAATGGTATCAGGCACGTTACAAGTCTTGTCGCTTAAAGCCTGCAAGGGCCCTTTCACGTAGATGGTGTCATTCCTGTTTTACAGATGAGGAAGTAGAGGCTTAGGGACGTTACGTCTCACTAGTCGTCAGGCATCCTGCGAACAAGTCTCACAGGCGGCTGAATCGACAGCCAAGCCTCTGACCCAGCAGAGCCTCTGTTCCTCCACCAGGAAAAGGATTAATGCGTTGGCCACAGTTCCGAGCCGCAGCTCCGGCAGAAAAGTACAACGCGGCGCTTCATTTTTCCTTCGTGGCAGGTACGGCAACCTACCTGGGACTTAGGAAGAGAACTGGTTCTTCCCAGATTCTACTCCCACCCTTTACTTCGGAATGAAAAATAAAGCATCATTTGTTTTAAAATTGTTAGTGTCTGTAAAACCATCCTCCTGGGAAGTTAAGTCGTTCGAAATAGCATGCTTACACATCGTATCAGAGCAAAACATACATCTAAGCATAACCTGACACTATTCCTTCACAGAAAGAAATGTACCTCATTACCTTTAAAACGACCGGAAAAAAAAAAGAGCACCGGTCACATGACAGGAAGACACCTGCGGGGATGGGGTCAGGAGAGGCCTGAAGGGCCAGGAGTTACCTTCGGGCTGGGAAGACTCTTCCGACTTGTCATCGTCCTCCAGCTTTTCCTCTTCGTCCTCCTCGGAACCCTTTTCTGAAATGGACTTGGGCCCCATGTCCGCACCGACCTCCGCCCCTCTCGGATCGCTCTTCCCAGCGCCGGGTTCGGCCTCGGCCTCGCGGTCCTGCTTCCGGTCCTTCCCGCCGCCCTCGGCCTCCTCCTCCTCTGCCTCGGCCTCCCCCGCCTCCCCGGCCTTGGCCTCCGCCCCTCCCGCCTTCTCCTCCTGGCCCGGGGCGGCGGTGGGGGCGGCGGTGGCGGTGGCGGCGGCGGCGGGCGTCTGGCCAAAGCCCAGGGCCAGCGCGCTCAGGGCCGGGGCGCCGGCCGCCCCTCGGGTCTGGGCGAAGGTTTTGTGCGCGTCCAGGAAGGAGAGCTCGGGGTCGTTGAGGATGTGGTAGTCCGTGCGGCTGACCCCGTGCTTGGCGGCGCCCACCAGCAGGTCCCGGTCGTGCCTGCCGCACTCCCACCACTCGGGCAGGTCCAGGCTGGGCTGGCAGAGCCGGAGCCGCTCGGCCAGCTGCGGGTGGCGCAGCACCTGCTCGCGGATCTTCCGCAGCAGCTCGATGCGGTACAGGGTGCGCGAGGCGCGCTCCTCCGTGATGGGCTCGATCGCCGAGGGCAGGTCGGGCGGCTCTGCGGCAGGGGGAGCGCGTGTCACCCGAGGGCGCCCGCCCCTCCCACGCCCCGCTGTTCCGTGCCCGGCGAACCTACCGCCATCTGGCTTGGCGGGCACGCGACACACCCGCCGGCACATGGCCACGAAGCAGCTGAAGTACTTCTCCAGACTCTCATCGGACTTCTTGTCAAGCCTGGCAAAGGCTCGGAATTGGTTCCAGTCGAACTGCTGTTTCGCCGGGTCAAAAATAACCCCAAACGTGGACACCACGCGGTAAAAGTCCGCCTCTTCCCGTCTCGTCCACCTGTCAGAAAAGAGACGTTAGCCGGACTTGGGCTGCGTAAAAAGGCTTCACGTTTATTACTGCTTTTCCTCGTTTGCCCTGAACTTAATTCACAGGGCTTGTCTCTTTCTGCGGGGGGGGGGGGGCTTTGACAGCGGTTATCTTGCCTGCGATGTCTGCCTCCTGCGGGTGCAGAAGAACAGAGGAGAGGGCAAGGTACCAGGCGCTGGTAAACCCTCGGAAACTCACTTCTGCCGTTTCTCCGATATTATAGCCTCCCTTTCAGCTTCCAGGGCCCGCACTTCCTCCCGGGGCCGCCGTCTCCGCCGGTCGGTCTTCATCAGGGCCTCCTGCCTCATCTGCTGCCTTTTGTAGCTGCGCTGATAGGCGGTAATGAGCCTGCGCAGACGGGTGGTCAGGGTCGAGGTATTGGGCCAGTACAGCTGGCCTAACTCAGCGCCGCCCTCGCTGTGCTTGCCTGGGGAATCGAAGAGAAGATTTCTGAATGTGCAGCCATAACCTCGCCATACACAGAGGTTTCCCAGCAAAACGAGATGACTCGCTAACATTCAAATGGCAGCTCGGGAAGGGCATCGTAGTGCTCTCGCTTTTAAAATATAAATAAGGAGTGATGTTAGTGTGGAACTTGTAAACCATTTCTTTCTCAGCTCCTTAGGGGGAAAAAACCAAGGTCATACGTCAATCCTCCATAAAGAAACATACTTTGTGCCACAGACTACGTGATAAGGGTGCTCTCCTGTAATGTGATAATCTTGAACGTAAAAAACAATCACATGATTGTTAGCCAATGATCTTACATTAGGAAAAAAGGGTAGTAGTGTCTCAATAAGCGGGCAGATACTTAACAAATGCCCTGTTTTTAAGAGCTGTGTTTCTAAAGATGCTTAAAAGTTTTCACCACCTGATTTGAAACATAAATATGTAAATTATCTTAATCCAAAAAATAGTTATTTTATCAAAGCAATTCAACAGAATGAAAAACCGAGAATAAACAGGCATTAGAATTCTTCACAAAAGAGGTGAGTCAGCATAGATGAAGCGGCACTTGAAGACGCCGCCGTGGTGAAGCGGCAGCAGTCCAGCCGCAAGGCAAGGCCTGCACCCCACTCTTCAGCCCTGCTCCCCCCGGCTTTCAGGGAGTCCTACCTGGGCCGCGTATTTCCATGGGTTCTTCCTTATCTTCTGGAGGAGAATTTGCAAATTCCTCAAAAGCAAAGCGAGAAAGAGAAATTATTTTAATTTGGGGTTTTATTTTGCTTTTATCTTTTAAAGAAAAGGCCGTTATCTATAAAGTTTAACAAGTCTTATATGAGCATACAATATTTTACTGGTGCCGTAAAAGTCAATGTACTCAAGTTCTTACATCTATTTCATCCTTGAACGGCGTTCTGGTTGGTTTATATTCTGGGTCTTCATCTTCTCTATCAAATTCTCCCCTATATAAAATTTATAAAAATGTTTAAATCACACTGGTTAGCAAGAGACTGAAGGGAGCCTGGGAAAGAGTAACAACCCGCCTGATGCTACTTTGAATTCTGCGTCTGACATCCAAAGCGACTCTGTCGGTATTCAAAGCGTGCAGCCATGAGGGGTAGGGTGTGTGTGTGTGTGTGTGTGTGTGTGCGTGTGTGTGTGTGTGCGCGCGCGCGCGCGTTGGGGGGCGGGGGGTTGTCATCATTTGGAAAAGACAAGTTGCAGATTATCTAGATCATATATTGTGTTTAAATAGTCATTATGATATATAAACAGACTACACTGGTAAACATCACTTAAGTCCAAATCAGATGCAATGTAATGCACAGTGCCGTGTAAGAACTGAACCCTGCCAGTAGATGTGACACTGACATAAAGTTTATTAAAATTTTAAAATGTCCTTCTTACCCATCACCGCCATCTGCTAGCATGTCTGTTCCTCTCTGCTCGGCAGCGATGGCCTTGGCATCGGGCATACCAACTCGTTCCAGGAAGCACAGCGCGGGGTCAGCTCGCATGGAATTGTACTTCTCGTACCCTGTGCCGTCCCACCGGCCCACAGAGGACACACACGGAAACAACGAAGGCCCGTCACTCACAGAATCACGAGCACGGCCACCCCACCCGTGGCTCTCGACTGAGATGATCATTGTATGTTGGCTTTAAACGAACCAGGCTGCAGTAGCCTGTTCTACGGAACCCTTATCCCCGGGCAGATTTGGAGGGGGAGGAGGGGGCCAGGTTACATTTCAGGGATGTTATCAGAACGACTGCAAATACTAACGGAAAAACGGGTTCAGAATAACTGCAAGGTGCCTGGGAAGGTGTCTGACCCGACCGTCCCCAGGATCTCATTTTGCTTGGCATTAAAAGGCTTCGTAATGTTCTTCTGTGACCTCTGCAGGGGTCCACCCCACCTTCCCCGGGAACGGCTTCAGTCCTGCAGGAACGTGCACCGCCGGCTGAAACATCCCTGTCTACGTCAGGCCAGCGAACCTGTCTTATTAGGTTTAGGATGATGCGTGTCAGTAAGATGACACTGTTCCCTCTATGGTTTTCAGACTGCAATTTGCTTTCTGACTGCCCAAGTTGACTAGATGGAAGATGGCAGATCCCAGCAGTGCACTGCGGGAAGGTGATTTTTAGGCTGAGCTCACAGAACACGGCTGTGGTACAGAGGCAGGACAGCACAATTCAATTAGGATGTGCACCACCACACCCCGCTCCTAACTGCTCTAGAGCCGCAAGCCAAACGGTAATCATGAAAGGTTTTATAAGCCATCATTCTCCCCTTTAGTCAGGCTGGGCTGCTGAGAATACCTCCACGCCCTCCAGAGACTCGGGATTATAATCAGGAATCGTTCACTGTATATATCATGCCAGTTCTGCATCCCCAGCCTTTCAAAGTTAACAAGGCTGCATCCCACTCAGGGGAGCCACGAGTTCTCGGCACTGACATTTGTGAAATATTGCTTGGAACAAAGCCCAGGAGGCACTTGTACAGATTAATAGCAGAGGTTAAGCCCACCGTCCACTTTGACACGGGCTGGCAGAGCCCGCAAGGGGAGCCAGGCTGGAAGCAAAGTTTAGGGACAGCTATAGGACAACTTGGCTATTATTAAAACAAATATGGCTTGGGTTTTATTTACAGCCAAGAAAGAAATGTTTTCTTCTCAAATACTCAACAAACATTCAAAAACAGCATCTGATATTTACAGTTCATATTAGATTTTTAGTACAGGAAATGGTAGACGCCAAGAGTCCTCTGGAACTATCCTCATTAATATTATGACTTTGGAAAGAGAATGCAAAGAGCTCTAAATAAAGACAAAGCCACACGGTCAAGATGTGGTCCAACAGAGACGCCCCTTACCGTGCTTGAACACTCCAATCAGGAGGGACTTATCAGCTTCCTTATCCCACCAATCTGTGGGGACTTCCGCGTGGAAAGGCTCAGGTATCCACACATCAGCTTCACTACAAAGACAACCGTTTACGTGATATTTAAAACAAATCCCAGTATTAAAAAAGAACGCCAAGGGACGAACGCAACCCGCGCCCCCTTCCCACAAGCACCTGAGCATCGTGAGGTGGGGCTGGGGGCGGCGTGAGCAAAGGTTAAAAGAAAGGGCAGAAGTCGGCCACGTACGTCCTAGCAGGACCAGAGGTGAACTTTACCACGCAGGGCCCCATTTTTTAAAGGTCAGCTCGGAACACCGGTCGTTTAGTTCACACCTTTTCGTACATCCACACATACATACGAACAGGCTTTTCCCGATTCTCATCACGTCCCCAGGCTGGTAGGGCAAACAACTGCTCTTGAGATGCAAAAAGGGAGAGGCGCCACTGACGGCTGACGGAGGTTCGAGGCGCGCCCCGCGCTCTGTTCTGACCGCCCGGCTCATCGCCGAGGGGAACGGGGCGAACGTGGGCTCACACCAACCTTGAGTCGGCGCCCTCTAGGATCTTCTCCGCCTGGTCTCCTATCACTTCTTGTCTCAGGTAGTACAGCATGCGGACACGCAGCAGGACCCTGGAGAGGAAGACGGGGGCGGGGGCGGGGGGGAGAAGTTCTTAACTTCGGGACTGTTTGCCAACAGCGGCTCCTGGCAGCTGCTGCTGTTCATCCATCATCCTGCCAAGGCTGATTAGCCATGCTGTATGGTAGGCTTGAAGCGTGACAGATGGTGGCACATAATCACCTCTGTGTGGTGCTTTCTGCTAGCTTCCAGCAGGCCTGCCTGGCAACCGCTCCCCCTGCACAGAGAGGGCCAGAGCTCAGCCCGGCCCGGGCACACTTCGTGGAGTCTACCTAGTGCAGCTTGTGAAGTTTAGACACGTAGCCCACCGCTGCCTCTGAAGTATCGAAGCGAGTTTGTAAACAACGGAGCAGATGGCTTTCAGTAACTGTTCTGCTTCATTATCTCGTAAAACTTCCTCAGCTGCTGCCTTAATACCATTTTTGGAAGCACATCAGAAGTTGTAGGAATAAACGAGATATAAAATCTGGTTTTACTACCTTACCATAAACCCTCACTATGGAACGTCAGGTTTTTCAGATTATACAACTTTGCTTCTGAGAAAGGAAGATGGTGGTGGCAGTGGATCCTTACGTTTCCCCCTTAAGGAACAGTAACCGGTTTTTATTCCTTCTAGCTTATATTACCTGGAAGCCTAAGTTATAGCTTAACAAGTAATAATAAAACATCACAAAGGAGATTAAAATGTGTCCAGTTCACTGAAGTTTCTAGTCATCTTCAAGGAATCAGTTTTTAAAAACTCATGGAATTCTAGGAACCAGATTTTTGATCTCACTTGGATTTCCTCAATGGCGTACACCTAATTCTTTCAATAATGCCCCCCTGGTAAGTCCCCAAGGCCTGTCTACTCCAAGTCTAGCATCTCCTGCTGGACAGCCCCACTGTGCACTCAGGACTCATATCTGAAGACTACCTCCTTGGCCATGAGTAGATAACACCAAGTGCTACTCCCCTAGCTGGATAATCCCATCATACATTTGCAGAACACTTTACAACCCATGTATCACACTGACTAACACTAGCTCATTTGATCCTTACAATAACTCTATGACAAAGTGGAGCAAGTCACAATTTCCATTTTCACAAACATGAAAACTGAGGCCAACAGAGGACAAGTGACATATCCAAGGTCACAGGGTCACCTTGAGCATGGACCACTCAGAATTAGGCCTTCTGACTCCATCACTTCTTAATGTCTCTAGGGACGTGGCACTTGTCATTGAAAATATCAAAATGACAACTAGGGGCAGCTTCACCACGACAGGCCACTCCCAATCACACACAGATACCCCGTGACCCGCCTTCCTCTCCACCAACAGGCTGCTCCTGGCCAACCTGGGTTCTCAGCGGGCAAAGCGTGAGGCTGTAAATACCTGAATGCACTCCAAAGTAAGCGGCCTTTCTGGATAATTCGTTTTTATTTTTTAAGACTTCTTTCTTTTGATAAGATTAAACATTGGCTGTGCCGTACTGAACCAGCAGAAGAGAAGTGACAGTGCAGGCCCCATGGCTGCACAAGAAGGAACTGCACACCACGTCTCCTTACAGAGGATGCCTGGCAAGGGGACGCCCTCCACCTTTAGCTGGATCCTCTTTTATTCACCAAAACTCGGTGCGGCAGCAGTGATCCTGACGGTTTCTCTCCCTTCGGTAGAAGACAAAGTTTTCTACCTCGTGAGGAATTTTGGTTTTGTGGAGACTTTTACGAATGAACTGTGAATGTCACCTTTCTTCTAGAGGAAAAAATTCAAACCAATGCACTGGCAAGCTGAGTGGCCTGGCAGGATAACGGGGTGATGGGAGGTGGCCTCTGACCCTAAGGAGCTTGCACGTGGTGAGTCAGACAGACAGGACTCCTAACAAGTCCCCAGACCTCATTCTCATTTCAGCGGCTATCCCACTGGTGCCCGTTTTCTGGACCAGCATCAAGGCCGGGAGCACGTGTGCACTGAACTGTCCTACCCCCTTTTCGTCTCCTTCAACTTGAGACAGATCCTGTCTTTGTCTCTTGAAACTTTTTTTTTTTTTTTTTGCGGTACGCGGGCCTCTCACTGCTGTGGCCTCTCCCGTTGCGGAGCACAGGCTCCAGATGCACAGGCTCAGCGGCCATGGTTCACGGGCCCAGCCGCTCCACGGCATGTGGGATCTTCCCGGACCGGGGCACGAACCCGTGTGCCCTGCATCGGCAGGCGGACTCTCAACCACTGCGCCAGCAGGGAAGCCCTGTCTCTTGAAACTTTTGAAGAGGACTGGCCAGCTGTTTTCCAGGAGGTCCCTCAATTTGGGTCTCATTTTCTCTCTGACTGCTCATCCCAGAGAGGAGATGGAAGAGGCACTGCCGATTCTTCTCCTGAGACCCAGGGGAAGATGTGAAGAACACTAGTTACATCTCACGTACTAACTGGGCCGCGTACCCTGCAGAAGTCTGTTACTGACATCAAAGTGGGGAATTAAAAACCGCCACCATGACACTGGGGTCCGGGAAGAGGAGCCGTTGTTCCCACACTAAACCCCTTCACTTACAGTTTGTCTGAATCCAGAGTTCGGAAGGTTATGGACCCCAAGTTCACATAAACCACGAAGAAACAGAAGTTTTCTAATAGCTCTGGGCAGGGCAGGACTTTAGGGAGAACCATTATGCTATGGCAGTGACAGCAGTTTCTGAGGTGCCAGAAGGGTTTGAGGTAATGGTTTTGAAGACTCAGAAGGGAAAAATTTTGTCGGTCAAAATCCAGCAATGGTGATCAAAGCGAGTCCCTGAAGGCACCACTGCATTTAAAAAGGGACGAGAACCACAAGTCAGTGCGACCCAGGAGTAGCAGATGTTCTCCAGGAATTATTTCACTGAGGTTTTCTACAACCCTGAGGGGAGGCAGGGTTCCGAGATGGGCAGGGCTGCTCGGAAGCAAAGGTGCTCGCTGCCCCTTAACTAGCCGAGGGACCTTAAGCACCCGAAACTTGGTCTCCTTGCCAGGTAAATGGGGGTGAAAGAGCACGACTTATCTTAGACAACTCAAAACACATAATCCCTAGGAAGCGCTTGGCGTGCTGCCAGTATTAGGTGCTCAGACTTTTGCTGCTACGATGTCTAAGAGAGATAGACATTTATTTAAGCTCTATTTGACGAATACAGAAAGTGGGTCTTTGAGAGGTCAAGGAGCTTGCCCCAGGTCGCCCAAAGCCAGGAAGGGGAGAGCTGTGCGGCGGTAGCGCTGCCTGAGCCCGGATACCGCACATGCACGCTCAGGGGACGGAAGGAATCAACACATGTGGACGCTGGTGTCATGTGTCGGCAGCTCACAGAGCTCCAAGCGAGGAAAGGAATTCAGACCTAGTATCCTTCAATTATATATAATCAGGTTCTGGAAGTAAAGATAAGGAATGTGATTCTAAGCTCAGAGGTAAGAAGAAAGGACCCAGTAACTGAGGCATCATGAAGCAAAAAATACCACGTGAGCTCCGCCGTTGCTCGACTGAAAGCAGTCAGTTGAAGGCGGGATCATATGAAGTTAACCATAATCCTCTAATACACGTCGGTGAAAACTCAGTTATCCCCAACGTCCACAGCAGCATCATTCACAACAGTCAAAAGGTATCAGCCAACCCAAGTGCCCACTGATGGATGGATGGGTGGATGAACAAATGTGGTCTATACGTACAACGGAATATGGCTCAGCCATAAAAAGGAACGAAAATCTGGCACAAGCTACAACACGGATGAACCCTGAAAACACTGGGCTAAGTAAAATAAACCAGATACGGCAAGGCAAATATTATACGATTTCACTTATGAGGTACCTAGAATAGGCAAATTCACAGAGACAGAAGGTAGAATGGTGTGGTTGCCAGGGGCTTCAGGGGGGAGAAATCATTTAATAGGTACAGAGTTCGTATTAAGGTCAACAAAAAGATTTTGGGTATAGACAGTGGTGATGAGGACACAGCAATCTGAGTATGATCATTCCCAGTGAGTTGTTCACTTGCAAATAGTTAAAATAGTAAAACTGTGTCATGCATCTTTTACCACCCAAAAAAACAAAAAAAAACTCAGTTGCCTGAAGGCAGGCTGCCACGTGACTTGGCATCATGTTTCAAGAAAAACAGTAAGGTTGTACCAACACAGTAAATATGACATAATAGCCTCACTGATATATATCTAGCATATACATCTACTTAAACACATGCATGTTTAAGAAGCAGGGTCGCCAGCTCCCCACGACCGCCCTCCCTGACGTACTTGTTGCAGTGGTGCTTCAGGTGCTTCTTGTAGCTGTCCTCCTGGAACAGGGCATCTGGGTTGCAGCCGGCCAGCCAGTCAGCGTCCTGCACCACTGGATGCGAGCTCTGGGCTTTCACCTTTTTGCCCTTCCGCCCCCTGGGCACCGGGGCTGATAAACCTACAAGCAGAGTAGTCATGATAACCATAGCAACAGAAGCTCTCCACGACCCCGGTTATGGCGTCAGGGTCAGGAATCTCCGTGCAAGGCAGGGACACACGGGGTCTGGGACACGTCTCGAGCGTCCCCGACAGCTCCCTGGGACCCCACCGCACGAGGCGCGACGCCGACCCACCGGAATGGTTGACCAGGGCTCGCGTCTGGCCATCGGCCGTGGGCGTGATCAGATCCCAGATGAAGCTCTTGATGTTCTCGTCCCCCCGGTAGTGGTTGAGGCAGTACACGAGGATAGTCCTGCAGATGGTTTCCACGTCCTGCTCGCTGAGCGGACGCTTGTAGCGGCCATGGGAAAGGATGTCTGTCCAGCGCCCCCAGCTGCAAAGCAAACATTCACATGCAGACGGTGCCTCTGGGTTTAGACGTGCGGCTTTGGTTTCATGGTCAGGTGGCAGTGTTAGGAGAGCCTGGGTCAAAACTAGCGACGTATGACATCAGGTTATCGTGAGGCAATCCAGGGTGCCGTTACCACCCGGCCGCGTGTTCACTGCGCCGCCGGGCAGGGGCTGACACAGCCCTTCCCAGCTGAGACCTGGAAACCCCCCGCTCCACTTCACGTGGGCATGAAGCTGACCCACCGTTTGAGACGGAAGGTGACGGGAATGACTACCCCCAAATCAGGGATGCACGCGGCTAAAGGTGCAGCTGCATCTATTCACCTCCAAGGGACGCCCTGATAATTAATCAGAGGCCATGAAAGGTCTCCCTTTGAGACAGGGGTGCTAGGTACCAAGTATAAGAGCGCTCCTAGGTCCTTGTGTGAAACGGGGGGAGAGAGGACCGTGGACAGACCTACGCGTGCAGTGCACAGGCTGACGCTGCGTAAGCGTGCCCTCCCCGGGTTCCAGGCGCTCAGGGCAGGAACCAGCCTCCACGCGAGGGGCACAGTTCGCCCTGCGGCCCCGCCTCTGCCCCGCCTGGTCCTCCCAGCTTCAGAGAAGTTTCCCCAGTTCCTCAAATCGCCTTCGGACACACGGCTCTTTCTGCTGGGAACTGTCTCCTCCTCCCTGCCCGACGACGTCCCACCCTCCCCCTTACCCCAGCTAATTCATGATATCCATTCACGCACCTCCTTTGATTCCCCACCCCCCACAGTGGGCAGACAGCCCCAAGCTGCATCTTAGAGAGGACGTGCCTCTGCCCCACTGGCATGTGAGCACCTGTGCAGCTTTACCAGTTTACTGCCCTTTCTGCTGGTTCACCTGCCTGCCCACCTGCCCCCGGGGTGGGGGTGGGGGGCGCCGTAACCACCTGCTCACGGCCCTGTCCTAGCAGTGCCCTGCAGGTGGTAGGTGTCCAACACACCTGATGCCCATGGGAGGCGGGAAGGGCGTTACTGAAAGACAGATGTCCTGAGCATACTGCTCAGCTTCAGCAGTTATTCATGTTCCGTCTCTAAAGTGAGCAGCAACATTCTCAACTTTGATCATTAGGGTGAAACATGGAAGCAGGGGAAGCAGCAAAGGGCTCGGTAGCTAGGGGTGGCCAGGAAAGAATGCCCGGCTTGCAGAGATGACGATGAGAGGTGACCCAGCTGCCGAGACACAGGACCGGCTGCAGCGGAACCTCCTTTACTGCATAAGCAGCCACTGACCCAGCGCTCACCGTGCCTACGGGCCCCGCACTCTGCCCCGAGGACACGAAGAGGGAGCCCTGGTCCTCGCGGAGCCCTTCACCAGGGCTCCAGCAGGAGAGGCTATCACCTGACATGCCGAGTGTGACAGCAAGTGCAGGGAGACCCTCTGGGGCAGGTGCTGAGGTGATGCCTGCTCAGAGGTCAAGGGCAGGAGATGGTGGGCGGGCAGGGCTGCACGTGGAAACAGAGGGAGCAGCGCACACGGCAGGAGAAGAAGCCTCTGTCCCAACAGCAGCCCGGGGTGCCCGCGGAAAGGACCCACGAGACAGACAAGGGCCAGGTAGGAGCCCTGTCTGCCACGTTGGCAGGATGTTTGTGTTTCTTCTGAAACTAATGATGAGCCATCGGAAGAAAAAAAATCACAGAGCAGATGTCGCCAGATCTCTAGAAATACCGTTTTGGCGGCAGCTTTTTCACTTGAGCGGCATTCGCCGGCAGTCCCGCCACGTGCCAGAGCAGGCGTATTTACGAATCCAGATGCACGCCGAGCACCTGCCTTTCAGAGCCCTGTGTGGGCGCCACAGGGTCAGACATGGGTCAGATGTGGATCTTGTGGTCCAGGAGGAGAAACACGACCCATTCAGAGAGTTGAAATGACCGCCATTTATGTTGCAGATGACTTGGAAGAGCTATACAAGTTGAGACGATTGCCTTTAACAAGTTTTTATAATGGAAAAATAATGAAAGATTACCATAGTGGTAAACTTTATGTGAAGGTACACTAGGAAAAGAGGTTGTTATTCTGAGACTTTGCTCTGAGTTATTAATGATTAGCAAGTCAATGTGGATGTGACACAATTCCTTAAGGGGCAAACCCCCTTCGAATCCGTGAGGATCTGCACGGCTTTCAGCTCTTTAACCAAGAGGCCCCAGGCCTGCCCGGGTTGCGTCAAAGGCATTTGCTACGGGGAGTCACAGAAATCCAAACACAAATAGGGTTTTCCTCCGCCACCTGGAATTCTAACTATTTTTCGAATGAAAGTCCATCTCTCACATGAGCCTGACTCACCCGTAGACAAGCAGGTTCTTCTCTACTCGGAAGCACTCGCTCCTGGCATAGCCCTGGGACCTGTCCTGCGGCCGCCGTGGCTTCGTGCTGGGCTTCTCTTCAGAATCGCTCTCCAGGTCTGAAAATTCCATCAGCTCATCCTCCTTCACTGCACTGTACAGCCTGGTTTGCTTCCTCACTCTTGGAGTGTCAATAACCAGGTTGTTCTGAAAGACAGCAGATACATTGGAAACTTCTGAAAAAGCAACCCCTGGGGGAGATCAGGCAGACTGTGAAGGGGCCTCTCACTCACCCTCCCATTTAAGGCATCGATATCCAATTCCGCCTTCTTAGCCCACTTTTGCCAGAAATTTGGATCATCCAAGGAAATATCTGTCCTGTTTCCAGATGCAACAAAACTGGCCTAAAAGGGAAAAACGCATGCATTACTTTGAGATGCTTTTCTCAGTGGCAAAATGCAAAGCAGTTTTCACATATTCATTCACTCGAACATGGACCCATCCTTCTACCGTGAGCCAGAGGCTGTGGCCCATGGGACTGGGATGAAGGACTGTCCCTCAGGCAGCTCACTGTCCAGGGGTTGATAAAAGATGATAAAATAAAAGATGACTGCACAGCATAGTAAATGACAGGCAACAAAGGTACGTACAGGTGTAGCCGATATACAGAGAGGAGCCCTAACCAGGCTCAGGTTGGGTGAGGGTACAGGGAGGGCACTGCTGGGAGGAGAGAACAGGCCCTCCAGAATACGGTGCCTGGACCAGAGTGTTAAAAGCCCACAGAACAGGAAAGCATGTGGAAACGTTCAGGGCGGGGCATGTGCAAAGGCACAGAGAAGAAAGGTGATCACGTCATACGGCTGGGGATTTGGGCGGTCAGGGGAGTGTAGCCCAAGGTCAAGCTGGTGAGGAGGCAGAAGCCGGGTCAAGCAGGGCCTTGCATGTCCTGTTAACAGAGTCTGAACTCCATCCTGAGGTAGTGGGGAACTCTTTGAAGATGGGAATAATCTCAAGAGGTATGCGACCATATCCAAAGTCACCTGCCAGAGGGACCACAGCGGTGTCCTGGAGCAGGGAGGGCAGAACAAAGAGGACAGGCTGCGGCCATAGTTTAGGGAGGAACAGTGAAGACCGGCAGAAATGAAGAAAAGGATACAGTCTAGAAGGCAGTCTTTAAGAGGTAAAATTAAAGGAGTTGGAATCTGAGTGGATGTGAAGCCTGAAGGACGAGGAAGCCAGGAAAACCTCAGCACCCAACTCTGGCATCTGAAAGGTGTGGCTCAGGTGAAAAAACAGGGGCGTGTGTGTGTGTGTACACGCATACGCGTGCAAACAGAGGGTGGAGGGACAGGGATGATTAATCTGCTTTGGTACCTACTGAATCTGAGGTGCCTGTGAGGATGGAGGAAAGAACCTGAAAAGAGGCTGAAAGATGTGAGCGAGAAGGTGTGGGGTCACAGAGCCCAGAGGAGGAGAGCCTTTCAAGACTGGCGTAGCTGGGACAACTGAAGTAGCTGAAGTAACTGGATATCTACAGGCAAAAGGAGGGAGCTGGACCTCTGTCTCACATCACACACAAAAATTCACTCAACAGGGATCAGAGACATAAAGTTAAGAGTGAAAACTATAAAACTCTTAGAAGAAAACACAGGAGCAAATCTCTGTGACTTAAGGTTAAACAATGAACCAAAAGCACAAACAATAAAAGAGAAAATGGGTGGGCTTCTTAAAATTAAACACCATTAGGAAAAGACTAGGGGAAATATTTGCAAATTGTATTATCTGATGAGAAACTTTTATCTGGAATTCTTAAAGTTCAATAAAAAAGACAACTCCCTCAAAAGAGTTCAGAGTTGTTCAAAAGATTTGAATAGACATTTCGCCAAAGATTTTATATATATATATATATATATATATATATATATATCTCCAATAAGACGATGAACAGATGCTAAACAGTAGCAGAGAAACGCAGATCGGACCAGAGTGGGCTACCACTTCACACCCAGTAACAGGACGGTAGTCAAAAAGTCAGCCAACGAAAAGCGCTGGTGAGGATGCAGAGAGATTCGAACCCTAAACACTGCTAGTAGGAAGGGAAAATGGCACAGTCACTTTAGAGAACAGTCTGGCAGTTCCTCAAAGGATTAAACACAGAGTTAACATACGACCCAGTAATGCCATTCCCAGTATATATGCGAGAGAAATGAAAACATATGTCCACAAAAAACTTGTTCACAGATGTCTGTAACAACAGTATTCATAATAACCAGAGAACGGAAACAATCCAAATTTCATTATCGGCTAGTGAATGGATCAACAGTCAATGTCCATTATCAAGTGGTAAACGAGGTATAACCATAGAATGGGATATTGTTCAGCAACAAAAAGGAATGTCTGACGCGTGCTGCAACACGGATGAACCTCAAAGACATGCTGAGTGAGCGAGGCCAGGCACAGAAGACCACACGTTGTATGATTCCACGTATATGAAACGTCCGGAGTAGGCAAACCTCGAGAGACAGAAAGCAGTTGAAGGGTTGCCAGGACTCCGAGGGGGAGGGGACGGGAGGCGGGGTGGGGGGACTGTTACTGGGGTGATGGAGACGTTCTAAACTTAGATGTGGGGATACTTGTACGAGTCTGTGAATACGAGAAATGCACTCAACGGTACACTTAAAGTAGGGGAATTTTGCGGTAAGTAAATTCCATTTCAATAGAGTTGTTAAAAATGAAAGCGTGGCATTGGGCCTGGGTGTGGATGGGGGAAGCCTCAGAAGGGGTCCTGGGCGGAGGGGATGGAGTGGAGAGGTGAGGGAGGGGTGGAAGCTGGCAGGTGGGAAATTAGCAGAAAGGGAGGCAGGGGAGAGAGCTGCGTAGATAACGCGTGCGTGGCTCTTCGCTGCGAAAGAAGAGCTGCGGGCTTGTGGCCAGAGCGGAAAGCAGACGGGGTCTTCTTCAGATAGGGGTGAGCTGACTGGTCTGAAGGCTGTCAGGGGTCAGGATCACAGGAAAGCAGGGAGAGGGTGACAGAGCAGAGGCTCAAGAAGCAGAGAGGGCGGGGCCGGAACACAGGTAAAGGACGAGCCTGGCGAGGCGGGAAGCGGGGCCGGGACAAGGTGAGAGTGACCCCGAGGCCCGGTACAGAGAAGAGAACCCAAAACACAACGAGTGCTTCGTGCATCGGGGGCCCCGTCGAGCGGGAGTTAATCACTAATCTCGTGACGTGCAACATAAAGCAGACATCACGTGTGCTTCCCGGGAGCGCGTGACACGAACTCCGTGCCGCTGCCGCAGAACACCCGCCGCTCGGGATCGATCCGCACCTTAGCAAACGTGGAACCCTTTCCCTCAGACTCGATGGTGATGGTGTGGGTTCGCCGGAGGAGAATCTGGTCGATATCTTCTTCGCAGAATTTAGACCCTTCGTCCTCCTCATCCATGAGGGCACCATAGGCCCCTTTCCGGAGAAGATCCTCTATTTCTTTCTTGGAAAGCTGCTGTACCTGTTTTAGAGAAATATTTTTAGAATTGTCTGTAGACTGAACAAATGATTCACCTTTCTCAAAGAGGGTAAACCCTAGTGACAAGAAAGGAAAGTGTGACAAGATATGCTTAAAATATCGAGGCCAAAAGATAATCAGATGCCGGAAAATTTCTCAGTATAAGCTAAATAATGGAGCGAGAGTGAATGCACGGTGTGGGCAGCGTGCTTTACCCCGTTGGGAGCGTTTTCTCTTCCGCTCATGGACTGCAGGACAGCTTTATCCAGACCGAGCTTCAAGCTAGCTTTGTCGAACATCTCCCTCTCGTAAGAATTCCTTGTAATCAGCCTGTAGATTTTCACAGATTTGCTCTGTCCTATTCTGTGACATCTAGCCTGAGCCTGGAAGAAAAAGGAAATGAATGGCTACCAAAGAAAGAAAAGATTCGACTGTCAGTTATAAGAGCATCTGTTCCAATAAACAGGGGTGCAGTTTAACAGAAGAGGGTTAACACACTAAGAAATTACTGTCACATTATTAATAAATTGATTACTAGTTGGTTCATTTGCCCCAATCACGGGACACTGCCTGAGCGACTACACGATTTTAATTTATTGGTCTGACATAGCAGAATGACTTTCAAAAGTGGGAGAGGGAGGCATCGGGGAGATTTTCTTGCATGTTTACCTGGAGATCATTTTGGG